>NC_047679.1:6517987-7245487 GCF_011762505.2 Arvicanthis niloticus
CTGTTTTAAGTGCTACAGATTTACATTGACAAATCTCATTCTAAATACGTGGACTTAATGTCTAGTGACGAGAGTAACAGGTATATGTACTAAACAAGTACGGAATGGGCCATTAGGAGTGGAATCAGTGAGAATAGAGATGCTGACCACTAAAGAGTACTGCTTCAGATAGGAAGCGTACTCTTCCTGAAAGCCCTGTCTCGGGAAGTGCCTTTAATCAGGTGTAAAGCTCGACTGGATAGGAGCTAGAGCCATTAGAATAATCTTACACAAGTCATAATATAATAATATAATTTGGTACATGAGAGACCTCTAAACTCAAATGAAAAACAATAGTAGACAGTTGAAACAAGTCAGTGAATATTGCATGTGAAATATAATGTAGAGTTCAGCTTCTTCATTGTGAAAGGGCCCAAAAGCTCATTCACTGAAAAGGAAGCGAATCAAGCCCATGAGTGAATTCAAGAGATGGATGGAGCCTGAGCCTGCTATAAATGGCTGAGAAAGACTCTGACCAATCAGATATGAAGAAGTAGTTCCCAAAGGTCAGGAGAAGAACACTAATCTGTTTAGTATTCAAATGAAAACATTAAAAGTTCCACGGCAAGCTAACAACCATAAAGCTCTCTGCATGGACAATTTGAACTCAAAAACAAGTAAAAAAAAAAAAAAAAAAAAAAAAAAAAACGGAATTTTGAGTCTTCAAAATTTGAGCTCAAGAAAATATAGATAATAAAAGGGGACTTTGAAGGAATACAACCCCAGACCAAGAAGCTGTTCTATTTGGTAAATGTTGAAAGAGCCTTAGGGTGTATGTGGTATATGTGCACACACGTGTGTGTGTGTGTGTTGTGTGTGTCTGTCTGTCTGTCTGTCTGTCTTTCTGTCTTTGGAACTGATATGGGCCAGCTGAACGTAGCAATGAACAACCAATAGAGAACAAAGAACAAGTTAGTACTAGAGATCTTAAGTATACAAGAGAAACTGAGAACCATGAAGGCCAATTGGAGAATATCTGTCATACTTTAGGAACAGTAATTCTCTAAGTAGAGCATAGAGGGAATGATGAAAGGGAAAGGCCTTACTAAGGAAGTAATAGCCAAAAACTGGTCCCAAGTTTGAAGAAACACTAGCTTTTCAGAATAAACTTTGGGAACAGATAGTACTCATAGACTTGGGTCTTTGCATTTGTGCTGATTATAGAACACAGAGTTATACACACCACACACCCACACACACACACACACACACCACACCACATATTATTGTTGTCCAGTAGAAGCCCCTTATGAGCCTGTGTCCTATCAGGCAGAATACAGGAGCCACTACCATGGACCCGAGTCTACTGTATAACTTGGCACCTCAGTTTCTACTTGCTTGGTCCAGAAGTAAAGTGAAATACATGAGTAGTCTGATCACTGAGCTAAGTATTGTCTTCCTTCATTGCCATAGTCATAAATGCTGTTTAGTACAGGGCCACGGGATTAGAGATTAAGATCTCAGAGCCCCTTGCTTCCTTCAGTTTCTTACTGTATACTTTGTAACTATGTGACCTTGGACAAGTTATATAACATTTGTATTAAGCTTCAATTTGTTCCCTCAAAATATATTTTTCTCCTAGTACTGTTATGGGGATGAAACCATTTTAAATGTTGCTTGCGTGTAGTTAAATACTCAGTAAATCTTTGGTATTAGCTATTAGTATTAGCTATTAAACATACCTGCTTTTAATAGGGACATACATATTCTGAAGGAATGACTAATATAAAATCATAGTATATAAGGATAATAAACTTAGGTTTCTACATGTTCCATAATACACAAAGGATCAATTTAGTTAACTGCTGACTTTTATTTGTCCATGCGAACAGTTTTGTTGTTGTTTGAAAATTGGTGTTGATGCTATTTGAACATTCAAGGGCTCTATTTTTTTCTTTTATAATGTCTGAAACTTTGAAATAATTTACAAGCATAAAAGATGTCCTCCTCAGGACAAAGAATTGGTTCTGTTTTGTTCTTGCGAAATTAGAACAGTTCAGTCTAAGCAGATACCAATGCTTGCACCTGTTTTCGTTTATATTTGTACACCTATAGGTTTCTAAATACCAGCATTAACATTTCATTTTAGCTAGGAAATGCCTAGAAGTAAGAGTAAACCAGCTGGTTTGAATTCAATGTGCAAATAACAGTCAAACAAAAACAGAACCAATAATTAACTGCTTGATTATTTTGTAATCTTGGTTACATTTGTTCAAGGTGAGATCATTTTCCAATTATTAGCCACTCTCTTCATCTGCAGGGGCACATTGAGGCTGGCATTATTTAACAGTTCTTTAAATGTTTATAAAACAGATTGACAGAAGACATTTCCAAAAGTAGAACTGTCAGAGAAAAGGATGCTAAATCCTTAATTCCACAATACCTCGAGGAACCTATTGTTTTCATTTGTTCCATCCGGGAGCTTTGTGTTTATAGTGCCAGTACCCTGCACCCATGGCCTAGAGTAAGAGGGAAACCCTATTTCTCTGGTTAAAAGAAAGAGGATCTATAGATACTTAAGATTACACATTAGTACTCACCCACATCAGCTGGAAGAAGTCAGGGCCTAGGGAGATAGTGCCTGCCTTAAACGTAATGTGAAAATGTGAGTGTGGTTGCACATATCTGTAAGCACATGCTCAGGGAGGTGGGGACAAGTGATCTTTTGAACTCTCTAGCCAGCCAGTGTAGCTGAATGTATGAGCTCCAGATTGAATGCCAGAACCCTGTCTCAAAAACAAGTAGAAAGACATCATGAAAAAGACATTCTCTGGCCTCCGCATATGCGCGCACACTCCCCCCACCCTCTCTTTCTTGGCAGAACCTGTCTCAAAAAACAAGGTAGAAAAACATTATGAAAAGACATTGAACATTGTTCTCTGGTCTCCATGTGCACATGTGCGCACACACACACACACGTACACATTTATGCATGTTCTCAGAAACAATCATCCACTGACACAGACTTCACATGAGATTGGAAGCAATCAAGTGCATTGATTGTGAGCAATTTGGGGTGGCAGGGGTTTCTGTCCAAGCTCTCACCTACAAGGGTGTGCAGGACTAGATCAGACATCTTAAGAAAACTGAAATCTGTTTAAACTAGATGAACTAATGTACACAATAGATGAAGAATTGTGTTACAGTATTTATGCAATTATGTTTTTAAATAATGATGGTTAAAAAAAAATTAGAGGGAGAGAGCTTGCTAGAAAGGAGAGACTCGAGGATCTTGGGCTTTTAGACACTGTTTGTGTGCATGTATGTATAAGTGTTCTGGTTAAAATCTAAAGACAGATTGGAAATACTGGTAGCTTGAAAATTGACTTATCTAGTGAGTTCCAGGCCAGCCTGGGCTTCAGAGTGAGACCTTGTCTCAAAACAAGTTTTTGGTTGACTGTTTGTCATTGATACCTGGAGGTTGGGAAAATGGGTATTCAACTGTGGGGATTAGTGAGGTCACTGAGTGAGCAGATAAGTTCCTATGTGATAGGACAGGGCTGTGGCGCCCATCTGCTTCCTTTTAGACTGGGAAGTTCTCAGAACTTTAGAGAGTATGGGAGCATGAACTAATACTTCAGAGGTCTGCTGCTAGTATTTTAAGATGCTCTACAGTCCCTTGAACCAAGGATTTCGAGTTTGGCTTGGTTTTTGTTTTTTATCCACTAGGAGGCACCATTATCAAACAGTTCTAGTGAGGAGATTCAAGGAACACAAGAATTCCAAGTCTCTTTGAAAATCTGTTTGCAATTTGTCAAGGCATCTAGAACTTATTTAGTGGCTCTGGCTCTCTCTCTCTCTCTCTCTCTCTCTCTCTCTCTCTCTCTCTGACAGTGTTGGCCTATGTGGCCTTAGACAGTCTGATCTTGAACTCACAGACCCACTTGTCTCCTGAGTTCAAGAATTAGACTTGCATACCACCATACTCAGCTTTGTAGATATGTTTAGAAATTTGTAAGTTTAATTGGACATGTTCAATATTGCCCGGTCCAAAAAAAATCTAAAATAACCCAAATCCTAAAATTTTTTGAATGGCATAGTAAAAGCATAGGGTGAAAAATCTACAACTTACCTCATGTGATGGATGACAGTAAAATCATAGGCATATGAAAATATTGAGAAAACTGCCTTCAGGAATATAATAGCCTTTTTTATAATGCATAAATTAATATGTGTCCTCCCTGTTTCCCTTCAGAAAGCCAGGCCCACAGGGAGTCAGTTGAACACGACATAACAAGTTAAAATAAGACTGGGAACAACCTTCATATTACAGCTGGATAAAGCAACCCAGTAACAAGGAGAAAATGGTCTCCAAAGCAGCAAGAGTCAGAGACAGCCCCCGACTCACACTAATTAAGACTTCCTAGACAGGCGGTGGTGGCGCACACCTTTAGTCCCAGCACTTGGGAGGCAAGAGCAGGTGGATTTCTGAGTTCGAGGCCAGCCTGGTCTACAGAGTGAATTCCAGGATAGCCAGGGCTACACAGAGAAACCCTGTCTCGAAAAAAAAAAAAAAAAAAAAAAAAACAAAAAAAAAAAAGACTTCCTAAGAACACCGAGCTACACAACCATACATATATTCAGAGGACTTGATGTCTTGTGTTCTTTATATATTTTGGATATTAGCCCTCTGTCATATGTGAGCTGGTGGAAATCTTTCCTACCCTGTAGGCTACGTTTTGGCCCTATTGACAGTGTCCTTTGCCTTACAGAAGCTTTTTAGGTTGATGAGGTACATTTATTAATTGTCGATGTTAGTGTCTGCCCTATTGGTGTTCTGTTCATAGGCTTCTTGTTCACTTCTCTCGGAAGGCATCATGGAATATGTATTTTTAAAAAGTATGGATCTTTACCCTGATGACTAATGAAGTGCAGAGCAGGAGAATGGCTTGGATTTCTTCAGCCTTCTCTCCATGGCCTTTCTTGTCCTTTGCAGTTCTGCCTGCTTGTGTCTACTTACTCTCACTTGAAAGTCTTTTTTGGTATATTATCCCTTCTATGATACACGAGAAGAAGCCCTTCAGACACTTCCCCATCTTCAGCACCCACTTCTTTTTTTTTTAAGTTCTACCAAGCATTCAAATCCATAAAGCTATGAGAGGTCGCACTGGGCCAGCAGATGTACCAGGGCTCCACAGTTAGACAATACTAGCACTCCATTTCTGTAGGAGCCTATTAAAGAGCACATGTGATAAAGTTCAGAAAGTTACAGTAAAGATATTTTTTCTATTTTTTTTTTACTTCCTGGCATCCACCTCAGCATCTACCTTTGGTGATTGCACATGGGATGGTTACCCCGTGGAACAGTCTCCAGATGACCCCTCCTTTAGTTTTCTGTCCCACACTTTGCCTCCATATTTGCTCCCATGAGTATTTTATTACTCCTTCTAAGAGGGACCAAGCACCCACTTTGGTCTTCCTTCTTCATGAAGCTTCATGTGTCTGTGAGTTGCATCTTGGTATTGCGAGCTTTTGGCTAATATCCAGTTATCAGTGAGTGCATACTATGTGTATTCTTTTGGGTTGGGTTACCTCACTCAGGATGATATTTTCTAGTTCCATCCATTTGCCTAAGAATTTCTCAAATTCATTGTTTTTAATAGCTGAGTAATGCTTCATTGTGTAAATTACCACATTTTCTGTATCCATTCATCTGTTGAAGGACATCTGATTTCTTTTCAGCTTCTGGCTATTATAAATAAGGCTGCTATGAACATAGTGGAGCATATGTCCTTCTTATATGTTTGAGCATTTTCTGGGTATATGCCCAGGATTGATGTAGCTGGTCCTCAGCTAACACCATGTTCAATTTTCTGAGGAACTGCCAGACGGATTTACAGAGTGGTTGCATCATCTTGCAATCCCAACAACAATGGAGGAGTGTTCCTCTTTCTTCACATCCTCACCAGCATCTACTATCACCTGAGTTTTTTATCTTAGCCATTCTGACTGATGTGAGGTGGCATCTCAGGGTTTGTTTTGATTCGTACTTTTCTGATGACTAAGGATGCTGAACATTTCTTTAGGTGCTTTCTTCTCGGCCATTCGAGTTTCCTCAGTTGAGAATTCTTTGTTTAGCTCTGTACCCCATTTTTTAATAGGGTTATTTAGTTGTCTGGAGTCTAATTTCTTGAGTTCTTTATATATATTGGATATTAGCCCTCTATTGGATGTAGGATTGGTAAAGATCTTTTCCCAATCTGTTGGTTGCCGTTTTGTCCTATTGACAGTGTCCTTTGCCATCAACACAATCCACTATATAAACAAACTCAAAGAAAAAAAAAAACACATGATCATCTATCTCACTAGATGCTGAGAAAGCATTTGACAAAATTCAACATCCCTTCGTGGTAAAAGTCTTGAAAAGATCAGGAATTCAAGGCCCATACCTAAACATAGTAAAAGCAATATACAGCAAGCCAGTAGCCAACATCAAACTAAATGGAGAGAAACTTGAGGCAATCCCACTAAGATCAGGGACTAGACAGGCTGCCCACTCTCACCCTACCTATTCAATATAGTACTGGAAGTCCTAGCTAGAGCAATTAGACAACAAAAGTAAGTCAAAGAGATACAAATAGGAAAGGAAGAAGTCAAAATTTCACTATTTGCAGATGATATGATAGTATACTTAAGTGACCCTAAAACTTTAACCAGAGAACTCCTAACCTGATAAACAATTCTGCAAAGTAGCTGGATATAAAATCAACTCAAACAAATCAGTAGCCTTCCTCTATTCAAATGATAAACAGGCTGAGAAAGAAATTAGGGAGATGACACCCTTCACAATAGTCACAAATAATATAAAATATCTTGGAGTGAATCTAACCAAGCAGTGAAAGATATGTATGACAAGAACTTCAAGTCTCTGAGAAAGAAATCTAAGAAGATCTCAGAAGATGGAAAGATCTCCCATGCTCCTGGATTGGCAGGATTAACTTAGTAAAAATGGCCATCTTGCCAAAGCAATCTACAGATTTCAATGTAATCCCCATCAAAATTCCAAATCAATTCTTCATAGAGATAGAAAAGCAATTTGCAAATTCATTTGGAATAACAACAAACCCAGGATAGTGAGAACTATTCTCAACAATAAAAGAACTTCTGGAGGAATCACCATCCCTGACCCAAACTGTACTACAGAGCAATAGTGATAAAAACTGCATGGTACAGAGACAGGCAGGAAGATCAATGGAATAGAGTTGAAGATCCAGAAATGAACCCACACACCTATCTTGATCTTTAACAAAGGAGCTAAAACTGTTCAGTGAGAAAAGGACAGCATTTTCAACAAATGGTGCTGGTTCAACTGGAGGTCAACATGTAGAGAAAATACAAATCAATCCATTCTCATCCCCTTGTACAAAGCTCAACTCCAAGTGTAAAGGACCTTCACATAAAACCAGATACACTGAAACTTTGGTTAGCTTTTAGGACTTCAAAGGTTCGAAAGAAAAGCATAGATAATTTTTTTTTCTTAAGGTTTTATTTATTATTTTATTTTATTTTATTACAGTCCAGTTGTTATCACCACCCTTGGCCCACCCTCCTATCTTCATCCATTTTAAATTGAAAAATTAATTTGATTACTTTGGATTGATGGAGTTCATTCCATTGAGCATAGTTCATTCCAACAAAATGACACTGAAAAAAGTATTTTTAAAAGAAAAGAAGATATTAAGCTTCATACACAATATTTGAGGCAAAATAGATGATTCTACAAAAGAAATATAACTGGCAAGTACATATGCAGGGGTATATTAAAGTTATTTTTAACACTTTTGACAATATTGTAATTGCTTATTAAGCCATTCATTTCCCCATTCCAGTGAGTGACATCTTTCTCCATTGACATATAGTATTTTCTCATTAACAAATCCTAAGTACCTGTCTGGTCCTGCCTAGGTTCATGCTGAAAGAGTATGAGTTGGCCTGTTTACAGTATCCATCGGAAGGGAGAACTTAGCTCAGATATACCTCATACATTTTCATATCCACTGCAAACCGACCTGGCATTCTGCCTCCCTTGCTGGGACTCCATCCAGGCTACATTGTTACCTGTTTAGCAAAAGAAACACCTTGAGGTACTACTTTCCTCTAAACTACCATTCTTAACTTCATTCTGGCACTCTTTTTTCTTTCTTTCATCTTCTTCCCCCCCCCTCTCTTCTTTGGAACCCATCTGGAGGCTACTTTGTGCAGTCCTTTAAAGATAGAACATTTCCCTACATCAGAACTCTAAGATGCATCAGCTTTGGATTTGTTTTGCTTTCCTCCTTTTCTTTATCTCCTCTTCTGTGATATAGGCTCTTCAAGATATGCTATTCATAAAACTAGTCTTTCTATCCTTTACCTATAGTAAGTGCTCAATAATTGTACCCTCCCAGTTGTGAAATTGTATAGAATGCAGGAAGAATGAGAAAGCATGTGTGCGATTTCTGTCTTTCAAACATAACTCATTCCCAGTAGATGTTTACAAATAATCACCAATAAGTGGGGTTTTCTAATGAAGATAAAAGACCTGTTTTCCCTGCAAGTTCTCTATAGTCCATTATGGAGAGCCCATTATAGACCAGACAGGTGCTTGCCTGTAAAATAAACAATAACTCAGAATATGGGTCTAAATGGCCTAGATTCTTGAAGCCCACATGTTATTAGAGAGAAAAGTTGTAAGCTATGATAGAAAGAATCACAGGAAGTTGGTAATAAACATCAGTGCCAGTGTAGGAGTCAGACATGTATAAAATTAGAGCGTATCCCAGACACAGAGACCTAATGAGGGCCAAAGACTAGCGAAGAGACATTGACTATGCAGCTTTATGAAGGTATCAAATCACCACCACAAACAAAACTGTAAATTTGAGGAAAAATAAAATAAATTAGGAAGGTTCTTTTTAATCAAAAGGCAACTTGTATGTGCAAGGAATACAGGCTTACCACCAAGCCTATTAGACAGGCATAGTGGCATATACTATATATATATAATCCCAGCACTTACAAAATTGAGTCAGAAGGAGCCCTATGAGTTCCAGCCTGGGCTACAAGTAAGTCCTGGTCGGTAAAAGATCAGTATGCACAGTACAAACAGCACACAGAGGCTCATTAAATGTAGAGGACTCGTTTAAACCATTTCAGTAATAGCATCTACATGTATAATTTAGGAGTGTGAGGATGGGGGGCTCTGCATTGTGAAGACACACACACATACAGACACACACACACGATGCATGCACTCTAGTGAACACAGTGTTTTTTAGACCATGAGATCTCCATAGTTTATATAAAAATGAATGGTGTACAGAGTTAGGACATTTTCGTCTTTGAAACCTGACCAATTTGAGGGGTATTGCATGGACCTCAAAGTCAGACTGCCTAAGTTTGAATCCTGACCATAACAGACGTCAAAGCCAAGCCAGGACTGTGTAATTGCTCCTGCCTGAAAAGTTCAAGAGAGAAAGAGCACCATGTGATCTTTTCCTTAACCTGTGCTGTTTCTGTTTTCCCTAAAGAAAATGGGAATGCTTGTACTACCTACCGTACCTAATACACTTCTTGTAGCCACTGAATATCGGTGTAGGTAAAACACCTAGAAAATGCCCACCATGTAGCAGTGCACTGAATACTAGATTACTTGCTTTAGTGCAGAAAAATAAGATCATTTTCACAAAGTGATGGATTCAGACTGTTTTGTAAGGGCTACTTTAGCACTGTTCTGAAGGAATCTTTTCACATTTTTAAATGATTAGAACTGATTTCATGTGATACATGTCTGTTTGCTTATGAAAAAGTAAAACAAAGCCAAGTGTTTGAAGCACCATCCTACCCACTCTTCAATACTCCTACTATCCAGCAACTTATCTCTACACACAGATGCAGATATCTGTTTCTGTGTCTTCCTAAATCATGAACATCTTTTTATGTCAATAAATATATAGCCATTATTTAATATTCCCCACTATGTGTTTGCCACAATTTATGTACACATTTTTCTATTACTGAAATTTAAGTTGCTTCCAACTTCCTATTATAAATAAGTTTGATAAACCTTTTTCATTAAAACTGGGAGATATCTCTAATTCTTCTTTTACAATAAAATTAAACAAGTCAAGCAACACATGTATATTCTTAAAGCATTTGACAAGCACTATAAAGCTGTCCTTCAGAAAGGTTATATTGATTATTGATGTATTTTTCCATGAGCAATGAATTTGATAAGTAAAGAAAAGTTTCTCCAATGCCAAGATGCGCACACCCGTGTGTGTGTGTGTGTGTGTGTGTGTGTGTGTGTGTGTGTGTGTGTTGTGTTTGGTTATATTGATTATCATCTTACACTGGAAGATTAGAACTATGTCCCAGCTTACTAAAATGTAGTTCTGGAATATACTATTATACCAGGTTAGCTTAGAACTAGGAGCAATCCATCTCCATCTGCTTCTTGAATTTTGGGATTAAAGGTATATATCACCACACCCATGTCAATCCTCAATTTTACACAAGTTTTGATACCTATTCTTTATAATTAATGTTAGAAATATTTTCTAATTATAATTATGAGTTTTTTCTTGATTGATAAGTTACTGAGTATACATTCCTCAATGAACAAGTTTTAGAAGGACCTTGTTAATGCTTCATTAATTTACTTCTAACACAACTACATTGTGATCAGGAAATAATACCCTGAATGTTTGCTTTTGCTGAAATTTCTAGGTTCATCTTCTATCTACATAATAATTAATAATAAGCTTTTAGTGGCTTCCTGTGCTACCAGCATGCTACACCAGAATATACTCCATATCCAGTTTTCAAAATGCAGCTGTTTAGCACCAACAAGGGGTATTTCTTCAGGACCTCAGTCTTTAACAGACTCTTCAGACATCTGCCAAACAAGAGTTCAGTCTCTCCTGTTAGATCTCCCAGGTAGAAAAGCATCAGGACTCTGCCATTTCATAGTTCCACAACAGTGTCCTCCCACAGCTGCATCCTTTATATAGCACACTGTCTGCATGCCCCTCTTCACCCAGGCAGAATGAGCTCTTCTTGTTCATGTCTTTGAGCTCTCATCCATTCCCTGTTCTCAGTACGTAATTTCCAACTTGCTGTGCTGCTTGTTCTTTGAAAATGTAAAATATTATTTTTCTAATTTCTATTAGGTTTTATACTTATTTTGTTATCTTTAGAAAAAATGCTGGTCAGAGAAATTTTTCCTTGATAACAGTGTTCCTTAAAGAATAATTGCATACAAATACCATTATGCCATCTGATGCATGTTGGTCTGCTATGAGATGGGTACAGAAACTGAGTGTAAACCTATAGGAATTGCTGTTGCAATTTGACATGGTGGCAGAATCACGATGTATGATGCTGTGCTTTCAGCTCAAAATCATTCTTAGGCCAGATTGGCAGATTTGGGTGTGGCATATTCTCATCCCTTTCAATATACGTACAACCATAGTTTTATGCCTGTATCACTTATTTTGTTTGTTTGATACATTGACTTTGGATCATTTTCCTAATTCTTGATTCATAAAGAATTGTTTCTCCCACTCACTTCAATCTCTCAGAGTGGAGACAACTAGGAGAATACAAGATGTACATTTTGAAGATTCCTGACAGCTGAGTAAACACCCAAAGATGGGAAACCAAAGAGAAGAGCAACGAAAGAGGCCTTCTCACTGTTTTTACAAGAATTGAATTCTCAAATGATCTATCAAAGGACAAAAAATCAATTTTGTGTAAAATGTTCAAGGTTATTATACCAGGATTGTATATATTATGAATATGTATAAATTAAACTTTTGATGAATAAGATTTGCATAAATAACAATATTTTTAGTTTTTAATTCTGTACCTAATGAAATTTAAAATTAGTGCATTGCTTTTAGTTAATATCAATTAATGTTGTAAATAATCAGATGGCCTTAATAATAGAAAGGTACTTTCATGGTCATTATTCTTTCAGAATAATTTTTCCTAAAACATGCCACGTATTTTAAAAGTTACACCTGTGATTTTGTTCAGTGCTCCTGGTTATGAATCCTTGAATTAAAAAAAGATAGACTTTTCAGAGACCTCATTTATTAATAACTGAAACACCAGAGCTAGGGACGCAGTTTAGTAGTAGGGTGCTTGCCCGGCATGTGTAAGGCCTTCAGTTCTATCCTCAGCACTACAGTTAAGGAGGGAGGGAGGAGGGAGGGAGAAAAAAGGTAACTATATAGAGATATAATACCTATGCATAAAACAGATAATCACTATTTGGAATCAGTATGGAAAAAAACTTAAAACTGTAATTTAGGGATGTGAAAAGAAGTAAAAGATACATCATGCAGAGATTAAAAATATTAGAAAAAAATTAAGTTCTGGAAGTTAATTATAAATAATTCCATCTTAGCTAAAATCTAAAGATACTTTTACAGTTACACAAAATTGCTTTAATTTTCAACTAAGGTAAAATGTTCTCAAAGATACTATGAATTTTTTTATTTTTTTATTTTTTTACGTTTTTCGAGACAGGATTTTTTTTATTTTTAAGTTATTTTATTTACTTACATTCCAGTTGTTGCCCCCCCCCCCCCAGTCCACTCTCCCACAGTTCCTCAACCCATTCCTCCTCTCTCCCTTGTCTCTGACAGGGTGCTCCCCCCACCAGGCCTCCCCTTTCCCTGGGGCCTCAAGTCTCTTGAGGATTAAGCACATCTTTCCCCACTGTGGCCTGACCAGGCAAACCTCTGCTATATATGTGCTGGGGTCCTTGGACCAGCCCATGTATGCTCCTGGTTGGTGGCTTAGTCTTTGGGAGCTTCTGGGGGTCTGGGTTAGTTGAGTCTGCTGGTCTTCCTATGGGGTCACTCTCCCTTTCAGCTTCTTCAATCCTTCCTCTGGTTCAACCATAGGGGTCTCCCAACTTCAGTTCATTGGTTGGGCGTAAGTATCTGCATCTGTCTCAGTCAGCTGCTGGTAGGACCTCTCAGAGGACAGCCATGCTAGGCTCCTGTCTGTAAGCACATCAAAGCATCAGTAATAGTGCCAGGCCTTGGTGTCCCACCATGAGATGGATCCCAAGTTGGTCTGGTCACTGTACCTCCTTTCTCTCAGTTTCTATTCCATTTTTGTCCCTGCAGTTCTTTTAGACAGGAACAATTGGGTCAGAAACTTTGACTGTGGTTGGTAACCCTGTCTCTCCACTTGAGGCCCTGCCTGTCTACTGGAGGTGGACTCTTCAAGTTCCCTCTCCCCAATGTTGGGCATCTTATCTAAGGACCCTCTCTTTGAGTCCTGAGAGTCTCTCACCTCCCAGGTCTCTGATACATCCTAGAGGGTCCCCCTGTCCCCTAAGGCTGCTTATTTCCATTTATTCTCTTGGCCCTCTGGGCTTCTCTCCTGTCCTCTGTCCCATATCTGATCCTGTTCTTTTCCCCTCCCCCTCTCCTCTCCCATGTAGGTCCCTCCCTCCCTCCCTCCCTCCCTCCCTCCCTCCCTCCCTCCCTCTGCTTCTCATGGTTATTTTCTTTCCCTTTCTAAGTGGGATTGAAGAATCCTCACTTGAGCTTTTCTGCTTGTTAAACTTCTTACAGTCTCTGAGTTGTATTCTGTACTTTTAGGCTAATATACATTTATCAGTGAGTACATACCATGCATGTCCTTTTGGGTCTGGGTTACTTCATTTAGGATGACATTTTCTACATCCATTTGCCGAAGAATTTCATGAAGTCATTGTTTTTAATAGCTGAGCAGTATTTCATTATGTAAATGAACCTCATTTTCTGAATCTATTTTTCAGTTGAGGAACATCACGGTTGCTTCCAGTTTCTGGCTATTACAAATAAGGCTGCTATGAACATAGTGGAATACATGTCCTTGTGGTACAATGGGGCATCTTTTGGGTATATGCCCATGAGTTACGGTATAGCTGGGTCTTCAGGTAGAAAATTGTGTAATACTAGATTCAAGAATAGACCACTCAGTGGAAGGGAACAGAAACCAAAAGAAAAAAGTACCTATGAGTACAGATTGCCACTGCAGACACTAGGATTTCAGATATGTCAAGAAATGAACAGATTAACATTTTTTAAAAAATTGTATAAAAGCAAAAAAGGAAAAGGGGGCCTGGGATAGGGGTTTTCTAGGGAGGGGAATTGGGGAAAGGGGATGTCATCTGAAATGTAAATAAAATATCCAATAAAAAAAGAAAGGAACAGATTGATCCATTCCAATAACTATAGCACTAGTAGGTAAATAATTTCTAATTATGTCACATGGTCTCCTACTTACACTTTGACCTTGTATTTCTTTGCCACCTCCCCACCACCATCTCTTTTTCCCCTTTCCTGCCCTGGATCCATCTCATAAGTCTTCTTTAGCTCTCAAGACAGATTCAAATTTTTATTACTGTATTATGCAACCCATTTGGCTTTCTCCTTCACCCAACTTTTTTGAGTGGTACTTACCCTTAAATTTCAGTGAAAGGGGAAAATGCCTAAATAGAAGAAATCCCTCGCTATGAGATTTCATTGTTTTTAGTCCTCATACATCAACTAACCTACTTAAAACTGTAGCCAGTTTTAAAAGTAGCATTTTTCACTCCACAGTAAAAAGAAATAAAGAGAATACTCAGCTAGTCTAGTAATCAAGGAAATATAAATTAAAAACAAATAATTGTTTTTCTCCTCTCTGGCAAAGAGGAAAAGAGGAGTCATCGTGAGGGCACGGGAGGGGAAAGGGCACATTCATACACAGCAACAACAGTACAGTTGGCAATATGTGTCTGCCAATATGGATTGCAAAAGCATTATTGCAAATACCTTGACCTAGAAACTTCCACTCCAGAACGCTCCTCTAGCACAGGATCAGAATTGTTCACAAACCATGTGAGTACATGGAGGAATTAAACCAAAAACTCACAGTTTTTTTCATAATAAACATTTTTGAAGAATTGGATTTCACACTGAAAAATGTCCCAAGTGTGGCATGTAAAAACCTTATGGAAATATGGGAATGTCTCACTTGCATAAAGCCACACTTAGAGCGAAATGATATAAGCAACTGTTCACTAAAGCTCTGTGTGCTTGGCCTTCTGCAGAGTATTGGATTAGAGGGTGTTGAAAGTGTAAACTGTGTTTTAGGACCTTATATTCTTGGGCTGTTGTAGACTGTGATGGTGTGCACTTGTTCTTTGAATACCTTGTGTGTGTGTGTGTGTGTGTGTGTGTGTGTGTGTGTGTGTGTGTGTGTGTAACTTTTGGGAAAATCAATGAACACAACCAGATAAATTTAAAGCAAGGGACACAGCCAGGCAAATTTGAGTCCTGTCCGTATCACTCTTTTCAATAACTAGATTTACTTGAGAATCAGAATGTTGGCTTTCCAGGATGCTTAGCTGTAAGTATGAAAAGAGACGTGACAGACTGCTTCCTGTGAAACCTCATAATACCAGTGTGTGAGTGCCTTGACTTTACATTCCAGGAGTTTTTGTGTTACCTGAAATAATTATTTTAAAACTGACCTAGTGAATTTCAAAATATTTTATAAGCCTTAAAGCATTATGAAAATTTTTACTTTTAATATTTGAATGATTTTGTTTTTGTTTTTCAAGACAGGGTTTCTCTGTGTAGCCCTGGCTATCCTGGAACTCACTCTGTAGACCAGGCTGGCCTCGAACTCAGAAATCTGCCTGTCTCTGCCTCCCAAGTGCTGGGATTAAAGGCGTGCGCCACCACTGCCCATCATGAATGATTTTTAATATAACTAATTTTGCATGAGTTTCATGTATGTACCTGTGTATTTGTGTGTGCTTAGCACACTGTAGCTTGTTAGCAGTTAAAAAGCTGTTAAGAACTGAGGGAGTTTTCTTTATAGATGGGAATGGAACGAAAACTTGGGTTAATGTAGGTTTAAATATAAAAAGTGGCATATGCAGGAAAAGAAAATGGCACATTAAAAAAAGTACTAACAGAAAGGAGGCCTTTTCTGTAAAGGAAATGGAGGGGGAGTGGACTAGGGAGATGGCGGAGGTGGGGTGGCTACAAGTGGAGGGAGGGAGAGGGAAAACTGTTGTGGGATGTATTGTATGAAAGAAGAATCTATTTTCAATACAAAATAAAGCAAGAATAAGATCAGTCTATGTACAGTTTGATTTTCTTAAAATGTCATTGGGCAGATTAGGTCAAAGTGATCTAACCTACCAGGTGAGAAATTAGAACTAATTTAAATTTTAGGGCAAGGTAGTAACAGGTTATTACCAACACATCAGTATGAGAATATGTCTGCAGTAATTGATTTGAGTAATGAAAAGTAAAATAAATAAATTCTGTGCTGACTTATTATTTTTTCCTTTCACAGCATATAACTTAAATTTCCCATTTATTGGTAATAACTATTGAAAATGTTATAAAAAAGCTTTGTATTCTTAAAATATATTATCTGACATGTAGAATTTGGATATTTAATTCAAAAATTATTTTCACCTTTAGAGTTGCTCCCTTGCTAGACTTATTACTGTGTTATTTATGTTCTTTATTTATGTTATTTATGTCCATTGGCTTAATCTCTCTCAAAGTTTTCTTTTTCTGTAGATTCTCAACAGCTGGTTTACAATTTGTATGTTTTTCACTGAAGAAGGGAGGTTTAAATAATGTAGTCAGTAGTCAGCTCCCAACAATGGTGTGTTTGCTTGGAATATTGTCTTGGAAGGTTCTCTTTGCTAATATTCTTTTTCACATTTCTCTGCAGTATGGATGGAGCAGATCTGTGTTTTGAAATCGTAAAGCGAGCTGATGCTGGTTTTGTATACAGTGAAGCTGTAGCCAGGTATGTAACTGCATCTAATCCCAGAAGTAAAGTGGAAGTAAAAGAAGGAAATGACCAAGAAATCACAGGAAGTGGCCAGCTTGTCTGTCTGCAAGCACATTGCTAGTATCTGCAGATGACATAGTTGCTTCAGTATGTGTGGTAGAAACTGGACAGTAGATGGAAATGTGTAACGAATGGCAAACACTGGATCTATTAACGTGACTCTGGGTTTGCACACAAATGCTTCTGTTTTCCTGATTTCTGATGCCTTTCTACAAAGAGGGGTCTGTTAGCCCAGGAATTAAGCTTGAGGATTTTATTTGATGCTCAGCCTCGGCAGATTGTGCCATATTATTTCTTAACTTCGCTTTTTTGAGATATCAGATTATTATGTGACCAGTTAATCTAAGAAAAGCACAAAAGAGTAAGAGGAGCAAAAATAAAAACACCATTTTCCTGCTGAATATATTGCTTCAGGCCAGTATGTGGTCTCTCAACCAAGTGATGACTGTTATACTAAATGGAGCAGTACTCATAAAAACCGAATGATACAAAAGAGGAGTAAATATGAAAAATTATAGTAGCTATGAATGCATTACACCACTAACTTATAGACATAAAGCAATACAGCTTTCTGCTTTTGGTTGTATTCAGTGACAGCATAATTATGCACTGGCAGGTTACCAATTTGATACATGAGATGCAGCATCCCTCCCTCCCTCAGTCGCTGGGCACAATGTGGTGAAGGGCTTAGACTCACAAACATAGAATGATCTATTAAAATGTTTTGTCATTTGAAAAACAGTTTACATCAAATGATTATAACTTTCCTCTCATTCCTTTTATAACTATACCATCCTAGGACATAGTTAGAAACAACTAAGTAACTAACTACCTTAATACAACTTCTAGCCCCATGTGGATTGGCTGAGGATACAAGGCTCCAGCGTCAAGGATGAAGTGGATGTAACTGTTGGACAGAATAAGAATAGCCTCAGTGTGGGATAGCTGCATTCTTAGATATGCTCCTGGAGCTGGGAAAAAGAAGCAAATGCAAGCTTACTATGTTAACTGCACTATTTACTTGTATCCCTGACACATGGCAGAGAGAAGGCTAAGCATCCTCTTGTATAGCTCATGCCTTCTAAAAGCACGGTTTTAAGTTCCGCTTCTCTATTTTGAGCTTCTATCACAATTTGTAAATTGTCATTCTTGATGGTGCTTCCGAAGTAAAAAGCATGCTCTAATATTCCAAAGTGTCAGTATTATCTGGATTTTTCTTGTGACATTGTTGTGAGGACACCTTATCAAAGTAAATTGCCTTCAGACTTTTGCATACACACACATTTCTTAAAGAATTCAAAGAAATTTTTGTATATTTTTTTTATCACCCAGCACTGACCTGGACCTAAGACCTCTCACATGGTGATCAGTCTCTCTTGTACAGTTATTAAAAACAACAGAAAGTGGTCCCATGAAAAACAAACACAGAGTGGGGGGGAATGTGAGGGTGGGGACGGGGTAGTGGGGATGGGGGTAGGTGGGGGCACAGCCTCATAGAAGCATGAGGAGGGGGGATGGGATAGGAGGTTTCTGGGTGGTGGGAGGAAGTGGGATAAGGGGATAAAATCTGAAATGTAAATATAATACCCAATTTAAAAAAAAAAACCCAGAAAGTAAGAAAATCAAAATTTCAGAATTTTCATTCTTTGAACCTTTTCTCAATGAAGGGAAGTGATTTGTTGTTGTTGTTGTTGTTGTTGTTTTCCTTTTTGAAAAACAGTAACACTGTTCCAGTTTTTGGTGGTTTTTCTTAGTTTCCTTTAACTTCAATGCTACCTTGGGTCTCAGCATAGACATGATCCGGTGATGTCATACAGTGAATTGCCTTCTGGGCGCGCTCACTCTTGAGACTTACCCAAAAGGTAGATGTTTGTGTATACGTCGGGATGAAAGCTTATTGATTTTTTTTTTTAAAAAAACTCACTTATAGTTGCTGCTAAGATGATTTTATGAAAGGAATTTGTCCGAATGGACTGGACCCGTAAGTGACATTATTTAGAGAGCAGTTTGGATACACTTTATTGAAGTCTCTCCTTTCTAACAATGGAAATGGAAGCAAGGAGACTCAGTACCATTTGTTATTAGCTGCACTCCTTCTTACACCAGATCGATAACTCTTAGTGGAGGGCAGTGTTTTGCCAGGTAACTTTGAACTTTTCCTTTCTGCTCTCTGTTCTATGATTTTCTGTTAGGAAATTCAGCTTGTGTGGGTATTCTAGTGGGTGCAACTGCAAGGCTTAGAGACTTAACCAAATGACTAAAGCTGTTTTTGTTTCAAGAAGAGTGGCAAAACATGGCACAAAGCACAGATCTGCATAATTCTTAGTTAATATGGTATAACACAGCCCAGCTAATAATAGTCCCTGTTCTTTTCTTTTTGGAATAAGCTAACAAGGTTATCAACTCCAACTCTTAAAGTCAGAGTGGTATCTTCCCTAGTAGCAAGATTTCTTAGTGATGTGAAGTTTGAAAACAACCAAAAGGCCCATCTGAAGCCCTGGACTATCAAGGGCTCCCGGTATCACTTCTTCCCACATTAACTAACTAGCAATACACCTCTGGTCTGGAACAAATTCTCTAACTTAGAGGCTAGTGGGATTCTACATATCTCAGGGAGAATTTCAATTGTGAAACATCTTTTTTTTTAATATCTGACCATGTTGGTTGGCTTACATTTGCATTCCCCCTGAAGCTGTCCATGCCTCAAAGACCCCTGGTTTGATTTACCATAGATAAATTTAGCCAGGAACATTTCAGGGATACAATCTCTTCTGCCCAGCAAATATTTAGAGGTTTTAACCCATTTTTGACCACAGGAGGAAGCTGAGTCATCTCTCTTTACCATCCCCAAAACACCTCCTTCTAGAGAAAGTAAATGGACTATTGGACAGTTGTTTCTTTGCACAGAATTATCTCTCCTTTTCCCTCATTCTTCAGGAAGATAGAAGTAAATGTATACATTTCTGAGGCTTTCTGAAAAAATGAACTGTGATTATTCATGAAATGACTGATGCGGCATAAGATTCTGCTGTGTTTGCATATTTGAACCAAATAATAAAGTACCCCATTTTCTAGTGGCTGAGAATTAAATCTAGAGCTTTGTGCTTATGAAACAAATCCTCTGT
Organism: Arvicanthis niloticus; assembly: GCF_011762505.2. Lineage (NCBI taxonomy): Eukaryota > Metazoa > Chordata > Mammalia > Rodentia > Muridae > Arvicanthis > Arvicanthis niloticus. The sequence continues at coordinate 6,538,003 of NC_047679.1, forward strand.
CACTGAGCTTCATTCAGCCAGATAATGAAGTACAATGGTACTCACACTTTCAAGTGCTCAGCCACTGACTTTTCTTTGGGTTTTTAAGACTAAAAAATGGGAATTTCCTTTTCACTGAAGATATTTAGGTGGCTACCTCAGTACTATGCAGCCAAAATAGTCTGTTCTGTAGGTACATGTGCACTTTGCTTAATTTTGACATCTGGATTGACATTTGAGACTTTGACTGCACTCAATAATAACATTATAATAATAGTGACTTCACTGCCGGTTTCAAACCATCATGACATTTTTTATCAGCCATTTCAAGTGATCACAGTTCCTCCAAGATCTACTTTGAATGACTAAAAGTCCCCAACACTAAGTTAAGTCTCCCTGATTTAAACAAAACTTAATTATAGGCCACATTGGCCCAGACAAAGCCCTTCCATGTCCATTCTCAGCGGAGCACCACAGTAAGAACTGCTTAGGGCCAGGGTATGAAAAGATATCTGTACAGAAAAAAAGGGCCGCTTTGCTTTAAGTTTGGAAGTTATTCTCCTCTGCCTCTTATTTTTAAGAGAAACTTGTAATCTATTATAATACATAATGTAATCTATATGTTGACTAGATGAATATTTGTATGAGCATGTTAGATAGTGGTGTACCAAAGAGGAAACTTGATAGAAGTCTTTCAGTTATTTTGTCTAAAGTCATAAACACATTTGTAAGGTCTTCTATGAGTGCTCTAATTTAAACTGTTTTGTTTTAGTATAAGAAATAAACTATCTAAAAGTACAACCAAGTTTAATAAACACTATACAATAAAATGTTGAATAGAACATTTCTGTACTATGGCTGCTTGAGATGAAAAAAGAGGGCATCCATGTCTTGACTTCGCAGTTTTGTGCTTTGTTATGGTATTAAAAAGATGTGCAGTCAGTAGAAACTACGCTTCCAGGTTTTTGCTGGGCTAGTAATACGTGTGCACTATGATGTGGCTAATGCTACTGAATGCCTAAAGCAGATTAAGTTTCAACTCTAACGTGCAGTAACAGGTTAGCCATGTGTTTGATGCACTTTCAACTTACCATATTTTCAGCTTCAGATGTGTCCACCCAGATTTAGACCCATTTATACTCCTGTCATAATCTGTTGCTAGTTGGCCCTGTTAGAACTTTAAAAAAAAAACCATTAATTCCTTCTTTGTTCTTTTCCTGTACCCAGTGGAAGCCTCTGCAGACCGCAGCTGTCTAGCAATCATTTTGCTTTGTTCAAGAATACCCTCAAATAAAGCCTGATTGAGTTGCAAAGAGAAATCACATTTGTATGGGTTCTGTAGATTCTTCTCACGGCCAAATGGAAACCAAGCAAAAAGCTGGTTTGAGTGGCAGCCAAAAGGCCACAATTCCTTTAGTCAAAATCATTCCAATAGTTCTGAGCAGTTTCTTTCATAGCAATCTGGTTTAGCTAAATAGAGGTAACCAACTTTTTAAAAATATTTTAGGCTTGCCCCTTTAGTGTGTATAGCAATGCTGTTTATTAAATTATGTGGAATTCTTTTGACTTGTCTCAGAACATTCTGTTTCTTGAAGAAGCATATAAGTTTGGCAACATTTTTATTAAGTATCACTGTCTTGTCTACTCAAATGAAAGATATCTGTGGCTAGCTAATATAAAGGTAGAAGTTATGAAGCAGGGAGGCTGTATATTAATTTTGACAATGGAAGTTTTTTACAGTTTTAGATTTCTCTTGTATTTTACAGCCACTACATGAGACAGATACTGGAAGCTCTGCGCTACTGTCACGATAATAACATAATTCATAGGGATGTGAAGGTAAGTATTTCTTCTCACTAACTTTAATGTTTCTGAAGGGAAAGTAGTTGATAATAAAAATAACCAGGATTTTTTTTTTAATATAGAGAGCATCTTAAACTTTATTTGCAAATAAGAATTAATTTAACTGCTTTATATTCAGAGAGTCATTGTACTAATTTTTAACAGGAACACTGTAATTTCAGTTTCCTTAGGTTTTTTTCCCTAAAAGATGCATGCATGCTAATGTTTTTCCTCTTTTGGCATCAAAGAAAAAGAATCACAAAGCCAATTAAAAGGGAAACAAAACTATTTTTTTTTAAAAAGTAACCATATGCTTAAATTTATCATTTATTTTTCTATAACTTTTCTTCATCCAGGTTTCTGTCTTTCAAGTAAAGCTGAAGTATTATAAACTGACAGAAATAAGAGACAAATATAGTGCCAAAGTAACAGACACCCCTAACCAAAAAGCATTTATTGCCAAGTGAGAAAGTTGCCTTGGAATGAGAATCATTCCCATGGTCTTTGCCGACTCACCACTACTTTACAGCATCATTGCTATTGGCAAAGTAGTAAAACCCAATGTCAAAAAAGATAGGAATTATGAAAGAAGCCAGTTCATTCCATTAAGTTACCTGCTGACTTCTTACACACATACCAATTAGCATAAAATAATGCCTAAGACTAGAAGAGACTTAGTGTAGCTTATGAATCAAATTAAAAAAAAATAGAACCAGTGGGGGTTAAAAAAATCCTCTTACTTGGTTTTCAGCTGACATTCATTCTAAAGCCAAAAAAGCCAGGATCAAAAGTAAGTGTTTTAGTTAGAAGAGATGACAGAGGTTCTGATTAGTCAACAGAATGATGGACTGGGTATTAGGACTATCTTGTACCTCACTGGTACAATTAGGAATAAGTATGCTCTAATTGTATTTTGAGAGAAAAGTTCTACTTTAACAGGAAGAGTGATATGTAGGAGGAGCTAAGTGGGAAGGAGTACTGAGAGGAAGAGATGGAGTAAGGAGAGAAGATGAAGGAGAGGAGAAGCTAGGTGATGAGAGAGAGAAAGAGAGAGGGGGCATGGAGGCAGATGTTCACGTGTCTCCACCAGTCAAAGATAGTTTTTATATCTAGGTTGGGTATTGGGTTACGCTTCTGATTGAGCATTACCAAACTTATAAAGCCTTTGATTAACATTTTAAAAAATTGTATAAAAGCCAAAAGGAGAGGAGGGGGCATGGGACAGGGGTTTTCTAGGGAGGGGAATTGTGGAAAGGGGGATGGCATCTTAAATGTAAATAAAATATAAAAATAAAAAAAAAGAAAGTAAAAAAAAGAAAAAAAGAGAAAAAATCCTCTTACTAAAATTAGGTATTAAAATAAAAATATTTTTAAATGAAAATAGAATCAAAATTCTGGTAGTACAAACTAGCCTTAGTAGTTTGATAAACGGGGGACCCAGTCAACTGTCATTGTACTTCCACAAGTGGATGTCATTTTAACATTTCATGTTAAAGTGGCACATGGATGTAAACTGTATAAAGGACAACTACTATATTTTGATAGGACTCAAGTAGTTACCTTATATCCTACAGATAAAACATAGTTTACTTTAATAACTGTCTGCATATGCAGAGACTCTACATAATTCAAGTGTGTGGTGGTTTGCTGCACAGTCATTGACAGTTTCTTTTTTTTTAATATCTTGCTTAAAGCTTTGACCCTACAGTGTTCACAGCACTCTAACTGGCATCCAGTGTGCAACTTATTCTTTGAGCACTAAGTTGTTAGAGTACAAGATTCCAAGGTAACTAAACCACCCTTGAACTACAGTGATATCAAAATAGTATTGTTCTGGTTAGGTCTTTCTTTGCTTGAAATACATTGTAATGTCTTAAATAGAGGGATGACTATAGGCAGAAGATTCCTGGGACATTTAAAGATTTTCCCATTAATCACAGTATCTTTCCTTTTCTGTTTGTTTGGCCTACTATTAAAATGATAGTAAACTTTTTGTGATGTCATTTCCAACTCGTATTTCTAACGATGGCTTAATGGAGTCTGCTCATTTAGACATATGGTACCTTGGGAGCAAGATTTTCTTGTAATTGCAGATCCCTCATGAAAGCTTATTATGTCCTCTTTGGAGAAAATGTACTCCTTTATCCTCAAGAGTCTTTTTATGCCAGCAGTAAATACATAAGGCTGGTATGCTTGGAACATCACAGTCAAGAGTAGTCTGTGAGCCAGGACTGAGAGTTCTGGGCTGTGCCATTGGGGACTTGGGCCCAAGGAGGAAGTGAGTAATGAAAGAAGTGCTGAATATGAGAGTATCCCACTACTCTTCCCTCTCCACTCCTGCTGCTGCCCAAGCCCACCCTCCTCCTTCTCCTTGGTGCTGTCATACAGCTAGTTTTTAAACATAGCAGGAACTCATGATTCCAAATACACTCCACTTTGTACTCTTAAAAATCAGTGAGATTGTTATTCTTTCTTCCTATCCCATCCTTTTATTGAATTATTGAGAAGTCTCAGTCCCTGTTCATCTGTGTCAAAAATACAGAAGCAGGTCATAAAGGAGCCTGGCGGGCTTTTCCACTCATGCCTAGCACCTTCCAAGGTGTTTAACTACCAGAGAGCTCTGAAGTCTGTAGCCCTGGCATATGTTTTCATGCTTAGCAGTGTAGGCCCTGGTCTATCTAACCTTCAGTTAGATAGGTATCTTCCTTTTAGGCATATTTTTAAAGGCTTTACTCTTTGGTATATTTTAAATAGTTAAGGAAATTAGGTAGAGGTTAGTAATGGAAATTATTGTAGCTAAAAGCTGAGGACTTTAATGAGCATTTCCAAAACTATCTAATTGTAACGATAGCAAATGAAAATCACTGTTAAATGAACAAAAGTTTCTATTACTGCAAATTAGTTCTACAATGTCTTATTGTTCATTCTTTTCAAATACAGAGATCTGACGTTGGGACTCTCATGAAAACTTGACACTAAACAACCCAATAGATGCATAATGCTTTTATTTTTAAAAATCTTTAGTTATGCATAGAGAGTAAAAATTATAGAAAGCTATCTTAATATTCTATTGCTCTGATGAAACACTATGAGCAAGGAAATACATAAGAGAAAGCACTTAATTGGAGACTTGCTTGCAGTTTCAAAAGGTTAGTTCATGAGTATCATGGTTGGAAGCAGTCAGATTCTGAGAGCTTTAGCAGTAGCTGAGAGCTTTGCATCCTGATTCTTAGATACCAAGCAGAGAAAGAGAAACTGGGACTGGCATGGGCTTTTGAAACCTCAAGGCCCACCCCCAGTGACACACCTCCTCCAACAAGGCCACACCTCCTAATCCTTCTCAAACAGTTCACCAGCTGGTGACCAAGCATTCAAACATATGAGTGTGTGTGTGTGTGTGTGTGTGTGTGTGTGTGTGTGTGTAGGAGGATGGTCTCACTTAAAGCAGCACAAGAGGGAATAGAGGAAAAATTGTCAATGGAGTGTTATAATGTGTGGTTCTTTCAGTGAATATAAGGAAGTGAATATATACAGAGTAAAATTTTCTCCATATTTACATATAAGACAAATATTTTACTCTATAAAATACATTCGGGAAAAAAGATAACCTGAAAGCTTAAAATGTATAGAATAGATTGCTCGTTTATGGAATGCATTTGTGTCTAAAACTGTTTGCTCAACAATTTTATGTGAATTCTGTTCTTGACAGAAATTTTGTCAATATTATAGAACAAATTATGATTATGTATAATAATTATAGTAATATGGTCAGATTTTGATTGGCCATGGTATTTGATATAATAGCAAGCCCAACGAAATAATTCACAAAAGTAGTTATATTTGGTTTTATATTCTAGTTTAGTGTCTGTTTACATAGTTCACAAATATTTGATTGCCTACTTCACACAGAGCGTGAGCTCTAAAAGTATCAGGAGAGAGACTAAGTGACATCTGTATCACATACTGCTGGAGTCTGACCATTTGTCAACACTAAGTGACTTTAAACAACAACTAGCATCCTTTGCTCCCTGTTGTACAGTTCTGTTAGAGCCAGATAGGAACTGCTCACCTCTGTTACCCAGCTTTGGCCAGAGCCATGGGGCCAGCTGCACACCAGCTCAAGTAACAGAAACTAGAGAGCTGCTAAGCCTTTTTCTCTCTGTCGTAATTGACACTTCCCCCACTCTTTTTATGTGGCCCCATGCCCAGAAGGACAGTGGCTCAGGGTCTTCACAGAAATGGAAGTTGGCAAGCCTGTAGGTCTCAGTTCTGGTTTCATATTGGACCTTTTGCATTTGACTGGTTGTATCAGTTTTTAAAGGTGGAATTAGTCTGAGTTCCAGCAAAAGAGACGAGATCTTTTTTTGTTTGTTTTTCTTGGTATTGTTTTGTTTGAGGGGTTGGTTTTTGATGTTTGCCCCAGCTGGTCTTGAACTTTCTGTATAGCTGAAGTTGACCTCCTAACTCTACCAACCCAAGTGTTGATATTACAGAAATGTGACCCCCACCCCCACCCCACCATGTTTGGTCAGCTGCAACTTTTTTTTAAAGTGCTACAAGTATACAAGGGTAAAAGAAGTTTTGGGTGTGATCTTTATAGACAGCCAAACAAATTGTTACAGAGGGTGGTGGTAGTATCATTAAAAGACAGAATCAGAGGGTTTCCTGAAGGAATGAGGGGTAGTTGTATGAGGACAGGGAGACATTGCACATGGAACAAAGTGTGTGCAAGGATGTAAAAGTAGTTTATTTTGGGTTATGTTAAATTAGTTTCTTTTTCTGAAGAACATACCATATAATTTTTAGGCAGCACTTAGAAACCTGCTGAAGAAGGAAATAGAGAAGTAATTCTCAGACTGCAAATCAAGAAATCACCAGGCAAAAGTACCATATTTCACTTGTCAGTGAGATTCAACAGAGGGCTTACATTAATGTTGATAGCCTTTATACTCTGGTACCATTATATTGAAGGTACCTGAAATATGGGCGTTTTGCATGACTGAATTCAATATTCCATTTACTGAATTGGCATTGTTGAATTTTTCAAGTGCCCACTGTGTAGCAGGCACTGTCCTAGGATCTGGAGCTACACTAGTGAACAAGACAGTCACAGTCCTAGTAGAGCTAACAGGGAGACAGATAGCAAGTGATTGTGCAAAAAGAAGTAAACTGGTGTCTATGGACATATGTATTCCACAGAGACCAAAGGAGAACCTTTAGGAATCTATTCTCTCTTTACATCCTGAAGATCCCAGAGCTTGATTTCAGATTGCCAGACTTAGTGGATGGCACCTTTACTCATTGAGCCATCTAATGGGACTGGACTTGAAAAATCTTGATATGGTCTGCTTGTTGGTACTGTATACTGTATCTGATGATTTGAGAGTATTTCTCTTATATTATTATATTAATTAATTAATTAATTAATTATTATATTATTTCTCTTATATTTGCTTACTTATTTTGGAGAAGTGTAGACATTTATTTGTTGATTGAGTACATTGTTGCCATGGTTTTTAAGATGCATTTTGCTCTGGGGTCTCATTTAAGAACTCATTGAAGGACTGCAGATGTAGAGTGGCCAGCAGGATGCCTGCTAAGCAAGTATGGTGCCCTGTGTTCTCTAACGCATATAAGAAAAGAATATGAATAAAACTCAAAGAAATAAATTCTGCCTAAAATAATAGAAACAAACAAACAAACAAACTGAGAGGCACTAGGGAGTCAGAGGAAGGTGGATCTCCGATTCTGAGGCCAGCCTGGTCTACAGTGAGTTCCAGGATGGCCAGAACTACACAGAGAAACCCTGTCTCAGAGAGAGGGAGGAGGGAGGGGGAGAAAAATGGGGGGTGGGAGGGAAGGAGGGAGGGACACAGGAAGACAGAGAGCTAGGAAATGTAGAAGGAGCTTCAGGCTTAAATAGAGTTATCAAAGCAGGCACATTGAGTTGAGGTGACATGCCACCCAAGCAAAGACTTGAAGAATATGCTGAAGAATATTAAAAGGAATGTGCTGAGCCAGTACCTAAGAGTACAGAAAAGCCACCATACTAGTCCTGAGACAAGAACACAGGTAGCCTGTTTGAGAAGTAGCATAGAAGCCACTATGACCCAGGCCAAGTGATCAAAAATCAGAATGAGTTAATAAAGAGTGGAGATGACATCGCCAATCCCGGCTATTTACTTTGAGAGAAAAGATCTGAGTGAATGGTTTTCAGCTGACATTCATTCTAAAGCCAAGAAAAAGGCCAGGTTCAGAACTAAGTGTTTTAGTTAGGAGAGATGACAGAGGTTCTGGTTAGTCAACAAAATGATGGACTGGGTATTAGGACTATCTTGTACCTCACTGGTACAATTAGGAATAATTATGCTCTAATCGTATTTTGAGAAAAAAGTTTTATTTTAACAGGAAGGGTGATATGTAGGAGGAGCTAAGGTGAGAGGAAGAGAAGGAGTAAGGAGAGGAGGAGAAGCTAGGTGATAAGAGAGAGAAAGAGAGGAGGGGACATGGAGGCAGATGTTCATGTGTCTCCACCACTCAAAGATAGTTTATATATCTAGGTTGGGTATTGGGTTACACTTCTGATTGAGCATTGCCAAACTTATAAAGCCTTTGATTAACATTTTTAAAAAATGTATAAAAGCAAAAAGGAAAAGGGGGCATGGGATAGGGGTTTTCTAAGGAGGAGAAATGGGGAAAGGGGATGGCATCTGAAATGTAAATAAAATAGCCAATAAAAAAAGAGTGGAGATGATTGGACTCAACTCAGCAGAGTAGGTGACAAAGAAAGGGAGAGAGGGGAAGGGAGGGAGGGAGGGAGGGAGGGACGGAGGGAGGAAGGAAGGAGGGAAGGAAGGAAGGAAAGAAAGAAAGGAAAGAAAGAAAGAAAGAAAGAAAGAAAGAAGAAAGAAAGAAAGAAAGAAAGAAAGAAAGAAATAAGTAAGTGAAAGAGACAGAGAGAGAAAACAGATTGTAGCTGTATTTTGAAGGTTGTGTCAACAGAATTTCCAAATACTACTTTAGTAGGATTTCCATGCTTGTTTTCGTGGATGATCCTGCTTGCCGGTCATTGTCAGGACATCCATATATCCAGAAATTCCCCAACTGTACCCCTCACATATAATACCAATATATATTTCAGATGACTAATGATTTAAATTTTCACTTGTTTTGTTAATCTTTGTTTACTTCCTTTTAGTTAGTGAAGAAAATAGAAGACCATGGCAATACTTCACTTTCTTTTTTTATATATATTTTATTTACATTTCAGATGCCATCCCCTTTCCCCATTTTCCCTCCCTAGAAAACCCCTATCCCATGCCCCCCTTTTCCTTTTTGCTTTTATACATTTTTTTAAATATTAATCAAAGACTTTATAAGTTTGGTAATGCTCAGTCAGAAGTGTAACCCAATACCCAACCTAGATATATCAACTATCTTTGACTGGTAGAGACATGTGAACATCTGCCTCCATGCCCCCCTCTCTTTCTCTCTCTTTCTCTCTCTTATCACCTAGCTTCACCCTTCCTGTTAAAATAAAACTTTTCTCTCAAAATGCAATTAGAGCATAATTATTCCTAATTGTACCAGTGAGGTACAAGATAGTCCTAATACCCAGTTCATCATTTTGTTGACTAACCAGAACCTCTGTCATCTCTCCTAACTAAAACACTTACTTCTGAACCTGGCTTTTTTTTCTTGGCTTTAGAATGAATGTCAGCTGAAAACCATCCACTCAGATCTTTTCTCTCAAAGTAAATAGCCAGGATTGCCTATAAGACTATAGGTCTTCAACCCCATCAGAAATCCAGAATGACTGAGTTAACTGAGATTATGGGAAGCACTAAGCATAGCTTCTAAAACTTAGCCAATTTATAGAGACCGCCGAACACCTGAAAAGCCCCTATACTACCACACGTTGGAAACATCAAATCTTCAGCCTTCTGGCCCAGAATCATCTGACAGACCTTAGTGATGCAGAATTATTAAGGGCTGATTACTTTGTCTAGGGCAGATTGTCTCATCTCACTAACATCAGTTATATATTCACATTCTCTTTCTCCCAATCTCTTTCCCTCCCCTCTTCCTATCTTCCCTCCTTTCCTTTCCCTGCCTAACCAGATGATCTAAAAGCAGATTTATATTGATTAATTATATTTTTCTTCTGCATGGAAGTTATTACCTTTTGCAATCATAATATGAAGTTGAAAGAGGTGTTCTGGTTAGATTTGAGCATATACCACGTAACAACAGCGAAAGCTGCTGGCTTGGGAGAAGCAGTTTCTCAAGAAATTGCACATTTTAAAATGGTGAGTCTTTGCAGTTTAGGGAGCCATGTCATGATGGTGTAGGATATCCCAAGAGTCTACTAGTGACATTGAGGTTTGACAATTGGTTGTGGGGAGCTGTCTAAGATATTTTAATGTGCTCACGCAGTACCCTGGCCTTTGTCCAGTAAATGCCAGGAATATCTCCAGCCTTCCAAGTTGTGGCAACCAAAAATGTCTCCTGAGGAGCCTTTGGGGCTGCTTGGAATCTGACATGGGCCATAGACAAGGAAATGGGCTGCTTGGTAAGAATCTGACATTGGCCAAGGGCAAGGAAGTGGGCTTCAGGCAGGAATCGAACATTAGGCTAGAACAAAGAAGTAGTTTTAGACAGGAATCTAAATCCTAGGCTAGAACAAGGAAGTAGGCTTCAGATATGAAAATGATTTTGTGCTAGGACAGGGAAGTAGGCTCAGATATTTTGGTCATCCTGATAAGCCCTTAGAAACAGTGATGATGGGAGTGTTCACAGAATTTTGTTTAATGCCTTGCTTGTTCTTTGACTTTGTGTTTATTGTCTTGCTTGTTCCTTGACTATTTGCATCTATTGTATTGCTAGTTCCTCAATCTAGAACTGACCTTAATACTTGCATGTAATTAAAATGGTATAAAAAGCAAAAAGGAGGAGGGGATGGGATAGGGGGTTTCTAGGAAGGGGAAATGGGAAAGGGGATGACATCTGAAATATAAATAAATAAAATATCCAATAAAAAAATACTATACATTTTTTAAATGTCTCCTGAGGCATAAAATTGCCCCCAGGTAATGCCCACTGTTGTAATAGCATATTGTGTTTTAACTCCTTATAGTCCTTAATTGAGGCATGTGCATTTTTTTTTATCCATCTTTTTCCCTTTCTTTATCTTTTGAAAAGTTGAGGAAACTTCCACACTTTATGATAAGGTGACTCTCTCCCGCTTTGTCTTCTCACCCCTGTTTGAGAGCTCAGTTTTTAGTTCTCAAAAGTGCTAACGTCAGGTACACATCCACTCTGTCTTAGACCTCCTACCTCAGGTTTTCTGGGTGTGCTTCCTCAGTGGTCTCCTTTGCAGCCTGTGTCAGTCTGACTGCTCTCTGTTCTCCTTCCTCCCTACCTCCCCCCACCCACCCCTGCTAAGGAAGGGCCTGCCTTTCTTATAAATGTGTTCTCCGCAGTTACAGTAAACAATGGTGGCCGCAGCAGTGTGCATTTCATGAACTAGTCCTTCCTCTTATGCTCCCTCACTGGCATTTCTTTCATAGCAGCTCCCACAACTCCAAAAGCCCCTGTGTTATACTTGTAAAGAATTGCTTCCCATCAAAACCAGCTCACTTCTAATTCTTTTTTTTTAAACATTTTTCATACAATATATTCTTGAGTGTGGTTTTTCCTCCCCATACTCCCAGTTCTTGGCCACTTCCCCTCCCATGCAGACCCACTCCCTTCTGTCTGCATTATAAACAGCACAGTGATAATTAGTACTTTGGCACTATTCTTAAAGTCCTTGAGCATCTTAAGCACATTTTGTTTGATTAATCACTGGACTCTGAAAATTTTCCACAAATTTTTAAAGGATGAATAATATTTCTTTTGCTTATTGGAAATAATAGCTCCTTCCAATACTCCTCACCTGAGCCCAGAGAAGAAGCATGCGTCATATAACCAGACAGGTTTTCCCATCAGTTACAAAACGTTTCCGTCTCTAGTAACTTTCAAAATGATAACAAAGGAGGTAGCAGGTACCAGATGGCAGTCCCCAGCTTTAGGTTACACTACTGAAATGCTCAGCAAACCCTTTGTGGTTTTGCCTGCAGGCTTGCCTTTCACCTACTTATTCATCATAGCTCCCACCCTGACAGACTGTAAGACCAGGAAGTCCTCACCAAATCATAACCAAGGGTCATCTTCCTCTCCTACCCAGAGAAGGCAGACTTGCTTCAGATTAAATAGCGCATCTTAAATTTGTTTGCCCAGTCTTAAAGGTTTGAATTCCTGGTTTATAATTTCACAGTTGCCTTAAAGAAAGTATGGATGAGGAAGGAAGAAATGTATATGGTATTTTGCTTGCATGTATGTCTGTGTCCTTAGAGGGGCATTAGATTCTCTGGAACTAAAGTTATAGACAGTTGTGAGCCACGGTGTGAGTGCTGGGAATCAAACCCAGGTCCTCTGAAGAGCAGCCAGTACTCTTAACAGATGAGCCATTTCTCCAGCCCTGTAAAGTGATTTTTAAATGATTTTTAAAGTTTATATACATTTTAAACTCGGCGCAATGAGTTAATATGATATGGTTTCCATAAAAATTCTGATCATTTCAGTTCTTCTTAGTCTAATCAGTTTGGGGTCTAAAACTCACGTAAGGATAATTTGTTGTAAGTTTGGAGAACTCTGGGCTTCAGACAGTCTCCTAATGGAGTTATATGGAGTTATCTGTGCTTTGCCACTACACTAGACATCTCAGTTTTCAGCCTGTACAGGTCACCGGGAATTTCCAGTTATCCTTTGTCTCTGCATGTTACTGAACCAAAAACTTAATTGGTCTTATGAAAGAATGGGTACTCAGACTAAGGAGATAGGTACAGACTGGGTAGAAATACTTGACACTACCAAGTAAAAACGTAGGCTTGGTGACACCTACTTGTATTCCCAGTGCTGGGGAGACAGGCACATCCCCAGCAGTTACTAGCCAGCCAGCCTTGCATAATCTGCAAGCCTCAGGTCCCAGTGAAACACCCTCTCTCTCTCAAAATCAACATGGATGGCTCCTGAAGATAAGAACTAAACTTAACTTCTAGTCCCTACACCCAAGCACGTGTTCCAACACATGCACCCACATGTACATATGCAGATACACAGAAGAATAGATATACACTGTAAGTACCTGAAGCCAGAATATGTTCCAACTTTAGGTATTTTTATCTCTCAGTTAGGGAATGAGTTAAAAAGATCAAGGCACTTTTCAGTATTGGATTTTGATGAGAACTACACAAAATGTCTACTAATTTTGAGCACATGGCTCTTAGAGAATCTGCTCCATGAATTGCTTCTACACTTCTTGCTCAGGAACAAAACCTGCTATGAAATTAAAGATCTGTAGACTCACATGAACTTCATGTAAACTTCTCTTTGAATACCAAAGTGATCACCGTGTGGAGGAAAGAAGAATGAGCCTTTGAACGGTTCCTAACAATGTGCCGAGTTGTGCTCAAAGGCTGATTTCACTCAGCTGTTTCATTTGTTTCCATTCAAGAAGAGAATACACGTAGAAAAGGAAGATGGGGCTTATGATCATTTGGAGAACACATTTTTTTATTTTTTTAATCATAATGTATACAATACAGAATATAATCACTCTTACTGGCAAGATTACATAAAAGAAATTATCACTTAGAAATGATTGCTTCTTAAATATCCTTAAATACCAGAGAAATCAGGATAACCACTTAACTTCATGTCTGGGTTTTTTTCATCAGTAAGTACATTAACATGCTTTGTGGTTGTGATGATTAAAATTATAATCATGAAACATATACACAGAGGGTCTAGCACATAGCAAGTGCTGTCTAGCTGGTCGCTCACAATAGGAACATCTGATTTAATAATAATGATATTAATTAGGTCATATTTTCTGTTCCACAATTAAAGAAACTAGTATGTAAAGAGGGTGAGTAATTTGCCCAAGATTCTCCAGCTAAATAAGAGATGGAGCAAGTATTGAACCCAGAGAGTTTGAATCCAGAGGTCAGCCTTTTATACAGCATGATTATAGTTCTTTACACTTCATTTGTTTAGTTTACAAAAAGTAATTAAACATAACTATATGGCAGGCACTGTCATTATTGATAACACTGTTATTTATATTGGAGATATATGAAAATAGGATATAGATGGTCATACAATTGTGTGTGTGTGTTGTTTTTTTTATGTTGATAAGTATAATCCAAATGTTTGTAAGTGAAATCTATGTATTACATATTAGAATCATTGAATATTATTGCCTTTCCCAGTAAAATGAGCCAAATAATACCAAATTGACTTCACACTTCCTTATTCATTCAGTTAGATGAGATTTAAATAAAGACATTTCTTACTGGTTGACTTTTCCAGTACTTATATGTTTCTAATTATTTTTTCAAATTACCAACAAAATCAAATCTGACCATAGATGGGTACTTGCATTAGGTTAGAAAGTAGGCAAACCCATAAGCCTTTCTGGTTCTTCATCCTATAGACATAAAATTGTGGTTTGAACAGAAGATCCACAACTGACAGAAAAAAAAAATTGTCTGAGTTTATACACAGTAGAATCCTTTTGGTACACTTGACTTGCCTTTGAAAGTCTCTGCCATCTCGTCTTTCAGTATAAGTAGAACTGTAAGTTCAATTTTATGCATATGCTTTAAAAACCCATAGAGGTTTTCTTGGTGCCTGTTAATGTCACTGACAGAGTCACATGCATTTTTTTCAATTTTGTGGTGTTTTCTATCCAAAAGCCAACCATATGGTAGTATATGCAGTAAATTAAGATTTTGTAAGGAGATCATATAGTGTCTTCTTGAATGTTTTATCTAATAAAAGAAATATAATGGGGTCTGTACTACTTCTGGCTGATGCAAGACAAGTGAGGATATTTTTTGTTTCTATTAAATAATTCAGCTGCTGACAGTCTTCTTCTCTCTGGTGCAGAACATAAAAAATGGGTTTAAAAATACTATATGGAAGAAAGCAAAGTACTAGGAGGACCTGGATGATCAAAAGGTGTCTTTTCACAGATCTGTAGGTCAAATGTTTCTGAGTAATGGAGGTACAGGTCCTTACTCTTCTCAGGTGGCTGACAAAAGAATAGTATGATGTCACTACTACTAAAAAGGAGAGTCCAGTAAATGTGGTTCCAATGAGGCCTGCAATCTGAGAAGGGCTGGCTCCCAGTTCCATCTGCAGATTGTAGCACTGGCCTTCTCCTTCTTCTGTAGCCTCGACCGCTGAGTAGTATAGGATAACTGGAATAATTACGACAAGTACAACTCCCCATATGTAAATACACATTGTTCTGGCAAAGTTGGGCTGGCGAAATCTTTTCAGTAAGTGACCATAAAACATTCTCTCGTAGCATGAGGTGGCCTCTTGCACAGACTCCTTTTTCACTAAGGTAGCATAGCGGCTTATGGCAATCCAGCTTAAAATTAAGAGGCTGACAAACATACTTACATGCATGAATAGAGTTCCCAAAAAATTGACCAGTCTGCATTGTACAGATTGATATTTCCAATAAAAACCCTTCAGGAAATATATACCCATGAAAGGCATAGCAGTGCACACAAGTAAGTTTGCAGTCACAAGATTTGCCAAGTAGATATGTGTTGATGTTTTCTTACCTATTTTTGTTAAAAAATACCCACTGAGCAAGCGAGTTTCCAAAGAGACCAACAATACACAAAAAGATGTAAGTGATTGGTAAAGCTGTGGTAGAGATCACGGATGGTTGAATGCATGTCGAGTTATTATTCATTTATATTAGACTTTCTTGATTTTAGTCACAGGAGCTAGAATGGAATTATGTATACTTAATATTAAAACTAACAACAAAAGGCATTTTTGTTTGGATGGAGCAAGAAAATGCAGGTAGTTTCTTACCTTTTGTAGTTGTCACAATGGTCTAGTTAAAGTAAAAGCAACAGTACTTAAAGCGATGGGTAATACCTTCATCTAAAAAGCAAAATTTGGTACAAATAGTTAATTAAATGCCTGCGGTTTATCATTTGTAAGTTGGAGAAATTTATACTTCTTAGATTATAAAGCAATATATAAATGATGGTAGATTTTGCCGAGACACCTAAAAGCACAAAAAGAGGACAGTGGTCCAAACATAGGTGCATTAACAGACAGGTCAAACATATCACGTTATAAGATAACTTAAGAATTAACAGTTTTATTAGAAAGTTTTTATATTTAAGCTTTGATTTTTTTAAACCTAATAAATAAAAGCTAGTTTTTAATTCCAATATTGATTATATCCAGTAATCCAGAAATAAGCCCCATTCCAGGTGTACAAAACACTGAGACAAGATCCTGAATAAGGTCATCAGTAATCTCTCATTCCAAATAGTGCCAAACTCTCACACTCCAATAAATTACATTATGTGTCACAATTATACTTGGTATGCTTGATGGCTAGAGTACACTAATGTGTCCTCTTCTGTAATCTAGTATCTGTTTTTTCAGGATTTGTTTGTTTATTTAGAGGATATAGGTTTTCAACCCAGTATAGCTGTAGACGTGGATTTTACTTTTTAAATTTATTTTTATTATATGTGCATGGGTGTTTAGCTTGCGTGTATGCCCATGCACTGTGTGCATGCAGTGCCTGCAGATGGCAGAAGAGAGTATTAGCTCCCTTGGGACTGAAGATACAGACAATTGTGAGTTACTGTATGGCTGCTGAGACTCACTCAAACTTGGGTTTTCTGGAAGACCAACCAGGACTCTTAACCACTGAGGCACCTCTCCGGCTCTGGTCAATACTTTTTTATATCTCTTCTTTTTAAGTCTTTCCTGCTGCAGAGGTATGTATGAAGAAGTAAGAAATCCCAATCAAGCTCACTTCTTTTTTTTTTTTTTGCCTTACTTTTTTCAGGTGAGAATAGCGTAGAACAGTTACTAGGTTCTGGTCAAACAACAATCCTGATTTCTATCTTCCAAAGTTATGGTTATCATTAGCAACTTTATAAATCATATTTATTGATTTTTAGAAGCACATGATTTCTCTGTTTTCACCGTTGACTTTTGGGGGCAGCATATTTTGCACACTTTTATGATCTATAGCAGAGTTTCTTAATCTTTTGTTAATCGCCTTCTTTCGATGATAAACATAAAGAGGTTTTTCCACAGAGCATCTTCTGATCTTTGCCCTCTCAGGATTGTATCCTCTACCTCACTTCAGAATCTTGGTCTTACTGTTTCCTGCATCTTGAATAGCTTTAAAATTATGTCAGATTTTATAAAAATGAGGATCATTTCATAGTATTTTATCATTTTGAAACAAATTTTAAGCCAATCTCTTCCCTAAACACTTAAAAGACTGTGCAGTTTGTCTGCATCAAGTCCTGAGAGCCTTACTCAAGGTCTACCACTGTTTTCGTTTTATCTCTTTATTATTTTTAATCAGCAAGGTTGCATATGGTGTTTCAGACTGCCTTTATGGATTGCAGTTGCAGATTCTCTTAAATATGCAACCTTAACCTGTAACCTTGCTGATTTCAAAATTAGACAATAGAGATTGAAGTGAACCAGTTCACTTATTGAGAAAAATCCCCTTCCATTCAAAAGAAATTTTGGTTTTACAGAAGGGCCAAAGCTTTTTTCAAGGGATGAAGCTTCTTTTATGCAAAGCAGTAGCCTCTGTCTCATAGAGATAATACATTATGTGCTGAAAGCAGCAGAGGTTATGGTACCTTGATGAATATCAGTAGCAAATAGTCCCTAATGAAAGGATAGCAAAAGACTACTATTGAGAAGCCAGATGTTGAGTCTCTACAAAAACAAATGACAACTAGCTCCCCTTCTTCAGCTTTCCAAATTCATGCCCCTTTTAATAATAGCCTTTGATTCTAAACTACTAGAAAAATAGTTTCAAAAATTTGTAAAATGCAATTAAACTTGAGAAGTCAAATAAAAGTGAGCTCTTACAGAATTGCTTCCAAGAAAATGTCTCCAAGTGTGCAATCTTCTCAGCAGAATGTCTGTGTGCACACTGTGCTAATTTGACAAATGAGAAAACTTCTCCAACTCTAGCAGTTACTCATGGCTATTTAAACATTTCTTATGCTGACTACCTTATTTAATGATCAGATTTCACAATTCAAACATTTTAGTCCTTTTAGACATTTATAAAGTTAACCTTTAAGCTAAAACTGAGCAAAGAATTACCCTTACCTGTATGAGTAGCTTATGCTCACTAAGGTTTCACACTCACAATTCTCTGATCTTCACTCTTCCAGTATCTTTAATCAGTATGAGTAGAGTCTTGCATGACACCAGGTACAATGGGGAGAAAAAGGAAATTAGACTGTTGAAGAAGTCAAATAGTTACACTAAATATAGCAAGTACCTCCTCAAAAAAAAACCCAAATCAACCCTCATTTCTCTATTTCATTAGTGGGAGGAAGTTAGTGGGTAATATATATATTTAATATATACTGTATAGATATATATTTAGTATACTTATGATTATTTCATGAAGTAGTTAGCTTTATTACTGTGATGGCTGAAGTTACATTTCAAAGGTTTAATCCCACATAGCTAATTATTTTTCTATGAGCATGATAGAAGTTACTACTTTCCAGTAACTCGATAAAATACCAATATAAATTTGTCTCTAAAATTAACAACAAAATCATTTGGGGACAGCTTCTTTGCAATCCATCTTGTCCAAGAGTAGAGGAAAACAAAACTTCAAATTTTTTTACTTGTACCAGCTTGCTCAAATAAAATATCACTAGGCTGGATTAAAATTCATGGTTATCAGTGGTCTCTGCTGTTTTAAGATTGAAAAGGCTGATGCTCAGAGGTGCTGTCTGTATGCTCAGAGAATACATAGGGACTAGAACCCAGTTTGGTTGCTAATAAGCAACTTTTCTTTGCTTATAATTGCCATGCTCTACCTCCATTTAGAGTTGGAGTAGTTGAGTATATGAGTTAGAACACTTTATGATGGATTTTGGAAGTAGCAAATATGTTTCAAAACAAGTTAATAGTTATAGCATGTAGTTTGAACTGACCCTAAGTGAAGGCTAAATGAACATTTATCACTAACCTGAACCGCCTACATCCACAGCCCAGTTCTGCCAATTCTTGTTTCCAAACCCTAGTCCTCCTCATCTGCTTACCACTTGTCTAGTACGTAGATGATGAGAAGTTGGGTTTACTCAAAGATTGATCCTGAGAAGCTGGAGAGGGCTGCCATCAGCAGAGCTTTGTCTTGGAGAACTGGATTACAAGAAGGGCAGAAAAGCCTGGGTTATACAGTGGGACAATGAGCAGGAAGTTCTGTGCTCATTCCCCTGCCCACCTCTGGCTAGAACTGTAATCAACCTTGACCTCCTGAAGATAGTTACAAACACATTAGTTATCCACAAGTTAACCTTCATAGCAATTTGCATGCTTTGGGTTAACTGATGCAGGGAATTAAAAGAACACATTCTGATGTTATCACAAAGTCATCAGGAGTTGGGGATGGGGGTCAGTAAATCTAAAAATTGGCAATCAACATTTTTGTCATTTAGGTGAGCGTTTCCTCAGCATTTAAAGTAACAAAAGCAGAACAGGCAAAGGTAACTGCTGGAGAGGGAAAGAGGAGGTGGGCACATAATTTCTCCCCATTACCCTACTGTGTGTTCAACCTGGCCCTACTCGAGGACATTTGCATATCTGGCAAGCCCTTTCCTAGACCTGAGTTCTCCAGGATGGACAGTTCTTTAAAAGGTGGCCATTGCTCCATTCTCAGACTGTTTTGGATTTCACTGTCATATCATACATTTTCCCTAAACAGTGCGGTTCATGCAGGTATTTGTTGGAGTTTCTACCACATTTCTAGCAGCCCATGGAGGTCCCAGAAGTAGAATGCTAACCTTAAACTAAAGTGCCTTGAAATCCAAGGAAGATGTGGTGAGTTATACAGACTTGAGCTGCTCTGAGAATTAGAAAATTAGTGAATTGGTAAATCACAATGGTTCCTTAAGAGAACTGAGAGGAAAGAACAGAGAACATGTGATGAATGGAAAATGGGGCTCAGGAAAGGAACAGCTCAAGTGAGACTACTAGGTAAATGCTATCAAAGGTTTTCTAAGACAGTAAACAATACTCTCCAATAGTATAAAAAAGTCATGGCAGGAAACACTAAGCTATCAAATATTACTTGTCATAGAGCTATTTCAAGAATATTAAACCAAGTTGTAAGTTCTCTAGGAAATAGTGTGCCCCTTTGGACTTCCATGTAACAAGTTTTCTCTGGCTCTTTGAGTTCTCATCATTCTCCTCTTCAGAGTGCTTCTCCCTTTGTCCACATGTAAATATCTTTATCTGATTACTTCTCATATCATCTGCCCAAACACTCCTCCCCTCCATACTCTTCTGATCCTTCTGATCTGCTTCAGGGGAAGTTTCTAAATCTGGACCCTGGAATTCCTTTGAAGTACTTTGGGAAAACTGATGAAAAAACAGGCATGTGCTCATTCAGTTTTGCAGCCCATGGCAAGCTGTTGTCACTGCCTCTATCAACTTTGAAGGGTGGGTTTGAAGGTCACTTACCAGTTTCCCTCAAAACCAAAAGCAGGAGGACCTTAGTCATACCTGAACTTGTGTGTTTCAAATAGGAACTTATTTTGGCTCTCCCGGCTAATCTCTAAACTGACTACAACAATTTAAAAATTGTTCATCTGACCAATCAGAAGCTCAGGGCATTGAGAGGGAAGCTGTTGTGCAAGACAAGAACACATGTCTAAATATGTGCATTTTAGAACATCGCATTCTTGATTTCCCTCAAAGGGGGCCATGGTAAGCCTTATTCATTTCAATGCTTTTATTTATTTATTTATTTATTTATTTTTATTCATTTTTATTTTTTTTTATTTTTATTTTTTATTTATTTTTATTCATTTCAAGCTTTAGACGTGCAGTGCAAGCCTGTTACTCAAAGCTGTGGTTGGTTCAAGTTCAGTGAACCTTCTGTTCTCTTTAGGGTGTGGTATCTGGCCACAGCCTTGTTTCCAGTGCAACTGTTCTCAGGTCCTCACATCCTACTACAAGAAGCTGTAGTTGTGGGGGACTCCAGTGTAACTAGAGTTTTAGGATGAAAGCTCTACGTCCAACAGCGCTAACAGGCTGACCTTGGCCACCCATCCTACTATGCCAATTCAAGAAGCAAATGGCAAACTGTAAAAAGCAGAGAAAGGAGACATAATCGTGTGCACATCAAAAAGAGGAACAGATAAGTGTCTGGTGACCCCAAATACCTCTGCAGGGTACTAATATCAGCTGTAGGTTTTAAACAGAGGGCAAATTGAGGCAAGGAGGCAAAAGCTGTGCATAATTAAACAGCCTTAGTCAAGGTATAGCCAATAGTTTGTGTGACTCACAGATCATTGTCTCAGTTCTGGTTCAGCAAAGGTGGTCTGCAGACATTCTTATTGTTTGAGGGAACAGGGTGGTCCTCAGGAGACGATTGCTCATGCCTAGTACTCACTGTGGATAACTGCCCTCATCTAGGTGATGCAATCCAAGGGCGTGCTGCTTTAGGATAATAACTGGATATCTTTAGGCATCTGGAACAGGACATGGTAAAAACCTGATACTAAGATGCCCCCTTTAGTCCTATCTCTGTGCCCTTGGCCTCAATGGACAATGGAATAAGTGATTATTTGATAGACACTCCTAGAGTGATCCATATTAGCATATGTAGATATAGATAATGAGCCAGATTAAAAGGGATATATGCAAAATGAAGGCAGAGACACCAGGCTTACACTGTGCTTTAGGTCCCTGGAGACCTGAATGAGAAGTCAGTGCTTTTTAGGACCATCAGGGTTTTTTCCCCTCTTCTTGTGGATGTGTGCATGTGTTCATATGTGTGCAGGTACATGTTTATGCCATGTTTCAAAACCAACCATTCTTTTCTTTAGGTTCTTTGAAAGCCGAGGGTAAAACTGGAAATGGGCCAGCAGTTCTCATGTTACTGCCCTGCCTGTGCTATCTTTGAAGTATACAAAGAAACTTTCTTTCCTTAAAAACAGACATTTCTGAAATAAGGCATTTGGTAAGAGTCTGGGGAGAAATGTGACCTATCGTAAATTCCCACAAGTAAACACATGCCCATATCACAACACAGCAACTGGGAATGCAGAGAGATTAAGATCATGTATCAGTGCCCAGAATTCTCTATGCTTCTTTCTAAGAACAAGGTCATTTTATTACTAGCCATTTCTTTTAAATTTGTCTATAAAATTGTCCTAAAATTAAGGCTGTGTTTGCGTCCCTTTCTGGTTGACCCCAAGTATTAAATGCTGTCTTATCCTGACTCACATTAAATAAGATAGCACTCACAGAATCTGTTATTTTTTATTTTATTTAAAAAGACATTCCATACAGTATATTTTTATCATATCCTTTCTCCTCATCCAAATTTTCCCTACCCAACATCATGTTCTCTTTCCCTCCTTCCCCTCCTCCTCTTCTTTGTCTCTTAACAAAAAAAAAAAGAAGAGAAAACCAAAACAAATGAAAACTAAGTAAATAAGATAAATAACAACAAAAAAAGGCACCCATGTAAAAAGCATACGGTCTGTTTGGGCCTTATTGCTTCTGATTAGGTAAACAAGTTTCTCATATCTCCTTGCAACCAAAAGTAGCTTTTACTTATGTCAACTTTTCATATAATCTGAAGCTTATATTTTGAGATCCTAAATTTAATGTCACCCTTTAACCCAGTGGGTTTTACCAATCGTTGATGGTTCCTACTAAACTAGGAGTCTCATCCAACGGCACTTGCATCTTGATGCAATCTTTTGATGTATGGAAGTAGTTTAGAGTTGAAATCAGTCATTCCAAATAAGTATATATACATGGCTCTGTTTCTAATATTTTCTTGTTGCCTTTCTTTTAGGAAAAGTCAATCTGAAATATGTTTATTTAATAAGACTAAGCATTGATGCTTGGCAATAATAAATTTACTTTAGTTCCACTAATCCAGAAATACCTAGTAGAAAACAATTGGAGGGAAACCCTTTGTTAAGTTTTAACACAGAACAGCTCTGGAAACTGCTTACTTCATTAGAGCTCTGGCCGGCAGAGGGCAGTGTATCACCGTGACAAAGCTCCTAGGTTTTTAAAATTTGCTTACTTTCCAGCTTGAAATGACTGCAGTACAGGCTGGGAAAAAAATACAAATTAAAAAAAATTAAGGGTTTTGTTCTTTTAAGCTGTAATAAATCTATAAATGTCCTCTTTCTGGTGCATGAAAACCACTTTAAAAATGATAAAGGAAAAATAATTTTAAAACAAGAAATTCTCTCATGAAAGCCCAGTGCCACTCATCAGCCATGAATAGGATAAATCATCTAAGGCTTGTTTTTGTCTTATTTTGTTTTAATGATTATAATGAGTCACCTTTGTGAAATATTCATGACTCTGGTTATCCTGGAGGTTAAAAGAAAGTCTGGCACACCGGGTGTGGTAGTGCACACCTTTACTCCCTGGACTCAAGAGGCAGAGGCAGATGGATCTCTGTGAAGCTAAGCCTGTCTTCTAGGACAACCAAAGCCACATAGTGAGATCCTACACCCACTAAAAATAAGAAAAAAAGAAAAAGAATAAAACGGTCTAACATTTTAGCATGGGACAATTTTGTGGTCACCTTTGGGTATTTAACTTCTAAAATAAAATTATGGCAGCTGATGGATATAGTTTGAAAAGTCAAATAATGCTAAAGGGCTAATAATGAAACTAGTTTAAAAATGTATTTTAAAGTATATTTTATCCTCTGAAGAAAGTATTAGAAGAGATACTCTTTCTCTTCCACTGTCCTCGCTTCCTCCAGTACCCAATCAACTATGCTGATCCTTCCTCCTAAAGGTGCCTCACAGCTCAGCTCTCTACATCAGCGGCACGTCCATGGTTTTATCCCTGAGAACATGTGGTTTGTCACTGAATCTTCAGTCACCACCTCCCATCTTGCAAGGATCTCTCACATGAATACATAGTCCCCTCATCCCACGTCACAAACAGAAGAGCTGGCAAGTCAAATCACTCAAGGAACTCACTTTTCCTTAAAGAAATGTCTTCTATCCATTATCGCCTCTTTAAGAAGTAGTTTGAATGCACTGTTTTCATTTTAATCTACCACGTTTCTTTTACTATGCTTTCACTTTTGATGGTTTGACTGGGCTTTTATATTTTTTTCCCTTGAGTGCAGTAAGCTGGCTCTCTCCCTAGGGATTAATAAGGTATGTGTAGCTTAGAGTCCACTGTTTCCTCAGCAACATTCCTCAAAGGAAAGAAAAGTGTGCTTTGCAAAGGGACCTCACATGTCCCAGGCAGGTCCTAGAGCCGTCAAACTGCTTTGGTTCCTTCTCATATTAAAGCCTACATTAAATGTACCACAAATCTGGACCATGGCCTTCGAAATTTTTGTCCACTATGAATGCCCTTTCCCTTTCTGTGCTTCTAGAACCTCAATCTAGCTTGTCAATAAAGCTAGAAGAAAAGCCTATTCCTACTAGTTCTAGAAGTTTGTTCAATGCTGAGAGCTAGGTACATTCAGTGACATCTACAGTACCACAGCCTAAAAGGATGTAAAACAATGATAATTCCAGAAGAGTATGGGAGCACTTCTCCCACCCCTCTAGGATGTACTGACTCGAGGTTTCAGTATGATGAGTATCATGAATATCCAATTATTGGATCAGGAGACGCAGTTGAGTTACTTCTCTTCCTAATTGCCACACATACTTGGAACCATGTAATCTTTACCCACAAGAGCTGACCTCATGTGTCCTGTGTTTTTCTAGCCTTGCTGGCCACAAAGGGGAAGTGAATATGAGCATGCATGCAAACCCGTCAGTTCCCTTTGCAGCCAGCTCAATGTGTTCACTTAAAAATATAGAGGAAACGGTGTTTTTCTTCTGAGTACAGACTGAATTTCCCCATACAGATGAGCATTTCTGCTTCTGACAGATGGAGAGGGGGTGTGGAAAAGAAGAGTGCATGCAGTTATGAGAAACTGGTCTTAAAAGAGAAAGTAGGGACACAGAGACAAAACTGAACTGGGGAAGAGAAAGAGGTGCTACTGCGTACAGGAAAGGAAAACAGCAGAAGGGAGTGTCCGGGGTGCTAAGAACATCTCATTTGAAGGACAGCAGAAAGACGCAGGAAGGAAACAGAGAAAGGAACTGCTATTACGGGACTCTGTAAAGTCTATGCCAGCAGGATTAGCAGAAGGTATAAAGAACTTTGATCTAGAAACTTGTTCTTGTCCAATATTTGAAAATCGGGTAGACTGCTGGCCATGGTGGTATTCACTTATAATCCCTGAACTTGGAAGACTCCGTCACTAGAATAGTATGCTGAATGCCAGCCTGGGCTATGTGAAGAGTTCCTGCCTCCAAAAGAACAAAAACAAAAATAACACAGCAGAGGGATTAGGGTTAGTACTCTCACTTGAGTCCCTACCATTGATTGAGGCAGATCTCTAGGGAAGGGGCCTTGTTGCTAGTTTCCATTGCAATGTGATGACTAGTTCAGCAATCCAGATTATACAGAAAAGCTAAGGCTCAGATACATATTAATGTATCTTCTGGCATCTTTCCAGATGCCCTCACATTCTTTGTCTGCTTGCTGACTCTCAGAGTATGGTCTGGATAGCATAAAACAGAATGGATCTGTTACCTCTCCAGATACTGCTGTTAGGAATGCAAGCGAGGCTTCAGTTCACTTTGTTCATTTCTTCTAGAGTTGGCCCAGAGCCACTTTCATTGTATAACTCTCTGGATCTCATGTTTACCCTCAGCTTCCAGCTGTGTGTTTCTACCTATCCCCTGGTATTTGGCTATTTGGATAACATACCAAATATTTTCTGATTGCTGGGTACTTTTATTAAGTCATTCCGCCCTCTTAACAACTCTCTGAGTGAGGTCCAGCCATTACTCATGTTTTTCTCGGGAAGAGAAAGAGCGTGTCCAAAGCAACTTACAAGTGATGGAACAAATATTTGAACTCAGGCAGTCTTTTAGCCTGTCTATTATGCTACCTCTCTGTTCATTATTTACTGAAGTGTTATTAAGCTCTAAGTTGCATTTGGCCTCACCAGGCTTCTTCCCATGGTCCTATCAATAAGTCACAGATTGTACTCCGTATCCATTGGCCAACTGTAACCCACTGGACTGTTGTAATAGGCAGTTCTGACATTTTCTCCATACAGCTTCACCTCAATTTTCTTTTATTTACTAGTGAACCTCTAATTCTTCCCCATGACATGTTTAGAATTTAATCAGGACATCTGGTCTGAGAAATTGGGCTTCTTAAAAGTATTTTTACATATTTATGCACAAGTGCTTAGGTTTTGTAGTTTTAACACTCAGAAAACATTTCTATTTTTATGTTCTCAGGGGTCCCCTCATTTGATACCTCAGTACTATTTGTAAGTGAAATGCTAAGCTATCAAAAATATCATCTATCATCTGAGCTATGAATTTTAGAGTCCTTGGGGAATTTATATTGACTAGTGACTAGCTAGATTTATTTTTTAGTTAGTTAGTTAGTTAGTTAGTTAGTTAGTTAGTTATATCCTGGCTGCAGTTTTCCACTCCTCCTTTCCTCCTGGTCCCCCACTACCACCTCCCCTCTTCACCCATCCATCCACTCCTCTATTTCTCTTCAGAAAAGGGCCTCTCATGGGTATCAACCAGCCACAGCATATCAAGTTGCAGTAAGACTAGATACTTCTCACCTATTAAGGCTGGACAAGCAACTCTGTAGAAGGAAAGGATCCCAAAGGCAGGCAGCAGACTCAGATCCTAAAGGCAGTCAGCTCTCACTGTTAGGAGTCCCACAAGAAGACCAAGGTACACAATTTAACAGATGTGCAGAGGGCCCAGTCCAGACCCATGCAGGCTCCCTGATTGTCAGTGGACCCCTATGAGCCTGGGTTAGTTGATTCTGTGGATTTTCTTGATCCCTCTGGCTCCTACAATCCTTCTTCCCCCATTTCTGCAGGATTCCCCAAGCTCCACCTAATATTTGACTGTGAGTCTCTGCATCTGTTTCCATAAATTGCTGGCTGAAGCCTCTCTGATGACAGTTGGGCTAGGCACCAACCTATGAGTATAGAAGAATATCATTAGGAGTCGTTTCATTGCCTCTCTTTTCATCAGTTTGGTTCCACCCCAGGTCTCCGGGCTATCCAGCTTCTGGTTCTTGGCCCTCCAGGAGGTGTCAGGGGTGATCTCCCTTTCATGGCATGGATCTCAAGCTGGACCAGTCATTGGTTGGCCACTCTCACAATTTCTGCGCCACCTTTACCCTAGCACATTGAGTAGGCAAGACAATTTGTAGGTCAAAGTTTTGTGGCTGGGTTGGTGTCCCAGTCCCTCCACTGCAAGTGTTGGCTAGTTACAGGAAGTGGCCACTTCAGGCTCTGAATTCTCCATTGCTAGGAGTCTCATGGGTTAGATTGATGGATTGAGGTCCAGAATATATAAAGAAGTACTTCAACAATTTTCAATAAAGAAAGAAAGTTAAGCAACTGGCGAGGAGGGGGAACTGCAGCTATGAACAGACCATTCACCCAAGAGAAAGCCTACATGCAGGAAGTATTACAGATGATACTCCATTGCCCTTGTGATCGGGAAAGTGCACACTGAAGCCACAAGGAGATACCATCTTGCACCTATCTGACTGACAAAAAGTAGTGTGTGATGAAACCAAGTGTTAGCGAGGATGTGGGCAGCTAGGAGCTCATTTCTGCCTACTTGTGAGATTGGGTATATAAGTAAAAAATTGCTTTGGAAAATGATCAGGACTGGGATATGCTGAAGACCTTGCATAGTCTTACAGCCAGACATATGTTGCTTGAGGTGTCAACTCTAAGGAACCTTCATGCAAGGACCCTTGGCAAGCAGAAGACTGTTCCTCTCCATGGCTCCTACTAACAGAAAAACTGGAAACCACCTAAATGTTCGTTGGTAGGGGAAATGGAGAAATGAACTCGTGTTGATTTGTGTCCCATGACACTTCATCTGTGAAAAGATATAGAGGCACTTCTCTGCCTCTATATTAGACAGAGATAAGCATAACTGTAGAGGAAAAAGCTATAAAATGATAAAACGGTAGTTACATCACATGGAAACTTTAAAAAAGTTTTAAAAAGAAAGTGTACCTTGTTATACACATATGTGCTAGAAAAGTACAAAACTGTACATTGAAACAATGTATGTTCTGCTGAGAAAATAGACTTTGAGGGATGCTGCAGGCTAAGCTTTAGTATATCTAACTTTGAATCGTGTGTATGGGGTCTAGAGAATTGTTACTGTATTATTGCCACCGTCTATGTTTAGACAAGGTCTCACTGCGTTACCCCAGCTGGCCCTGATCTCACTGTGTAGCCCAAGCTGACCTTGAATTTGCAATCCTCTTGCCTCTGTCTCCTCAACAGCTGGGTCTACATGCATGTACCACCATGCCCAGTGAGTCAACTGTTAAGTAATTCCGAAACAAATCTGTTCAATTTGAAACATAGGTATCTAACTATGTAGTATGGATTGAACCCCACTTTTAAAATGTTTCTAATTAAAAAAATCTTACCCAAGTATAATAATGCACACCTGTAAAATACCAATGACCAAACAGTAAGATAACAAGTTCAAGGCCAGTCTTACTACATATCACTTTCCTATTTAAAAAAAAAAGATTTATGTACATATAAAGTAAACTTATATGTGAAATTACCAAATAAGATAAGTAATGGCTTACTGGTGCGCCTGAACTAATTTCACTGGGTAACCAAAGGTAAAAGTGACATATGTATCCAAACTGTAACTGAAAAACTTTTCCAGAACTCATCTTGTGATGATTCTTTATGTGTTTTCATGAACTTGAAAAAATAAATTAGGTAAAATATACCAATTTACCGTTTTGTTTTTTTTTTTTAAATATGTTCTGCCTGTCTGGGTTTGTGCTGAATTAGCCTTCAAGATTCAAGTAGAGCTTGCAAGAGAAATATACAAATGTATGACAGCCAGAAAGCCAGTCTTGAAGGTTTGGGGATTTGGGCATCATACAATTTTGGTAAATGATAAAAGCTTTTGCACTAATTGCATATTAATAGTACTAAGTTTTGGGGAGGTTAGGGTTGTTTGTTTTTAGTAGCTATCATCTTAGAGGCTTGGAAAACTAGCTCAGTTGATAAATTGCTTGCTACACAAACAGTAAGACCTGGGTTTAATGCCCAGCACCCACATGAAGACTTTAGGCATGAGAAAACACACTTATTGTTCCCAAGCTAGGGAGGCAGACAGGAGAATCCCTGAGGCTTGGTGGTCAGCCAGTCTAGCCTGATCAGAGCTGCAGGTTCAGTGAGTGACCTTGTCTCAAAAATAAGGCAGAAAGTGATTGAGGATAACATCTCATGCTGACCTCTGGCCTCCAATGTACACCTGGACACATACATGCCCATGAATGTGTATACACACAACAGACATCTCGGCAATTACCAATGTGCTTAGGGAGAGTGAACTGACAAAGACAAACATTGTCTTAATGGAGACGATCTGTAGAATGGAAGGTTCTCAGTTTACATTCCCTCAGTTAAATACAGCTGCTGTAGACACACCACAATACGGTGACAGAATGCTGGCGAAGCACTTGCAGGATAAAAGGCATATAAATACATGTTTACTTTGATTCCCATTTTGTTGCTTATAAACATGAAGGAAGAAAATAAGAGGCAAAGTGGAATTTAGGACAAACCTCTTTTCCAGAACTATGACCATTGTTCCCACCACCCAACCAGCTCACCAAGCCTATATCTGCAAACCCAAACTAAGACACTATAGCAGCCAGTCATCCAGGCATAGCACGGACATTTCTCTATAGAGATCGCTATCATTGCATTAATAGAAAACTATTTCCTGTCCACAGATGATTTAGCCATCTATGTTTTTAACAACTAACTTCTTTATTTACAACTAACTTTTAATTCCATTTGATTTCCTTTGGTTTGGTATAATGTGAGGATGTAAATTGGTCCTTTTTTTAAAAAAAATTTGTACACCACTATTTATTAAGGCATCTCTTCCTTCTTGAAGCTCTTTGCAATGGTTCCTTTATTTGCAGGGATTTTTCTCTCAGTGAGAGGGATGTGTAAGAGTTACCTTAGAAACTTTTCAAAAATATGCACATCATAACTAACAAAGCTTTAGGTCTCCCTCTGAATAGTTCCTACCCGCTTCTGAGAGCCAGTCACATGCCATATACTCTTCTCTCATCATCAAGGGTCTACTTCAGATGTGTTCCATTCCCCTAGGAAGGTTTTCTCCGCATCTGCTCCCTTGTTTTTTTTTTTTTTTAATTGAAGGATAAGAATGTATTTAATAGAAATGAAGTAAGTTTCTCTTATCAGATTAAGTATCCCTTATCTGAAATGTTTAGGCCGTAAGTGCTTCAGAGTTTGGAGTTATTCTGATCTAGGAACATCTGCATAGACTTGACTGTTGAACATTCCTACCCTAAAATTTCAGTACCTAAAATTTTAAGACATTTCAGAATTGGAACATTTTAGCTTTCAAGTTTGGAAATTAGGTATGCTCAGTATGAACATTAGTAACCTAAAAAATAATAATTCTGTGGCATTCATATTATCCCTTGAAATTTGTCTACTTTGTGTTTTCTGGGTAACTTTCAATAGGCTTTGGTTGAAATTGTAGTTTTATTAGTTCTATTTTTGTCTAAGCAGGATTACTCCGTTTTTTTTTTTATTAAAAATCAAGGCTTATATAGAATTGTCTTTTTCTAAGATGGTAAAAACAGACACCATCTAACCTGGCTCTGTGCATAGTACTTTCCCAAAACTAACAGCAGTGCTTAGCACTGAGATGTCACTCACAGAGCTAGGTAGTTCATGTTGCCCTTATATGGCGTTGCACATATGAGATAGTATTTAGAAGCTTGTTCTATCTGCAGATCTTTTGCAAGGTGAAGAAGACATGCATGCACTCCTGAATTTCCTTTTTCTGTGTATATCTAGAACGAAGCCTTATGTTGGCAGATAAAAAGTCAGTATTTCATAAGTACATACACAGGTGATCAATAAGACATTATATGTAATACGTATCCCTAAATTTAGTGAGTCAGTAGCATATTTTTTTTTTAATTCTAGAACTATTCTCAAGATTCAGATTAATTTAAGGAATGTTTAAAAATAAAATTTCTATGTAAAAAAACATTATTACAGGATGACTGTAATCAAATTTTACTTTATTACAATCAGCATAAGTTAATTTAATAAATGTTTTCAAATATTTTATAGAGATCATCATTTGATATAGATAATGAGATTGCTTCTAGAGCTATGAGTAGTTTATTTTAATGTTCCTGAACATTGTAGTAACTGATGATCATATAGTTTGTGTGTTGGCATATGTGATACATGCATGTGGGGGGGCATGTATCTGTGTATGCGATGTGTGTTGTTGTACATGCACATGTGTTCTGGTATGTGCACTGCTGTGCAGAGGCCAGAGGAAGACAATAGGTACCCTGCTCTATCTATCTGCCAGGTCAACTGGCCATCAAGTTCCCAGAATATGCCTACCTCTGCAGCCCACCCCATGTGCTCTGGTTACAGCTGTTACCCACTGTCTTAGTTTACAGTTATCATTGCTGTGAAGAAACACCATGACCAAAAGCAACTTGGGGAGGAAAGGGTTTATTTGGCTTATGAGCTTCCACATCACTTCATTATTGAAGGAAGTCAGGGCAGAAACTCAAACACAGTGGGAACCTGGAGACTGGAACCAAAGCAGAGGCCATGGAGGGTAATGCTTATGGCATCCTCAGCCTGTTTTCTTATAGAACCTAGTACTGCCTGCCCAAAGGTGTTCCCACCCACAATGGGCTGGCCCCTCCCCCATCAGTCACTAATTAAGGAAATGCCTATAGGTTATCCTACAGCTCAATCTTTCTCTCAAGACATTTTCTCAATTGAGGCTCCCTCATCTCTGATGACTCTAGCTTACATCAAATAGACATAAACCAGCAAGTACATTGAGCCATCCCTACAGCTCTTGATAGTATTTAAACTGTGTTTATTAGTGGGACATTAAGGGATATGGAATGCTTACCACTGATAGGATCCAAGTTTTCATTACTTAAAATTATATAAACAATTGCCAGTTTCATTTAGATATTATCTGATACCAGTGTCAGGACAACTAAAATTGTTTTAACACTTTTTACGAGCCTCTAATTGTTCTGAAAACTTCCAGTTTTTATCCTCAAATGGTATTTGTATTTCCAGATATACTGTTGCTTAACCTATTCTTTATTCAATGTTTGTGCACTTTCTGAAATACAGTGCTAAATGAAACTGAGTGCTAACTGTATACAAGGAAATCTCATTGAGATAAAATTCAGCCCAATCAAAAATCTGCATGCTTTTTTCTCATCTAAGTTTTTTTTGCAGTTTCTTAATATTATATCATTTCTCCCTCCCTTTCTTCCCACAAACCCCTCCTGTATCCCCACCTCGCTCCCTCTTAATTCATTTAATTGTTATTCTTACATATATGTGTAAGTATATAAATATGTAAATACAACATACTATGTTTAATGTTGCTTGTATTGTATATGATTTCAGGGTTAGTCACTTGGTACTGGATAATCAATTAGGGGCACCTCCCTGAGGAAGAGTAGTTTTTTCTCTCTTGGCAATCATTAGTTGCCTGTACTATTTCATCTGGGGGTTTGGCTCCATGACATCTCCCTCAGGTGTTGTCATTTTTTAAAAAAGTCTTACCTAGACAGCCATATTGTTGAGATCCCTTAGGTATGCCTTCTGTGTCCTATCTAGAAGATACTATCTTGGAGCAGATATACTGATCCTCTGGTTCTTAAAATATTTTCACTTTCCTCTTCCACAATGTTCCCTGAGCCTTATGTGTATGGGTTTTGTTGTAGATTTATCAGTTGTGGCTGGGCAGCCCTTGATCAGGTGATGTCTACATTTTGACAAGATGGTGCTTTTGGTAATGGTCTCTGTCTGATGCAAAAGAAGCTTCTTTGAGGGGTGAGAGTCACTTATCTGGGGATATAAGGAGTATTTAGAATGCCACTGGATCTCACCTGAAAGCTTTATCCTTGAGGACTAGCTTTCATAGTACTGGAAAGTACTTTACAGGCTGCCATGAGAGGGATGCAATCAATAGTCATACCCACCTGTGACACCTATTAGCCACAGCAATGACCAGCATAGCAACATACCTCTAAAGGTACAGTAGTGGCGCATATTTTGCTAGTAACCAACAGCTTTCTAGTTGGACTTGAGGCCTACTCCACAGCAGGGAAACTATGCCTGGTACTGTGGACCTAGTCAGTTCTCCAGGGCTAACGAGATCATATGCCTTAGGCCTTAGAGAAGAACCTACTACTGCCCCTTTCCTCAAACCAGTATCATTCATAGCTGCATTCTAAGTATGTAGTGCTTTATGACATTGTTTTCCAGCCAGTGGCTCAATGAGTTTTAAAAAAATATTCTAGGCTGGACATGACGACACATAGCTGTAACCCCAACACTTGGGAGGAAAGGCATGTAAGCTCTGTGATTTCAAGGCCAGTTTGGTCAATAGTGAGAAGATGGTGAGTTCCAGGCCAGCCAGGACTCCATAGTAAGACTCCTCAAAAAAAAAGAAAGTAGTAGCAGTATTTGTTGTCATTGTAGTCATCATTGTTGTCGTCAAGGTGCAAAACTACCTCTGTTGGGAGAGTGTTAGAGGGCCAAAGCATTATGACTTTTAAAGGAAATTCCACATTCTGTGTTAGAAACTTAATCATAGATTTGTGGGGTTTGTCACAACAGTCTTTTACATATTCAGACAATGGCATTCTGGTTCTGTGTTTAGCAAGAAATAAAAACTACACAAACACTGGCCAAAGTTTTGCAGTTTCTCTAAGGATACCTCCTGTCTAGATTGCAAAGTACAATGTTCCTTCAGCTCTGTCCAGAATAATGACTGGGGAAAAGCTAATTAGACCTATTTTTTTTTCTTTTAAGCATCTTTTCCTCCCCATCCTATTTGTCCGTCTATCTCTTCTTCCTTTGTTCATTGAACTACTTGGAAAATATTGCTTTTGACTTGGCAGCTACACTGACCTAGGAGTCAATGATGAGTCCCTTCCCTTTAGGGCTTACTCTTTGTTCTTGAACATAAATGAAGTTTTCTGTTTGCTTCTTTTAATTTCAACCTGCAGGTTTTCTGTATTGTCACAAAATCTTTCACTCCGAAATCTACCAGACTAGCACTTATGTACCTGGGTTTAATATACATTAAGCTTTTACCATGTTTGTGCCAAAGTCTTCATGTGTGACCATTAAGTTTAAATCAGTCTGTATGTTATATATGTTATTATTCATCCTTTGATTTTTTTATTTATATGGGCATAAAGGAAATGATAGTGTCTTAATATTTTACAAAAATCATCTCATAGAGTCCATACCTCTTTACTCTTGAGTATGATTTTCATTCCCATTCAATACTATTTTTATCCAATACTATTTTTAATGTGTATAGGTGTTTACATTGCTCCAGGAGGCCAGAAGAGAATCCAGTGAAACTGAGTTATAAATGGTTGTGAAGTGCCATGTGCGTGCTGAGAATCAAACACAAGTCTTCTGAAGAACAGCCAGGGCTTTATTTTTCTCCATCCCACTCAACACTACTTTTGTGATGTCCACATGTCTAGTGCGCATACATGCATGCACATGTGTGTGTGTGTGTTGTGTTATTTATTGCATTGAAGTGTTAAAGGTACTTCATGTGGTAAGCCACAGTTTACTTCTTCATGTAAACTTGTACATCCTTAATTGTTCCCAGTTATGAGTATCATTGCGTATACGTTCTTATGTATGTATTTGCATGCTCCTGTAAGATATATACCTTGCAGTGAACTTACTGGGTCATATCATCACATATACAGTCCGTGTCTCACTCAATCAGAGTATGAAGTGAATGAATCATTTATGAATCTGCATTAAGTCATTTCTTTTGCCAGGCTATCATGTTCTTAGCATGACTATTTAGTGTTTAAATTCTTCACCTTTTTCTAAGCAGGAATAGTGGGCAATCTCACTTTTATTAGAATTTTATTATTTCATCTGTTAGCAGAGATTTAGACATTAATGAATATAGCATCAAGTGATATAAGATTTTGAATTAATACTCATGTTCACTGACATTTCAACTCAGTCCCCAAATTACTTTATTTTTAAACATATTTAAAATTAGTATCACATGCCTAACTTTAGTAACTCTTTAGTGACTTGAAATAACAATGACATTCCATCTGTTTTGTTGTTAAATCCATGCACTTCACTTAACTTTATAACCGCTGTTAAAAGTGTTAGCTTAACAATGTATTCTGTGAAGATTCTACATATAGTTCTAAAATCTAGGGGTTAATGTAAGCTTTTCTCTGCCTTGAACTATTTTGCAATTAAGCAAGCGAAAGACCACTTCTAAAGATCTGGGTTTTGGACATGCTAGGACTTTGTTCCATAATTTCACCAGTCTCAAGGAATGAAGAGGTTGGTTTATGTCATTCGTTTTAGTACTTTTGCCTCAATTACCCTTAGTGCTGCACTGTGGCATTTTGCCTGTCACAGATAGATCATGCAGGGAATGTCCTGGCTTAAATTCTGAAGTGCTTTCACTTCTGCTTGCTTCACTTTGAAACCTTCTAAAAAGAAGTTGACACATGATTTTACGAATATTACTGGACATCAGGAAATACATGACAGGATCCAAGCAGCTGTTGAAAGAGGAGAGAACCAGCATGATCTCATTGGTTTTGTGAATGATTTCCTTCCAGTAGCAGGAAGATATATTTAACTGTGAAGAAATGTAGATGAATCGAAAGGCATGATAAGGCACAAAGCATATAGTAAAAATGATCAGGACAATAAAGGAGTTCCGAGCTGTTGTAGCGTATTTGCCAGAGTTAGGAAATTTTGACCTCTTTTTAGAAATCCTCAGTAGATTCTTGCCAATCTTAATATATGAGAGGATTATCAGTAGGAAAATAAGCCAGAACATTACTACAAGAACAAAGTTAAAAATTGCTTCTCCCTTTGCATTATGTCTATCTCTGTAGTGGAAACACATTGTGGAATTATGCCCTTCCTTCTTCAGTGTCAAAATGATCATAGTTAAAAATCCAGCAAGAGCAACTGTCCATACTATGCAGCAAACGTAAATGCTTTGCTTGGTGGTTATTGCCCTTCTTTGTTGTATTGACCGATTGATTTTTATATAGCGATCCAAGCTGATAAACCCAAGCAAGATAATACTAATGTACATGTTCATGTAAAATAGTGTCCCCACAACTTTGCAGAGAATCACACCTAGTGTCCACTTATTTTGATTGATGTGATACATTATGCGGAAAGGGAGGCAGAAGATGAGCAGAAGGTCTGCAACAGCCACGTTAAGTAGATAAATTTGAATGGAATTTCTTTTGCGGTGGATGCCCAGAAATACGTAGAGGGCAATGATGTTTCCAACCAGTCCCACGAGGAATATAACAGAGTAGAAGGTTGTTAACGCAGTAGATAGTAATTTTTCATCCATTGGACAGCTAGTGACATTTGGCACTCCTGAGAAATTTTGTGAGGCTTGGTCACTATAATTAGTTATAAAGTGCATTCCATGGGAGGAGCAAAGCCAGCTGTCAACTGAAGTAGTCGTCATTGTTACAGTGTGACTTCTCAGTGTCTCCTGTAACTATCAGGACAGAGTGCTAAATGACATGCTCTTTGTTTGTACGTCTTTGTGTCTTCAGAGTTTCCTACAACAAAATGCCAAACATTGAATCATTTGTTATTTGTGATAATAACAGCTACTTTAACATAAAGCATAGATAAGGGTTTCATTTCAGACCTTTTTCTACTTGGTTTCCTGTTGCTATCTACACATGTGTAGTAGTAGTATTACAAACAGCAGCAAATACTGTAGGAGCTCTCTAACCTTTTCTGTTGCTGTGGCATGCATAAAGAGTTCATTTCATTTATTATATTAAAGTAAATAATTGAAAGAAAAAATAAATAATTGAACCATATGCTAATCTTTCTGTAGAGATATTGTTTGGGGAATAGAAATAGTCAAAAGAACAGCAGCTCCCATTTTTCAAGGATGAATCTGAACTTCCCCTAAAGGTGCTTCTAGCCATGAGTGAGCTGGGTCCCTTGCTGATCCTGCTTGACTTTAGCAATGCTTCCTGTTTTAGCCTGTCCCCTCATAGCTGTCATCCACTCATTTTGACACACGTTGTCACATAGTGTATATTAGACACATTGTAGTGTTCTACCCTTCCACAGTGAGAATAGAGAAGAGGGTCCTAAAGTTTCTTCTTCACCTAAGACCAACATAGGAGTATTAAAATTACTTATCTATAGAAACAGACCAAGTCTAGCACCTGCCTCCTTTCAGAGACTCTTGTAGCACTTCACAAGAAAACATATTAGTCAAATAAAACCAGATCAGTTAGCAGCCAATAAACCACTCTTAGCCTAGAAGCGTAAGACAGTAATATAGATGGGAAACAGTACCATGACTCTGAGATTCTGAGAGGTTAACTACCTAAACATTAGTTTTGCCCTGGGTTATATCATTTGAGATTGTCACCAGAACCTTCTTAAGTATGTCAGTTTTACTTGTTCCCAATGCTACTTGCTATTGAACAATTCTCAGGCATTTGACTCTTGGGACCTATTATATATGTAAGGAGAATTCAAGCAGGTCTCCTCACACTCCTTTCTTACAGCAACTGCCCTGTTTCTCTGTAAATCCCTTTTGTGGGTGTAAGATAGACTTTTATAGCAGAGTACAGATGAGATGGCTCAGAAAGGAATGTTCTACAAAGCTTAACTACCTGAAACTGATCTCCACGATCTACATGGTAGAAGCAGAGAACTGACTCCACAAGTTGTTCTCTGACTTCCAGATGTATGTGGTGGCTCGTGCATGTCACAAACAAACAAACATAAATAAGTGTAATGAAAATTAAATACTTCAAAGCAGGACTTTCAAAGTTATACTTAACTTCATAATCAAGGATCATTACTAAGCATCTTTTCTCATTTTTAAAAATGCAAAGCTTTTATGTGAAACACTGAACCCCAATATATAGTAAGTATTCAAAATAGTTGGCTTTGGGCCTGGGTCTTCTAGCTCAGTGATAGAATGCTTGTCTAGTATGTATACAGTCCTGGTTCAGTTCCCAGTGCTGAAAAAAAAGCTAGCTTTAAAAAAAATAGGTTCTAAATGATCAATATAAACCTTACACATTTGTTTAAAGTACTGCTTGGATATTAAAACCAATATTAACAATATTGTATATTAACAATATTAAGACAGAGACTCTGTTCTCAATAAGCAGTTTTAGAGGACTGTATGTTCAAACCCTAAATGCAGTAATAAAAAATAAGTTTGGTTTGGTTTGGTTTGGTTTGGTTTGGTTTGGTTTGGTTTGGTTTGGTTTGGTTTGGTTTGGTTTGATTTTTTGAGACAAGGTTTCTTTCTGTAGCTCTGGCTATCTTGGAACTCACTCTGCATGTCAGGCCGGCTTCGAACTCAGAGGTCCACTTTTCTGTGCCTTCTGGGTGCTGAGATTAAAGGCATGCACCACCATCCAGCTGTAAAGGGATAGATCTTAATTGTGATATTTTTTGTGTGTTGCCGTTCTTTTATAGTGCCAAGGATTGAACCCAAAACCTTGCTAGGCAAATATTCTACCACTGAATCACATCTCAACACAATAGATTTTTCAGTTTTTTGCTTCCTTTTAAAATTAAGTGGTTTTAGTTAGTATACAAAATGTATTTCACTAAATATGGCATTTTATACATTTGTGTCATTGTACTTTGCTCATATTCACTCACACCACTCTCCTCTGCATGTCCGACTGCTTCCCTCCCCAAAATTGTGCCTCTCTGCTTTGATGTCATATGGATGCATGAGTAGACAGATAGAGAAATGCAATAGTTAATTTTATAATCTACATGAAAGAAAACATGCAGTCTTTGTGTTCTTCACATTCATTATTTCCCCTTGTTCTCCCTCTCTTAGGCCCACTCCTCTCCCACATCCTTCTCCCCCTTCTGCTTTTATGTCTTCTGCATGCTATATTTTCATATCTAGATTCTATATATGAGAATAAACATGTAACATTTATCTTTGCATAATGAATCTCTTCATTCGATGTTCTATAGAGAGAAAAATATTTGGAAAAATGTAGCTTCTCTTAAAACTGTATTTTGGTCAAGGCTTTTAATAGAAAGTAGTGTTCAGCTTTAAATGTTTACAGACTGAAGGAAAGACTTGGTTTCGAGGAAGAGGAAGTGGCTGGTGAGGAGGAAGCTCTGTTAAGCCATCTTGAGAAAGGTTTCCTCAATTTAGGACCATGGAAGGAGAAAGAGAGAAGGGTACTGGGAGGAAGGGAGAAAGAAATGAAGGAAGAGCTGAGGCTGTGTCCCAGATGCAGGAAGACAGATTTCACAATGCTTGTAGAAACATCCAGGCCTGTTTCTTGTGATCTGAAATCTTAAAAGGAAGAGACAATCTAGGAAAGGTAGCAGGCTGCTGATATCACAAAATACATTGCCAGTAATAGGGAGAGAAACCTATGCAGTGTTTACACAGGAAACCCTCAGAGTCTCAGATAGAAACATCCTATCCATAAGTGAAAGGATGCTAAGACCTCAGTGATGTGACTCAAGAAGCTGAAGTGACTTGGAATAGGCATCTGTAAGTTGTTTTTCTTCCTAATAGATTTTAAACCCTATTAGGATTAAGAACCGAGTCCATTTTGTTTGCCTCTCTGTGTACCAAGTGTTTAGCCCAATAAATATTACTGAATGAAAGAAGGAGTTTGGAAAAGTAGATGTAAAGTGTTAAAAGTACAAATACTGGAAGCGTCAACTGTATTCACAATAACACAATTCCCTGTCCTCTATCAGCAATGTAATGTAGACACAGTAAAAAACTAACCCCATCTTTGGTTTAACTCAAAAATCTGTGGTATTTTAAATGAAAATTGTTCCTGTTGACCTGGATTCTGTCCCAGACTGATAGTCTCCCCTGAAATATATTTTTTTTTTATCATCCCCAGTGGTATACTTAAGAAAGACTGTGCACCAAACAAGGAGAAGTGGAATTTAAATATTGTTGAGGATATAAGTTGAAGGAAATAGGTAAATTAACCTATAGATGAGAATGTTTTACAAGGCCATGAAGAAGAGGTTCTCCCCTTCTTATTCGTGTGTACAGAGAGAAAAGCAAGGAGATGTCTGTAAAGTGCAGAGACAGGTATTGACTCCTTGTGAGATGATGCTTTTACAGAATGAAGCAGTCTAGCTCAGAAGGTACTAAGTCTGTGAGCTAGAGACTCAAAGCTGCAATACTCTGTAGGAAGGGTTCTCAGCAGTACTTTAGTCTGTGCATGAGCATCTCTTTGAAGATACCAATGTCTAGCTTCTTCCCAGATACCCTGATATTGTTCTGGAATGGGCTTGATGCACTGGTTTAAAAATTCATGAGAGCTATCCAGTGTATAGTCAAAATTGAACACTTGAGCTAAATAATCAAATGATTAACTAATCATTATTTAGCACTTACTGTGATCCAGATACTATTTGAACACATGATATCATTTCATTTATATAGTCTTTTTAAAGAATTTTTATTTTATGTATATAAGCACACTGTAGCTGTCTTCAGACACACCAAAAGAGGGCATTGGATCCCATTACAGATAGATGTGAGCCACCATGTGAGAATTGAACTCAGGACCTCTGGAAGAGCAGTCAGTGTTCTTAAGCACTGAGCCATCTCTTTGGCTCTACATAGTCTT
Source organism: Arvicanthis niloticus (assembly GCF_011762505.2). Taxonomy (NCBI): domain Eukaryota; kingdom Metazoa; phylum Chordata; class Mammalia; order Rodentia; family Muridae; genus Arvicanthis; species Arvicanthis niloticus. The sequence goes on from NC_047679.1 coordinate 6,578,794, forward strand.
TATAATAGCATGTAAGGTAAAGAAAGAGCATAGGTACTGTGGCCTCAAAGCTCTTAAGTGGTAGTGCCCAAGTTGGGACTCAACTTTGACTCTGAAAGACCCTGAACCTCTTTGGTAGACTTCACTTCTATCATAATTGATCACCATTTCATTAATAAATGATCATCATTTATTAATGATGAATTCTATCAACTAATAGTAGTTTAACAGGATTTCTTTACCACTATCTACTTTAGTTGTTTTACAAAGAGGTTGTACTGTCTAGCTTTGCTCTTCTGGAAGTTATTAATATTTCCACTTGCTAGGTCTATAAGCGTATGCAAGTAAACTCGGACTTCATGAAATCAAATCATTAATCAGAACTTCCAGTCTTATTTCTGGGCCAAAGAGTAATAATCAAGATGTTTCTAGGAAGATGTCAGCACAGAGAACAAACATATCCTAAGACTGTTTCTTCAGCTCTAATGTGTAAGTAAAATTAAGTAATCAATAATAGTTGGATGAAAGCACTACTAAGTCTTTTGAGCTGTTAGTGTCAAGTTGAAGGAGAATAAAGCAAAAGCAGTGTGTTTCATCAGCAACAGAAGCATGGCATACCGTAGCAGATAGCAGCAGGCCAGCAGCCAATGATTACCAACCAATTCACAAATTACAGCCCGTCTCAAATTTGGTAACTAACTTGTGTCATCTTTAAAGTAAATTGGGAGCTGGGCTTGGTGGCTCATGTATGCCTGTAATCACAGCTCTTTGGGAGTCCAGGGCAGAAGAATCACAAGTTTACAGCAATACTGTCTAACTTAGTGAGACCCTACCTCAAAAGAACAAATTAAAAGCAGGCCATGAGGATATCTACATGGAAGAGCAGTTGCCTAGCAAGCAAAAAGCCCTTGGAGTTCAATATTCAATACTGCAAAAGCAAGAAAGTAAATAAGTCAGCTATAAGTCAGCTGGTGTGTTGGTATCATTCACTCACTGATCGTTATTATTAATTTGGCGGGGGAGGGGGGAAGACAGGTCAAGACAGGGTTTCTCTGTGTAGCCCTGGCTGTCCTGGAACTCACTCTGTAGACCAGGCTGGCCTCGAACTCAGAAATCTGCCTGCTTCTGCCTCCCAAGTGCTGGGATTAAAGGCATATGTCCTGGAGTCCACTAATTATTCTTTAGGCTGTTTGTTCATATTTCAAAAGCTACTTATTTGATGTAAGAATTTGCCAGTGAAGATGAGAAATAAGTGAGCATAGCCTGTTGACAAGTGGACCTGACTTGTAACTCATGCAGTGGTCCCACTCATTCTCTAATAATGGGCAGTGTTTGTTACTCAGTAAACCCCATTCCTATGTTTGCAGCCCTGTGTAAGCACTCGTACCCCGACTGCTACCGTCCTACCTCTCCCAGGTTTTCTTTAGGGCTATAACCAAGAAAAGCTCTTTTAACATGCTATTTTGGGTATTGTTTCTATCAGTATCGTGTGTTGAAATACATACCTAGTTGATAATGGACTGATAATAATGACTGGACCTATTCAGGCCATACTTCAGAAGTTGCAGGAACTGCTGCATACAGAACAATTGAAAGCATGTTATTTGGGAAATAATATTAGTACTATATTTAGTTTTGTTCTAAACTTAACTGTTTACTTTTAGTTGTTTGAATTAATTTTTAAAAGTATATTGTGGTTTATTTTTTCCTTTCTAGAGTATCCCCTTTATTTACTTCTAAAACACAAAAATTAAATTGTAACTGGTCTGTACCATAAGATAGTAAAAGCATAATAAAAATATTTAAGATGAAGAGACAGTATAGCATAGTGAAGTCAAGAGATAATAGATAGGAAATCTATATTGCATCTCAATTAAATTTACAATGTCTGGAAATAACTATAGTTGATTCAAATATAGCTGCAAATCATTAAGACTACGCAGTGCCAATAAACAATGAGACTATTGTTAATAGTTAGTCTATCCAAAAAGACAGAGCCTCCTTTGAAAAGCCGAGGTGTCATCCAAAGCAGTTTACTCAGTGACTCTAAAAAGCCAAGATTTGCTGATAACAGAATAGCATTACCAGCGTACACCTAGCTTCACTCTGAACATTCAGATAATCAAGCTTTAACTAAAGCAAAGGCTCCTGTGTGCGGCTTTTAAAAATCAGAGAATACTTACAGTTGAGGCTTTCCTGAAGTTAAGGGAGTAAACCCAAAGCTCCCTAGATCAGGTTGTGTCAGCTGGGCTCTTCCATCCGGTGGTGGTGCAATTGGCTAGAGTCCTCTTCTTTTTTATATTCACATGTGGTGCAGTTGTTTTTCCCCTTTTCTTTCTTTTTTCAGTGTGACAGCCCTTGGGCCCCGTTTGGAGCTAAGAAAAGACACCACTCATAGCAACAGCTTCAAGTTGGACTTTAGGAAATGGCATCTTCTGTATGAGTCCCTTCTAGCCTAAACTGAGGAGTGTGTTAGTCGTCCCCTAAAATGCCAACTATAAAATACAAGCAGAAATGAGCAAATTCTGCCTTTCCTAAGAAAGGATGAGTGATATCCTGTATGGATTTTAGAATACAACCCCTGAATTTCCATTTCCTTCTAAATTCATTTTAAAAGTTGCTACCGTCATGAAGTATGTGAACTTTCTGCCCCTAAGTATACTAACATTACTAATAGGCTTTTTTACTCTTCAGTTTTGCTTAGGTTTTATTTGCTGTCTACATTATTTTAGTATCATTTTGTATCTTCCTTAAAGACCATGGATTTCTTTCCCAAAACATCTTACAATTTGGAGACTAGGTGGGATTTGTAGTGCTCGTCTCTCCTCAGCACACTAAGAAACTCACCCAAGTAAGCTGGAGTGGTCTCTCCTATTTCAAGGAAAATATGACGAGGCTCTGCAGCTTCCATTCTGGTCCCAGTCCACTGTTTAACCACCATCAGTTCATCTATGTAACTGCTGGCCCTGCACTCGAGTGTCATTTCCCCTTTTGGTTGTTGTTTAGAAAATGATTGTCATCTCCAGCTTTGTTTAAATAGTATTTAACTCACTGGGCTTTAGCTAACATTGTAAGTATTTCTGGGAAGTTCTGAACCTCATATTCTCCAGAGCTTTTAGTTTAGTTTAAGAATCAGAGTATATGAGACCATAATTTTACATTGTTAGAATAAAAATGTTTTATAACTCTTACTTCCCCTGAGAATCTCTGAGAAGGAAGATGGTTACTCTATTTGTCTGGCAGTATTTTTTTTTTTCCTTACTGTGGTAAGCGACACATACCGCTAGATTTACCACATAGCCAGTTTTGAGTCTATCATGCACCGGTGCTGAGTGTAGTTATATCATCATGAATCAGATCATCATAACATTTTCATGTTGCAAAATTAAACCTCTAAATTACCTGCTATACACAAATTTTCTCTGCCCCTAGTCCCAACATTGGCAGCCACGATTCTGTGACACTGAGTCCAATGATACAACCTTTTTGTGGCTTGTTTATTTCACTTAGCCTACTATCCTTGAGGCTCACCCGTGCAATAGCATGTAACATAATTTCCTTTGTTTTTAAAGCTGCATATTTCCATTGTTTGCCTTTATTTCATCTTCTTTATTTATTATCTTTCAATAGGCATGGAAGTTATCTCCATTTATAGATAATTATGAATATTACTACAACAAACATGAATATGCAAATATCTCTAAAAATCTGGTAGGATTTTTCATGACTGAATGAGTCATAAAGTGCTTTTTTATCTCCTGAAATACAATATAAATACTAGTTTTGTCCCACACTTATGCCATCCATTGCAAAATTGGGTTTTTTCAGCTTTAGTGTTCTCATACTATAGCCACATTTTCTCATTGATGTAAGGTTTAAGAATTATCTTCTAGTTCCTGATCATTCTGAACTTTGTCACTATCCCCTCTTTATGTGAAACCCAACTCTAATGAAGTTCAGCTTACTACTCCGCCAGTCCTGAACCTCCCCTGTGAAGATGAGGACTGCTGTGTACAAGCACACACTCGTGCTGTCTTCAGATTGGCAATCAGAAACCTTAAGGGCCCCCTGCACTGCCAGAAATCCTTAGTGTTAATTCTAATGTCCTTAGTCCCATAATTCTCAAAGGATGACTTCCAGATCACTAGCATCCAAAACAGCCAGAAGCTTGCAACTGATGCATACTCCAAGCTCATCCAGACCCCAAAGCCAGAAAATCTGGGGATGAGGCCCAACAGTCTGTGTGATGCTAGTATGAAAATGTAACCGCCACTGCCCTAGTTCATCCTCCCTCAAAAATAGTGTTTCACACCTTCGACCTTCTCAAACTGCCATCAACCCCATTTCCTTCCCCACTCTCACCTAGGAGTTGCTTTTTGTTTCCCTAAGGAAACAGAAACACTTAGAAAGGAACCTCCTCTATATCTACAGGGCACATCACAGGAAATGCATGCACTTTTCTATGTATGTTATTTCTTATTTTTAATATCCCACAAATAAGGAGGGAGATATTGAAGCAAAGTAAAAGAAAAAAAAGCTAGACCTCTAAATACAATTTGTTTTGGAGTTTGGAGTTTGGAAGTAGAGGCATGTTTTCTGTAATTAAAACACCAAACTACTAATCTAATTAAACTAAATGAGCCTCATTATATGACAAAATAAAAGCATAACCACATGAAGAGGTTATTTTAGGATGGGGGTGGTTCAGGACATACTTTTAGACCTATACAAAAAGCTACATTATACAGCACAGTAATCAAAATCAGTAAATTTACATGAAAAGAATACCATTATGTATTTGACAATCCTTGTCAACAAATTTTATCAGCTGCCCTAATAATATTTTTAGAGCAAAATTAAAAAGAAGATCACACTTATCTGTGATACTTCTTTAGTTTCACTGAATCCCTTGAGTCCAGAGCTAGTTTTGAAGAGCATAAACCTGCTACTTTCTAAATGTCTCTTGGGCGTTTCTCCAGTATTAGATCTGATTGCACTCTTTGCCAAGGATACCACAACATTATTTTTAAGTCCTGTGTTAGAGGCACTGAAGTTGGTGAATAAGTGAAATTGTATGGTTGGTTTTGGAATACTTAAAGAGTAACAAATGAGGCTAAGTAAAACAAGAATGGCAGAAGGATTGTTCAGCTAGTAAAGGTGGGTGCCAACAAGCCTGATGACTGAGTGTGATTCCCAGAACCTAAAAGGTGAAAAGAAAGAACTGACATGTACAAGTTGTCCTCTGATATGGCATACAATTATACACACAAGGACATACACACACGAGTGTAATAAAAAGTTTCAGAGAACAACAGGATATCAGCAGTTGTTCATACAAGGTGATAGGTATGTGGAAGTTTATTCATTTTCCTCCAATTGTAAATGCTACATGGTTGAAAGGGGGCTTCTTCAATTCCACATGTTCCTCTAGCTGCATCCCCTGCCTCCATTCCTAGCACAGAACATTTTGATGACTTTACTTACTGTCTCCATACCCATTCCCTGCAGAACCTAGTCCAGTGGATATTTTTATGTCTACCATACTGCCAACACCACTTTTATTATTGATACTATTAACTTCCAAACTGCCAAAGCTAATCATCTATTTTCACTTCTCAATTTAAATGACTGTAATAACACTGGTCACTAGTAAGCAGTTCTTGAAAAGTTTCTTCCCTTGGCTTCTGAGATGCAAACTCTGATATTCACCTTGTTTCCCTGTCTGACCATTGTTTCCTTTTGCTAGATTCTTCTCATCGTTCTGTCCTCCATTTACCCACTGAGACCCAACTCTCCATCCTCTTCTCTAATAGTTAGTCACTCTCTCAGAAACTTCATTCATTCATTCATTATCTTAGCTGTTGATCCCCAAATTCACATCCCTAATCCCAGCTCCTATCCTACCCTATTTTATAAGACTCAATAATAGTCCATCTTTCAAACAATTCCCCTAGAATTCTCCATTTCAGTAAGTAGTGTCTTTAGTTTCACTCCAAGGCTCATTGCAAGAACCTGCTTCTCAAGCTTGGCCTGCCTCTTTCATATATCCATCAGCAGCTCCTGCCAGCTTTCCCTTTAGAACATAAGTTCTTGCCGTCTCTCCATATCACCATCCTCTCATGCCTAACCAGCTGCAGTGGCCTCTTTTTTCTCATTCCTATGTTCCTATAGTCACTGGTCTGCAGAGTACTCAGCATCATCCTTTCTAAACCCAAAAGTGACTACAGTGCCCACTGGTCAGAGGCTCCGGGTGGTTTTCCATCATGATCAGTGGGAAATCCAGTGTTGATCATGCTTTTAAGGATGTTTGATCACATTTTCTAACACTCTGCCTTTGCTCATTCTTTCCCAGCTATCCGTCCCTCCAATCTTTAGGCATACCAAGCCTCCACACATATCTGGACCTTTGTATTTATTGACTTCTCTGTGCAGAGCTTGCTTCTACATGGCTTGCCTTTTTTTTTTTAACTTCACCCTAGTCTCTGTTTGGATTTTGTCACAACAAGGGCTCCTATGACACCCACTCAAATAAAATAGCAGTTTTCTAATTTTACATTATATGCTTTCTGGTTTATTATCTATCCATTTGTATCTATAGGTATATTTTATTTTTTACCTGAGGTTCAAATTTTATGACTCTTGACAGATAATTGATTGAAAATGACAGAATCCACATAGTGATGAGAATTTCATGGATTGCAATATAACATTAACTTCAGAAGACATATAGTCAACAGACTTTGAAGAGTGTACCATGGGCTTCTGACTTAAAGCTATACTTGTCCGTAAGAAGGTGATAAGATGCTTCCACGGACATGACCAAGAGACCCTGTTTGAATCTAAGCTGTATCTTTTCTCCTGCATCATGCCCATGCTTTCTCAGGCCTGCATGAGCTGTATAAGAGCAGCATCCCCAGCTCCATACAGTCTTCTCACTGCTCTGTCGGATCAGTTTGCTCAGTATTCATCTGTTTGCTAGCTTTTTCTTTCTCCTTCCTTCCTTCCCTCCTTTTTTCCTTCCTTCCCTCCTTTTTTCTTTCCTTCCCTCCTTCCTTCCTTCCTTCCTTCCTGTTGTTCTTATATACTATGTACACTTATATTTGAGGATTCATGTTTCTTTATGAGAAACTATGTATTTTTAAATTGCCCTAACAGTTGGAGTAACTTCCAAAGTAGATTTCTGATGCTCTCATTGGGAAGAATAAGATCCTTCCCACCTCCACTTGTCACCAGCAACATCTCTGTGGTTACACTAGCTCAGTTTTATTATACAGAGTTGTGGAAGGACCCTTTTTCAAGGCAACTATCTTGTCAGCTAAACTTATTTAAAATCCTATCAATTCCCAGCATACATACTGGGTGGCTTACAAGTACTTGTAGGTTCATCATATAAGCGAGACTGAAAAGTGCCATAACTTAAAAGGATTGTCTTTTTATACTAGACCATGTTTTGAGAATCATCCAAATGTGCTATTAGGTATAGAATATAGTATGTGAGTAGACACCAAAGGTTACTACTACTACGTTCTTTTCTGACACCACCTCCAACAAAGTTCCATGGAGAAATAGATGAAGATGAAATCCCACAGGAAACCACATTGCTACCACAGGCAATGCCCAGGAAGAAATCCCTGGGAACACAGATCAACTCAAGTTAGTAAAACCCAACATCCACACTTTTAATCCCAGCACTTGGGAGGCAGAGGCAGGCAGATCTCGATGAGTTTGAAGCCATCCTGGTCTACATTGCTAGTTCCAGGACAGCCAGAGTTACATAGTAAGACCCTGTCTCTAACAACAACAACAAAATATCCATTTGTTGAAAAGAAAAGAAAGAGGGTGAGGAATGTAAACAAAGAAAAGGTCACTGGTATTCCCTAAGGGTCAAATTGTAGTGGCTTTAAGTAAAATCATGTTGTAGCAGAAAGAAGCATACCATGTATTTTTGCTCAAACAAATATAAACTGTCAATCAAATACAGAGGCTATTGCACAAAAAAAGAAAATATATCTGCACTTTTTGAGTACCCATGCTTTCTGGGTGATAGCTTAATCTTGGAAACAAATAATTTCTAAAGTCTTTAGAGAAAGAATTCAGAAATGAGAAAAGGATAAAGAATTCAAGCATATAAAATAGTTCTGAAGCTTTTATTATTTTTTTAATATGAAATGAGGTTTCTCTGTGTAGTCCTAGCTGTCCTGGAACTCCTAGATCGGCCTGCCTCTGCTTCCTGTGTGCTAGAATTAAAAGTGTGCACCACCACTGCCTAGCTTCAGAAGCTTTTTTAAAATTGAGATTTGTTTTTATAAAAGTTTTAAAAATACATGTAGTTTTGATTTTGGGGAAGGTTGGGGAATCAGAAAACAATTTGTAGGAGTCTCCACCTTATGAGTCCCAAGTTATCAGACTTGGAGCCTCTGAGCCATCTTGCCAAACCAATTCTCAAGGTTTTTTTTTTAAGTATGACTATATTGTATTATTTAGTTTTATGTAAACTGAATTCTTTTGCATTAATTCTTATCTTTGATTTGATTGTTGCTTTTTCTTTTCAGCCCCACTGTGTTCTCCTTGCCTCAAAAGAAAACTCGGCACCTGTTAAGCTTGGGGGCTTTGGGGTAGCCATTCAGTTAGGAGAATCTGGACTTGTTGCTGGAGGTAAGAACACTTTAAAATGCCCCCCTTCAAAACCTGGTTACTTTTAAGTTGGTGTAAAATTTCAAACTAGATACTAATCCAGCCTGAGTGTTTCACATCCTATTCTACCCAGAGCCATCAGACAGTTTTCAATTTAGTGACTCTATAGTCATAACTAGAATTTTTGTCCCTTGAGAATAGACTCTGGGCTTGTAGGTGTACTTTAGTGGCAGAGCTCTTGTCTAGCATGCCTGGGGTGCTGGGTTCCATCTCCAGCACTGCAGAAAGTGCTGTGTAGATTTCTCCATTGTATGCCTAGCACTTCAAACAAGAAACCCCACAGAAGCATAATCCAAGAACAGTGCACAAAGAGGTCACCATTTGGAAGTTGAGCTGGACCAAAAAAGCTGGACTTCTAGTATAGATGGGTTTACCTTTTAGGATTACAGCATGTCTAAGTTTAAATTTCCTAAAATTTTCCTTATATATATATATATCAAAGAAGCCTGCTAAAGTCGTCAGCCTGTGTGTCTGTGAAGAGCAAATGGAAAAGAATACAAGCTGGTTTTCTCATTAACCAAAGCAAAACATGATTTTAAAATGCCTATGATGTAATAGAAAGTGAAATTTTTCACCGGTGTACAGAAATGGATGCTAATTCAGATTCCAGTATTGTAGAGTTTTTTATGCATTCTTTTCCAGAATTCAGACTGCAACTGTGCCCAGGGTTTACTTTTATTTCTTGGTTTTGCAAACTGCATAGTTCTCCATTCTGTACTGTTGACGTAGGCAGTGCTCCAAGTACTAACAGCTTCATGAAGAATAAAAACATGAAGCACATACATCCTTTTGCATGGAGTCTTCACGTCAATCTGCCAACCGTCAGAATACCTCTGTTAAGCCAGTTGTGGTGATGTCCACACAGAATCTCAGCACTTGGGAGGCTGAGACAAGAAGATTGCTTTGAGTCTGAGACCAGCCTGAAGAACATAGCCAGATACTATCCCAGAAAAGAAAATGCAACAAATGCTCACGTTAAATGCTTTCCAAATCATAACTTTTTAAATAGCTGTCTGTTATACAAGACATTTCATTCCATTTGATTGAGGCTAGAACATCAAGCAGTAATAACATGGACCATCTTCTGAAAAATGAGCATGAATTATACTTGTATTTTAAAAATCACTCTCTACCACATTGCTCTCTGAAATTAAATTGTGTTAAGTTCTAATCTTACATACTTTTCCAGCTAAGTATTTCCAGTAAACATGAGAATGAGAGAAAATGAACCAAATTCATTTTATATGTTATATGCTAAAATGACTTTGTGTCTGTTATGCTGGATCTGCATTCTGTTCATATTCACTCTGGCATAGACTATTTCACCAATATTGATGGGGGTAAATTCATTAAGTTTGCCTCCATGTTCACCTACTTTCCTAAAGACTATGAACTCTTCCTCTAATTTTTATCTTTCAACGGTTTTGAACTCACAGCATATCTATTATTCAAAAATTACTATTTTCTAGACTCTAAAAAGTTTTTATATTACATTGAGAAATAATTTTATGTGGCCCACAGGGGGGGGCTCCAAGTTGATAAAAAGTTGAAGATCTGAACTTGTGATCCTCATGACTCCATGCCTGAACACTAGGATTACAGATATACCACCACACCCAGGTGTTGGCTCTGGGGGTGGAACTCAGGGTTTGGACATGCTAGGTGGGGACTCTGCTGAAGTACATCCTAGTCCTAAAGTACTTTCTGGTAGTCAAAATATTGTCATTTCTTAATATACTTTTCCACATACCCTTGAAATAACTATTTTAAACATTACAATGCCTTTAAAAACACAGTGAATAGTTAAAGGATACATGATTTTCCTTGGGGGGGGGAGCTTTCCTACTGTTTAAAGTACTTTTGAAATTTTACTAATATTTATCAACTTGGAAAAGAAAACTCTTGTAGATTGGAATCTTTGATTACTTGGACTCCAAAGAGAAAAAAATATCTTCCTTTACATGTTCTACATACCAAAAGCACGTAACATTTCCCCAGTCTAACATTCAACTGTTTAGAGAATCCACTTACTCTGAATCCAACCCAGAAAACAATTACAGAAAAACTAGTTATTCTTAAATAGTCCTGTCCACTGAGAACTAAATATATACACGGGAGGCTGCCTTCCTCTGCTTTCCATTAAATTGTATACATTTGTATCCCCTCATAGTTTGTGCCTGCTATTCTATCTGCTTAGAATGCCTTTTGTCATTTTATCAGTCACATTTAGCTGTTTTCTTGAAGACTAAGCTAATAATTATTGCCATTTAAAAGCAAGCATATTATAACTGTCCTAGTTATGTGGCCTATTCCCTCTTCCATCTAGCCAGAACTATCTAGCTTGTCTACTTCGTAACAAAATTTGATCAAACATGTAATAGCAGCAAAGACAAGAGATTTGTAAGGGGTAGGAGAGCTATTGGCTCATCCCTCCAAGTATCTGCCACACCTATCACAGTGGCTAGGACCTGGCAAGCACTCTAGAAGTGTTTAAATGAAAGACTCTAGTAACTAGCCATTTGCCAGTCAGTAGCAGATTATAAGCAACAAATCAAGAGGTGCCAGGGCTAGAGAAAGCATGGTGAGAGAGGAAGGAAAAGGCAAGCCAGGTGACAAAATGCACAGAAGCTGTCTGATACCACAGAGGTCCATCATTACATACCTGTGAAGCTCCTAGAGAGCAGTCTGTTCTGTAGCATAGTTCCTTTGTTGATAGCCAGGGTGACAACTGAAGTCACCACAAAAGGGCTAAATGCAACATCCTATGAAAAACTAGTCAGGAAATTGTAAAAAGCCTACAAAATGAAGAAGGTAACAGTGGTCATATGTATGAAGATTCAAATCCTAAAGTATTAAAAGCATAGACACTCAGAACATCTCCCTCCCTGAAGTATGAGGCAAGCTTTTATTATTGCACTGAAATTAGCATTTAAATATTTATGTATTTGAAATACCTCTATCTGAGGTATTTCAAAAACAGTTACGTGTTTGGTTTGGTAATTGGTTTCCTGTTCTTAGAATTTTGTGATCGAAGTCATAAAAGTCAAGTGGTCGAGAGAGAGAGAGAGAGAGAGAGAGAGAGAGAGAGAGAGAGAGAGGAAGAAGGAGGAGGAGGAAGAAGAGGAGGAGGAGGAGGAAAGAAAGAAAGAAAGAAAGAAAGAAAGAAAGAAAGAAAGAAAGAAAGAAAGAAAGAAAGAAAGAAAGAAAGAAAGAAAGAAAGAGGGGAGAGAGAAAATCAGTAGCAAACACAAGCGTTCTACTGATGTTAACATTAAAAAGCCACCACTGTATCTGCCACCTCTGAGCAAATTTTTGAACTCAAAGTATACATCCTCCTGAAGAAAGAGCACAAATTTCCCCATACTGGGGCATTCTTCAGTCCACATTGATGGAGAGAGCATCTTTAGGATGGCTGGGCCTGACTGTGGAGGTTTTGATTACTCCCCACAAGGAGACCCCCCCCCCCCCAATGAGTCACTCTTCCTGAGTAGGAAGTCACAAGAGTTGTGTGTCAAAGTACCATCTGAACTTTTCAGCAGGTACCAAATGGATTCTAGTAGCTGTACTTCAAATGGTACCCTGAGTTCTTGGCCCTGCTTTTCCTTACTCCTGACAGCTCCTGCCCTGTCCATCAAAACAATGTTTATTATCCTGGGACCCTGCCTTATGGAAGCTGCCAATGAAGTGGGAAGTTCAGCTCCCAATACTGTACAATCAATGTTGCTACTTGAAGAAGCAAAATCAGACAATCAAAAATTAAAAAAAAAAAATTCTCTCATCAGGTCCTTGTAGCCAGTGCTGAGTTTTCGTTGTACATTTTAAGTGAAGGTATTGTCATTGCTGGAACCCTGATCTTAATCTCTTCCTTTAAGAAGTGGGAGGGACCGCACAGTGACCTGCAGTAAAGGCTCATCTGTAATCCAAATTGCAGCCCCTCCACTCCAGCTGAGTTTGATAACCATCAACAGGCCTTGGCAACATACTCTCTATAGATGGGTTAAAAGGTCTCTTAGGTTCTTTTTAAACTCAGGACCACAGTGATATAAAGTATTTTACAATCTTCAAAGTAAAAATAATCTTGGGTTGAGCATAAGAAGAGTCATGCATATGGTCAAAAAGTGGAGGAAGGAAGGGCGGGGCTGGGCCTGTAGAATGTAGAAGAGCTGCCAAGTTGGCCAGGCAGTGGCCTGTCCCAAAGTCCTTTCCCAGCAGAGTTGAAGCCTTTTATTCCTCCACAGAGAAAAAGACTACCTTGAGAGTACTCAGTGAACGATGATTATAATGTACAAGCAGCTAGGACCACATTCCTTCTAGAAAACCAGTTTTTGTGAGAGAGTCGGGGGAAAACAAAAACTCTTTAAAGAAGATGAGAGTCAAAGAGAATTGCATGGGAGGGGGTTCCTGGTTTTGCTTTAGTGTATGCCATCCGTTTGTTCATGTTCTCTTCAAATGTTAACATTAGGAGTAAGCTAAGAATTCCCATTCCGGTAGCCATTGAGAATTGCTATGACTGACCTAATAGGAACTTGGCAGTTAAAAGCAATCTTTTTGCCATTAAACTGTTGCTCACTTTCGCCCTCTCCCTGCCCATACCTCTCCTTAGGACAGGTACAGGCTGGCCAACTCACCCTTCCCTTTCCTCTGCTCTAAACTGGAACATTTAAAATTCTTCAAGGAGCAAGAAATAGAAGACCTATTATATAACATGCAGAATTCAGAGAAGAGGACCAGAGTCCTTCCTGTTCTAGACCCAGTCTTTTCTGACCCAGTGGTTAGAGTAACCATTTTTGCTTTCCATGAATTCCCTTTAGAAAGGGAAAAGAAGTGTTAGAACACTGATATTGGTAAAAAATTTTTATTCAAACTGGTATTGCTTTTTTAATTTTCAGATTTCAGGTAGAAAAAAAGCTCATTTCACAAAGCCAGTTTTCCATAATGTTGCTGTTTTAAATCCAGGACGCGTTGGAACACCTCACTTTATGGCCCCAGAAGTGGTCAAGAGAGAGCCTTACGGAAAGCCTGTGGATGTCTGGGGCTGTGGAGTGATCCTTTTCATCTTGCTCAGCGGCTGCTTGCCTTTCTACGGAACCAAGGAGAGATTGTTTGAAGGCATCATTAAAGGAAAATACAAGGTAATGGATTATGACCATCTTAGTTTCCATTCAAATTCAATGATCCTGAGAAAGGGATTTGTTTTGAAGTTGTTGTCTGGCTGCTCATTAACTTACTGCTGCCTTAGTACCTGCCCCATCAAAGCAAAGGTCTCTGTTGCCATCAGAACCCAGTAGCCTTGTGAAGTACAATGGGGTCTCAGTAAAGAGACCCCATTTGTATTTGAGGAGCCTTGAGTAACCATGCGCTCAACTCAGTGAGCAGCAGACTTCTGTGGGGGCCTTTTGTATAGTTAAGAAAAGCCCTTTATTTTTAAAGCTTTTTTTCCCCTAATTTATAGCATCCAAATGGAAATTTCACTCAGGTGCTTTCAGTCATTTCTTATCTTAATTTTAAGTTTCCACCATCATAGCCAAAAAAAAAAAAGTCTTTATATTGCAGAGTGAACTGGCTTGTGGGCTTTACAACATGTTTCATATTAACAGTTCACAGATGCTTTCTTTCTCTAAAGAATTCGTTTTTATTAGTTTTTGGGTATGTGTCTGCATGTACGTAGGCACATATGAATGCAAGAGCCTGCAGAGGGAGGCAGGAGGTATTGAATACCCTGGAGCTAGATATACAGGCAGTAGTGAGGCCACCCAATGTGGACGCTAGGAAACAAACTCGGGCCCTCCGGAAGAGCTAAGTCACCTCTTCAGCCCCATCTTAGAGGCATCTTGCTATTGCTTACACATTCATATTTTTTAGCTATTATGCATTGAAAGCCTCAAATATTATCACTGTCTTGTAATTATTAGATTACTGCTTTCATTATTTAAAAAAATCAATGCTATGACTGACATTATGGAGAGTTAGACCAAAAAAGCTCTAAGGACTCTCGGTAATAAGTAAGCTGAAAGGAGTTTCAGAGTTACAGCCTTCTCTTTTTAAACTATAACTAAAGCATGTGGAGGTGAAATGGCAAATAATTTAGTTTATGTACCTTATGCACCGTCCGTTCATGAGAGCAAACAGTATCTTTTTGAAACAGAAAGAAGTTGTAAATATAGGTTTTTCTACTTAGAGTTAGTTGACCAGTAAATAAAATACTTGCAAAGTAACTAAATACTCTGGGAGACTGCTTATTAAGCAGTGGTCCCCCTCCTATCCTGGGAGATTGTGGATATTACCAGTAATACAGACTAGGCTTTCTGGTTGAATGTTACCAAATCAAATAAAATTACAGATGCTAATGCATTGGAAGAAACTCAGTTGAAAATGAAGGGCCAGGCATGGCGGTACATGCCTTTAAACTTGGTAAGCTGAGGCAGGAGAATCTCTATGAGTTTGAGGCTAATCTGGGCTACATAACCAGCTTCAGACCAGCCGAAGCTACACAGTGAGGCTCTGTCTCAAAACTACCGGAAAGAAGGAAACAAAGCAAGTCAGGCGCCAGTTTGCTAAGGATAGCAGCGGAGACAGTACTTCATGTGCACCAGGACCTGCACTGAGCACTTCAGTCAGTCTCAGCAGCTGATGGCGTACTTAGCACATGATAAAATCTCCCACCTGCCCTTTTGAGTTATAAGCATTTGCTAATAATAGACTTCTTCCTTTGTGTTTGTTCACTTGCTTACTTCCTGGTTTCCAAGGCAATGTACTTCATTCCAACAGCGTCTGGTATTTGATGTTGTCTATTTTAAAAGCATTGAATACTTATTTTTATGCCTTGGTAAGTAGTTTTGACTGCTTGTACTGTCTAAAAATTAAGTTATTTAAAAATGTCCTATTCTTAGCAAATAATGGCAATATTATAGGAAGTGATAAGGTAGCAGCCAGATCATGATTTCTGTACCAAGGGGTTTGAAGCCTTGCATCTTAGAATGTATTTTCACTTTACTTAGCTAGTCTCTCTTCTTGCTTGTCTTCATGGTCTCCTTTACACAAGGCCCAGGTCTTCAGCAGCAGTTTAAAGTATGGATCCACTTCTGCCACTTCTGTGAACTTCATGGGCCTCGACTTTTTTTCTTTATCTTTTCCTTTGTCTTTTTCTTTCTTTTTTGACATACTGTGATACGATTCTATCAGTGTGCATTGCTGCCTCTTTATCATGGAAATAGTCAAACACACAAGGGTAGTGAAGAGCTCTCAGCTTCAATACATATTATATTTCCAATCTTGTTCTGCATTTCACACACTTTTAGGTTATTTTAAAACATCTCAAAAAAAAAAAATCATCTCAACACCCTGATGGTACTTATCAAAAGAAAGCAGTAAAAATCCTGATCGTGGACATTTGTTGGAAAAGCTCGATGAAGTGACATATGAAATCACATGAGGCCCAGGGCAGGGAAGAAGGGTGTTTTAGTTAGGTTTCTACTGCTGTGATGAACACCGTGGCCAATAGCAGGTTTGGGGGGAAAGGGTTTATTTGGCTTACAGTTTATATGGGTTTATATGGTTACAGTCCATAATTGGGGAAAACCAATACGGGAACTTGGAGGCAGAGAGTGAAGCAGAGGCCATGGAGGAATGTTACTTAATGGGCTTGTACCCCATGGCTTTGTCAGTCTGCTTTTTTTATACAACCCAGATGTGGTGGCCCTCTCCTCCCACATCAATCCCACACATTTACCTGCAGACCAATCCGATGGAGGCATTTTCTTAGTTGAGCTTCCCCTTCCCCGATAACTCTAGCTTGTGATGAGTTGGGGGGAAAGACAAGGAAGCACAACCATCTAGGCAATGCCTAATCAATCAGAACAATGCATTTCAAACAGGTCCATTGACCACAATTCCAATAGAATGACAATATTTAAGCAGCCTCGTGCCAGTTACCTCATGAGATTCAATAAGTGAAAGTGGTTGCTTTAGTAATTTTGCCTCTAAGGAAAGTAAACTAGAACACTGTCCAACTGTAAGAGCTCTCCCTAGCATGTAGATGCTTTGCCCTCCCCATCTGTAAGTTCAAAGCCTCACCTGAGCCAAAGCTCAGTGTCTGTTGCTAGCCCTCAGTCAAAGTGGAATGATTCCTTTATGCTGTGATGCAAGTACTGGGATTTCATTTGGCTTTAAATTATTATATTCATTCTCCATCATTTTCTCTTAAGAGGTGACATAGATCTCTAATGGTTAAGGCCAGCTCATGGAACCAGAGATGTGTAGTTCCTTGGCAGAGCATTTGGCCCAGGGTTCTGTCTCCTCACTGAAAACCAACTGCAACAGTTACAAAAGCTGGGTACTATATATGAAGCTCCTGGCACCGGGCAGCTCCCATATGGTCATTCAATCAGGCAACTTCCACATTTGCCACAATCTCCAGTTCCCACTTCCCTTCCCAGCTCCAAGCTCTGAGCACTCTCCTGAGTGTTTTTCTCATTTCTGGGCTTAGATATATTCCCTTTCCCAGGAGCCTTCCAGTTTTCCCCTCAAAGATCCACAGCTATTATCAAAAGACTTGGAAAACGTGTAATTCTTTTTGTTTACTTTTACTCAGTTTTACCACATGAATTAGTTGTCTCGTCTCTAAAAGAAAGAACTTCACTGAGTAAAGTGTACAAGTGGAATTGGCTAGTTTACAGAGATATGATGATAGTATATTTTTGCTTAGATATTGAATTGGTCAGAATATCCAATTAATGATTTTTTTTATAGCTTCACAATTAATGTTGCCCCCAGTTTTGTTTTAGATCTTGTGTGTATGTTTCTTTCTTCCTTTAGGAATTTTCACCCAGTCTAGGCTGACCTCAAACTCATAATTCCCTTGCCTTAGTGTCTCAGTTGCTAAGACTATACTGATGCATACCACACTCAACACCTGATCCTAACTTTGGAAGACACTGTTTTCTAATCTTTAACTGGGTGTGATGGTACAAACCTGTAATGCCAGCACTTAAGAGGCTAAGGTAGAAGCAACTGGAAGTTCAAGGTTAGCGAGGGGTACACAGTGAGTTCTAGTCTATTTTGGCCTTAAGGAAACCTTGTTTCCAAGAAAGAATCTTTCTTTAATTTTTTTCACTTCAAATTTATTTCAGTACTTTGTGGATCAGTATATTCTAGCCTTTCCAGCTGAGAACCAAAAATAAGAAACAAGAGTCATAGGCAGGCCTTTCAAATATTGAAAATATTACAATATAGCAACACCAACAGAATAATTGCTGATATAAATAATGAGGAACAAAACCACAAAGCATTGTGTGTATCATCTTCCTCTGGAAGCAGGTCTTTTAATCCCTTATTTGCCCTGAGAATATTACACTGAAATATAATAATAATAATAATAATAATAATAATAATAATAATAATAAGTGTTAACTTCTTGAAAATAACTATGTAGCTTTCTTTGTTTCCTCCTCAGATGAATCCAAGGCAGTGGAGCCATATCTCTGAAAGTGCCAAAGACCTAGTACGCCGTATGCTGATGCTGGACCCTGCTGAAAGGATCACCGTTTATGAAGCACTGAATCACCCGTGGCTTAAGGTACCATTGCTCCCAGGTCACCATCCACACTGGCCTTAAAGGATTCTACAAGACGGACCTTTTCACTCATTACTTGTTCCTCAACCTTGCCCTCAATTTTTTCCATTGTGTTTGCTATCTTGCACTTTGTCT
The DNA here is from genome assembly GCF_011762505.2 of Arvicanthis niloticus. Classification (NCBI taxonomy): domain Eukaryota; kingdom Metazoa; phylum Chordata; class Mammalia; order Rodentia; family Muridae; genus Arvicanthis; species Arvicanthis niloticus. The sequence continues at coordinate 6,597,173 of NC_047679.1, forward strand.
GAGACATGTATGATATTTAGCTATTGGACTGGGCACAAAATCAAATTGAGACAGGCTGTTGTCCAGCAACATGTGTACCAAGGATGAAAAGGAACATCTAAAGTAACCGTTTCATCTTACATTATTTTTACATTGAGTATGACTGTATACTCTGTAGGATTTCACTGGTTTTCAGTAGGCACTAGGTGTATGTTTATAATTGAAGAGACACATTCAGAAGGGGTTTTTTGTATCTCATTTTTCTAGATTAAGGAAAGTCATATCTTAAGACATCAAAAATAATATTGTTTCATTAAATCATTATGCTATAATTCCAGGAAATTCTGACTTTGTAAGAAAGAATGCATCCTCAGAGATGTTCAGAATTTTGCCATAAGTCACAAAAGTTGTTATGATTAGAGCCAAGATTTTAGTTCAGCCTACCATTACCCATCATTTATGCTACATATCTTGTCCCTTTCACTAATTAGATGATATTGCTCCTGCCACTTCCCTCTTTCCTACATTATCAGCTTTCTGGATCTTTTGGATTTCACATGTGATTGTTTTTTATTGTACGTTCACATACATGCATGAACATCTGCCTTCTCTTGATCCTACAAATTCCTCCAGCTTCTGCCCCCACTCCCTGGTTCTCTCAATTACAAAACTAAAAAGAATTGCCTGTACCCATTTCTCCAATCTTTCCCATCCCTTTCTCTTCAGCTCATACTAGTCAGGATCTAGATCCTACCAAGTCCACTAAAACAATTCTTATTGGCTATATATAGGTATTCCTCAGTAGAGTACTTGCCTAATATGTGCAAGGCCCTGAGTTTCAACCTAGAACCTCCAAAACTCAAAAGAAAAACAACTCTTGCCTAGTCACTGCTGACCTTCACATCGCTAAGTTTAGTGGTCAAATTCCAGAGCCAGAGCTTCTTGATCTGCTGACAACATTTGACATCCATCTCCTGAAACTTTCTTTCCTTGGCTCCCAGGATACCTGCCCTCTGTTTCTGTTCTGCTAGTCTGGCTGCTTCTCCTCCAGTCCTGAAGATTTTTCCTCACCTCCGTATACCACATCACATGGATGTGCCACTGACTGACCTCCATCCCAAATCCACATCTCTTTCTCCATCTCACTCTATACGTGGGAGGCCTCATTGACTTTGGCTGCCTTTAGGTATCTGTACATGAGTCCTGAATCCAGGCCTCTCTCCTGAAGTATTCTTCCTTAACTTACTGACTTACTGGGTTTCCTGATACCTTGCTGATTTAACACTTTCCTAGTTTCCTGTGCCTCGGTTTCTGTCATTCTGGCCTCCTTGCTGATCCTTGGGCTACAGTGTTGCTTCAACACTTCTATAGTAATCATACTGTCTCCCTAGAAGATTCTTTCTCTAGGTCACTTTGTGGTTTGTTTCCTCGCAGCAGATCCATATTTAGCTACCAGCTTCTTGGTAAAATCTTCCCTGGTGACTATTATATCATGATGCTTCTTCGAAGGTTATGCAAGACACTAACATGTAAAAATATCCATCAATAATGTATCTTAGCAACTACGACGTGGAATGATATTATAGAGCACTTTTGACATTTCTGTTAATCTTGATCCTTCTTGGGCTGAGGGGATATTGTTGTCCAGTGATATAGCACTTTCCTAGCATGGATAAATCCCCAAGTATGGTCCCCAGTAACATTTAGAAGAATGTTACTTTTGAAATCTTCATTCAGCCTTTTCATATTTTAATACTAGTCTTTCCGATTTTCCTAGAAAAGAATAGATTCTTCAATACTTTCTTACTTTTAGTAAGTTTTAGTATGTTTTTCTCTCTGACATGAAATGAACATCTTAGAAGATTCCTATTTCTTCTTTGCTTCTCTCAGTTTTTTCTAATAATGATCTTTTGTCATTTAGAAGTTACTTTAAATGCCAAACAAGGACAATAGCAGCTGTTTAAGTCATTTTTCAGATCCTTTATAAAAGGTCTTAGCATTGTACAGTTACAGTGGCTTACATTATCAAAGCTTATCTTGTGTAATAACATACTTCTTCCTGGAAATTCTTGTCTCTACCGATGATTATAGTCCTCACCCTAAGTAGTCTGAGCTTTATACAGAATAGATTTCTGGCACTAAAATGTTTTAAAATGTCAGAATGTAAAAGGAAAAGTCTGGAAAGCTGAACTCAGAGTCACCTACTGTGTGTGAACTATTGTCTACCCGCATTGCTTCTGTGTCATCTGGAGATGGTGAAGTCAGCAAGGAGCTTATGGAGCTTACCGGGCTGGAGGGAGTAACTGTAGTCTACAGTCAGCCCCTGTTCCTGTTTAGATGTGTCCCATCACAGTGGGTGTCAGTTATGTTGATTTAGAAAGGCCAAAATGTAAGCCATCATTTAATAAAAATGCCTTCAATAAGCATAAAGCAAAGAAATAGAATGATGAAAATTCTTGTAATAAAGTGTCCAAAGTCAAAGTATTATTGTTTTGAGTCAAAAATAATAGCAAAAAGAATTATTTCTTTGGTAAAAAAAAAAAAAAAAAACAGATCTTTTTTATTTATTCCATGTTGAAAAGGAATCTGAGTATTAAACCAAGTAATATATGAATCCCTTATAGTTATTGACTTTCACCTATTTAATGTCTTTATCTATCTAAACTCATGATAACTTGCTATGAATATTCATCCTAACAAAAGTAGAATTAAGAATACACAGAGTTCAGGGTCATAGTTTTAGTGAACTTTCTAGTCTGAAAGGAAGACAACCAGACTGTGAATAGATTTTCAAATGGTACTAATAGGAAGTAAAGACCGAAGGTTCTATCCTGCATGGACAGCTTCTTCTCTGTGGGCATTTCTTGGGGCTCATTTTGTCAGTGTTTCTTGTCCTTTGACTTCTCAAGCTGCAGTCTTAACACCTAGGCTAGGCTATATCAGGAATCAAAAAATAAAATAAAGCAAAGTAAATAGAATAGGTAAAATAGCAGCAATAGCAACCTAGGATTTCTCCTCCAACCCTGGGACCCCTAAAATGTCTATCTTCCTTTCTCCAGCTTTCAGTCTTCATCAGTGGAGGCACTGCACACACATGATGCACATATACAAGCAAAACATACAAATAAATAAATCTAAACAAAGAATTAATAAATGACTAACCACACTTAGTGTTGACAGAGATGCAGAACATCTGTAACTCATGCTGTTACTGAGAATGTAAAAGGCTACATCCAATTTGTAAAACCAGTTTGACTGCCTCTTAAAAAGTTAAACATAACTCATTTACATGGCCTAGCCATTCTGTTTGTTCCTTAGAAAAATTAAGTGTATATTCATACAAAGACTGACTTGTATCTGAATGTTCATAAGAAGGTGTTTTTTACATTTATTTATTTGCTTACTTTTATTTATTGCTATTTGAGAGTGCAAGTCATTTATTTCTGTACTTATTTACCATGGTACATATTGTGGGGAGGAGTCAGTGAATAGCTTGTAGAGCTGGTTCCCTCTTTCTTACATGTGGGTTCTGAGGACCACACTCAAGTCATGAGATAGCAAGCACCTCTATCCTATCCCTGTCTGTGCATAATCAAGCCAGCCCAACCTGGCCCATGCTCATCATCCCTCCCATCTGATCTGTTTCTCCATTGCCCCATCACTGTCTTCTCTCTACATAGAGAAGACACTCTCCACTTGCTCTTTGTTAGGATTTCCACACATTCTTACTCCTTGGGCCTTTGTGCTGGGTACTTTGCTCTATATCAGTTGCTCTCTCAGTAAATAGTACCCCATTATTTGTTAATTGTTTGCATAATGATTGCCAGTCTGGCTAGTTGTGACTTGTATTCTCAAATGGCCATATTTATTTCATCTTTAGTGATCTATCTGTTTATTTCACTAGCCCAATTGTTGAGTTGGTTGTTTCTTAGGTCTTGTTAGTCCTTTGTACATTCCAGATATTACTTGTCTGTGAGACCTCTGGCTTGCAAAGATTTTTCTTTATAGGCTGCCTTTTCAGTCAATTGACAGTTTCCTTCATTGTACAGAAGGCTTTTAATATCATGAGGTCCCATTTGTCTGTTGTTGACCTTATTTCCTGAGTGACCAGGGTCCTGTTGAGAAAGACATTCCTTATGCCTGTATCTTCAAGTGTTTTCTCTATTTTTTTTTCCTTTAGCAGTTTAGAATTTCAGGTCTTACATTAAAGTGTTTGATCCATTTGGAGTTGACTTTTGTGCAGGGTAAAAGATAGGGATCTGGTTTGATTTTTCTAAAATAGAGTTTGAAATTACTCTCTTGGAATTCTAAAGGGCTGCTACAAAGGAAGTTATTTCTTTCTGGGCAAGGACTGATATAGACCCTATATGGGTGAAGTGGTTGAATTAGATGCCCCTTGAAAAGTCTGTCCTAGTTGGAAGACTTTATACGTTTTTGCTGTTCAGTTATTGCTGACAGTACAGAATGCTGAATCAATATAGACTTAATTTTTAAGAGCTCATTTTATCTGACAGTTCATAATGAAGACAACTTCAGTACAATGTGTGTATGTGTGTATCTGCAAAAAAAAAGGCATAAAGAAAGCTATTATTTTGCATGCTAACTAAAAAAATTAAGTAGAAAAAGATAACTTCATACTTTTACAACCATTATAACTGTATCTAAAAATTAATCTATTACTTTAGTCCTTTATTATTACTAAAAAAATTATTTAGCCATTAATTTTAATGTTTATAGAACCTCTATCTGAACTTGTATCAGTATATGGAATAAAATAACCAGTTTCCTAAAATTAAATCTAAATTTCACATTTAAGAATTGACCTACACAAATTTATGTTAAGCTTCTTAATTTTCTCAGCAGTTATGTATGATCATCTTCTTTTATAGGAGCGGGATCGTTATGCCTACAAAATTCATCTTCCAGAAACAGTAGAACAACTGAGGAAATTCAATGCAAGGAGAAAACTAAAGGTAAGATTTTAAAACCCTAAGAGCTCACTAGAAGGAGTTTGTAATCATGCTTCTGTTCTGTTTGGATTTCCATAAATGCATCCTTGTGTTGGCCATTAATTTTGCTACAGCTAAATCATTTCTAAAAACTGTTGCCATTTCAGTAAACTTTTGGGTTTTTAAAATCATTTAAGTTAATATTTCAGTGTGAATCAAAACAAAATTTAGCAACTAGAAGACACATTATATTTTAGATTTGTTTTGTTCTGTTAAACTTCATAGCAGAGATATGGCTACATTATGAATCTAAGCTATGTTTTCCCCAAACATAAATATTTTGACAATAACATGACACATGCCTGTAATCCCACCACTGAGAAGGCTGAAGCAGGAGGTTTATGGCTGAAGCAGGAGGTTTATGATTTTCAGGCCAGCCTGGGCTTATATAATGAGACACTGTTTCAAAATGTTAAACTAACATGATAAGACTTTAAAATTTTGAAACGTGACCTTAGTTCTCTGGAAACTGCAGCTGAGCTAACATTGGATCTAGGGTTGAACAACCATCTTAAAGCAATAACTATAAGGCACAGTGCCATAATGTATGAGAAAATGTTTACACCTAGGTCTCCTGTCATCCTTTTATTCTTCTTCCATGGCTTTCTTGCCACTCTCCCTGTCCTGTGTCTCAAAAGTAAAAGAGCACAAGGATAATGAACCCTCACAGGGAGCCAGTGTAGTTCAGAACTTTCTGAAAAACACCCACAATTCAGTGGTGGAGCTCTCCAGCTCTGGAAGGAAGTGCGATGGGGCAGCAGAAGCTGTCCACAAAGATCTAGAGGAAATGATTGATGTTCGTTTGATCTGTGGTGCTGAACGTGTTAGGTCAGTTCTGGAAGTAGCTGATTGGATAGTAGTCTCTAATCACATGACTCCTACCAACTACAGAACTTCTTGAATATTTTCAGATCTCCTAAATTATAATACTACTTATTATTCTTCATGCCTTGAAGATTATGAATGGTTTTATATAGCTGGAAATTTTATGTAAATGTTTGAGGGAAAATCTCAGGATATAATAGCACCATAGAAGGCTGAAATGCCCACAGTGGTATCCATTAGCCACATGTAGGTGTGTGACTCTAAGTCACTTAAAAATTCAAGTGCCAATTCCCCATCACGTTTCAAGTGCTCAGTGGGCTAGTAGCTACCGTATTGAACAGCACAAACCCAAAACATTCCTACCCTGGTAGATTCTGCTGGACATGGAATGCTGCTGGGCAGCAAGAGAACTTTTCACATATCACTTAATGCTGAGCATTTTAATTTAAAGTTTTCTCCTAATTCTTCTGTTGTCAGGCGTTCAAACTGGCTCTTCTCTATGCTTTTATAAAATCTGCGGCAAAATATGGTTTTTAATGATATGCCATCATTGAGATGGTGCCCAAGGAAGTTTATCAAGGCTTGACGTTTTGACTTTGATGTACGCTTCAAATGAAAGAAAAGCTAATGATTCAGAGTAAAACTTTGGGCAGCTCTCTTGCAGTTAGTTTTCTGTCCAGAGAAACTGTCTGTGCTTCTTTCTTAGTTCTTCTCTAAATCTCTTTAATCCTTGGCTCTGCTTTGGCTTCACATAACATTACTCTATGCAAGGTCGAACCTTCGTTGTCCAAACAGAGGTGTTTCACTCAGACTTCAGTTTGCCCATCACAGGAGACATGCTATTCCCCTGGTGCCACAGAAGCAGACATGGACCAAAAATAGCCAAACTGGTGACTAAGATTCATTTGGACAGGGCCAAACTATCACAACAAGCAGGAGTCATGTGGATTTACCACATCCCTTTACAGGGCTATTTAAAGTCTCAAGACCCGCCAAGCAGCATAGAATTAGAAACATCAGTCTAATCATTCTGGGCTTGTTTTCAGCTGAGGCTGCATTCCCAAGAGTTGTCAGCCACCAGGTTAGCACATGCCACACCTGCCTTCCTCAGGGAGCTTACGCTCCTTCTTATACTTCTATGAAATTCTAGAACAAAGATGGTAACTTCTCTGGTTTCCAACCCCCACCACCCCACAGCTTATTTCCACAAATAAACAGCTAGGTGCCCACTCAGCTTTACTGATTTGAAGTTCCTCAAATGGTGCAGCCAAAATTTTAAGACTACCTTAGACATGATTCTAAAGTTCACTGAAAATTTGCTGAAAACCAATTATTGAATTTTGATTACTAGAAGAAATAAGAGGTACAGAGCCATGCAGGAAAGAGCAGCTCAAACTATGGTGAATGGGTGAATCCTGGTTCTGACCCTCCCTCACTGGAAGCCTTGAGCAAATTACCTAAAGTCTCTATGCTTCAGTGGTCTTTCTCTGGAAAGTAGACATAGTGCAAAGTGCAGCTACTTCCTAGGAGTAGCAGGATTCAATGAGCTACTGTCACAGCAGTTAGAAGAATAAATACCAGGCTGTGGCAAGTGCTCCGAAGATCTATTTTGCTGTTAACTTCGTGATTTTTGTTAATATATTATTAAGATTTTAATGGTACTACCTGGAATTCAGTAATCTATAAAGATTGTAATTCCCAAATGCCTATTGTATATCATTTTAAAGTTCTACTAGTCATTCACTTTACTATCTTAGAACTTTTAGAAACTCTTCATCTTTTATTACTTTTTTATTTATTTTGTATACCTGAAGGTCAGGAAGCAGGTACACATGTCAGGCATGTAGGGGTTGAAGGACAGCTTGTAGGAAGCAGGCACCTTTCCCCACTGAACAATCTCGCCAGCCCTGAGGAACATTTAAAAATGTATAAAACCCTGAAAGTGTCTACTGAATAATCACTCATATTTCTTCTAAAGTTATTATGCTTAGACTTTTCTCACTGTTTATTATCATTTTCATCTACATTAGCTACAAGAAGCTTTTATACTTCTATAATTATACTCGCTCCCTTGTAACTGCTTTTCGTAAGTAGTATAGCCATGTAACATACAAGACCCTCAATATGTGCCTAAAATCTTTCTTTGTTTTGAATTGCATATATTCTGCTGGGTTTATATATAAATATGCTTCTAATAAAATATAATAAATAAATCAGGCACAGTCAGATTAACAATAATTCATAATGAAATGCAATAATTATAGCAATGTGTTATTATAAAAGTCACTTAAAACATTTAAATTATTGGCTTCTGGAATTTTCCCTGTAATATTTTCATACAAAGATTGATTGTGAGTGACTAGAACTGAGGAAAGGGGAAACTAGTCCACACTCCTCATGTGAGGCTCTTGGACCAGCAGATCAGGACCACCTGGAGCATATTAGAAATAGAAATTGCTGCGTTGTAATACATTCAGATAAGAAAAGAAAAAGCTTCCATTTGGAAAGACAATAACACTGTCTTTGCAGATGACATGGTTCCATGTTATAGAAAATCCTAAGAAATTCACTAGAAATAACAAGTTCATAACACGTATAAGGTTATGAATTGGAGTATTCAAAATTTGTTAAGAAAAACTATGATAAAATTAAAATGTTTTGCTTTTAAAGTACTAAACAGCGCTCCTAGCTGGATTCGATGAGCTACTGTTACATATGGAGTATATATGAGAATCAAAAATGATTCATATATATATATGTATATATATACATATATATATATATATATCTCCACATACATATATGAGCAATGAATAGTCTTAAGAGGAAATTAAGAAATAAGTTTATTCACTGCAACAAAGCAATAAAATGTTCAGAAATAAATCCAACAAAATAAATAAAAGATGTGTAAATAATATTGCTGGGAGAAATTCGGAATCTAACTAAGTAAAGGGTCATTTATCTGGGAAGACTATGTTATCTAGGCTGCAAGGAAGATCTGTGCTCTGAGGTGCAGGCTCCTTAAGTAATATATTAGTTACTTTTTCATTGTTGCAACAAAATACCTGACAAAACCAACTTAAGAAAGGAAGGATTTAGTTTGACTCATTGTTAGAGTGTATGGGGACATAACAGCAAGAGTCTGCGGAAAGTAGTCACGTTGTGCCCACAGTCGGGAAGCCAAGAGAGATGAATGCTGCCGCTCAGCTCCTTCTCTTGACTCAGTCTTGGTCCCAAGCCCAAGTTAGGGCAGCTCTTCCCTCCTCAGTTAATTCTCTCTAGAAACCTCTCCTAGTCTCACCCAGTGGTGAGAGTTTTGGTGATTCCGAGTACAGCCAAGTTGACAGCGGAAATTTAAATATAACAATAGGGTACACTGTCTTCTAACCTGTGCATCAACTACTAAAGGAGTTATAAACAAATGAGGTTGGGTGTGGCCAAAATACATTAAATACATGGAGAAATTGTCAAATAAGTAATTCAATTTATAAAGAAAATGAACACAAGCAAAGGAGATTTCTGACGACTCTTTACAACGTTATTGGTTTTACAAATTGCAAACATATACTTTACTATAAGAAGACGCAGTTTAGGAGCGCTGTTTAGTGCTTTAAAAGCAAAACGATGCAATTTTATCATAGTTTTTCTTAACAGATTTTGAATAGTCTTAACTTAAAATTATGTTTCACCCTTAAAACATGCTAAAGTATGCCTAGTAAAGTTGAAGAGATTTGTCAAAGTTGGATAAAGCAGAAGCAATACAGAACTGCTTATATAAGCTATTGGTGGTGTTGCTGTACCCAATGGGCTCTTCACTAGATGCAGTGTTAAGGGATATAAAGTTTTATTAAAATTCAGTGTCGTATATTCCTTTACATCTTTTCTTGTGCCTTAATAACAGAGTTGAGTAGTAACAAAAGAAAATATGTAGCCTTCAAAGCCTAAAATATGTATGCTCTGGCCTTTTACAGAGTTAAAAAAACAATGTTAACTTCTAGAGGAATTAAAACTCCTAAGTTAGAAAAAATAAGCAACGAATCTCAGTTCTGACCATAGGTGATTGCGTCTTTAATCATAACAGAGTACTAATCCTGTCTGGACCTCAGTTTTCCCTTCTATGAAATGAATGGCTCATCACCAAGATTGACTCTCAAACTGTAATAAAGTTGTGTGAATCGGAGCTGTTTTGAAACTGTTTTCCTGTTTCATATAATTGTCTTGCATTGGGTAGTGGAACCATATATGGTCACTGAACTGAGAAACTAAATAAACCAAGCTGCTAGGATCTTACTGTTTCAAAGCTATTTCTCTCTCAGGCTCTTTTTAAGTGCCAGTCTGAGTACTTGTTTACAGCAGTAGTTGGGAAAAGCCTTAAAAGAAAACACTTACTATACTAAGAAACTCAGTTGAACTTCACTTGGAAATAAAACAAAACATCTCTAAACTTCTGGTTTGTGTGTGGGAAATATGATTTGATACATGAGAATTCCATTCCACCCAGATTTTAGGGAGCACGTATAATATGCAAGGTGAAATAAGATTCTTCTGTAGAAAGAAGAACTCAACATGCACTACATTTTCCTATGTGGTTGATAAAGTTCTGCAGAAAAACTTAACGTGTTTTAATCCCACACTATGGGAAATGTAGGCAGTTGCATCAAATGGCAATATCAAAACCCCATGTATTTTATTTTGTGCTTCTTCCTTTTTTGTCTTTTTTGGAGGTGATGATGGTAGTGGTGGTAGTAGTTGCTGCTGCTATTTTGAGACATGATCTTGTGTTGAAAACCGCTCTGCCCCATGCTTGAGGGCCAAAATGTCCGGGACCGCTCTATCAATGTTGGGACCCGCACTGCCAAAAGCCTTGGGGGCAAAATTGTTAGAGCCTGCACTGCCCCAAGCTGCTCCAGTCTGCGGGTTGGGGTTCAGCAAGAGAGAGAGTGAGGACGAACGCAAAGAATGGAGACCAGACAGAGTGTGATTCAATCCCGTTTATTCTTCAGTCTCTCTCCTTCTCTCCAAGTCCCTAGTTCCAAGTCCCTAGTTCCTAGCATCAAGTCTCAAGTCCTAATTCCAGTTTCTAAGTTGCTAGCCTCTTTCCCAGTTCCAAGTTACTAGTCCAAGTTCCAAGTTTTTTTCTAAGATGCCTGTCTTCTGTCTGCCCCTTGCCTTTTATATGTCTCACTTCTAAGTCATGCCTTTAAGTCACACACCCAAGGGAAGATCCTGGGTATCTAAAACAAGATGTTATCAGAGTGTGCTCAGCTGTTTTAGACTTGTTGTAAACAAGTCTCTTGTCAGGGTATATGGCTTAAGATGGCTGCAAGGATGATAGCTGCCTTCTGTCGGCTCCCCCACAGTCTTGCTATGTAGCCCAGGCTAGCCTAAAACTCCCAATCTTCCTGCCTTAACTGCAGGCATGCAACATCATAATGGTTCTTCACTTCCTGTAGTCCATTTTTCAATTAATACTTAGAAAAAGAAACTTCACGTGATTCCAAAAAAAAAGTAGACCTTGTGCAAATGCATTGCTGCTAACATTTTCATGTATGTACCATAAGTGCCTACATGCATGGCGGATTTATCTTTCCTGAGACCAGTGTTTAAAATTTACATAGAAACTATGATAGACTTTGACTACTTCAGTGATTTGATATTTAAATTACCTAAGTGAACAATTCTATGTAGAGCAGCAAAAGATTCACACTCATGTTCTGCCTGTTTTAGTAGGCTCAGTGATGATTTATACTTCCAGAGTGCCCGGCAGTTTTCAAAGCACTTCTGTGCACATTAAGTCTTTAGGCAATGTAAAGTAAGGTACATTCCCTTTCATACGCTCCGTTTACAGATAATAAGACCAAGAGAGGAGCTAAGGAGATTGATAGCTCAATCAGAAAAGTGCTTCCTGCACAAGCAGGAGAACAGAGTTCCCTCGCTAGTACCTACATAACTGAGGCCTCTGAGACAAGAGAGAAAACACAGTCCCTGCACTGGGGCAAAGACAAGACGATCCCTGGGGGCCCGCTGAGCAGCCCAGCCTAGTCTCATTCAGCAAGCCCCTGTTCCCAGTAAGACTCTACTCTGTCTCAGAAAACAAGTGGCTGGCTCCTGAGGAATGACACCTAGGGTATAGCTCTGGCCCTCACATGCACACTTGTGCATGCACATTCACATAAACATGCACAAATACACACGCATACACATGCACACACACCATGCAAGAACAGGAAAACCTAGCAAGTTTGAATGATCTACTCAAGCAATGCTGTAGAGTTAAACTGTGACGGGGCTAGAGAGCAACCATAGTAGCTTACACTTCTTCCTATTGCTAAAACAGTAACTTGCACTGCTGTCCCAAACAGTAATCCTAAAGATGCCAGCAATCTCTATGGCAGTGCCTCTCTACTATGGTTCAGTGGGTCCGCTGTGTGGCTTCTAGGACCCACACATAACCAGGCATGGTGTTGCATGTCTATAATACCAGCCCTTGCGGAGGCGGCAAAGACAATAGGGTGAAGAGTTTGGGGCAGCCTCGCCTACACAGCAAATTCAAGAGCAACTTGTGCTCCAAAAACATTTACATGTAGTTGATTCGGATGTGTGGCCTGATAGAGAATTAATGTGCAAGAGTAACATAGTCATTGTTACAAAAAGAGGGGAAAGACTGAAAAATGAGAAACTCATAATCCTCGTGATACTATTGTTGACATTCCAATATATGTTTACTATTTTATAATTACTATTTTTCCCAAAAAAAAGCGTATACAGTATTTTGAAACCTTTTTAAAATATTACTTATTACAAGAGTCTTTCTAGTCCATTCAATATCCTTCTACAGCATCCTTTTATGATTACAGAGTCTTGTACCATGTGACACATGTGCAAGTCCAACGTGTGATTAGTTCTTACACTTCATTCTGCATATGGAATTAATGTCAAGGGTTCCAACGTTGCTTTGAGACTCTAGCCAACATGTCTTACAAATTTCACCTTCTGACTAATCCTTAAGCTGAGCAACCATTTAAGTAACACCTTATGTTTGCGTGTTTGTTTTAATTCTGTACTTTTTCATCTTCTCCTGTTAGGGTGCAGTACTAGCTGCTGTGTCAAGTCACAAATTCAATTCCTTCTACGGGGACCCTCCTGAAGAGTTGCCAGATTTCTCCGAAGACCCTACCTCCTCAGGTAATTGGGTAATTTACTCATTCACCTTTGGGGGGACCACTTGCCATCTCTCTTTGCTCTTTCATTCTGAATAATCTTTGTGGGAATTTTAGTCAAGTCCTCTGAGAGATTCTAAGGAAGTTTGTCTCCCACAAAATCATAACTACATGTGTCTGGTTCCTCTTTATTTGAATATCAAAACTGTCCTCTCTCTGGATGCTCTCAAACCAACATTATGCCACTTTCTTTTTTACCTCAATACTTCTTCCCCTTTGTTAAGTCCAAACTCTACTGCATTTCCTTCACTCCAGTGTTGTGGTTAGACTTTCTGGATCTTGATGATCATCTTCTCCCACTGCAAAACCTTCTAACATACTGTTTGGTCCTACCCTACATCTCTGAGCTATCCAGCTTCCCGATCCTGGCCATCTAGGCAGTGTCAGACATGGGCTCTCTTTTGTTTATTTACTTAACTCCTGAGTCATATGTAATCTGGCCTCAGCTTTCCTTCTGTTAGAGACAAATTCTTTATGTGATGGAATTTGCCCCTCTGATTTGATTTTTTTCTATTCTTCTTTAAACTGGCTTCTTTAATATTTGAGTATGAGCATTAGAATCTGACTCAGGACACTTCCTACAGCATGAGACTTATATCCTACAGTCAACAATATAAGAGTGCTTTTTCCTGGCGGTTCTGGAAATGCCTGTCTGTGCTTAGCTTCTGCCCTCTTCTCATGCATATATGTGCACATACAGATTCAAAAGCTCTTGCCAATCAGTATGTGCCTACACCATATGCAAACTGACCAGACTGAGTTTACTAGTCCAGCAGGTGTGTGCTTCCTCCTTTTGACTTTTACCAATCGGGATATGAGTCTTCCTCTTTTGAGCAAAGGTGATTTCCAGACACATTCAGAATCTTAGAGAAGTTATTGGGCTTCCTCTTGTGCTGTAGCATGGTTATGATTGTCCATGTCCTCTGGATCACTTCATCTCTGCCCTTCTTTTCTTCCTACTATACTTTGTTTCCATCCCCTGGACCATTTTTAGAAGTTGAACATCTCTCTTCTGGCTTTCAGCATAGATTGCAGTTGGCCCTATTTAGGGAGCATGGATCCAGGCATGATTTTTATTTTACATCTGTGATGACATGATAGAAGCACAGCTTTAGTATATTTAGAATAAATTATCTCTTCGGGATTTATGGTCAATGTCTATACTATCACTTTCATTTTTGAAATGGGCCTAGAAAACAGTATAGTCCTTAATCTTGAGAATTTGCTTTTAATTAATATTTTCCTCTGCCCACTGACAACTTAATAAGGTCTTAAGTGTTCTTTTCCTGGAAGAATTGAAATTTTTCTTTACAAAAGAAATTATCTATATTTGTGAACATGCTTACTTACGTATTTTATCACCTGGTCCCCTTCTTTAGTATATTTTTAAATTATTTTATTGAAACAGTTCTTTATTTTAGTACTATGATTTTAAACAAGCAAACAAACAGCAACAACAACAAAACCTTCCACCATCTTGCAGGCTACCTGCAAGGTTTCACATTAATTGTTCACAATTGAACATTTCTTCTTGGCTTCCCTTTCCTGTGGTCTCCCCTTGTTACATTCTTTTTTTTTTTTTTAATTCTGGGAACTTCATGATCTTCTAAGCAGTGTATATTTTAAATGGCCATGGTAAATATCTGTAAAGGATTTTTTTCAGTGATATTATCTGGGTGCTACAAGTGAAAAGTAAAATTAAAATCTAAATGTAAACCAGTACCGTAAATAAAGGGAAATTTTTATGTAGTCAGAAGCAAAGGAGATTTTTAAGAAAAGTATAATGTTTTCCTACATATTTCACATAGCTATCAGAAATTTTTCATACATTTCCAAAATTAATTTTTAATGCTAAGCCATTTGAGGAAGGCATTCTGTCCTAATCAACAGTATTGACCTAGAGCCATCTGCCATGGCCTCTCTGCAGCCAACAGTAGTGCATCAGCTGCAGAAAGCTGTTTATGTATTTTATCTGGTCTCAAAGCTTTGCACTTTTGTAAATGAAAATATCTGCATTTGTTTTTCATTATTTCCAACTCATTTTTGGTATTTTCATTACTTTTAAAACCTAAAAAAAAATCTTCCTCTTATCCTTATGCTTGTTTATTTCAAATTCCCAAAGTAACCCTTTTCCTGTCCTGATGCTTGGATTTATATGGGTTTGTTTCACACTGCAAAACCAGAAGCACTTTTTGTGATTACCAGCAAGTGCATCCAAACCTGAGATGAGAGAGAAAAAGAGAGAAATGAGTGCAGAGCCTACACTTGTAGGGTGTTGACTATCTACCTGGACCATGGAGTTTTAATGCTGAAATGTTCCTTGAAAGCATGGCTTGAAATTTCATATGATAAGCTACTGACCCTAGTTTCCTTTCTAATGCTTTGATAAATACTATGACCAAAAGCAACTTAGGGAGGAAAGGGTTCTTAAAGTCTTAAAGACTATGGTCCATCATCAAAGGAAGTTGGGTGGCTGCTAAGACACAAGAGAACAGTGTATTTCACCAGCTGCCCATTCTTTACATGACTGTCTTTGTGTTCCTCCTTACAAAATACCATTTCCATTCTGAGGAAATGATAGTGGATCCATTTTTTAAAAAATAAGCCTAACAAAAGTAATAATTGGTCATACCAATTTTGTCCCCCAGATTTTTTTCAAAATTCCTTCTACAACATTCTAAAGTTTGGGGACAGTAACTAAAGCTGCTTGGCCACAAAATGCAGCATGCTATTTCCTTAAATTAAAATTCAATAACAAATAAGAGTATGCGTTTGAGAAATGTGACTATTTAAAATCACAGTCTAAAAATTAATCAGCTCCACAGCCTGTCATCCAGAGAAAAGCTGAACATGTTTAGCTGTGTCATTTTAATGCAAAGTAATTTTTCTGAAAAATACCTTTCCATCTTGATTATTGAAATTTATTTATTATGCTTTTACTAGATTCACTAAAGTTAATCTTATGATAAACAGTATCTTGTTGCTTTGTTACTTAATTCAAAGTGAAAATGTTCTCATATTTTAAAACAAAGAATTTAGAATGAGAACCCAGTAATGTCTGAAATTTGGGGGTCAGCATGGGGGCTGTGCTTGTGGATTATCTAGAGGGCCCAACTATGGCTTGATGACCTGCTTGTTCTAAAATCATGTTTGTCCTTTGTCCATATGCTGCCTTCCTCCTAGGACTTCTAGCAGCAGAAAGTAGGTATCCCTTTGTTTTCCTCTAAGGTTTATCTTTATGCAAAAGTGTTTGGCTTTGCATGGTTCATAATCGGCTTGACTTTTTCCGTGGCTGTTTGTGTTTAGATGTTTAAAAGTGAATTTTAACACTGTCTAACCATAAAGTAAGAACTTGCAAATATTGATTTCCTGAGGCATTGTTATATAGCTGAATTTCTTACTTCTTTCAAGGGGTAGGGAGGAGGCAGTGTTAAAATTTCAACCATACTTGATATTATTTCACATTTGAAATTCAAACACAAATATATTCATTCTGGGGAAAAGGTAACATTTTATTTTGAAGTTGGCTCTCAAGAAAACTTTTAGGGTAAGTGAGTTTTCTTTTGACAATTTTGTTACACATGAGTGGTTTTTATTGTTGATACAAAAGTCATTCTGTTTATCATTGTTGGGCTGTGAGTTTAACTTGAAATTGTGTCTTTTAACAACCCCTACCATCAGATAGAGTGGCCAGAAGGCATACAGGTATATTGGTATAGTCCCTGACTCAGGAGACTGAGGCAGGAAGGTAACAGTTGGAAATCACTCTTGGCTATATAGTGAGACCTTGTTGCAGAAAATAAATAACACATAAGAGTAATAATAGATATTCTTTAGCTGCAAAGAGATATAATTTGAATATGTGAAAAAATTAAGCTGTACAAAATGTGCACACACTCAACACACACACAAAAAAACTGAAACTGTCCCGATAAAGACAGTAGATTACAACAATATCAGTATTTAAAATGCAATTAAAATTTTAAAATTACCTCAAAGTAATGCCTACTAAAGGAAATTAATAAGAGACAGAGATAAATTAGAAAATCTAGGTGCTTAACAATGACCTTAGTTGTCATTTTTGTTGCATTTGATATGTATAGCTAAAGTTACAGACAATACAGAAATCTCACCATATACTAGTGGTTTGTAGCTGAGAATGGCAGTGCCTGTAGGTCAAGTAGGGGTGTGGTTTTGCTAAGTGCCTCTGCCTCAAGATCTCTTGTGATGACCCTCCAGAGCTGCCATCCCCTTGAAGGCATGATTGTAGAAGAAAACTTTGAAACTCCCCCAGTAGTTAATAGAAAATTTCTAATCCTCATTGGCTGTGGGCTTGTCTATAAGGCTGTTCACAACCCTGCCGCTTGCTGCCCCAAATAAATGACTAAGGGGAAGGCAGGAGTTGTTCCTCATTGTTCCCAAGACAGGGAACAGTTTTTTAACCTTGGCTCAGAAGTAACCTTTTCTATGCTCCGGCCCCATGCCAGGAGAAGTAGTTGATCACAAGTGGTAAGAACAGCAGGGGACAGAATCTTAGAGGCTACAGACATATCCATGCTGGTGACTATAAAAGCGGAAATCAATTAAAGCAATCAATATATTCTTCCCCTCCTTCTCTCCTTTTTTTTTTTTTTTTTTTTCCGGATTTTCGAGACAGGGTTTCTCTGTGTAGCCCTGGCTGTCCTGGAACTCAGTCTGTAGACCAGGCTGGCCTCGAACTCAGAAATCCGCCTGCCTCTGCCTCCCAAGTGCTGGGATTAAAGGCGTCTTTTATCCTTTTTAGTCAGCCACATCTATCACCATATTCGGGAAGGAGCATCTTGTCAGTCATACCTGTGTAAAACTTAACACAAAGGAGCATTTAAGGCTAGCAGAATATTAGCAAAGTACTTTGAAAAAATGGTGCTCAAAACTGTTACTACTTGTGCCTAGTGGCACGCACTTTTAATCCCAGCACTCAAGAGGCAGAGGCAGGTGGATCTCTATGACTTCAAGGCCAACCTGGTCTATATAGTGAGTTCCTGGACAGCAAAAATCTTGTCTAGTTTATTTAAGAAAAAAACCTAAAAACGAATGTCACTACTTGGAAACAGACTATTTTAATAAACAGTTATGTCACAAGAATTATAGCCTCTGTATGCTGATGAAATGTATATGTAGAGTTCCTTAAGAAACTTAAGCTAAATACATTTTTGAGGTACCTGTGTCATAATCTACACATAAAGAATCACAGACATTTATCATATCTAGGATTGAATATAGTACACTTGCCAGAGGTCAAAATACAGTTTCTACCATGGGGTTCACTATTGCTTATGACATGATTGAAAGCCTGGATTTGCTTTGTGCATTGAAAATAAAAGCTGTTGGCCAGGGGACCATGGTGAGAAGAGACAGACTGCAGTTAGACAAGGGGGGATATTTTTTAATTGGATATTCTATCTACACTCCAGATGCCATCCCCTTACCCCATTTCCCCTCGCCCAGGAACCCCCCATCCCCCTCCTGCTGCTTCTATGAGGATGTGCCCCCACCCACCCTCCCACTCCTATCTCTCCACCCTCGAATTTTCCCACACTGGGGTGTCCAGCCTTCATGGGACCAAAGATCTCCTCTCCCACCTATGCCCGTCAAGGCCATCCTCCCCTACATGTACAGATGAAGCCATGGGTCCCTCCCTATGTGTTTCCAGGCTGGTGGTTTATACCCTGGGAGCTCTGGTTGGTTGGTATTGTTGCTCTCCTCATGGGGCTGCAGAGTGATAACACTGTGCACTTAAATTGGTAAGTTTAAATTAATGATACATACTTGAGTAAGAAAAAAAAATTGAGACCAGGTCTCACTGTGTAGCCCTAGCTAGCCTGGGATTCACCGTGTAAACCAAGCTGTCCTTGAACTCAGAGATCTGTCTTTCTCTGTCTCTTGATGCTGGCATTAAAGGCATATACCACCACACCTGGAAAAACAAAATTTTTTAACATTATATTACTTGGCTGGGGACAGGGTTTCCACTTATAATCACAGCACCCAAGGGGGCCGAGACAGGATAATCATAACTTCAAGACCAGCCTGAGCTACATAATGAGACATTGTCTCAAAAAAAGGTATAATGTTGCAAGGGAGAGTGCATGTGTAGTGGTGTAGTGATGCATTAATGAGGTACTCATGGGATAGGCATAGCTCTACATGGAGACAAGAAATGCATGCAGATCTTCCTTGAAATAACTGTCAGGTAAATGTGGAAGCATCAAAGCCCATTGAATGATGAACTTAAGATGTGTGTGCTTTGCTATGTTTAAATTTTCACTGAAAGAATTGAAATCTTTGCTAAAGTGTCTAAGAGGAAGTGACTGTCATTCTGCCACTTACTGTAACAAGAAAGTGAAATGCGGTGAATTGCCAGATGGATAGCTGGCAATACATGTGATAGAGCATAGAGCAAGCTGTGACCTGGTGGTTGTCAGACTTGCCTGCTTGGAATTGCTCAGAATTTGCTATAGTGGGGGTTAGGGTTTAAGAGAGAGCCCACATCGGCACTGAGAACCTCCTAGTTTAAACATTGTTCTGTTTATCTTTCTGTCATCCTTTTGGGTTTATTTTTACTTGGTAAAATTTTTGTGAGACTTTTCCAGGCTTATAATGAAACTTTTCTGTTTCCCAAGCTTTTATTGACCTTGAAAACATATTCCTCTTTAGATAAATGAACCAGAAAACATTTTCAAGTAGTTGACATGTTTATGCTGTTTTGACTGCTGTTTCATAATAGTAACAGAAGACTTTTCAGAAAAACTTTCTTAGAAGTGAGATTCTTTGGAAAAGTCTAAGTGTTTAAAATTCAACTGTATAGTTTTTCAATCAGAATTTTTAGAAACAAAATTGATTATTGAATGAACAGCGTAAAATGTTATACTAAGGCAAGTATAATTGCTTTTAGTAAATTTGCCAATGTAAAAGTTTGGGCCACGTCTGGGCCAGCAGATAGCACAGTGGATGACACACGCTGCTCTTGCAGAGGACACAAGTTCCATTCCCAGGACCCACGTTGGGTGATGATTCATAACCCCAGCTCTTCTCACCTTCACATGCACATGCACACAGGTACATATAGCCACACACACACTCACATAAATAATAAATCTTTTTTTTAAAGCCAAGCAGTAGTGACACATGCCTTTACTCTCAGCACTCAGAAGGCAGATTTCTGAGATCAAGGCCAGCCTGGTCTACAGAGTGAGTTTCAGGATAGCCAAGGCTACACAGAGAAACCCTGTCTTGATAAACAAATTATAAAAGTTTGAATCAAATGCCAGAAAAGCACCTCATATGGCAAATACAAATGGAATTAAAAAGAAAATAGAAATCTTGCAAAGCACAGCATCACTGAACACATGATTCAAGTGCATTGCTGAAGGCAATATGAGGGTGTAGAGAAGAACACTGCAACAGAAGTCACATTCCTTTGCTCCTTGTCTGTGTGTGGACCTTGGATAGGTCATTGAACCCTCATAAGCCTCTAGTTTTTCAAATATATAAGAACTTGCCTATGTAACAGGTTATTGTAAAATCACAGAAGATAGCAAGAGTAAAAACATAAATTGTCATATATGTGTTATTATGAAGATAATTTCCATTATGAATTCTTTTCTGTGCATGGTAGCTCACACCTCCCATCTCTTGGGAGCATGAGACAAGAAAATCAGAAACTTGAGGTCAGCCTGAGCTACATAGTGAGACTCTGTGACTATGTCCTATGGGTAAACCATCTATTCTAATACTTACCTCTAAATTCTTCAAAATTTGTTTAGGAAAAATCTCTTTAATCAAGGACTCTTTGAAACATCCTTTTGAACCACACATTCTACAAAGTCCAGCCCAGAATACAAAAGCAAATAGGATGTCTGTGGTATGCCATTAGATAGCTGTCTCCTAGGGAGAGCCTGTGGACTACTTATTGGCTGATTTTTGTAAGGCAGTTAGAATTTACTCTAGGGTTTTATAGGGAAAACATCATTTTCAATCTTTGAAAAGAATGACTAGTTCCTATATGACAATATTGGTCTATAAAATGAATACTAGTAACAGCTTAAACGTGTGTGTGTGTGTGTGTGTTTGTAATTATCACTACTACCTGTATACCTGTATTTAAAATCTGAAGAAATAGCAATGGGGAAGCCCTACCAAAAAAAGTCTTTGTGTCCATTCATTTTTATTAATTTTTTTCATTGAAACACAATAGGTGTTTTAGACGGGCTTGGTACATGATTAGAGATACCCGTTGCACACATTTTTCAGACCTAAAATGTGTTTTTGCAGTTCTGCTAGTCAAGCCCAAAGAAAGAAATAAAAAGACTGCAGAACATGGTGGTACAAGCAGAGGCTGGAAGATCTATTATAAGTTCTGGGCCAGCCAGGGCCACATAGTGAGTGAGACACTGTCTCTAAAATGACGAAAACAAAATAAAACCAAAAAGAAAGAAATAATAAGACTAGAGTAGGTTCTTTAAAAAGAAGCTGTTGAATGGTCACATTTGGGCTCAGTCGAAGAGTGTGTGCTAGCTATTAATGGGCCATGGGTTCAATCCTACAAGTAATAATAAGCTCTACAAATAATAACAGTGGCCAAAGGGGAAGATTTTAAGATCGGACAAAAACATTCGTTCAACTGAAAAGATGAAAGAGAAATAAAACAATAATTCTCCTATATAATTGCAGAAACAAAATTAGGGTCCTTTTGCAGAGCTGGAAATAGGTAATTTGCATACAGCTGAGGAAATGCCCTCTTTATGAGGAAGAATCCATTAAATGAGACCTTGTTTGTGTACAAGCTATGACTATAAGTCACTAAAGAAGTGACAGATAAGGAGGCTTCGTTGTGCATTGGAGATCATGGGAATGCAGGATAACAGATGTCTTCCATGTTCTCAGAAAAACATTCATCCACTGGCCCCATCAGCAGATACATCCCTTGGTTAGGATGGGGACTTCCTGCTCATCCTCCTCTTCCTCCCCAGTCCTATCCCAGGATCATTCACTTCAAGGTGTAGTTTGCCTACTGCCTACACTAACCTGAGACTCCCTAACTGAGGCCTTGAGAGCATATTTCTGTTTTTCTTGAAGCCCCAACCTAGTACCTGACCAAAGGAGGAACATTCAGTTCAGTAAAGAACTTGGTCATTGTCTGACACAATAGGGTAAAGTTGTGTTAGCTAGTAGTAGAAACTAAAGACTTGGGAGTTGCTGTTATTGTGAATTCTCCTTTCAATCTATTATTTTAATTATATGTGTGTGGCAGGGGGTGGGTATATGCTGTGTGTACAGGTACTCACAGAGGCCAGAGACATCAAATCCCTCTACAGCTTGAGTTACAGGCAATTGTAGGCTAGGAATTGAACCTGAGTCCTCTATAAGAGCAGCAGGTGATCATAACCTCCACACCATCTCTGCAGCCCTTATTACTTGTTCTAAAGGGCTTAATCCAGTGCAAAGCAGACCTGCCTTGCAGATCTTAGAACTTTTAAAAAACAATAACCCATATTGACCAAGTAACTTGTGGAATGTGTTAATAGGACAAGAATGACACAAGTACTTGGGGAGTTCACAGATCAATGAGTGAAGTCCCCCTGGACTTTCCAAGCTTATTTTAAGTATCAAGAGCCCTCAATTAATGGTCTGTGTCTCTTATCTATAGATTCTTGTACTGTCAGTACTTAATAAAATGCCCACCTATGTTTATAACATTGCAAAAGGCCTTAGGGTCCTGATACCTTTACTGTCTAGCTGATGTATAACTTGCTGCCCACAGATCGTCTATTATAATAGCCCAGTTATGCTGACAGAGTGTTTTAATTTAAACATACAAGGTTAAGTTCACTTTAAACACAAAATACTTTGTCGAGGACATAAACACAAGGTTTTAATGATATGAAGCATTTGAGCCTCTCCTTCTCAGTTCTGATGCTCATTGTTATTAAATGTAAGCTTCGGGTTGCAAAGCTTAATGTGACATGTACTATGTAAGTATGTACTAGCAGTTTTATTTTCCATTTGTTCCCCCAGGAGCCGTCTCTCAGGTGCTGGACAGCCTGGAAGAGATTCACGCACTTACAGACTGCAGTGAAAAGGACCTAGATTTTCTACACAGTGTTTTCCAGGATCAGCATCTTCACACACTGCTGGATGTAAGTCTTGTCCTTTTTTTTTAATATAGTTTTCTTGTTTGGAGGACATTTAGTATTTAGCAGACCTCTTTACTTTATAGGGATTCCCAGATCTTACATCATAGAAGTCTCTTTTCAACTTCTTTGTATCTATGAAAATGGGGAAAGCTATCTAGTACAGATTCCAAAGTAAGATAATGCATATGTGTAGTACAAAGTATAGCCTAGCCAGCCACAATGGGGAAATTGTGTGTACTTTTGTGCATGCAAGTGATGAGCAAGATCTTTACAGTGTAGCACAACCCTACATTACCAAGGTACTTTTTATTTCTACTATAACAAATTATTAGTCTTAACAGTGATATCTTTCATTCATATACATATTTAATATTGCTGGGACACTTGCATTTGTGATTTAGTATCCTCTTCAGATATAAGAGGGTGTTCCATTATTAAATTTGGCAGCAGATTAGGACCCGAACAAACAAAAAGAAACCCAGAAGCTTAACCAGATGTGGTGGCACATGCCTCCCAGCACTCAGAAGGTAGAGGCAGGCAGATCTCTGAGTTTGTGACCATCTTGGTTTACATAGAAAGTTCTAGAACATCCAAGACTACATGATGAGACCCTGTCTCAAGAAAAGAATAGAAACAGAAACTGACCATTTGTGCCTGACTTCAGTGTACTCTCATAAAGCTTGGTTGATTTCTACAGTGAAAATCTTGGGTGGTTCTGATGGTATTATTGCATATCAGTTGGTGTACAGGAGGCTCTTTCCCTTAAGAAGAGGACATAACTTCTTTGGGAGACATAGAACTGTTTGGTACTTCTTGATTCACTCCCCCCCATAGATGCAGATTGCCCAGGAGCAAAACAGGATGTACTATAAAACATCTGCTAGGTAATTCTGGGGCAGGAAAGGAAAAGGGGACTTTAACTGATTGGTTATTTGATGACTAAATAAGTGTGGGGTTCGAGTGGGCATTGTTAACAGTGCTAAGATATCCTAAAGGGAAGGAACTTTTGAGATTTATTTAATACTGTTTCTCAGGGGCAGATATTTTCCTTTGAAATCCTGTAAAGCCCTGTTTCAATGAGGAACACTATGGGGAAACCGAAGCTTAAAATGTTGCATCATGTTTCAACCTCATGCTGTATAATTATAGTTCTTGAACAGGGGCTTCTCTTCATACATTTGATCAACTCAAATTAATGATCAGATTTCCTTAGTTACTTTAGCTTTGGAGGTAGGTGCATATTTATGAGGCTGTGTGGGTACATGTACACATGTATACACATGCATGTGTATTGACATGGACCGTCTTCTTTGGTCATTCTCTACCTTGTTTTTTGAGACAGGATTTCTCACTAAACCTGCAGCTTTTGATCTTTCTGGGCCAACTGGCCAATAATCTCCAAGGACCACCTCCACCCACCGGCATTGAAGTTACAGACACAATGCTGAGCCCAGTTTTTTATGGGGATTATGGGGATCCGATCTCAAGCCCTAATGCTTACACAGTGCACACTTCACTCTCCGACCATCTACCCCTCCTCCGGTTTGGTTTTTTATATAGTGCATGTATGAATCAGCTCAGTAACTGCTATAACAAACAGTTCTAAAGTATGGGTATAGGGGCTGGAAAGAGAGAGCACTGCTGTTTTCTCAGAGGACCCAAGTTCAATTCCCACCACCCACATCAGACAGCGCACAAGTGCCTGTAACTCTAGGAGATCTAACACGCTCTTTTGGCTTCTATAGGCAATCCTATATGCATTTGCACATAAGAGTAGTGTGGAGCCCGTAAGGTGGCTCGGCATGTGAAGGTGCTTGTTGCCAAGCTTGATGACCTGAGTTCAATCACTGAGCCCCACATAGTGGAAGGATATTATCATCTCTTAGACATTGTCTTTGACCTCTGACTTTAGAATGTAAGAGACCTAGAAAATACAATTTAAACACAAGCATAGATTAGACATGTAACTCAGTGGTAGAGCATTTGTTTAGCATGTACAAGATCCTTGGTTTGATCCTCAGCACTCAGGAGACTGAGACAGGAGGATCACAAGTTAGAAGCCAGCCTAGTATGTATAGTGACACTGCTCCAAAACTAAAGGGCCAGTGAGAGGGCTCAGTGGGTAAAGGCACTTGCTGCCAAACCTAATGTCTGAAGCCCACAGAAATTTTCTCCAAACCTTAATCCACAAAGTTATCATCTGACCTACACATGTGTGCTATAGCATGTGCCCCCCCACATACACATCACACACACACACAAACACTAATAGCAGAAGTAGTAGTAGTTGTTGTTGCTGTTATAAGTAAATTAAAATTTTAAAACAAGAAAAAGTATGAATGAGTAGCTCTTGAGAAGAAACTTTTAAAACTTTGCCCGTCTGTTTCTCCTCCTTTTACTACTCCACACCCCATGCTTGGTATGGACTGTTTGGTCTGACAGGATCCTTAATAGTGACAACCACTGGCATAGTTTTGTGGACCATGAACTGATTCAGGTTGCTGAGTCCCAAGAAATTGGTATATGTTATTCTTGTTAAATCAGTAACACTCTAAATATGTAAGTCTGAGACCAGAAGCTTTAAGCTGACAAAACACATAAGAATAAGTTCTTAAGGATGACTGAAGAGCATCTGAGGACTTGGTATGCCCTCATCATGGCTTTAAATTTAAGCAAGTTTAGCTTTCAAGAGGACATCGTTAGAATTTAAAGAGAACAGAATTACCATACTGTTGAAATGCCTGTCATTTGCAGCAATGTGAGTGAATCTGGAGAGCATTATGATTAGTGTAATAAGTCAGACCCAGAAAGTCAGCTGCAACATGATGTCACTCATATGTGGGATCTAGCAGTGGTCTCACAGAAAGTGCGTAGAAAGAAAGAATAGTCATTATGAGCAGCTGGGGATGCTGGTGGTGGAAGGATGAGAGGATGGACAGTGGTCCAAAGTTGCTGTGAAGAATGTGACCTGGTGATCTCTTGCACAGTAGGATGGCTTTGGTTAACAGTATCGTATTAGATATTTTCAAATAACTACAAAAGAGGATTTTAAGTATTCTTACCACATAGAAATGATAAAGGTATGAGGTGAAAGATAAACTAAATACCTTGATTTGATTGCTACCCAACATCCACATATTAACACATCACACCACTATCTACAAATAATGTTCAGTTATTATGTGCAAATATTAAAAAAGGAAAAAATCACATTCATCTATCTACCACATGTTGATAACTAAACTTCAAAACTTCACTCACTACCTGTCATACCTCTGACTGCTAGTATGTACTGACATTTCAGTAGGAAATATGATGCCCCACGTAATTAATATTATTTTGTAGGAAATTTTATGCTTGTTTTCTAAAACTATAACCATAATTCAGTAAATGAATTACTAAAACCAGAAGGCTAACTCTAGGAGTAGTTAGTTTAATTTAGATGTTGATTTATACTTCGACTGTCAAATAGGGGATATAGTGTTTTTTTTAATACTTTAAAATCTTGCATTAGAAAGAAATGAGTGCTTGGAATCCATCATATTTCATATGGCTGCCATCTTTATTAAAGTGCCTTACTACTTAGAAAGAGTTTTTCCATTTAGCCTAAAAAACTACAACCCTTGATTTACCATTCTGCGTCTTTGAGATGACATTAATTTAGTAGACATGTTTGGAATAGAATATTTTTGGAAGTCAGAAGTTTCCTAAAGGAAAAAAGAAGTAGAACATTTTACAGTAACCTACTGATAATGGTTTTTTTTTAGCAACTTGAAGTCTGAGAAAGGAGTCACAACAGTTTGAATGTATAAAAACATTGCCAGTCAGGAAATGCCAAACTGTTTCCAGTGAATTCTGGACTTAAATGTCTGAAATGAAAAGCCCTGAGGACCTTGGGAGGCCAAGTTACTGGCAGCCCCTACCCCCCATCCAGTCTTAAGGAGTCATCAGCTTTGGCAGGTACAAGCTAGCTGGGTGGTGGGCCAGTGGTAGTAGTCTCTGTGCTGTTGTGTACTTCTTACAGCTGAAGACCAAAGCGGTCTGCTTTAGGGAGTCATTTATTCTACCATTTCTAAGTGGCTAAACAAAAACTTCCTTGTGTCTGTTTCCATCTCAGTAAGTAGTGGGAACGTACTTGAAGAAACAGGAGAGCTGAGAGCTGGGTTAGCTGGTTCTTTTTAATGTGTCTATTTCAGTATACCATTAAGCTTGATGTGGTTACTTTTTAAGAAGCAACCTAACACAAGTACAATTAGGAATAAAGCAAGGGTTGTCCACTCTTTTTTACTTACTTTTTAAAAGTTATGACCATATATTAATTGTTCAAAATGATTTGTTTCATCGAGACATTTTCGTGCATTGATTAAGTTTATCCTCTATTGTTCCCCAACCTTCTTCTATTGTTACCATTCCTCTCCCCATATAGCCCTCCCGCCCCCTACAGTTGTTTCCTTTTTTATATAAATATAGATTCTCCATGTGGGAGGATAAAATGTGTTTCTTCCTGAACTTACTTCATCTGACCCTATACTCTCCGATTCAATCCATTTTCCTGTATATGACATGATTTTGAAACCTTCTCTTAAAGAATCTTTTATACCACATTTTATTTATCCAGTCAAAGGATCATCCACGCTTAACCACTTCTATTCAACATTGCACTGGAGGTTCTAAGCAATTCAATAAGGCAAGAAAAACATTCAAAACATAAAGGTTGGGGATAAAAATGTAAATATAATATCTCTCAGAGATGTGAAAGTCTTTTTGTTTTGGTTTTTGGTTCTTTAGTTTCTTTTTGAGAGTGAGTTTTTTCTCTGTAATGGCCCTAGATCTCCTAGAGCTCCCTTTGTAGGCCAGGACCTCAAGCTCACAGAGCTGCTCCTGTCTCTGCCTCCTGAGTGCTGGGATTAAAAGCGTGCACCACTATGCCTGGCTTACATATGGAAAATCTTAAAGATTCTATTTCATAATCTATTCAAATTAATATTAACTTTACCGAAGTCGTAAGATATAAGATCAATATCTGAATCTATATAAGCAAAAATAATGTAAAAATAAGAAAGCATTCATATTATCACAAAAAAAGAGTAAAATGCTTAGTGGTAAATTGAATGTAAGGATTACTTACTTAAAATTAAAATGTTGCAAAAAGAAAGTAAAGAAGAACCAGATAAATAGAGAGGTATATTTATTGATTAAAAAATGGTATTTTTCCATATTAATCTATAACATTTGTATCAATATTTAAACAGTATTTACTTGTAGAAGTTGATACAATGGGACCTGGAGGAGCAGTAGCTTTACCTAGTATATACAAGGCTATGAGTTCCATCCCCAGCGTTAGGGAAGGAAACAGTAGAGAACCAGAAATGGACATGGTGATCCGGAAATTTATACAGAAATTCAAAAAAATGACAAAGAATAATAACATAAGAAAACTGACTTTAAAACTTACTATAGTTACAAAAAAACCAAAATAATTTGGTGTAAGTACAGATATATAGACTGATGGAACAAAAAAGATTTAGAAATAAACTCTCACATTTATAACTAATTTCCATGGAAGATGTCAAGGCAATTAAGTGACAAAGGAATAGTCTTTAGATGGCCACCACTATTGGAACTCCATAAGGAAAGACATGAACTTGGACTCTTACACCACATACAAAAATT
The DNA here is from genome assembly GCF_011762505.2 of Arvicanthis niloticus. Classification (NCBI taxonomy): domain Eukaryota; kingdom Metazoa; phylum Chordata; class Mammalia; order Rodentia; family Muridae; genus Arvicanthis; species Arvicanthis niloticus. Next base: position 6,626,054 of record NC_047679.1, read on the forward strand.
ATCTCAGAATGAACCATAACCTCAAAGGAAATTGTAGATTCATTTTAAGATTTTAAAATTATAAATTTTGTTTTATTTTGTGGTGTTGGGGAGCAAACATGGGATAACATGCATGTTAGGAAAGTGCTTTGCCACTAAAGTACCTCCCGTGTGTGTGTGTGTGTGTGTGTGTGTGTGTGTGTGTACACATACATGCATATATATGTGATACATACATATACATACATATAAGTAAATCTTCATTGCATTGTGATGGGCAAACACAAAGGAATTGGGGAAAATGTTCTAAAACTGGATTGAGATAATGATTATGTAATTATTAGTTAAGGTTTTCTGCAGTAACCGAACCGACAGAATAAATATATACTACAAAGGGGCTTACACAGTGTACTGCAGATATCCAACAGTGAGCGATTGCACACTGGAAAGGCTGAGTACCCAGTAGCTGTTCAGTCCATGAGATTGAATACATCAGCAACTCCACTATTATACGCAAGGACAGGAGGATTCCTAGACAGCTGCTGGTCTTCTATCTATATTGAAAGAAGCTGTATTCCAGTGTCAGCAAAAGATGGCCACAGCAGCATCAGAAATGAGATAATATGCATTTACCAGCAAGGAACAAAGGCAGGCAGGCATAAAGCAGCACTGCTTTTTCCTTACAGTCCTTTCCCCTAGACTGTGGGGTGCTGCCTACTCTGGGAGAAGGGCTTTCCTCTTGTTAACTGTTCAGGAAGCCCTTCATGGTCCTGCCCAGAAGTGTGGTTCTAATTTAATGTCAGATTCAATTCAAGTTGACAACCAAGATAAACCAGTACAGCTATATGCTTGCCAGCCATCATCCATCTAGTCCCTTAGAGTGGCCACTCTGTGTGCTTGAACAAAGCCCTCATAAATGAGGGAAAGCAATCAGGTTTTTCTTTAAACCTATCTTAGCATTTTTTGCAACCTTTCAAGATAAGGTTATTTTAGAAACTAAAGATGTAACTTAGATAGCAGAATGTTTACCTAGCATGCAGACAGCCCTAGATTCAATCCTCATAAGTCAGATATGGTTGATTCTACATGCCTGAAATCCAAGCACTCAGAAGGTGGTGGCAGAAGGATCATCCTCTGGTCATCCTCTGCTACAGAATGAGTAGACTCCAGCCTGGGCTACATGAGACTATATCTCAAAAAAAAAAAAAAAATGAAGAAAAAGACGCAGCAGCTAGTTGGAAGCACAATGAGTTATACAATATTGTACATCAGTGAGGAGAGCGCAGCAGAACAGTGTTCTTTTGTCCATCCCATCTATGTTCAAGTATGCATTTGCCATTTCCCAAATTTCAAAGATTTTAGCAGGTCATATAATATCAGCATTTGGAGCCCTTATGATTATGATATAAACCTAACATTTAAATTGACCGTTTCCATATTGTTTTGTTTTAGGCTTTGCTTGGCATACTCCAACCAAACCAATTTTTGTGTTCATTCATGGAGAAAATTACCTTAAGATTGAGAACAAAATCAAGGCTAATCAGAAATTTTTTTATTAGAAATTTATGTCATAATTCTATAGATTAGTATAGTTTCCTATGATAAATCTTTTTTAAATTTTTCTGAGATCTATTTTTAATTATGTATATGTGAGTACAGGTACCTACAGAGACCAGAAGATAGTGTAGGATCCCCCGGAGTTAGAGGTATAGTATAGTTTAGTATAGAGTATAGTTGTGGGTGACCCAGTGTGCATGCTAAGAATAAAACTCAGATCCACTACAAAAGCAAAACACATTCTTAACCACTTAGCCATCTCTCCAGCGCCATTTTCAGCATTGTAAAGTGTACAGTTCTATGGGGCTAAGTGCATTTACATTGTTATTCAACCACTGCTACCCTCTATCTTCATCTTTCTCAACTGAACGAAAACATAAAACAAGATCTTCATCCCCTCTCACTCTTAGCTCATGACAGTCATAATTCTACTTACTGTCTCTATCAGTTTTACTATTCCAAGAACATCAGTGAGTCACACAGTATTTAGCTTTTTAATGTTTTTAATTATGTGCTGTACATGTGTGGGGGAGTGTGGGTGTGCGTGTGAATGTGTATGTGTGTGCATGTGTATGTGTTTGTGTGCCCTGCTGCTTAGGTGTACATATGTCATAGTGCTTATGAAGATCACAAGTCACTTTTTAGGAGTTGACTCTTTCCTTCTACCATGTGGATTCTGAAGATTAATTTCAGGTCATCAGGCCTTGGGACAAGCAACTTTACCCACTTAGATACCTCAGTAGTCCAGTATTTGTCTTTTTATTACTCGCCTGTTTTATTTAGCATCATGGTCCTTATGGGACCATGTTGTAGCATGTATCAGAATTTCCTCTTTTTAAGGTTGAATAGTAATCTGTTTTGTGTGTGTATGTTACATTTTTTTTTCTCTCCCACTCCTCCACTCTCCGTGTTACATAGTAAATATGTAACAGGAAAAAAACAGCTTCTCAAAATGCCAGTCTCCGAGATTTCTGTCTTGGTTCATTCTTCACATAATTGCACTTTCTGGATCCCAAGTTGGTTCCTATATTCTTTCTCATTCTTAAAAGAATACACTATCTTCTATGAGTGTGCTATAAATTACAGGGGTTTTGTGGCTCTTGTTTTTGGTTTGTTTTTGTTTTTGTTTGTTTGTTTGTTTGTTTGTTTTTGGATAGATTGCATTAACCAGTTTTTGAAATTGACTTTGCAATACTGAAGTAGATGCTACAATACTAAATCAACCTGCCCCCAGCGACAGTATCACCCACTCTGAGTGACATTCTCTTTTTATATTTACTTTATGAGAAGGCAAATGAATTTTCCAAGAGCCTTTGAAGTTCAGTAAGCACTTGTTCTTCATGCTTTTCTCAAGGAAAAAGGGGCCTCTCTGCAGAAAGGAATGTGGTGTGCACCATTAAAGAATGATGGGTGGCTTGTCACATTAGCAGTCCAACACACAGCTGCTTTCTTCTCAAAAAACCACTTCTGCCACACTTTGTATTGCTCTCCTTTTAAATTCATTTTTGCAACTTACTGTGGCTTCCAAAAGTCATACTCATGTGACATTAATGGTTTTATTAAGCAGCAGGAAGATAGTGAACTTTTCTTTAGTGTAAATATTTTTTACCTATAACCACAAATATGTAAGAACTTGAGCTAGAAAATAAGGCTTTAAAATATAGAAAAGATATTCATATCAGAATGCAAATATCTCACAGTTGAGCCAAGTCTTGTACTTAATATCAAAGAGGAGCCTGTTCCCAGGAGGCCTTATTAAAATCGGGACTAGGGATACAACTCAGTTGATAAACTGCTTGCTTAGCAGGATTGGACACTGAGTCCCACCCCCAGCTCCACATAAATCAGGTGTGATGCTATACACCTGTGATGCCAGCACTCAAGAAATGCAGGCAAAAGTTCAAGGACATCCAGTGTGAAATCTGCCTAGGATACCCAGGGAGGGTCTGCAAAGATAGTTGAACAAATAAGGGTGCTTGCCACCAAGTCTGACAATGGGATTCTGTTCTTTAGACCCAAATGCTGGAAAGAAAAATCACTTACAAGTTGTCCTCTCACCTCCACTTGTGTGTCATTCCCAGGCCAACACACATGTACAATAAATAATTTTAGAAGGCTTTATTCAAGTAGACTGCCTAGACTCTATCCTGTGATTGGTTTTCCTCCTGAGTTTTGTTTTGTTTGGAGGTTGTTTTCCTTTTTTTCCCCTTGCTTGCTCAAGAACAGGAGGTGTGATTTGTTTCTTTCTAAAGTTCATTTTAAAGTGATTTGCTAGCTCAAAAACAACAATCAAGTTAGGACATCCAAGACTAATGTCTTAAGTTCGTCAGAAAAAGCTGCTGAATCACCAGACATCGCCACATTGGTCTATAGTGTTAGGCCCCAAAGGGACAATGTTTTTAGACTGAACTGTGACGTCAAACAGGTCTTATTTTCTTAGTCAGGAACAGTTCATCATGAATTTTGCAGGCAAATGGATAGAAGTAGAAAATATCGTTTTGGATGAGGTAACTCACACCCAAAAGGACATGCATAGTATGTCCTCACTGAGAAGTGAACATTAGCCATAAAGTACAGAACACCTAGGGTACAACCCACAGACTGTAAGAAGTGTAACAAGGATAAAAGCTCAAGTAAGGAGAGTTCAAGCCCACTTAGAAGAGGGAAGGAAATAATCATGGGAGGCAGAGGGAGGGAGACACTTAGGTGGGAGAGGAAAGGGGAAACAGGATTAGATATGGGACAGGGGACAGGAGAGAAGCCCGGAGAGCCAAGAGAATAAATGGAGATAAGCAGCCTTGGGGGCGGGGAGACCCTCTAGAAGGTACAGGAGACCTGGGAGGTGAGAGACTGTAAGGACTTAATGGGGATACCCTTAGCCAAAATGCCCAACAGTGGGGAGAGGGAACTCAAAGGGTCCACCTCCAGTAGATAGACAGGGCCTCAAGGGGGGAGAGACGGGGTTACCAACCCACAGTCAAAATTTCCGACCCAAAACTGACCTTGGTGGGTTTTATATCATTTTGTAAATCACAGAATCACAATGATGCATAATCATTCTTAGACACATACAACAGTTTTCTTTCAGTTTATAAATGGATAGTTCCTTAAATTTTTTTTTGAAAATACCATTTTAAATTTTACAATATTCCTTTCAGACCTGCATAGACTTTTTTTGCACTATCTCATTTTTAATTTCTGAAAGGGACTTTCATTTTTGGTTTTGTTTATATTTAAGAGTTGGGTTTCCCCAGGCTGTCCAGGAACTATGCGGTTCAAACTTCCTGGGTAGGTGTCTAAGCTGAAGATCTCAAGTTGATATGTTAACCTGGGCAGGAAAATAGTTTAGATCTCAGAAATTTTTCTCTAATTTACAACTTTAAAAAATCATCTTCGAAGTGACAGCTGCTTGTCAGTTCCCTAAATTTTAGTATTAAATCACCTGCCTTTTCCTAACATTTTGCTGGATTTCAAATGTATTACATGTGGGGGGGGGGGGAAAGCTCTTTTGCTTACCACTTGTCAGTTCACTAAGGTGTGATATTGGAACTTGGTTCCTGTTCAGTGAGGCTGTGAAGGGACTCTCTGACAGGCTGTCTCTCATCCCATCACTGCCGGTTCATGCAGCCTTACTCACACCTTACTATCTGTCTCAGTAGGCTTGCGGGCACATTTCATTAGTTTGCAGCTAAATATGAACTTGAATTCCTTTCCAACAGAAAGTTGTTTCGGTGTCTTTAAAGTAAGTGGTTTGCTAATAAACTTCACTCTTCTTTGAAGCCCTTCATTTTTTGATCTATACTTAAGAGTATTGCTCTAAAAGGCACAATCTTATCTCAAGTGGTATATATTCTTGTCCTTTGATAAGGTTTTCTCTGTGGAAAAGGCTGATGGGCCACACAGCCCAAGGATAGTTATTTCATAGTCTTCCCACTAATTTTAATTATTGAATATTTTAAATAGATATGGAGCAAATCCCTAAATGTGGACTATGTGATAAATAAAACAAAGAGCAATCACTTCTTTTCGAGAAGTAAGAAATCAAGAGTAAAATGTAATGCTGTATGTTGTTTTAAAACAAAAGCTTCCTTTAATGCTTTACAAGGAAATTAAAAGTGATTGATTCCATCTATCTGTTGGAAAGTCCATGCTTAGACGATAGGAACTGAATATTACCACTGACTTTACTCTGTTATGTTTGGACCATCTGTAGAATACAATTTCCCAGTGGAATTACACTGACTCGCCTTAAGACAGAGGTGCAGTGTGTCTGTGCAGCTGTGTGTGGTCGTATCTGACCCAGTGCCAAAGACTGGCAGGGAGGGAGCAGCCCTGTCTGGAAGTGACAGTGTGAGACAGCCTGTTTCCCTTGCAGCTGTTCACATTTCCTTGTTTTTGCCTTGATTCTATGTGTGTGGTTTATATGTGTGTGTATATATATATATAGTGCTGAACTTGGGTAGCTAATTTCTTTAGAAAAAGAATGCCAACAGCCAGAGTTCCACATCCTTGTTTTCCCTCTCGGAATACTCTATTCATCTTTCTATCCCCTCCCCCACCCCCTTCAGCATGCCAGTCTTATAACTATGCTTCATTATCTTCATATTTAAGAAATGCAAATGACAAAAAGAAATCTATTTTGATGTTACCAGTCTACCTTGAATTTAAATTTCTGGAGCAAAAGTTGCAAGTCATCACCCTCAAGCCAAATCCAGCCATCCAGTTATTTGATAAATATTTTACTGAAACACAGCTATGTCTGTTCATTGTTAACAGCTGCTTTTAAACAACACGACAGACTTTACTAGTAGTGCCAGAGACCAGATAGCCCCTAAAGCCTAAAAAGCTGCTATTTGGCCAGGATAAGATTAAGATTTTACCATTACTTAACATGACAAAACCAGCAACTGATTGACTTCCAAATCATAAGTAGTTTATTTTTGCCATGATCTATGAATAGCATTCTCTGCAGTCTCCCCCTGAAATATTACTAAAGGCACCTCCCTAGCACGGGTTGTTAGTCGTTATCTATTGATAAATTCTAATATAACCCGAAGAGGTCTGATGTGAGACAGAAGACCATGCTCTCATTCCCTGCTCCTCTGGTCGTATAACCCAAAGTGCAGCATTTCCCATAACTAGACATTAGTTTTCTCCTCACTGTTGGTCAGCTTTCAGTTGCTGTGACAAAACACCTGAGATAATCACCTTAAAAGAAAGAAAGATATATTTTGGCTCATAGTTTTAGAGGTTTTAGTCTGTCCTCCCCATTGCTTTGGGCCTATTGGAAGGCAAATCATTATGGCAGAAGAAGCTACCCACCTCATGACACACAAAAGGCAAAGAGAAGAGCCGAATAGAATACCAGTGTGTATTTCAAGGGCACAGTCCCACTGACCTACCTACCTTCCCCCTACTAGGCCCCACTTAAAGGTTCCACTATCTCCCACTAGTGCCACAAGCTGGCACTTGTGCCTTTTATTACATAGGTGCTTGGGTGACATTTATCCAAACTATAGGATTCTCTTTAAAATAAAGAAATAGAATGTACAAAATGTCTTTGATTTCAGGGGAAAAAAATTTCAGTGTACAAGCAGGATCAAATAGAAATTGTATCTGGTTCCCAAAGAAACAAGCTAAAACAAGTATTTCCGCTGTGTTTATTTTTGTGGTACTCTTTAAAAAAAAACAAACAAACATGTATTTATAATTTCTACACACAAGTTCAAATTTTTATTTTTTGAAGAAACATTTATGAAATGTTACCTTCTATTGGAAAACTCAAGGGTCGTGGGGAAGAAAAAGAATCCCTTACACAGCATGTTCTATAATCACCAACATTAGACGGCCACTTCCCTTTTGATTGTTGATACCCTTGGTGTGGCAGACATGCCAGTGTTGGTGCTGGCCTGAGTTGCAAACTTACAGCTTTAGCATTGTTGGCACAGCCAACAGCTAGCGTCAGCAGCACACTCTTGTCTCCTGACCTGTGATGTTACCCATAGCTCCTATTTCTGGGTCTTCTTGCTCTGTGCAGACAGTCCTCTTGGACAGGACTCCATCAGAATCGCCTTGCACAGGTTACCTCTCATACATCACTTTGACTTATAGGAAGCATGTATTCTTACTTTAATATGTGTTGCAAGTATGGACTATCCAGGTGAGGCATAAAAGGAAGCCCATACACATAAAAGGAACAGGTTCGAGTCACTTTTCACTTAACCTAAAATACGACGTGTTGAGCCTCCCCTAGGACTCTCTGAACAAAGCTATCCTTCCTAGTGCACCAATGTAGGCCTACACCTTGCTGCAACTTGGCAAGCCCTGGCCAGAGACCAAGGCAAGAAACTCTACTGTCTGGAACTTCCAGTTCTGGGACAAGTTTTCTGAAGGGCTCCCTACCCTTCACTCTTCCTAGGGGGAGGAATAGTTCCCTCTCCTTCTCTTCTCAAAAAGAAGGGGAAGGCAAAATCAAATATGAGCTCTCCCCAATTCTGTGACTCGTACACGTCAGGCTTCTGCCTCCATAGGCAGAATAAGGCCTAGGCCAAGTGTGGAAGGAACACTGGCTTTTGTGCATCAAGCTCTATACCAGCACTGCCGGCTTCCTGTTGGCCTTAGTCGAAGTTCTTTTTTTATTATTAGCCAAAGTGATTTTATTGCTCGTACTCAGGAGAATTTATGCCACTAAAGCAGAGACCATGGATGACTCATATTTCCAATTGGGTGGGATCACCCACTTAGTCTTCTAGTAACGAGCCAACTGGTGAATTCTCTCTATCACAATCAGGTGGAATTTAGCATCCTTCTCCTTTCTGTTCCTCTCAAGGTGCTTGTGGACAAGTGCTTTCTTAATCAGATGGTAGAGATCCTCAGGGAGATCAGGGGCGAGGCCTCTAGATGAAAGGATTCTCAAGATTTTATTACCAGTCACAAAATGGACCTATGCCACAGCACCCATCCATGATAGTGGCAGTCTGACAGCAAAGATAAAGTTCCTGTGTATGTCTGTGCACACACGCACACACATGCACACACACTGTACATGTATGTATGCATGTGTCAGGCCTTATCAAAAACACAGAGGAGTTTTATCTCAGCACCTTCCTTACAATATAGCCATGAAAGTTCTGAGACTCCAGGTACCTGCATGCCACTCAGAAAGTCATCCTAAAGCTAGAACTGTGGTTCTTCACTGTTGTCTGTTTTCCTCATCTGTAAAATGGGAATAACAGAGGCACCAGCCTTGCAGGATTAGCTGTGGTTAAGTGGATACATTTATATTAAGGTCTTTGATGAGTAATTAGCATCTAATAAGTGCTCAATAAAAGAAGCAGTCATTATTGTTCCTAGTGATATAGGTTGAATATCTCTGATCTGAAATGCTTGATAACTGAAGGGTTTTATATTTGAATATTTTTCTAATTTTAAATGTTTGAGTACATATGATATTTTGGGGTTAGGAACAAAGTCTACACATAAAATTCAGTTATGTTCCATATATAGCATGTACAGTACAAACAGCCTGAAAATAGTTTTATACAACATTTTTAGTGTGCCTGGAATTTGATTACAACCCCTCATGTGAGGTTAAACATGGAATTTTCTACTTGTAGAGTCAGTTCAGTATTTTAGAGGTTTCAGATTTGGGGACATTTCAGATGTTAGAGCATTTCTGATTTTAAAGCATTTCAAATTTGTGATTTTTTTTCTTTTATTTAAAATGGATTTTTAATAAAAATATTCATAAAATTTCCTCTCCCTTTACCCCATCCAATTTCTTCCCACCCTTTCTCCCATCTAAATCCACCCCCTTTCTGTTTCTTATTAGAAAACAGATTCCTATGGGATAATTATATATATATAATTATATATATATATATAGCATATATCTATATAATAAAACAAGAATAACACATCAAAATAGGACAAGACAAACCAACAGAAAGAAAAGAGCCCAGGAGAAGGCACAGGAAATAGACCCATTCATTTGTACACTCAGGAATCTCATGAAAACATTAAACTGGGCCATAATGTATAGACAATGTACCTGTAAGGTAATGAGAAAAAAGAAAAAAGGGAAGAGGAAATTTAAAATTTAAAATTTAAAAAATGAAAAGATACAATTTTAAAGAGGGGAGGAGGAAAATCCCTGACATAACATTGTGAGACAAGGAGCCTCCAAAGATGCCATTGAGTTCATTTTCTGTTGGCAATGTACTGCTGGGCATGCAGCCTTTACTTAAGAGTAGTTTGGTTCCCCAGTGAGACTCCCTTGGAGGAAACTAATTTTCATGTGCCAGTGGTTATCAGTTGGAGATAGCTTCTAAATTAAAGATTAGAACGTATACTCACGTCTCCTTTCAGTCTAGGACCCCATCTAGTGCAGACCCATTCAGTTCCTGTGCATGCTGCCTCAGTTTCTGTGAGTTCTTATGTGTATTGATCCCGTTCATTTAAAGGGCCTTGTTTCCTTGGTGTTCTCCATCACCTTCTGGCTTTTAACTCTTTCAGAGCCCTCCTCTTCCACCAGTTCCCTGATCCCTGAGGAAAGAGATTTGATAGAGACATCCCATTTAGTGCTGTGTGTTTTGAGGTCTCTCTATGTAATATCTAGCTATGAGTCCCTGTAGTTATTTTTAATCTGCTGCAGGAGGAACTCTCTCTGATGGCTGAACAAGGCACTGACCAGTGAGTCTAGCAGAATATCAGTAGGAGTCACTTTATTGCTACTTTTCTTTTTCAGAACAGTAGTATTTGGTTTTTACCCCAGGGTCCCTGGGCTTTCTAGTCTCAGGCTTTGTCACCCAAGCAGTGTTGGATATGGTTTCCATCTCACAGAATAAGCAACTAGAATGACTGTTATTACTCAAAAGTTAGTACTAGATAGAATAGTAATACAAAACCCACAAAGCATATAAGAATGCCTCTATTGGGCCCAAGAATATCTCCTAGGCACCAGCTAAAAGTCTTCAAGACAGTATACTGAAATTCAGGTCTTCAATGTTAGTAGAGTCAAAGCCCTGAGTACTGTGCATAGCACCAAGAAACAAAACCTTCCAAAAGAAACTATACTGCCATAAGAGCTAGAGGAATGTGCTTGACACAATATGACCAGGTTCAAAATCAAGTCCCCAGGTTCAGGAATTGGGGGATGCTTGCTGCTCTGAGTAAAAGTTGGTATGCATTTATTAATTGTGTAAATAGCAATAATACTCATATTTGAAAGTGGTGGAGGTGTGTCAGCAATAGTCTTCGGTTAGGAAAAATGTAAGGGTTTCTTACGTAAAAAAAATTTCAGTTCAGACAAGGGAGAATGACAGTGGAATCAACCTAGAAAGCCTTGAATTTAGGTTGCTATTCTTTTAAGTGGATTTGAGATCTTTCTCACTGTTATTATTATTCATCTAAGTTCTTTAAATTTTGGCTATTAATACTTTGACATCAGGGATAACTAAGTGTCTTTTAAATTGCACTTCTATTTGTGTGTGTGTGTGTGTGTGTGTATGTGTGTCTGTGTGTGTGTCTGTGTGTGTGTGTCTGTGTGTGTGTGTGTGTGTCTGTGTGTGTGTGTGTGTGTGTGTGTGTGTCTGTGTGTGGGTCTGTGTGTGTCTTTGTGTGTGCAGAACAACTTGTGGGAATCTGTTCTCTCCTTCTACCAATGAAGGTTCTAGGGATCGAACTCAGATCATCAGGCTTGTTGGTAAGCACCTTTACCCACTAAAGTCATTTTGCTAGCCTACTAAATGATTGGTGGTCGTGGTGGTGTTTGTTGTTATTTTGGTTTTTGAGACAGAGTCCTCTATTATGTAGCTCCCACTGTCCTGGAACTCACTGTTTAGACCAGGCTGGTCTCAAACTCACAGAGATCCAGCTGCTTCTCCTTCCGGGGTATTAAAGACATGCACTACCATGCCCAGCATCACTAAATGTATTTGTTAATCTTTTAAAAACTATATTCTATGGTGGGAGTTATGGGATTGCACACATCTTATAGGACAACCTTTGAGAGTTGGTTCTCTCCTTCCACCTGTTCGTGTTAACAGGCTCAGCTAATGGTGTCTTTATATTCTGAGCATCTCTCAGGCCTAGTGTCTTTACATACTGTTTTATCTTGCTAAGAACACAACATGGTATTTACTGTCAACAAAAATATAAGCCTGTTATCTACAATTGTAATGTTATAATTTATTAATATATTATATTTATTCATCTTCTTTTCTTTTTATTTATTTTTTTTATATTTTATTTACATTTCAGATGCCATCCCCTTTCCCCATTTCCCCTCCCTAGAAAACCCCTATCCCATGCCCTCTTTTCCTTTTTGCTTTTATACAGTTTTTAAATGTTAATCAAAGGATTTATAAGTTTGGTATTGCTCAGTCAGAGGTGTAACCCAATACCCAACCTAGATATATGAACTATCTTTGACTGGTGGAGACACGTGAACATCTGCCTCCGTGCCCCCTCTCGCTTTCTCTCTCTTTCTCTCTCTCATCACCTAGCTTCACACTTCCTGTTAAAATAAAACTTTTCTCTCAAAATGCAATTAGAGCATACTTATTCCTAATTGTACCAGTGAAGTACAAGATAGTCCTAATACCCAGTCCATCATTTTGTTGACTAACCAGAACCTCTGTCATCTCTCCTAACTAAAGCACTTAGTTTTGAACCTGGCTTTTTTCCTTGGCTTTAGAAGATTTATTCATCTTGTAATTATAATATATTTAAATATTTATAAGTCATGATGTCTTTGTTTTGGATATTTGTAGTAGATGGCATTCACTTTGATGAGATTTTCTTTTTAATATTTTATATATGCAGTATTTCATTTCTTTTCATAAATTAGTTTGGGAAGCTAATCACTACATTGTTTCTGTAAGCTGGGCATTGTGGTATACCCTTTAATCCTAATACTTTAGAGTCAGCACAGACCTAACTCTCTGAATTCAAAGACAAATAGGCATTTACAAATTAGAGGCCAGCCTGGTCTACATTATAAGTTCCAGGCCAGCCAGGGCTACATAGTGAGACCCTGCCAAGATATATTTCTATAAGAAAGCACTTTTTCTTTCATTCCAAATTTTAGTTAGCAATTACTGGAGATGGAACCATTAAGAAGACAGAGACCATATATATGTGTATATATGTATATTCTCCAAGGATTTGATCAAGCAGCATATCAGCAGTGCCCTAAACTGTTAATAAAATGTTTGAGTAGCATTTTACCATTCTGCTCAAACTATTTATTCAGTCTTCAGTCCAGTAGTGCTCTCTTAATTAATGGCATCATGTAAAATGGCCCCTCCTATTTTTACTTTCTCTTGGTCATTTTTGTTGCCTCACTGGCCTAAATATTTCCTGGTTATAATTTGAAGAATGTTCATAGTCAGTATTTCACCTCTGGACTAGCATTAGTATGCAGAGAATAAAAAGGTGGGGAACAAAACCACTCCCAAAATCTCAGGCTGTTTTAGAGAAGTTAGGAAATAGAAGCCATCAGACTAACAGGGGTCATTTTTAACATTGTACTTTTCAAAACAGGCCAGCTACTGACTACAAGCCCATTCCATTTGAGGTAGAACTAGTATTGTAATTAAACTTCTAAACTGCAGTGTATTTTCTCTGACAAATTAAACGAATGTTCTTTATCAAGTTGCTGTTTGATTCTTTGAGGTTTGGGGGGATTGTAAATATATTTAGATCTTGTTCAGTCTTATCACAGTCCTTGAATTTGCAAAGCCAAGAGACCAAGTTTCTGTCCTTGACTCCCTGCTGAAGTCTCTCCAGCACTAATTCTGTTAATGAATATCCCTCATAAGACCTAAGAAACCTCTGTGAGAACATTCTTTCCTAGAAGGAGTTGCTTTTGCCCTTTCCCAAGATCTAGGCTTCTGTGAAAATTCTTTCAGACTCTTCTTGGCCAGAATCTGTTCTTTCATTTCACTCACACTCCCGTTAGTGAATGTTGCCTCTGGCCAGAGGGAAACACTGGGGTGGCTGCTGTATTGACAAATGTTAATTGCTAAAGATAGAATTTTGGTTTCTCTCTTTAAAAGCATTTACTTTAAAAGATGTGCATAAAAACTCATATTCTAAATGATGAACAATTGCAAAGAAGACCTGCTGATATCATCTCCCTGACTTTTTAAGAGGACAGATATTGTTTGCTGAAATAATAAACCGAAAGCTGAAAACTGTAGCAAAACATGATGTGTATTGATTGGATTTTCTTCTTTGCTTTTTAGCTATATGACAAAATTAACACAAAGTCTTCACCACAAATCAGGAATCCTCCAAGCGATGCAGTACAGAGAGCCAAAGAGGTAAGTGACATATTTTTTTTTCTCAAAGTACTTAGCATTGTCACATTTGCTGTCTTTACTGAAGATGTCTGTGCATGTTAAGGGGCACACTCTTTAGGATGGCAGTTTGACACATGCTCAGATTGCTAAGTTTATAATTGAACAGCCATATGGGAAAGAAAAAGTCTCCCCAGTGGGAGTTCCCCGTTTCTCCTTCTGGTTCTGCTATGCAAATGAACATATTAGTTGTTTCGGATTTTTTTGTCTTTTTTTTAAATATTATTTTACTGTACCTCGTAGAAATAGAGATGCTTCAATTTTTTTGAGTTGCTTTTAATGTGGTACTATGTGGAGGTTAATTAACTTTCCAGAACAATTAAATATAGTGAGTTCAAAGAAGTCATTTTTATGCATCATCAGTATATGAAAGTACCTCCCACAAGCTTTTTTTTATACTTGCTTGTTATAGAAGAATATAGGACCGTGAAAGGACAGTATGGTTTCTGGTCGAGCACTGGCTAGAAACCGCCAGAGATCCCAGGTGATCCGGTGCTCAACCAAAAACCATGCTGTCCTCTCAGGGTTCTACAGAAGCATGGCATTGCAGAGAGACTGGAAAACAAAATTCACCCAGAATCCTATCATTGTTCATTTGCATATAGGACTTGATATATTACCAATCAAAATATGTTGTTTGGGGCCTAGTACTATGTAATAAACATTTTATACCTCTATTTGGACTTATAGCACAATGACTGTGTAATTTTTTTTATTACTAAAATGATGTAGAAATTACCCCATTAGTAAGTGCCTTATTTTTTTAACTGTTTGATCTTTTAAAGTTTTTATGCCAATAAACATTTCCCTTTAAAAATATTTTTATAAAGTGTGATTACCAAATGTGATACTAAATGTATTAAAGATATAAGATAATCCCTTTCCTAGCAGATTTTGTTCTGGGTTTTGTTTTGTTGAGATACAATCTCACCACGTCCCCAGTGTTGGGATGACAAGTGTACCACCCCTTCCAGTTTCTTTGCAGAGGTTAAACATGACTTTTGCTAAAATATATATTGTATATGCTTATATACTCACTGAGAAATTGGACCATAGTGGCTGCCAGGCCTGCCCTCTGGGTGAGTCTAGGGTAAGAGAAGTCTGTCTTCGTTTGCTCAGCAAGCATTCTTTGAAAGGAATTACACTATCAGGCAGGAATCACGAGTCACTGCCCAATCTTGACAATACCCAAATAGCCAGAAGCAGAAATACTCTGGGGACAATCCTTTGTCCTAACTTTACAGCTGAAGAATTTCCCCTGTAGCTTAGGAAGTCATACCTCTGTACTTAAGATCATGGGCCATGAAAGTAGCAAGGGAAAGGAGAGAGCTTGTGCTTTCCCCTCATTGTTTCCTAGAAGAAAACCTGAAAATACACCAAAGAAAATTATGTTAGTATCATTAAGCAATGTAAATTAGCTGCATAACCAGCAGTCATTAACAGGGCATTTGAAGAAGAAACACTAGTATGTATGTGTATGAGAGGTGTTTGTTTGGTTGGTTGGTTGGTTGGTTTGGTGTATGTGTGTGTGTTTCATTCACTCATTCTTGTGTGTGTGTTGTATGTTCATTTGTTCCTTCACCCATTCTTCCGTGTGCTTTAGTAGAGCACATTGCATGGTAAGATGCTGAAATCTGAGACTCCGGTAGAGTGAGCCCCTTTCTGAAGTTCTTGAAGGTTAAGGCGGGTGAATCCTACTGGTTGAGGGGCTCTGTGCCCCTTATGCCCAGTGGTGCTGAGACAATCCTAGGTAGGCTCTATGATTGGAATTCAACTGAGTGCAGTGTAGAGGTTTCTGTAAGGCCTCTGCAGTAAGAGCAGTAACAGGTGCCTGCTCAGAAAAGCAGAGGCCCTGCTCCCAGAGGCTGCTAGGCAAACTCCATTCCTAGGTAGAAGGGAGGAGACTTAAGAACAGTCTACTTGCAAGCAGCATTTTCACCAATGCAGAGAAAATGTTAATGCCTAATCGGCGATGAAAGTTTGCTGCTGAAGGTATTTAAATCTGTAAGTTTGGTCTTGGGTTTGTTGGAGTTTCCTCAAAGGAGCATTTGGTAGAAGCATGCTTTTCTCTGTTGGAAGATAAGCCTGGAGAACAGCGTTACTCCCCTAGGCTACAAGGACAATCACTTCAGTGTGTTCCTAGTTAATTATGCTAGCTAATTAGCATTCTTTTATATATTGTTTTCATTGAACCTGTGTCATCTTTTAAGGAACTAGCAGTGCTGTTAAATTTTAAAGGACAAATATTAACTATTAGCACAAATTATTCGGGGAGGAAATTTGTAAGGCATTTTTTTTTATTAAGCTTCTTGAGTTACTTAAACCTGTAATAAATATGTGTTACAAACTTCTCATTTTGTTTTTTAGGTTTTTGTTACCTTTGGGTCATAGTTGGATAATGAAGGCAAACTATTGTTACCCAAAATATTTCATTTTATTACTATCAATTTCCTCGTATTTTAGTAACCAACAATTAGTTGGTTACCATATTTTAGTAACCAACAATTTTGGAACTCAACAAATGTTTTGAAAGTAATTGCCTGCTGGGCGGTGGTGGCGCACGCCTTTAATCCCAGCACTTGGGAGGCAGAGGCAGGAGGATTTCTGAGTTCGAGGCCAGCCTGGTCTACAGAGTGAGTTCCAAAACAGCCAGAACTACACAGAGAAACCCTGTCTCGAAAAACCAAAAAAAAAAAAAAAAAAAAAAAGAAAAGAAAGAAAGAAAGTAATTGCCTTTCCTGCTACAAAAACACATTTATGGTTTTTAATTTAAAGGAGTTCCATGCTTTGCGAAGCTCACTTTGCATTAGTGTGTATCTTATTTGTTTTTCTAGGTATTGGAAGAAATTTCATGTTACCCTGAGAATAATGATGCGAAGGAGCTAAAGCGTATCTTAACACAACCTCATTTCATGGTAAGTAACACATCACTAGACAGAAAACATTGTTTCACAAGACATTTTTAATAACCTTCCTAAAATATTGCTAGTGTCATCAAATGTATGTTTATCCTTGTACACTTGTGTCATCTGACGGTATGCATTTGGAAGAATATGTCATTAGGCAATTTGCTATTGTAAGCATATCATAGTGTCCTTACAAGAGCCTAGATGATAGAGGCTTCTAATGTACACCAGGCTACACAGTGTATACGGCATAGTCCTGGGACATACTTAGATTCACATGCAGAACCATGTGGAGTTTAACAAGCACTAAAGAAGTGATAAAATCAAGAGAAACCGTAACACAAGCTTGTGAGGCTGGTGCCAGGTTAGCACAACATAAATTTTTACAGGAAATGTGTTGTTTCTTTATTTTCATATTGCTTTTAGTTTTGGTTTTAAATTATTTTTGATGTAGGATCTTACTAGGTAGCCTAGATTAGCCTCAAATTCAGGATTCTGCCTTGAACTCCTAACTACTAAGATTATACTCATGTGCTACCATGATAAACGTTTCCTAAGTAGAAGGGGCACACTATAAAATAATGATTTAAAAAAAGTACTAAATACCTAAGCCAGTAACATCATGGCTCCCAAGTCTGATGGGCTGTAGATAACTGTATGCATTATTTTTTCATCTGAACTAACTGCAATAGTTTCTTTGTAGCTAGGCTTTGTGCCATAAAGGAAGGCATTAGGCCCCAGGAATTTTCGATATAATTTGCTTTCGATATAATCTTGTTTATGTAGTGTCTCATTGACTGAAATGTCATTTTGTAGTTCATGACTATAGTATCAGACTAAGATTATAATCCTAGGTAATAACAATATTTTTATTTTATTATTGTCGTTGACACTGTATCACAGTTGTAAAAGTGCCATTGTGAAGTGCTCGTCAAGGACTATGTAGACCTCACATAATGATCTGCTTCCCTGTGTTCTCACACCACACTCACTGGAACTCTATACTACTTAAACCACAAAGAGCTGAAATTGACGGCAATTTTTTAAATGAAAAACTGTCTTCGGTTTTTGCATTATATTTATTTAGGGGGCACATGTGCCACAATGCATGCATAGAGGTCAGAGAACAAGTTGAAGGAGTCTTCCTTCCACCATGTGGCTTCAAGAACTAAACTCAAGGTGTCTTTGTTTTAGACAGTGCAGAACTCCTGTACTTGTTTTGTTGATTTCTATAAAAAATGAGAATAGCACTTACATTTAGGCAATTATTAGAAACTCAAAATAGCTAAGAAATGTCTTTGTAGAAAAGAAGCTCACAGCTATCTACTTATCTGCAATTCACAAGTAGAATTACATGGCTGACAAGATGGCTCTGTGGTAGACAGCGCCTGCTGCTCTTCCAAAGGACCCAAGGTCAGTTTTCAATACCCACGTCAGGTGGCTCAGAACTGCTCTAACTCCAGCTCCAAGGAAGCCAACATCCTCTGGCCTCCAAGGTCATATACAAACAGTTGTATAGACACAGGCACATAAATGAAAATAGAACAATTTTTTCTTTTTTAAAAAAAAGCCTAATTATAGATGAAAATACTTGATGAATATAATATGGAATATAGACAAAGAGTTGAAAATTGAGCTAACTCAAATTTGAGCAATCACAACTAACAGGAGTTAATTACCCTTGATATTATTTTGTTCACTGATATTACCTATATGGGGACCATGTTTCTCCAGATTATAATTCATTCCTTTTCAGATATCACATTTCTATGGAAGGATTATTCATTTTACAAAATGAATAATCATTTCCAAGTTAGGAGTAGGGGTGTACTTCGGTCAGTAGAGTGCTTACTTTATTCCCAACACCACATGAAATAAGTATGGTGGTATGCTCCTCTGATTCTGGAACTTGGGAGGTAGAGACAGGTAAAGTCATTCTTTGCCACATAGTGACTTGATTTGCTCTGTCACTTACTCATTTTGTTCTTAAAAAGAAGCCCATCTATCATGATAATTTGCCACAAAGAAATTGAGGTCTGATAGTTTAGAGGTGTATTTCATTTGTGGTTTCTCTAGATAAAAAATACATTTGAGAAGTGGTTTTACAAGTAAGTGTTTATGTAACAGATTTCTGCTAGAATGGTGCCGTAATATTTTCCTTCTTTCATAAAAATGCCAGGCCTTACTTCAGACTCACGACGTAGTGGCACATGAAGTTTACAGTGATGAAGCATTAAGGGTCACACCTCCCCCAACTTCCCCCTATTTAAACGGTGATTCTCCAGAAAGTGCAAATGGAGACATGGACATGGAGAACGTGACCAGAGTTCGGCTGGTACAGTTCCAAAAGAACACTGATGAGCCAATGGTAAGTAGAAAGAGCTTTTGAACTTCACCCCATGCAGGCTGCTACTCAAAGAGGGAGGGAGGAGGGAGAGACATGAATGGTCCGAAAGAAATCAGTTTCCAGATCATTGTCACTTCTCCTACCCTTTTCACCAAGAGTATTCTGCCTGAAATCAGGGCTTAGCCATGCGAGGCATACACCTCTCCTGTAACAATTACTTTCCAAGAACTCTGGAATGTTAAAAAAAGAAAAACTCTCATATGGCAAAGAAAGAGAGAATTTGTAAAATAATAATAATAATGAGTAAAACAGAAATTTTAATATTTTGCATATCTTTTGCTTTCACCAAAAATTTGAAGAAACGTAATTCAGGAAACCTTCAAAGACCTGAATAATGTTGCGAAAATAAGATTCCTTCCATTCACGTTGACCTGTTCATCCATTTTCCTATGCCAAGAGAATTGACACTGTGTCTGCACTCATTCTCAGGAGCATGGTAGATTGAGATGATCAAGGACTACCCCAGAGCAGATGAAAAGGATGGGGAACTAACATGACTTAACAATTCAGGCAAATGAAACAGGATGTGCAGAGACCTGGGAGTAAAAAGGCTCTTTCATAGTTTCTACATGAAAAGAAGGCACTGCAGCAGACTGACAGACAGCATGGCAAGTGGTGAGGCTAGGACCATACAAGAACTGTAAGACATGTCAGAGTGTCTTCTCTTTAGCCTCAAAGCGGCAGAAAGCTGGTGTATCATTTTTAGCGTGGAGCTAGATTAGGTTTTCATTTTAGAACTAGCACTCTAGAAACTGTTACAGAGTTTAGGGAGACTAGATACCAAAGCAGACCCTGCCATGGTATAGGGAAGAGATCATGGTACTCAGAACTGGTAGAATGTACATCAAGATAAAAAGAATGAAAGAGCCAGACTTAGTGACCATGCCTGTAACCCCAGCACTGGGGAGGCAGGAGAATCAATTCAAGACCATCCTCAACTACGTAACAAATTCAAAGGCAACCTGGGCTAATTGATATCCTGTCTCAGAACAAATGAATGAAAATAAATCAGTAAGGCAAATAGTAAGTTGCAATGAGAGAAGCAAGAATCAAGGATGACCCTCAAACTTCAAGCTCATACAATTGAATGCACAAGGAGATAGTGACATTGAGACAGAATATTGGGCAAATTTCAAGTTGAGAAATGGGAGCACATTTCTAGGGAGGAAAACATTCAAATATATGCACTTATATCCTTTCTTCAGAGTTCTTAAGAGAAGCAAAATACCTACTTAAGAAAAGTTTTCCAGTTGCCTTCCAGATAAGGAAGAAATACAGAAGAGCAGGTCTGTGACCACAATTTTTAGAGAGCCCTCAGATCTAGACACTGCTGTTTGTATTCTTGTTCACTGTTCTTAGTCAGTTGCCTTACCATTATCTGGCAACACACAGGGGGCATGCAAATTGGGTACCCATTCTGGTGCTCTCAGGGCTTAGTAATCCTTGGTCTTAAGAGCACAGATGGCAGCAACTTTGGGTGATTTGTGCACATCCTTTCATATCCATAGACCTCAGGTTATTCATCTCTAGAAGCACACTGACTAAATGACCCTGAGGTCCCTCCAAACTGTAGAAGTCAAAAATCTTACTCATTCATTTTGTACTTTGCTTGACTTGGTGAGAAAATGTTGAAAGTCCATATGATACATCACTGAATTAGATACCTGTGATAGAAGAGCAGATAAGACATGGCCCATTCCTGGAGCTCACTTTCCACAGTGTGGTCCATATTAAGGAGGTAAATTTGCAGCTTAGCCAATTTGACAAGCTCAGTTACAACCAACGTAGAAAGAAAAAGAAGGCTTTTCTGGAAAGGCAGGAGGGGTTAATATTCAACCAAGCAAAGCAGACAGAAAGGTATAAAAGACAATAAGGAGGTCTCAAATATCTTATGATCATATAATCTGAAGCAAGCCAATAGCAGTCTTTTGAATGAGGGCTGACTACACAGATTGAGAAAAAATACACACATCTATCTCTGAGTTGTTTTTTTTTTTTTTCAGAAAGTATAAAATGACCTTGAATCACTCCTTAAAGTCTCTTTTAAAAGGTTGTTCTCAGTCATGTGATCTTGGTGATGGCATATATTTTCACTGGCTGCCATGAAAACAAGATTTTATGTAAAATATATATTAACAGTAACAGTAGTAACTATTACAATTACTATGACTGTTTGCCTGTTCACTTGTCTTCTGCATAGCTCTGTATTACTCTGCAGATTGTATTGACATGACCTCTTCTGTCTGGAGATTCTCTATAATGCATAAATTCCCTGAGGTTGATACAGCCCCTTTAGACCCTGTATTTTTCCAGTTTGTAACACTGTACTCAGAACTATTTCTCTATTGATTGTGACTCCAATAGTTAGAAGTGACATAGACCATACCTCAACTAGCTTACACAATAGGGGAAAAGCACCACTACCCAATTCCTCAAGCTTTGATAGGTTCAGGAATAGATACCCATCCCATGCTGAGCCGGTGCATTCCCTGGAGAAAGAACATGAGTCACTTCTCTGCAAAGAAATTTTGGGGGAAGACACAATAAAAATGTTGACTATAACTGATTTGAAGTAAATTTCCCTGGCAATGAAGATGCTGTCTGCCTCCTTTACTCCTGTGCTTAAAACAGTGATAGCCACATAGTAGGTTCCCATTCATGTCAGTTGAGTTAATATAGAAACCTGTTAGCTTTAAGGGTAGACTCTCTGTTGTACTGTCTTTTATGAAACTCAGTTTGACATATGCATTCATTTGTGGCATTTTTCCAGAATACTTCTCAAAGTGGCCATACATGCTGATTGAATATACAAATTGGAAATGAAACTTGAACATTATAACTGAATGCTAGGCAAAGTCATTTTCGTAAACTGTACTTTTCACTGTGTTCATCTAGTCCTTCAGAGAGCTTCAAGATAGGAAGAACCATGCAAAAGTAAAGGTAGAATGTAAATGCGCAGATAATTCCATGAAGCTCTCTAACAGAATGTTAGAGAGAGGCAAAATTGAATGCCTACTGCTAACCTCTTCAAATTCAAGACCACTTCCTATAAAGTGTCCTTGTTAAAAGATACATAATTTTAGACTCCATTCCTGTCCTGATGAATATAAATCTAAATGCTTAAGAGTCAACATTATTTAAGAGATCCCTGTGTGATTCTTAGGATCAACCAGATCTACTGCAAAAATATGTTTATGGAAGGTTGTCTTAATAATGAATAATTGAAAAATAAAATGTAAAATAGCTTTAACTATAACTATGAAACTTGGGCTTCTATGTCAGGAGCCTCCTAGCCCGTAGAGGGTAGCAGCAGGGGCACAGAATAGAACTCTGGCGATGGCTTTAAAGTCTGAGGGTCTCAAGGTTTTCTGGCTCTCTGACCTGTACTGGAATGCTGATAATAACTTCTAAAAAGTGCTAAAAAACTTCTTCTGAGGGTAAGACTGCAGGCCTAAGTGATTAACACCTGTAGCCTAACAGCAGAGAACCGGTTAGGCAAACAGCCTTTGTACTATCTCAGCAGGAGCTGCTGGGCCCTAACTTATGTGTGCTAGCCTGAGGTCCCAGGAAGAAAAGACACTTAGAGATGTGGTTATAACATTTATTACTAAGTTGTTAAAAGTTTCCTATGAAAGCTATCTAAGGGGAAAAGTGGAAAGGTCCTAAGTGGGGAAAAAGGAAAAGGGACAAACTATTCTATCTTCTATTCTAACTCTCTATTCTAACTCTATTCTATATCTAACTCTCTATTCTATATCTAACTATTCTAACTAACTCTATTCTATATCTAACTATTCTAACTAACTCTCATCTCTTTGTCCTCAGTACTTGTACATCTTACAGAGTACATGGTCACATGTTAACAAAGTTCATCACAAGTTCACACCAAAATTCAAATCATAAATTGAAATAGAAGTTTACAACAGAGAATGTTTATATGCATATCCTTTAGGAGTAATTATCTGGCTAAACATCTATCACCTATCTAGCTCCACATGTTCACTGAAGGTTTAAAACTATAACTAAGAAATTAGTGAAGTTTTGTATAGATAATCCCAGGCAATATTTTCTCTTCTGTCCTAGCACCTATAATAAATTGTTAGTTCCCTATTAGTGACCTTTGGTTAATTGTTTTACAACCTCTTGGAATGTGCTCTGAGCAGGAGAAAGTCTGGTTACTATCTAGGGGCAATTAACTGATGACACTTGGGGAGACTGGCAGAGTTCTCATTGCAGTTTTGACTATCAGAAAGGGACCTAATAGCAGCCCCACTATAAAAGAGCTTAATAATCATTGATATAATTTTAGGAATTCTTATAGGATCATCATTAAGACTTAAGAAGTCATATATTTGTCTATATAGTATCACTACAAGACAGTACATCTTCATGGATCTGCAGAGATCTGCTCCAAAGGGCTGTGCTATTGCTTAGTGGTTGTTACATATGTTTAATAATGATAATAATAGGAAAAGCATATTAATAGCAGGAATCTTTCCTAAAATAAGTCCCCCACAGCCTTGCTGGATGAGGGCTCACTTTGTCGCAGATTATATAATAATACAAGGCAAGCATTTCAGGATGATCATCTGCTAATTATTAGCTTGTCCCATTATGGCTCCTGACACTTCTGCCCCTCTCATCTGAAACAGTTGAAATTATAACAGATATTAAATTACACATGAGAAAGGTTGAACATCAAGCAATAAAGGACAAAGATCTATGAGAGTATGCAAAGACAGTAACTCTTATAATTGTCTCACCCTACTGCCTTTAGAAAGTTTACAAGCCAGTGCATGAGGATGGGGTTGTGAAGCAAAGCAGGCAGAGTCCCTGAATTGAGGGACCAGAGCTGAGAATCTGGGGAGACGACGAAGTGTCTTTCAAAAATGGGCCAAATATAAACATCTGTAGATACACCAAAGCTAAAAATGACTATAACGTTTTCCCTTATCTCATAAATCTCTTTCAAAGATACTTTGCATTGGGATGTATAGCATATATAAAATGGATTACATGGGTAACGTAAAGGTCAAATAGGAAGAAATGGCTCTGTACTATTAGAAATTTCTCTAAATAAAGTAGTATAGTATCACTCAAAGGCAAATTGACAGGTTATATATGCTATAATAAAGCCAAGTACAGTCACTAAAGCAGCAACTTGCAGCTAATTGGAGTTGGGAGATACCGAAGATATGGCTCAGTGGGTAAGAGGGTTTGCTGAGTTGGGATCACCAGCACCCATATTAAAAATCAGATGTGCTTGTAACTGAAGCACTGGAGATGAAGGTCACTAGGACTTGTTGGCTGTCAGCTGAGCCAAAAAATTCTATAAGCTCTAGGTTCTGTAAAAGAAAAAACAAACAAACACACAAAAAACCCTACTGCAGGATTGTAATGTAGAGAGCATAAGAGGAGAATACCCAATGACATCCTCTAGCCTACACATACACACATGCATAAAACATACCCATACATACATGCACATATGTGTACATGCCACACATACACACACAAAGCAGAGGTTAGGTATTCAGTTGCATCTTACCTGCAAGAAATGTACTTCATACAAAAAGAAAAATAGTTTCTAAATAAGGGTAGAAAAGCTATATCTCTATAACATTATTCAGATGAAGGCTGAAGTGACTATACTGATATCAAAGTTTATCCTTAGACAAAAGTGAAGGTAAGTTGGAAATTAATAACAAATAGAAGCCAGGCATAGTTGTGCACACCTGTATTCCCAATGCTCAAGAGACAGAGCCAGGAAGACTGTGAATTTGAAGCTGTCCCAGACTATACAACAAGACTGCCTCAAAAATAAAAAGTGTAAAGAAAATTTCAAAAAAAGAAAAAAATCTTATAATTTGAAGTAACCCATAGATAAAAGAAGAAATCAGAAGGTAAGTAGTGTTTTGCAGTTAATGACAATTAACTACACTCCATCAAATTTTGTGTGATGCCACTGGAATAGTACTTAATAAGAAGAAATATATAACACTAAATATAAATTTTAATATTAAAATATATTATATTTTTAAAAACAGAAAGGTCTCAAATCAATGACCTTGCTCAAATCCCCACCTAAAAAACCTCAACACAAAATAGAACATATTAAAGCCAAAATAAGTAGAAGATAAAATGAGAATCAATAGAAATAAATGAGAATGGTGAGATATGTGTGTGTGTATACATGTGTGTGTGTGTGTGTGGTGTGTGTGTGTGTGTGTGTGTAAAGTGTTTGCTTAGCATCTGTGAGGCCCTAAACTCAATTCTCAGTACTGAAAAAAAAAAGTAGAATTCAGTAGACTAGAAAATAGAAACAGAACAGCACAAGTCAAACAGAAGATCAGACTGATCGTGAAAATGACTATATGACCATTGCATTAATACTTGCTGAAAAGATGTCAACAAGTGTTCATCCCAGACAGGCCACAGACAATTCTACATAGACTTCTCCCAAAACAATGAAAAGAAATGAGTTTTCCCCAACTCTTTCTATGAAGCCAGTGCTACCCTATAAAACCAGGCAATAATATTGCAAGAAGAGTACAGAATGGAGTCCCTCATGAATATAGATGCAAAACTTCTAAACATAATTTTAGCAAAGCAAATAAACAAAATATAAAAACACTAATATATGTTCATTTTAACAATGTATATACTAAAATATTAACACAGAAAAATATATATACTAAAATATTAACACAGAAAAAAATATTCTAGTGTCTATAGGAAGATGATACACAAATACATGAAATGTCTCAGATCTTTAAAAAAAAAAAAAAACAATGTTACAGGAATGTGGGGATTAAGACAGGAATGCTGCTTTATTTGTAGCTACCAAACTGTGACATAGAAGGGAGCCTGAGTATCTTGGTATATCTAAACAATGTAATAATAAAGACAAAGAATAAGCTATAGATAATAGAACAACATGATAGAATTTCAAAATAATTATGAAAAGTGAAAGGAAGCAACCCAAAGGAATGTGGTTTCATTTATAAATAATAGAAGCTTCTCTATAGTCAGAAAGGGCCCATCTGTGGCTGTTTTGGAGAGTGCAGAGCAATGAGGGTAGATTGCCAACAAACAAGAGGAAACTTTTTGGGTCTAAGAGACACAGTCGCCATCTGATTATAGTGACAAATTCACACATGCATACATATGTTAAACTTGCCAAATTTTACAGTTTGAAATATTTTATGTGTGTTATAAAATAAAACTTATTTTGTGGAATAAATATAAGGGATACACAAGTATAAAGTATATACCCTTGGTAGGAGTAAAAACTTTTTTAAAAAGAATTAGCAATATAAAAATCAAAGTAATGTGATAATCATAATTAAAATATTAATAGGTACTACATAAAATGTATTCTTGCTGTTTAGCAATCAAAACACCAACAAGTAGCATTTCTGTCATGGAACAATTTTGTGTGTAAAGTGATATGATAGTCTTCTTTTTCTATATATTCTCTAATGATTTTATCTCTTATAATTAAAATTACCCACAGTAAAATCACAAATATAAAATAGTGCTTTCACTTAATTGTATCCTTACCAACTTCCTTTTCTTTTACAGGGAATCACTTTGAAAATGAATGAGCTAAATCATTGTATTGTCGCAAGAATCATGCACGGGGGTATGATTCACAGACAAGGTGAGTTCTGCCTGGGATTCTTCCTTTACCTTCCTTCGTTCTTCCTAGACCTCTGATGGAAGTAGAGTTTTTTATGATTCACATAAAAGAGCTGTTTGTCTTTTGAGTTTCAGTTATTGTAGACCTTGTTCTTAAACTCCATCCCCATCACCAGAAATGAGATTAAAACCTCCAAGTACTCTTTTATCTGTATCCCACCAATTTTGATATGCAATCATTTGTTATAATTCATTTGTCATTGTCTTACATTTCTGTTATACTTTTATTGTCCCATGAATTATTTAGAAGTATTTTTATTTACCATTTTTAAAGAGATTTTTTTTAGGCATCTTTCTGTAATTATTTCTAACTTAGTCACATGTGGTCAGAGAGTGTGGTCTGTATGACAGCATTACTCACAGGATTGTTAAGACCTTCCCTCATGGCAAAGCACTTGAATCATTTTTATGAGTATATATTTATGA
This sequence comes from Arvicanthis niloticus, assembly GCF_011762505.2. Taxonomy (NCBI): domain Eukaryota; kingdom Metazoa; phylum Chordata; class Mammalia; order Rodentia; family Muridae; genus Arvicanthis; species Arvicanthis niloticus. The sequence goes on from NC_047679.1 coordinate 6,653,392, forward strand.
AGAACCTTTCTTTTTTTAATTGCTGCATACAGAGTTCACAACTGGCTTGGTGTTGTTAATGATTTTGTTCAAATCTTTTATGTGTTGATTAATTTTTTGATATGCTTGACCCACAAATACTTCATAAAATATCCTTTTACCATAGTAGAGTATTTCAGTCTCTATTTATAAATCTCTCTTTGGACTTAAATATGTGAATATATGAATTGGGTACATGGGCTTCAAACTCACTAAGCAGCCAAGGCTGACCTTAAACTTGTAATCCTCCTGCCTCCACCTCCTGAGTGCTAGGATTAAGGACATGCTCTATTGTGACTAGTTTTGATCACTATTTTTTGATAGAGTAGTTCATTAATATTCAATGTGATGATTCTACTATTTTGCTTTTCTTCATTTTTTGGAGATTTTTGTTTTGTTATCTCCTAGCTTCTAATTTCAGCACCCTATTTCTGTGATATTAGTGCTTACCTAGAAATTTTAAAGTTTCCATATATCAAAGTTAAACAATATCTTTTGTGTATGTACACACACACACATGCCGCAGTGTGTAAGTAGAGGTCAGGGAACAATTTGTGGGAATCAATTCTCTTTCCACCATGTGGGTTCCAGGGATTGAACATAGATTATCAGACTTGGTAGCAAAAGCCTTTAACCTCTGGCCCAGATTTCTTTTTATTTATCTTATTCTTCCTGGATCTGTATAGTAATGCTTTCATCAGTTTAAGAAAATGTTCATCCGTTCAAACATTGCTTCTTCTTCATTCTCTTTATTCTTTCTGAATTTCAGTTAGATGTACATTAAATACTCCTATATCCCATGGCTTTTTTTATATATATATTCCTTTCTTTTGTTTCCTGGTTTCCTTATGTCTTTATTTCTGTGACCTTAAGTGATCTTTTGTTATATCTTCAAGTTCATTGAAACCCTCCTCAGCCGCATCTGAATTCTTACTCATTGTGTCCATTTATTAGCTTCTATCATCATTTATGTTTTTGTTTAGAAGTAGTGGTCATTTGTTTTATTTTCAGTTCTGTCTGCTCATACCTGATAATCTCTTATTGGGTGGTCAACAATTTCTATGGCCACCCATCAAAACTGTGCTTTCTGCAAGTAAATGTATCTATTTAGATGGTTTTACTACACAAAGGTGGAGTAATTCTACAGCTAAATGTGGTCTTGTCTCTGAATCACTGGCTTTTAGACCTGTAATTTTTGTATTATATTGCTACCTTTCATTGTTCATTATTCTAAAAGCATTTACTCCATTCATGTTTATAATCGTGTATGATTTTCTTAGGTACACTTCATGTTGGTGATGAAATTCGAGAAATCAACGGCATCAGTGTCGCTAACCAAACAGTGGAACAGCTACAAAAAATGCTTGTAAGCCAATGGAAGTTTTCCCTTCTCTAAGATTAATTTTTAGTTCATTAACCTAGATTTTGATTTTTTTCTATTACACTTATTTATTTTGTGTTTTGGTGTGGCTGTGGATGTACACATACATGGGGTTCAGAGGACAATTTGAAAGAGTTGGTTCTCTGCTTTCTCCATGTGGGTCCCAGGGATCGAACTCAGGTCATCAAGCTTGGCATCAAATGCCTTCATATGTTAAGCCATCCTTTTTTTAACTATTATATTTTTGATTAAAATATAATTACATTTCCCTCCTTCCCCTTTCTTCTTCTAACCCCTTCTATATGCCATTCCCTCAATCCCTCTCATTCATGGACTCTTTTTCTTTGTATTGTTGCACACATGTTTAGATATTTACACATATAAATACAACATGCTGAGTCCGTTAAGTATCACTTGTATGTATGTGCTTTCAGAGCTGACCACTTAGAATTGGATGACCAAGTGGGAGGCTCATCCCTGGGAACAACTACTTCTCCCTCTGAACCTTCCTTAGTTGCCTGTAGTTCTTTGTCTAGGGGTAGGGCCCCATGAGATGTCCCCTTCCACAGTAGCATGTCTACTGGTCTTCTCGTTGTATAGGTCCTGTTGCTGAGCCATCTTGACAGGTCTATTAACTTACTTTGTAAAAACACACATAATATACAGGATGGAAAGATGGCTCAGTGGGTAAAAGCAGTTGTCAGAGTACCTGAGTGTGGATGCCACACCCATGTAAAAAGCAGAGTATGGTCTCACCTGCCTATATCTCCAGCATTGTGTCTGGTAGAGACATGAGGGTAGCTGGGGCTTGCTAGCCACCAGCCTAGCTCAAGGTTTAGTGAGAGATCCTGTATCAGAGAAATAAGGTAGAGAATAATGGAGCAGAATACCCAACATTCTCTTCTCGCCTCCACAAGCATATACACACAGGGGTTGGCTTACATATACCCATGTTCATACAGCAACTGAGGTATTCCCACTCATACCTAACACACTAAATAAATAGATGTAAGGGAAACACACCTAACAGTTCTTCAGTCATGGTCAGAATCCTTCTTGTCCCATCGTTTATGTGAAGCTGAACTTGTGCACTATTCATCAAAAACTGACAACTAGGAAAATGTGCTAACTGCAGTGACATTTGAAACCATTTTGCCTGCCTTTGGCAGTGTGAATCTGCACACTGTTATCCTTCCTCAGTTTCTTACCAACCAGAGATTTACAGAAAAACCTCCCCAGTGCATTCTCCTGTGAACTAGTGTCTCACTGACCTCAAAAGTCTCCTGACATTAGGACTATCAGGAACCTCTTTCCTGCTTAGCTGAGTCATGGGCTGCTGCAGTGTATCTCTCTACAGCACAAAAAGGGGAAGGTAACTATAGGCGAGGCCATTATTGGCTATACTTGAAAAAAAAATCTGTACTGAAATTAGGCCTTCAATAAAAAGCATTGACATTTGTTGACAGACCCCATCTATGCTGGGTTGTAGCAAACAGAGGGAAGCATTTGTTTTATGCCTCAAGTCCTTCCTGCTACAGCGCAGCAGCTTCTTGTGTAATGAATACCTATTAGACATGAAGTAAGCATCCCAGGCTTGCCGTAATAAAAAAGAATGCCAGAATTAATAAAGTATAAAAGCAATTTTATGGTGATAGCACCTGAGAGTAGCATATTAAATAGGATTTTTCTGTAAGTACTTAGTCTGTTCTTCAGTTCGGTGTATAGTCATTTTTGTAAGGCATGTCATTTCCACTCTTTTGTATTCATGTGTACAAAAAGATAACCATCAGAGATCTTGGAGACCATTCATTGCTAGATACAAGGTAGTCAGCCTTGACTTCGAGGGACCTTTCCCAGAAACCTCTACCAGTAACCTGAGTGGTTGCTGCTTTATAATTAGGGGGTTTTAAGGGCTGTGTGCTATCAGGTGGTATGTACTGATTGCACTCACATGTTTTGAGTGGTTTCTTCTATGTTTTTGTGTGCAATGTGTGTTTGCATAAGAACTCTCCTCTTTTCTTCCCCCAGAGGGAAATGCGAGGGAGTATTACCTTCAAGATTGTGCCAAGCTACCGCACTCAGTCTTCGTCCTGTGAGGTAATAAGTCTAACAAGCCTTTCCTCCAAACCCGTGTCTCCTCTGAGTTCTTAACTAACTGTCTGCTGATGGCTGAATGTTTTTGCTTTCTGGGAAATTGTTTCTGCCTGTGCTGTTAGATCACTGCACACCAATTTTACAACAAAGATAACGGAACAGAGGAGGTCCCACCCACCTCCTCGACCCTACTTCCATGCACGTATCTTCAGCCTTTGTGCAGCAAAATCGAAGCCAAATATAGAAAAGCTACAGAAACATAAAACTTGATGAGGAAAAGAAAGAAAGAAAGAAAGAAAGAAAGAAAGAAAGAAAGAAAGAAAGAAAGAAAGAAAGACAGACCCTGAGGCAAAAAATCCAGCAGTGTTCCCAGGAAGTCCATTCACTTCCCTTGTTAAGACATCCCACAGGTAGTTCTTTCCAAGAGTCTGAGAAGTGATCAATTTCTTTTGAGATATCACTGTTCAAATGAGTGACAGATCTCACGATGAGACCCTAATGAATTCACCAAAAGGATGCAGCCTCCTGTGACCTTTGTAAAAGTCTGCATATCTGAAGTGGGAAATGACCCATAAACAAGTACCTTTTGTAGAATAATGCATACCCCCCTCAATGTTTCTGAAAACAGATTATCCTCTGGCAATTAGAACTCTTTCAACTTATGGGGTATTTTTCAGTTTTATTTTGCTCATTATAGTCAAAAATCTATTCTTTCTGTATTGAGAGACATAAATTATCATAATAGAATCATTCTTTGGTTGTAGCACATTCAGCTCAAATGTTATTTATTGAGCCTTATTTTTAAAAATTCTCTGTGGCTCTTCCAAGTATGTTAGTATGAAGTGTAAGAGCTGGGAATGTTACATAGCGAATGCTTGCTTGGCATGTGTGAGTCCCTGGGTTCAGTTTTTATCACTGTACATCAATAGATATGAAGCCTACAGTTTTCTAAAGCTAATTTTTAAGGGCTGGTAGCTAACTTACTGGATATATGCTTAAGAAATTTGAAAGCAAGAGTGCACTTTCAAGTCTTTAGTGGTGCTACAAACTTCACAATAAAACAAGTAGAAGGTTCAAGTAGATTTTTAATTGTCAGTTAAATTGTCGTATTTTGTTGGGTCTTGAGCTCCTCTTGGTGACTTCCTATGGAATGTCGATTAATATACTTCAAAAATATGCAGCAGTGCTCCAGCTTCAAGCTTCAGAGCATTAAATTTTGTTACTTAGAGTATAAACCTGGCAGGGAAAGAGAAAATGGCAGGCATGCATATATTTTTGTATAAATAATTCTAAATATTCTAGAACCATAGGTTCCTCAACATTTCTCATGTGTTGGCAACATTCAGTAAATAGACTGGGTTGGGGGTGGAGTTAACCAGAAGATATTGTTAGTTATTAATACAAGTTTTTCCTTTTTGTCAAGTTTTTGAACTAGTTTGAGGGAGGCACCAGTATTATACATACTGATTCTATACCTTTAGATATTTGAAACAAATGATTTCCTTCTCTTACTTTGTTCACCCCCAACATAGAAACACAACTCTTTTTTAACCCACCTAAGTTTGGACTCTTCTTAGCTAGGACAAGGCTTCTCTAAAGAAGACTCTCATCCACTTCCCCCAGAACCTATCCCTACTGATTTGAATCCTGAAGATGACAACTAGAGATCAATCCACTGCATAATGTTTGAGAATGTTTCTCTAAAGGATCTCATTCTATTTCAGCCTAACCAATTCCAGAAGTATTCTTTCAGTATCCTAGAGAGAAACATATCTTTTGAACAGAAGTTGATACAGAACTCTACAAATGAAATGTCTTAAAGGACTTATTTTTTTTTTTCTGATAGTTGACTTGGACACTAAGGAACAGAACCAGGAAAGGATTCAGACTGGGTTGTACAGCAAAAGGTGTGGCCTCCTGGGAAGTTTGGCCACAAATCGAACATTACTCAGTCTACTAAAATGTTACAAAGAAAGAGATTTACTTTCTGGTGCAGCTTTCTCTTTTTACCCCATTAGTAATATTTATTCTAGAAAGGTAATTCTTGATAGTGGGGTACCTAAGAACAGTAAACTACTTCTCAAACCCATTCTTTAACCTATTCTTTAATACAAAACTAGGAAGTTGAGATCTTCAGTACAATAGCATTATAATATTTATCATTGTGAGCCCTTTGATAAGGTTTTAATATCACTGTACTGAGGGCCCAATTTAAAAAGCAAAGATTGTAGAATTTTGGATACAGGAGAAGAATAATCATTAATCAATGACAGCACAGCCCTCACTTATAATATGGGAATCTTCAAATTGCAAAAAAAAAAAAAGTATTTTCATACCTCTGTGAAATCATGTAAGTCAGTCAGCATGGCACCTCTTATAGCATTAACCTCAGAGGAAGTAGTTGTCAGCCGGTGGTTGGGACTGTTCATTTGAATATCTGTGTCTGTGCTAGTGCTCTGTGTTAATGAACCTTGTGTCTTATTGCAGAGAGATTCCCCCTCCACTTCCAGACAGTCCCCTGCTAATGGTCATAGCAGCACTAACAATTCTGTTTCGGTAAGAACTCTAGCTCCACACAGCCAAGTGTGACAATTTTGTTGGTGCTCACCTGCCATGAGTGTTTAGTTACATGTGTTCAGTGGAAAGACTGTCTTCTGCAGACATACATGGCGACTGCAGCAGCCTTGCAGTTGACTCCTGGAAAACCTTCCTCAACATTTCCTTCTCCTTAAAAATCAGTCACATTACATTGAAGAAATGTAATTCAAGAGTGCTATAGTTGTTCTAAAAATACCTCTCAGCCACCCTACCAATACATATGGCTGCTCAAAGGATATAAATAGAAATGTGTTTAAATTTCTTTAAGAATTTTTTAATTTAAAAATGATAAATGTAAGGGATTTTGCAGAATAAACATTTGGGTGTTCTCGGGCTTCATAGTTTTCCATTCTGAGGGATATCAGCAACATCTTTTAGTTTCCGCTATCTAAGTTTACGAATTGGTGTGCCCTCTTGTTATTGTGGTACGTGCACATATTTTTGTGAATTATAAGCCTTGCCTGGATATGAAAAGCAAAAGGAACTGGCTTCAAACTGCACTTAAGCCACGCTGGTATCACATCTTTAACACAAAGTACATATTTGACTTAAACTTGGAAAGTTGCCATTTTTCAGAACTCTCCATTTTGGAATATAGAATCATTTAACCAAACAAGCATTTACGTGCACGGGTTTGCAGGTTTGGGGGATAGCCAAATCTTCTCTTACGTTGCTGACGCTGCTGCATGTCACACAGCTGTGATTCGGAGGCTTCTAAGAATGCAGCAGTGTTTGCCTTTTGTTCTGATTTTTAATTTGCCCTTTGAGAATATTATCAACTTTCTTATCCAACCAAATCATCAGTCGTTCAAAAATCATCTCAAATGGAATGATATCCCAAGTATCTAAGTAAGAGAAATTGTGTAAGAAAATTGTCTATAACTGTGTTTCCAATGTGAACCTAGGTTCTCCAAAATTCCTTTTTTACATTAACATGTAATGCTATTAAGATGGTAAAAATCCATAGAGCCATTAAAATTTTCAAAATCGAAACGGTTGCAATGATGAAGTTAAAAAGACAACCGTTCTTTTGTGCTCGGGAGTTTTGTAATAGGCTGTTTGAACCGCAGTGGCTTTTGTGTTGAAGATGCTGAGTTGTTTCTTAAGAACACATTTTCTCTCTGCCTCAACTTACCTGCTTTCTTCAGCTTGCTGCTAAATGGCCTGGGTTTGATTTTTTTCCTAATAACTCAACATTTCTAAGAAATGTAATAATGTATATGATCTCTTTACAACTTAAATCTAGTTCATTTTTAACCATATTGTAACAGAAACACACAAATTACTTTGTACTCTTGACAAGTAAATGAAAATTTTTCTCCTGGGTTGGCTTTATTCTACAGGACTTGCCATCAACTACCCAACCAAAAGGACGACAGGTGAATAGATACCCTCTATAGAAACTCTCTAAACCAAGCTAATAGCCGATCCTTTATTAACCCTTTCCATCCCATAATGTCTGCATTTTGGACCATAACATTTGAGCATTGAAAGCTTGTACCATTTCATTTTAACACATACATGACTAATTCTCTATAAAGATTTTTTCCCTCACATCTCTGTAGCTGTGATGGTTATTGTAAACCTGATTTTTTTTTTTTTTTTTAAGCTGGCAGTAAAGAGGTTTTGGTCTTAGAGAATCTTACCTGCCTCTGATGCATACAAAATTCATAGAATTCTAAGTATAACTAAAAGTCATGCCCTAATGAACAATTTAAGGCACTTTTCTGAAATTGAAAGCTAAATTAAAATTAAATTTCTATTTGTCTGTTTGTCTAAAAGTTTTATGCAATGAAACATGGCATCAGTACCTTAGTCTTTACCCTGATATGCTTGTGCTGGTTTCAAAATGCTAAGTGCTGTTCAGCATCACCTTTCAACCAGCCAGCACTTTTAAATTGTGCATTGTAGGTACAAATGCAGAGATTTATTCATCTTAAGGGCTGGGTTGCTAAAATGAAATATCACACAATAGTTCCAAAGCCTTCAGGTTGGTTTTACAGTCACTTAATATCAATAGATAGATTCATGGGAATGTTTTTCTTGAAATGTAATGCTAAAAAAATACTAAATCTGATTTTAAGTTAAGAATTGTATAAATTAATAATTAGTAGAATATCCCCACAGTTTAGTCTGAATATTCTATAACTGGGCAACCTTGGATATATAGTGCCTTATTTTAAAGCACTTAGAATTCCAGTCATTCATAAAACACTGCTGTGTTATAACCCCTGTCTGCTAATGTGTCTCCTCAATTCACACACCATAAAGCTCGGAGCCTTGAACCATGCATGCTTTAATGCTCTGTGCTGATTTCAAGTGTTTCATTGTCAAAGCAAGGATTTAGAGTCATCTTTATTCTCCCAGAAGAGTAAAGCACAAAGACAAAGACAAAATATCTTTAAAGAAATAAAGCTGTATTTTGAACTTTTAAATATTGTTTGGGTTACGTATAGCTTTATCTGCAGTGTATAGACAACACTGCCAGTCATCATGCAAGCATGGCATCCAGTGTCATGAAAACAAGATCCCAACCCAGAGTTCTTGCTACTTTATGATGAAAACCTACCCTGAGTACTAGTCTCTATGCCTTAAAGGCTGCCTCATGGTCATGACAATGTATCCATACCATCACCATGACCATAGCAAGTTTTAAAATTGGTGAGCTTAATTATACTATTACTAAAAGCAGAATTTATTCAACAAGTATTTTAAGTGTTCCTTCCAAATAGAAACAGCGAAAATGAAGCTCTATGGCACCCTGTTTCTAGTGGTAGATGTTTCTTGTGTCCTACCTCCATACATCGTTTCAGCTTTCACCATCTGATGTCCTGTTGTGTTGTCACTGCTGATGTGTGGTTATTAGAGTAGCGTTCACTGTTTGTCTTCACATCACCATGGCCTCCGGTCTTACAAACTCCTGTTTTATAGATCTATGTAAGAGCACAATTTGAATATGATCCAGCCAAGGATGACCTCATCCCCTGCAAAGAAGCTGGCATCCGATTCCGAGTTGGTGACATCATCCAGATTATTAGTAAGGATGACCACAACTGGTGGCAGGGTAAACTGGAAAACTCCAAAAATGGAACTGCAGGTCTCATTCCTTCTCCTGAACTTCAGGAATGGTATGTTTTTGTTATTTTATGCTGAAACTCTTCTAGTTCTCAATTTCATATTTTATATTATAAAACCTGCTTGGTAAATCCTTTTCTTTCATAACTATATAAATTTCAGTTGTCTAAGATCAAATCCAAAAATCAATGGTCCAGGACTTCTCAGTCTTCAGCTTATGGTCAGATAGTGGTTCCAGTTAGATACACACTTTCTGTATAAGGAAAAGATGGGGGAGACGAGCTGAGTGGCTAGCTTCAGATCATTTGGACAGAGAGAGCCCTTAACTGCTACAAACCATTCTAATCTTTTTAGAATAGCCTTTTCTTCCAGATGTATCCCTCTGTATCCTTTCATGACCATCCTACCTCAACATCAGGAAAACAAATCTAGGCTCCATCCATAGAACAAGAGACAGAGACAGAAAGATAACCTATTCTGTTAGAAGGCTTGAACTGTGAAGCGGGGTAAAATCAGACAGGCATTTTAGAGCCTATTTAACTGAGAGAAGACAGGATGTGTATCATCTATTAAATGTCCATGATCTACCCTCTTAAATATTAGCCCAATATCTACCAGAAATCTACTACAAAAAAGGGTTACTTAATACCTGGGTTTTGTTTTGTATAACAAAACTTAGCCTGCCAAAACCTGGAATTCTGCCACTCCCTAACCTATACCCCACAAAAATACTTGAACTTAGTTAAAAATAACCAAAAATATTGAGTCTGTAAATATTTTCTCTTTTTCACCAGTCCTTCTCACTATTAAAGAGTTTTCTTTGGTTAATCTCTTTAGCTTGATTGCCCCTTTCAGCTATCTCATGTTCCCCAAAACTATTCTTACATTTAGAGTGTTAAAGTAGATGAGGGCTTCAGATGCCATGCTACAAATGGGGAAACGGGGCCCAAACAGAAGCAACAGCCTGCCATCTGGCACTGTCTTTCAGTCTGATCTTGTGCAGACGGTTTAACATAAGCAGGAGGGAAGCAGTTTCTAAGTCTTTATGATGTCACTGCTGCTGCTGCTGTAAATGATACATTTCACAAAATGTCTTCTAGAGAGCAGTCACATTGTGAACATTTATTCAGAATAATCATGTGTGGGCTGGAGATGTAGTAGCTCAGGTGATGACACGCTGGATGTGACTCCCAGCACCGAGGAAAGCAGGTGTGGTGGTGCAGGCCTACAGTCTAGCACTTGGGAGGTTTAGACAGGATGCTCAGAAGCTCAGGGTCATCTTTAGTTACACAGAGAGTTTGAAGCCATCCTCAGATACGGGGCCTGTATTGAAAAAAAAAATGTTAAAGGAAGAAAAACAAAATTACATACATTCCAGGTTTCTTTCTAGTTAGAGCAGTGATATAAATCATGTGCTTTTTAGTCCTCTACAGAAATCAGAAGAAGGTGCAATGGAAAAAGAAGGTTTGCTTCTTGTCTCTGCTGAGGTCTAGACTGTTCAGATCAATCTTTCTGCTGCAAAGAAAAACTGCTGCAGAAAATAAAGGGGTGTTTTGTTTTGCTTTGTTTTTTTAATGAGCTTGAAAGCACTGAATAACGCAAAGGGTACTGGGGAACTGAACAACCAGGTCCTCTATGAGAACCTTTCATCAAAGCCTTCAACAAAATCTTCGAATACCAAGTATCCCACCTTGCCAAGAAGGCATTCACTATTAGGCTGGAAAACCGAGAGTAAGACCACGGGCTTAAGGAAAATGGACAATCTGTCAGGAACCCTTCCTCACATTAGGAGGACTACGAAAGTTGGTATACCAGAGATAAGAGAAACAGAGGCTGGAGCATGGTAGCATATACCTGTAATCCCAGTACTCAAGAAACTGAGGTAGGAGGATTGTGAGTCCAGTCTGGCCTATATAGTAAATTCAGGACTACCCTGGACTGCATGAGACCCTGTCTCAGAGGGGGGGGGATTCTAGATTATTTCTTGTTTACGGGAAAATAGGATATACTAAAGACATAGCAGCACAAGTTAAGAAACAATTCAGTCAGCTGGGTATTGTAGAACCCATCTGAATCCCCATACATTGTGCACTAAAGCAAGAAATTTTCTAGAAATTCGAGGATAACCTAATCAACATAGTAAGATCCAGGCTGGCATGAGCTACAGAGACCCTCTCTCACAAAGAAAAATAAGTTCAACTCTCCTGAAACTACAAGATAAAGAACTGGTTTCTAATTTACTGAGACAAGGGTAGGGATATAGCTCAGTAGTAGAATGCTTGCCTAGAATGTGAAAAGCCTTTGGGGAAGTTTTGAACTGTGAATCCCAAAGGAGGATCAATTTAAAGCCAACCTCATTTTCATAGTGACTTCGAGGCCAGCCTGGGCTATATATGAAACCTTGTTTTTAAGAAAAAAGAAAAAAAATGTCAGACACATTTACAATCCCAGCACTCAGAGGTAGTGGCAAGAGCATCAGGAGATCTATGTCATCCTTGGCTACATGAAGATTCTCAAGCCACTCTGAGGTACATGAGAACCTGGCACAAACAAAACAAAAGAAAATTCAATAAGGCTTTAAAGAAGACAAACAGAGAAGCATTGCATTAATTGACTATAAGACTCAATATTGTAAAGATGTCTATCCCTCCTGTATTAATTGTACCAATGCGATCTCAATCAAAATTCCTTAAGTTTTGAAACTGACAAATTTTAAAGTTCACATGAAGAGGTTGGAGAGTTGACTCAAAATAATTAAGAGGACTAGCTATACAGTCATGAATCTGAGTTCATATCTCAGCACCCACTAACCCCATCCCTCTAACCCCAGTGCCTAGGAAAGTGAAGACAGCAAGATTACTACAGCCTCCTGATTTCCAGCTTATCCAACAAAATATGAGCAATGGGTTCAGGGAGAGACCCTGTCTCAAAGAAATAGGTGGAGAACTGACAAGGGTACCCAACACTCAATACATACATACATACATACATACATACATACATACATAGTTATCTTTAAAGATTTTCTGGAAATGCACAAATTCAGGGATAGCCAGGATGTTCTTGAACAAAGAACAAGGTCTTACTCAGCCAAGAAGCAAAACTCACAAAGGTATATAGTAGTTCAGAGATGCTCAGCTAGAACAACTAAAGAGGCAGAATCAAAGCACTTTCATACCTAAATAGCTACTTTCTATGTAGCAAATAGCATTGCACAGCAGTGAGGGACGGTCTTATTTTTATATAGCCTGCTAGGACAATTGAGTACCTATAAAATACAAACTAAGTGGTAGCAGGCAAGGGTCCTTAACAAAAGAGGCTGAACTCCTACTTCACATGATAAGAACAAAAAATTCTTACACAATAAAATGAAAGACAAAACTATAAACTTTAAGAATTTCTGTGCAATTTAGTTTGTTGGAAATATTGCTTGGGTTGATATGTGAAAACTTCCAGAAACATGGGCAATACTAAGCACATAAACAGGCTAATGCATAACAATTCTGGGATGCAAAACAGGCCTGCCTAGCCTCACGCTCCCTCTATCATCACCCTGAATGTCACAACCACATGTTGAGAGTTCTACCCTTATTATCAGCTAATGTGGGCTCAAGGAACACAGCAGTTTTAACCTAAGCCTAGTCTTAAACCATTTCCAAGAAGTTGTCATGAAAGCCAAAGAACCCTCTTTATGTCCATGATCTCAAGAACTGAGAAGGAACAGTTATCCCATTGTGTGTAGCCTTCAAATGACTTTTTCTCTTTTCTCGACAAAATTATGCGTTAACTTTGTTGGATTTTCTCCCTTCTTCCTTTCTTCTGTCTTCCTTTTCTTTGTGTACTAGGCGAGTAGCTTGCATTGCCATGGAGAAGACTAAACAAGAGCAGCAGGCCAGCTGTACTTGGTTTGGCAAGAAAAAGAAGCAGTACAAAGATAAATATTTGGCAAAGCACAATGCAGGTAGGAAAAGCATGTCTGTTTCTGAGGCTGGGTCAAGCATCTCCAAGACCTAACTAGGTATGCTGAGTCCATGGGATTCTCTCTGGCAGAGAGATGTGACCTTAAGAGGATAACCCTCCCTCCTAGCTCCTCTTGGCCCTTGGATTCGGACCCATGACAAGTATTAGAGACAAAGATACACAGAAGGACTGTGCTACAGAGGGTTCTGTGGCTGATTTGAAAGGGCATGGGTAACATGTATACTAACTTGAGTTAGTTTCTGTGACTATTCACCGTCCCCATTGTACATACTTTCAAGCTCTCACAAACACAAGGTGATTAGCCCGGTCTTCCCGCCCCTCTGTCTGTATTGAAGCTGGGGTTTAATTGAATCATGGGATTTGCTGTTGTGTTAAAAACTGAAATGCACACCAAGTAAAGTGTGATGGGTTATTGCACTTGAATTCCCAGAAGACTCACAGCATGTCATTTAAGCTGAAAGAAAATACGTGATGGTATACTTAAGTTCAATGACTTCTCTGTAACCCCTTCAATAAGGAACTTTTCCTGAGAAATTAAAAGTTGGCATTAGCCTAGTTCCCAAGATTTCAGAAATAACTCCAAACTATCAAGCACGTGGCCTCAAAAAGTCAAGTGACTGCAGCCATCCATATGCAATTTAGTGTATCTCTGAGAAATCCAGAAAGCAGCTTTCTCTGCAGCGTTCTAGCATGCTAATGCATTCTAGAAAAAGTTTTTTAGGACTCCTGAATTCTTCTTTCTTAACCAGAAATTAAATGTAAGCGTTTCTGAACTGCTGTATAAGCCAGAATGAATGAGACTTTCCACATGGATTAAGTTGGAATGGCTCAATTCAATGAAGGCTCTTTCCCTTCCCTCCATGTACATTCTGCACACTCTTACTCCCAATTAAAAGTATACTTTGTTATGTACTGTGGTGCACTAGCCACACAATGGCTTTTGTGTTTGTTTCATAAAGGAAAGAAATATGTAAAGCCAATATCTAAATAGACTCTAGCAGCCGCTCTGTTCAAGTGGCACTGTTTGAAAAACTGTGTAGTATCAGCGGAAGGTAGCTTAGCCTGAGATACCGGTACTTGTTGCCAAGTCGGCTTACTTGCCTTCTCTTCTGTCTGCCTTCACCCATGCAACACAATGTAACCAACACACAGGAGATGAGTTAAATCTAAATCACATTAGTTAAATCCAAAACACTGAATCATCTGGGGATGTATCTATCAGTAGTAAAGTGCTTGCCTAACATATGCAAGGCCCTAGGTTCCATCTCCAGCATCCAAGTGAGAGAGGAAATTTTCTAATTCAACTTGTCAGTTGTATAATGTTAAATGGTACATAAATACTGGTGACACTCAAATTAATTTAACCCTACAAAGGCAGAGAACTAGCCGGGTAAATCTGCTAATATACCATTAGCTTTATACTCTACTAATTGGAAGGTGTATGGCCATCAGTATTCAATTTGTCAATATCCTTTAACTCGGCTCTGAGGATAACTAAGTGAATTGCTCAGAAAACGACCTCTCCAACTGTTAACAAAGGCTTAATCAAATCATTTGTTGAAGAATTTTGCCAGAGAATCAACATCCAATCTGAAGCTAGTTGTTCTCATTTCCCGTGGTTCATGTTTTCTGTTCTTGGAACACTGGGGCATCATTGTGGTTCTTCCATCATACCCATTTGGATTCCCAGTGGTCAGCGCAAACTATTCCTGCAACTGTGGCTGTCAGCCTAATAGGCAACCTGAGGCAAGATCATTAGCTCAACCAAGGAAGTGTATGACTTGGTCACTTAGCTCTCTGAGGCCTTCAAACCAAGCAATCAGGTTAGCCGGTCAAGGCAGTCCTTTCTAATGCTAAACCTTAGTGGATCTAAGGTTCTTTCATTACTCAGCCTGGCAAAAAGGTACCCTCGTGGTAGATCTGAGTAAATCTTGCAGTACCCTATGTCTCGGGCTGTAGCTCTCTGAGAAACGCTCCCTGTCCACGTTGGAAAGTATTTATCCTTGATTTTAGACAATGGGATACAATTATTTTCTTCTTCATCCTTTGGCCTGAGATCCCCATATCTCAAAACATGTGCCAAAGTTTTCAAAAACTCCAACTGAGGAAAAATAATATCTTAGTTGCATAGGGGACAGGGACACCACTCTTTTTGTTGCCCTTAGTGTTTTCCTAACCATTAACCTCTTCTTGGCATCCAAATTGTCTGTGTCATGCTTGAGGGATTGTCCTACCTGTCCATGTTTATCTGGCTGCCTTCAAAGGAGTCTGAATACCTTGGAAGAGAGGTCCTTGCATAGTCACTTACCTTTCTTTCTGCTTGTCTGTGAGTCTCTAGACAGAAAATTGCTGTCAGGGTTCCTTCCCTGCAGAGTCATGAGCTCTCCTTCCTTTCTCTATCCTGGCCTGTCTGCAGTATACTTGCCCAACTAAGCTTAGCATTTCTTTCTGTCACCATCTCTTCGGCACTCCTCCACTTTATCAATGAATACATTTGTTTACCCTAAAATCCAGGAGAACCCATTGCTTATCATTGCATTACAAGAGACCAGGCTGTCAGCAGACAGTTGTCTGCTTTGGCTAGAATGAGATTACCTTATGAATGATCACATTGCCCATATAAAGAATTGCTGTCAAATAGTCAGCCTCCATCTATGCTATGACAACTTGGAAATAGTGTATTCTTTCATAGCAACAACTAGCCAGATGCTCACAGATCGAACGAGACAGCTCAAGGATTTCTTTCAGAAATTGACTAGGAAATATAGCAACTCTGTTCTTTCTGTGGTGTGCAGTAATTCAAAATAAGGCCATGGGTTTTTTTACCCATGTGTCCATTGATGACAAGCTCTAAATCTTATAATCAAAGTTGGAAATTATTTGTATCATCAAGTAAAATAAAGAGTAGAGACTTTATCAGCAGCACCAAGAATGGAAATCATAACATCCAAATCTATTTTTTTATCACCAAGAAAATTCTCACATCTAGTTAAAGCAGAATTCTGCTTAAACTGTGCAGCTTACACCCTACATAATACAGTGGCATAAATAAATTTTATTCATACACAGTATTTAAATAATTTCATGATACCACATTTGAAAATCAGGTTATGTAGCATAAAACTTTGGATTTCCAACATCCCTTGGCAAAATAATGAATGCAACATCACTAAGCCACTTCCTTCCTTTGGGACTATAGGTTGCTGGTGTCCATTTTAAATAGACATTTCACTCCCTATTACCCCTGCATACCCACATGCCCCAGCTTTTTTGCCTGGTTCCCTTCATTCAACCACTTTAGCTGTCTGGCTACCCCAGGCTAATGCCACTAGTTGAGATTCATTCTTAGGAGTTTTTGGGGGTTTGTTTGTTTGTGGTTTTATCTTTGGGAGCTTTTGTGAGATATTTGAAGCTCCTTCAGCCTTTCAAATGGCGGCAAAGATTCAGTGTTAACTGCTTACTTTTTCCCGCCAATATAGTTGCTTAAATACTTAAGCACCTGAAATGTTAAGTAGCTTACCAGGAAACGAGAGAAATATAAACAAAGTATGCCAGGCAATAGTTCTAAATTCCTGGAAATAAATTATATTATGGTATGTGTAATATTTATATGAAATATGGTTTCTACACGCTCATGAAACCTTAACCACATGCATCTGATGCAAACAATACTGTCACCTGCTGGACCTGTACTCTGGGGCCACTGAGCTTCGTAAGTCCAAGACTTCGAGAAGGCACTTTTAGTTCAAGTTACTGACTTCAACTCTTTAACAAATTACAAAGTCTATATTCATTTTTTTTAATGTGAGCCATCAAAACAGTGGCATTTAGTGTCTTGAAAATACTGCTTATGGGTATATATGAACTTAGAGGATTTCTGAAATAGTATTCATAATTATATTTAAATTATGCTTAATACTACAAGCTGTACTAAAGAAAAGTGGCATAGAACCTCACTGACATTGGCAATTTTTTAATAATAAAAGTAGGGATTAAGGTATAGCTCAGTGACAGTACTTTATTAGCTGTGCAAGGCTCTGGGTTTGAGTCCAAGCCCCATAAAATATAATAATAAGGTAATAGACACACATAATTAGAGACCACAGACGATTCTGGAATGTACAAAGTAAAAAAAGGAAAGGCCCCTATATTTATTCTCTCTAAAGATGGTTTCTTATCATTCACACATAAAATTTCCATATACATGCTAGCATATAAAATCTACGTGGCTTTCATATAAAGGTATGATTGAATTTGTATTAAAATGAGTTTGTTTCTTAATGTGGTTTATTTGCCTTGTGTTTAAAATATTGCATGATAAAGTTTATTTTGTGCCTATTATACTTTTGTTTTACTAATATATAAAAAGTCATATTTCAATGACCCCTGTACATTTTTCATGCTGTCTCACTCCCAATGGCCTCTGTGCATGTAAGTAACCTGTTGAATAACTATGCCTCTGTGTTTTTAATGATTTCATTTTATTAAGTCCTTTTTTTCTTTAATCAGCAAGCAATTTAAACCCTTCATAAGTTCAGTCTTTAAGTACTCTTTTCAAATATCCTGTTTTGTTTTGCTCTGTTGTGTTTTGTTCTGTTTTGTTTCACAACCCTATGACTATGTGACAATTTTGTTTAAACCAGAGTAACCTTTTCATGCTGCTCGTTCATGGCTCAAATTCTAATGTTCTACCTACCTGTTGCTTCATTTGTGGCGTATTGACTGTTAATCCCTAACTCGTGTACTTTTAGACAATGACAAAAACATAAATAAGCAAGACTCACATTAGGGCTCTGTAGAGGGAGAGAGAGGTGTCTCCCTTTCAGAAAACTTCATGTCATCATCATCTTGATGGTCTTAATAGTTTAAAACACTTGATGGTTGTAATAGTTTAAAACCCATCAGCTTGCTGATGCCCTTCTTCCCATAAGTGCACTTTTCCTTGATGGATATAGTATTCAGGACAATATGTACAGAAAGCTCTGCCGTAAGGACTCCTGCCTTTACTTCTGCAGTTCCCATCACTCTGTTCCCACTGCAGCACAGTGAGGTAGCTCTACCACAGGAAGTCTTATGTACATTTTTATTTTGTGACCATGACATCCTGCAAATGTTTCTCCAATATAAGCTATTGCTAGAGAATATGGTCTAAAGGATTTTTTTACTTAACTTTTCTAGAATCAGGCTATCAAAAGAAAAGAAATGCACAAAGACCCATTAATATGCACTAACCTTTATTTTAATATATTATCTTCCTTTATCTATATATTTTGAGAATGATACTTTTTGTTCATTTTTTGTGCTTGTGATCTATTGCATTTCATGGTATGTTTTTTGCATCATAAAGTTTTGCTACTGTGCAGCTCACGAGTGAAAAGGACTGGGCTGATTCTCAAGATTATGTGGCCATATTATTGCAGGGAGCAGAAGCTCTCTGAATGATTCAACCAGAGAATCCATTTCACTAGATTATTTTACCCATTTCAAATCCTGGGAAAACTCAGATTTTAAGAAGAAACTTCACTGTGTCCTTGGGATGGGAGGCAGGGATACAGGAAACACAGATGTAGGATCTTAGCTTTCTCAGGGGAATTTTCAAACGTGTGTGAGAAGGAGACCACATTGAACTTCAACAGCAATGATAATTCATTATGATAACCTCCCCATATTGCTTGAAATTGTTCTGATTATAGTGTTGTTAAGAGGCAGGTTTCAGAAACATATTTTTAAAGTATTTCTTTCTCAAATGTCTCTAAGCTCAGGCTGTCCATGATAAATTCCATCCTGTTCATCCTAATTTACCACATAGCTTCCTCTCTAATTAATGGCTGACATAGTTTCTGGGCCAGGAATGCATGCTTCCCTACTTAAAATCCCAAGACCTCAGTTACTGTAGGGTTTGTGAATATTCAATTGAAAGCTTGTAAAAATCCTTCCAGAACTTGGCTCTGACAGATTCTAACATGCCGCCTTCATCAGTTCATAAGAAGTAACAAAGAGCAGTCCCATGAACTACAAACTGAATGACCATGCATTTCTCACCCATCTCTGAAAGCGCTCCGGCTGGCCCTCCTCGCTTGCCTTCAGTTGCATCCATGCTCCACTTGTGTTGGTTGCTGCCTATAGACTCTTTCTTTTTAGTATTGCCAGTTTCTTAGAATTGTGAAAATATGAACAGCATGTGGTTCTGAGTGAATCCAAATGATTTGTTGGAATACTGCATGAAAAAAAAAAATGATATGGTATCCTCTAGAATTGGACTTTCCTGCATGAACTCATCGTATCATTGGTTGTTCCTGATTCTTCAGTCATTTTCATGGGCTTAAAAATGAAACTTTGTCCCATAATGGCACTATGAATTAAATCACATGTAGGCTACATGTCATAAGTGGGATTCGTGGTGTTACTGTAGCTTAATTTTTCCAATAAATTGTAATTCACCTACATGAGCTCTCCATTCCATGAACTTACCTTTCTTCTAAATCTTTACATTTTAGTGTTTGATCAATTAGATCTTGTCACATATGAAGAAGTAGTCAAACTGCCAGCATTCAAAAGGAAAACATTAGTCTTATTAGGTAAGTTTAGCTGTATACTTATTCTTACCTCCAAACGATTTTACAAATGTTATTACTAGTTGTTAATTTTCCTATTGTTTACAAAATCACATAGGTGCACATGGTGTTGGGAGAAGACACATAAAAAACACCCTCATCACAAAGCACCCGGACCGGTTTGCGTACCCTATTCCACGTAAGCAATAGATCAGTCTCTTTGAATTTTTTTTCTCCTATCACATTCTTATCACTGTAATGTGTATATTTTTTCTAATTACCAAAATAGTAACTGTTTACTCTAGGAAATTTGTAAAATCCAAAACAAAAGCAATGGAGAAAATAAGGAAATTCCAACTTTATTTTTCCAAATTCTAAGTACTCCATGGGGGTACAGCATTAGTCTGTTACATTTTTTTGTAACCTAATTTTTCCAGTTATATGTCATAAACAATATCTAGAATGATTCTTTAAAAAATAAGCTTTAACGGTTTTCCAATTTCTCTAATGCAACCATGTTTCCTCTACTTATTATCTATATTATTGACTTCTTATCACTCTTAAAGCCAAGTCCATGGACTATCTGTTGTTTGGTATAAGGAATTCAGACCTATAATATTTTTCAGTCCCCCTTAGTAGTCTATTTCATATTGTCAACCTCCGGCCTTCTTTCAGTTTCCTCAACTGTAAAACAGAATAACCCATGGTTGTAAAAAAGGGTTCAGGACTATATGTATATGGAATAGGTGGTGGCTAAGTCATAGCTATCTGACCTATCATTTTATTATTTACATCATTATTCATATTATTCAATATCTCAATTCCCAAAACTATCCAGAAGTTAGGTCTCTATTCAGGTTTAGCAGAGCAAAAGAAGAATGATTCTAGAGCTACAGATGTAACCAGGTAGCACACACCTGTAATCCAGCACTCAAGAGGTGGAGACAAGAGAACCCCTGCAAGTTTGAGGCCAGCCAGGGCTACATTTCTAACCCATGCCTCCAAAAATAACAAACCAAAAAAGAACAACAGGAGAAAATGTCAAGACTTGTTTCTTCCTGCTGGGTGCTCATAAGCAAGGTCCTTGTACACCTCGGAAAGCCAGGGGGCTTCAGAAAGTTCACAAATTAGCATGCAAAAATCTTATTAAGTATTGCAGTTGGTGCTCCTGAAATTTTATATTCATACATTTTGAAATGTTCTTTCAGTTTCCATGTCTGTATCACGAATACAATGAGTTTGGGTAATGTTTAGTTTCATCTTGATCACATAGAAGTTAAACTTCCTGGTTATTAAATGCCTAGTTAACTAGCTCAGTTTGAAAACTTACTTTTGATGACATCTGGCATGTCTTATTTGACCCCAGATGCATACACACTGTGCATTACCTGAGATAACTGAAGATTAGGTATGGTAACTAAAGCTTTTTGTGTAACTGGAGAAAGCATTCTTTCTAAGTTGCATATATTCATCAAAGAGTAGCAGAAATTTTGTCTTTACTCAAGGAATGAAGCAGTACAGAAGAAAGGTGGTTGAAAGATGAGAGAACAAAATCAGGGAGGAAAAAGGAGGAGGGGAGACAAAGGAAAGTGTGTGTGTGTGTGTGTGTGTGTGTGTGTGCACACGCGCACGCGTGTCTCTCTCTCTCTCTCTGTGTGTGTGTGTGTGTGTGTGTGTGTGTCCAGTTATGTTCAACTTTTACCAATGTGACAAAAATCTAAAAACAAAAAATTAAAAGGCACAAAGTGATTTTGGCTCACAGTTCAGAGATTTCAGTCCATGGGTAGTCTGCTCACTTCCCTGCTATGAGCCTGTGGTGAGACAGAATACCATGATGGCAAAAGCTTATAGCAGAACAAAGATACTTACCTCATGACAACCAGGAAAAAGAGAAGCCAGGATAGGAATGTGATGCCCAAAGGTATTCCCTCATTGATGAACAACTTCTTCCAACTAGATCCTACTTCCAAATACTGCTGTCCTCCAGTAATGCCACCCAATTATGAATCCATGAGCAGATTAACCCACTGATTATTAGGTCAAAGCTCTCTTGATCTAGTTGCTGTTCAATGATTGAATGCGTCAACTGGGAACCACAGTCTTTAACACATGAGCGTTTAGGGGGAATATTTTGTTTCTAAGCCATAACACCAATTTCCGCACTTTGTTTAACAAAATACTTGCTAAAATATGTTCTGCATATTGGCATTTACTTTAGTGTACACTGACTTGGGAGGTGACAAACCCTTCTTTTGGAGTCTTTGAAAGCCATATAACCCCTGCCAGAAATACTCATCTCTGCCACTGAAGAATAAAAGTAGCCATAGACAAACTATCAGCAAATATGCATGGTTATGTTTCAATAAAACTATAAGGCAGAGGAGAAATGGCACAGCAATTAAGAGCACTTGCTGCTCTAGTGGAGGACTCAGGTGTGGTTCCCAGCACCCACATGTCAGTTCACAGTAGTCTATAACTCCAGTCCCAAGGGATTTAATGCCCTCATCTTGCCTATAGACACTAGGCACACACATGGGCACAGGCATACATGTAGACAAAATACTCCTGCACATAAAATAAAAATAACAAAACTTTAAAGGAAAGCAGCCACAGTGGTACACACCTGTAACCCCAGCACTTGGGAGGCTGAGGCAGAAGGATTGCTATGGATTTGAGTCCAGCTGGAGCAACATACCAAGTACCAGCCTAGCCAGGGCTACAAAGCAAAATCTTGTCTCAAAAAAACAAAAACAATGCCAACAAAACACCTCTGAAAAATAATTTAGCCTATAAACCAGTTCACAACTTCCGTTTGTTTTAGTTCTTTTATGATAATCATAGCCACACCTCTTGAAGCCCATTTGTTTCAGTATGGTGTGTCTTTTGCTGTATTGTAGCATCCTCATCTATGAAATAATATAGACTAACACTTTCAATATCTGAACTATCCAATACAGTAGTCCTTTGTGGCTCTTCGACCATTGAAATGTGGCTCATGAGACTAGAAACTGAACTATTTCACTATCATTCATTTAAATGAGAATAACCACACATAGTTGTCCATTCTTTTATTCTTCTTTCTGCAAGGGACCAAAGTAAAAAGAGTGAGTTATGTTAATCTTGGCCCACTCTATTAGTGTTATTTCTATTGTTATAAAATATTATGATCAGAGTAACTTACAGAAAAGGGACTTTGTTTTGGCTTACAGTTCCAGAGGGATAAGACTCTATCATAGCAGGGGAGGCATAGCAGCAGAGCAAGAAGCTGAGAGATCATATGTCCAACCTCAAACACAAAGCAGAGAGAGCAAACTGGAAGTGGGGGAAGGCTGTGAACTCGCCAAGCCTATCTTAAGTGATATACTTTCTCTAGCAAGGTTCAACCTCTGCAAAGAGTTCTACCCACGGGAGACCAAGTATTCAAAAGCTGACCCTATAGGGCCATTTTTCATTCAAAACATCACAGTCACTTCATGTTTTTCCTCCTGGTGTGGCATGAAATACATCACAACACTGAGATATTCACTAAACAACAAGAAAACGCAGCTGATATGCTACTATGCATAGATAAATATGGTTCTTAAATTGCTTTGTCTTAAAATCTACAGTGTTACTGAAGATGGGGCCAGAGGATATGAAACACTCTTAAAAAAAAAAAACAGCCTATATATATATATATATATATATATATATATATATATATATATATATATATATATATATATATTTGAAACACTGTCTCTTGTATCCCAGGCTGGCCATGAACATGTAACCTTCCTGTTCCCACCTTCCAGCATTGCAGCTATGTGCTATCATTAAGCTATAGCTTAATGAACTTTTAAGAAACAATTGAGGAGGGGTTGGGGATTTAGCTCAGTGGTAGAGCGCTTGCCTAGCAAGCGCAAGGTCCTGGGTTCGGTCCTCAGCTCTGAAAAAAAAAAAAAAGAAAGAAACAATTGAGGAGCTAACTTTATAGAGTTCAGTGGTAGAGTACTTGTCTAACGTACACAAAGACATAGATCCCAGCACACACACACAGAGAGAGAGAGAGAGAGAGAGAGAGAGAGAGAGAGAGAGAGAGAGAGAGAAAACAAGAACAAGAGACATTCATACATCAACACACATGAACAGATACCCAGACCACACACGTACAGAGAGAGAGAGAACAAGAAGGAAAAAGAGACATTCATACATCAACACACATGAACAGACACCCAGACCACACAGAGAGAGAGAGAGAGAGAGAGAGAGAGAGAGAGAGAGAGAGAGAGAGAGAGAGAGTGACTGAGTTGAATAGGTCCATTGGGAATATAAACTCACCAATCCATTTGTTTAAACTTCTCATGAACGGAACTTTGCAGATACAACCAGACCTCCAAAGAAAGATGAAGAAAATGGCAAGAATTATTACTTTGTATCTCATGACCAAATGATGCAAGACATCTCAAATAATGAATACTTGGAGTACGGCAGCCATGAGGATGCAATGTACGGGACAAAACTGGAGACCATTCGGAAAATCCATGAGCAGGGGCTGATTGCTATTCTGGATGTGGAGCCTCAGGTAATGTCCGAGCCACCCTGAACCCACTCCGTCTTGCCTGCATGCTCACAAGCTCAGATTCTGAAATCCAAAATTCTATAAGAAAGTTTTGGGTCACAAAAGTAATTCTCTCAGCTTAAGTACTCAAGACCTCCTGGGTCACCAGTCTAGGATGCAAACTAACCTGTCATTGAACTCAGCGTATACAGCATGCATTTAAGAAGCAAATTATTCTCTTCTGCGGCTTATACTCAGAAACTCGGTCAAGTACCCATTTGGGTCTGTGCCTGCCAGAAATCCTACACTGACCTGACCTCAGAATGGGGCTCTGGCAGTTGTTATCATGGCAACACACCTCTGTTCTCATGGTACTGCCATGCTGGACCAGTAGAGCGTCTGCCAATATCTTACATTGATCTCTTGTAAGAAACTGATCCTGAGGTCCGGATATGAAACAGCCATAGCTTAATGAAAGCAAGCGTGAGTGAGCCCAGTGTTAGCTGGAGCAGGAATTAAGAACCGAAGTGGCTCTCAGCCTCTGCTGTTTCCTTTCCTGAGAGAGAAATGAACTCCAAGAGGACTCAAAAAGGAGCTAGATCCAAAGATGGATGGTTTGTTGAGTTTTGTAACCAAGTCATATGTAGGAAGCAATAGCAACGATGAAACTTGGGAAAGAGAAGGCTGAAGACTTCACATAGAGATTGGCATCGTGTTAGCTCAGCAGTAGGGTGGGCACATGCTTAGCATGAACAAGCAAAACAGAAATGCTGACAGCCTACGTTTTCATGCCTGAGCATAAGCCAAGTAGAAGTGGGCCTTAAAGCATAAGGAAAAGGACTCGGGGATGATAGACATCAGAGGAGGTTACAGGACAGGCTGGTGGGGACTCTTAGTGACTCCGATCTGCCATTTCTAAGATGGATCTATACCCCACAGCTTTTATCACTTAGATTGGAATAGGCATACCACCTGCTAGGATGTGCAGACATGCTCCTGGTTGAGCAGACTCTGCTTCAGCAGGAGGAGGCTTATGTACCTGTCCCAGGCAGGGAAAATCCTGGTTGAAAGGCCACTGCATGAGACTTGCTCTCAAAGCCATCCCTTAGTGCTAAAACAGTCTGTGTGACCTGGGCCCTGATGGCTCAGTTTCTGGGCTCCAAGATTCTAACCCATGGCCAATAGGCTCATCCATTTCCAGTCCAGCACCAAGTGGGATTCCTGTACTCAGAAGCTTGGAAGTCACAATGAGATCTGGTTAGGGGCTAGGGCGGTGTACAATAGTAAGATAACCACTGTAGTTTACTTAACGGTTAACTTGGACCTATAGAGAACTAAATATGATGATGTGTAACACAGATTGATCTTTGTTTAACTACTAATCCCTCCTTACTAGGGATTGGAAAAATCTTCTGGCCAGGGGTGGCTAGAGGCAAAGTCTCAATCCTGGTCCTGGTCTTCGACATCCTCTCCTTGGGTTCCACACTGGTCTTCACCTGAACGTCGTTTTCTGCTGGTAGTAATGTCTCTAGCAGTATGCTGGCTGCAGGGCTCCTCAGATCCCTCTGCATTACCTCAGGCCACTTCCAAGGGCTTTCTGCCTCCCCTGCTGCTGCTGCTGCTGCTGCCTCCGCCGCCGCCAACACCACCACCACCACCACCACCACCACCGCTGCTGCCGCTGCTGCTCCACTCATAGCACCCAGCTCTCCCTGTCCCCTGGCCCTTGCACAGCCATGCACTGCTCTGCACTGCTGAGCGGGAGTCCCATCTCTCAGCCTCCTCAGGACGTCCACAGCAGATCCTTTCTCCATTGCACTTGGCCCGGCACCTCCTCCTGCCAGGCACACTGGCCCCTGCTGCTCTGACTGCTGGATGAGCTCACCTGCACTCCTCTCCTGCTTCCTCTTTCTCCTCCTCTCACAACTGTGATCTTTCAGTTCCACTGACCCCTGAGGGCAGGCCCTAGGCATCCTGGCCTCTGCCCTAGCCACTATGGGGCTGTGGTTCTGGGGACAAGGATGGTCCAGGGCTATCTGGCCCCTGTATAGACTGGTTGACCACTCTGGTCCCAGGCTCTCCTGCCCAGTCTAGACTCCTAGCTGGATGCTATATATGGCAGTAGAACCAGGGATACTTATGGAGTCCATACTAACAGGGCTCCCCTGGGCCTCCCTGCCCTCAGCCCTCTCTCTTTCTCCAGGGCTGGGGAACACCCTCATCCTGCTTTCAGGATGTCTGTGGCCATGAGTGACTTACTTTCAGGCAGGGCCTTGTTCTTAGAACATTTCCCTCCATGCCCCTTCCTACCCTAGCTGGTTAGATTGAGGCTTTTACTGTATCTCTAACAGTCTGATTCAACACACTTGTACTGAGCACTAATATGTCAGGCTATGTGCCCAGAGACAAAAGTGCTAAAGTGAGGAGGAAATTCCTTCCTGTGTGTGCCTCAGAAACTATCCAAAGGAGGGAACGTGCCCTGTGCCTCTTCTTCTTTGAATCTATTCAACATCTACTCCAGCTGAAGCCATTTCTCCCATAGGTGGCTATCGGATTACCACCTAACACTGGTGCTCAGCTCACTTCAGACATGCCTAATGCTTTGTGCCAGCTTAGTTTATTGTAGACAATTGGGGCTAAGTTTAAGTACCAATACCAAATAAGAAGGTGTGGTGGTCCAACTTCAAACCTAGAGGACCCTGGTGTAATCCTAAGCTAGAACAAAATAAACCAGTAATCTGGCTGCTTTCGTGTTAGCAAGGGATTGCACTCCTGTACTGCCAGGCCTGGTAATCTAAAGGGGTTCGTTCCGTCAGTACCTACTGCCATATGTGAACAAAATGGCCTTAGTGGGAGTGACCAATAGTTTCCAGCTGGTAGAAAGTGAGCTTTGAACTGTGCTGGTTGGTTTTTTTTTTTTCTTTTTTATGATAAATCCCAACCTTTTGTGTCATCATAAGCGAGGTAACTCTGGGCACTCTCTAGGTCTCCCACCTTGTGCATAATACTACAGTTTAAACCTTGATTTTTTTTTCTTTTAACATATAGGAAATATATAGGGTAATGAAACCTGAAAAAATCTATAAAGCTCATTTTTCATGGAAATAAAACTATAACTCAAGGAATTAATCTATATCAGTAAAGCAGAAACCATAGAATAACTACTATATTATGTAATAGGAACTTAATATAATAGTTTTTAACTTGCACTGTATTCTGATTTACCAATCGGAAGCATTACAAGGTCAATGCTAGCTGCTGGGCATAGATGTACATACTTGTTAATACCCGTGCTCAGGAGGATAAGGCAGGAGGATCATTACTCCAAAGCCAGCCTAGACTGTATATCCAAATTCTAGGTTAAATATGGTTAATAGCAGATTATTTCTAGCTTTGCCTTGGCCCACAGGGAGAAAAGTTGTCATCCAGAGATAAGTCTCAAACTTAGTAGGAATCTTAAACTTAAAAAAAGAAAAATAGTCAGGGCCTTGGGACTTAGCTCAGTGGTAAGAGGTACTGCTTAGCGTGCAGGAGGATGCTAGATCTCCTCCTCAGTACCAAAACACAAACTAGAGCCAGAAGCTCTTCTGTTCTCTGGTTAGCGTAATGGAGTTACTGTGCTCTTCCCGAAGCCCCCGGGTTTGTGTACAAGAGCAACTAAGCTGCTTTCCTGTATACTTTGTAGCTTTACAAGCTACTTTAGTCTAATGGGGCCTGTCTGTTAGTTAGGTCCTTGGGTCAAATGACTTCTTCTGCCTTGGCAACGATAACCTGAGATTAATTCTTGCCCATAGGTAAAGGGAGTACAAAAATTAATTTATCTCCATATATTACCTCTTTCACAAGTGAATCTTTTGAAATCTAGTATGAATCTAGTAATTATTTGAATCTAGTATGTTTCCCATAATTTTTCTATAGAATTTTTTCTCTAACTCCCTCCCTCCTCTCCCCTCTACTCCGCACCTCTTTACCTTCTTCTTTCCTCCTTCCTTCCCTTCCTTCCTCTCCTCACATACAGAAAGATTTACCTGTCACTGTTAACAAATTTGTATCTCACCTTAAGAGTTCATCTTTAACTCGGTTGTTAACCGCCTGAGGGAGGGCCATCCTATGAGCAGTTCCATTTCCTATCCCTGAAGTGACTCCGAATCTCAGCTAAGCAGAGCCTGGACCTAACCTGGCTCCTGCTTGAAAACCATAAGTAGAACAGGATATGAGGATAGGGGTTATGAGAAACAAATGAGAAGGTGTGTAGTGATGCTGACACCAAGGCCTAACTAGACAAGTTGGGATTTGAGGAACATTGGAATTTTGTAAAATGCAGCAATACAGGATAGAAATAGAAGGGACATGAAAAAAACAGGGGAACAAACATGCTAACCACAGGAACTATTGTACTTATTGTGATGAGCATTAAATTTGGTCCTACACGTTGTGTCATGGGGGAGGGTACCAAAAACCTCTGGCAATGTGATGAACATGGCCCTCCTTGGGGATTTCACAGTTGAGTTGGGTGGTCCTCCTTGTCTGCTGTAGATTCAGGACAGCACACAGTGCATGTGTGGCTAATCCACTGGGAGCTGAACTGCTACTTTCCAAGGTGCAATCTGTGTGGACAAGCATGATGGCAGGCTAGAAATAGAAAACACCTACAGGATGTGGTGGGTAGCAGGGTGGCTAAGAAGAAGAAATCCATCTCCTACTTGTGTGTCATTGTCATTGTCCTCTGAGCTCCATTCAGTACAGGCTGGTAGGCCATTCCAGTGGGCACTCAAGAGGTAGCTTGGGGATAAAAGCAAGTAGGAAAGCATTCTTAGAAGGCGGCTCTGAGCCTGGGGCTTGACCAACAAAGAGACAGTGAGCCAGGTTCCCCTCACCCACCCAAAGACAGTATGTGAGCAAAATCTAAAACTAGAATCCTACTGCAGGCAGGACTTATACTCAAAAGTAAGAACCTTTAATATCAGATTGGATATTAGAATTCTGTGTGCTGAGATGGTAAGAGAGCAACAGCTCTCTGGTTAGACCTGCTGCAGACCAGGATAAATGTTGTACATATTGCATTGACTGTTTTTACATTTTTACTGAATCATAAAGGCAGTTTATCGTGTATCATATTGAGAATAAAAGAAACAACTGAGCAAGACACAGCCTTAGCCCTCAGACCACCCCCTAGGGACTGTTTCCAGTGGGGCTGATGGATAGATACTTCAGGAGCACACAGCAGGGCCTCGGAGCCCAACGGGGAACTTTCCAGAGAAACTGCCAGGTGTGCTATCATCAGCACAAGTGGATCAGGAGCTCAAGGTCCAGCTTACTCAGTAGAGTGCATGCCTAGCATGCATGAAAGCCAGGTTCAGCCCCCACCGCTGCATAAAGCCAGACATGTCTGTAACCCCAGCACTCAGGAGATGGAGGCTGGAGGGTCAGAAATATGGAGTCATTCTTCTCTATATGAGATCATGTTCAAAACAGAGCTTTTCAGAATCTGGCTTCCAGCGGATTATTCAACCAAGCAGAAAGGACAGTGGGAAGGAAAGGGGAAGTGCAGGCACAGGAAGCACCGAGCAGAAAGGCCAAGAAGCCAGAAAGAGCTGGACTTTTTCTAGGGCTGAAGGTTGTTCAGTAAGGCCAGTCTACCCAGGAATGGAGCAGAGTTAGACAGGAGTTAAACATGAGTCCCAGCCAAGGAACATGTTTTCCCAGCAATGTAGAAGCGGGCCGTTGAAGGGTTTGGAGAGGAAGAGAGAGTTTGCATCTCAGAAAGATCAGCTAGCAGTGGGTTAAAATATGGATTTAAAAGCCCCTAAAACTAGAGGCAGGGACTTGGTCTAAGGGCTACTACTATAAACCAGGCAAAGGATGGAGCAGGAGAAACAGGAAAGAAAACAAAAGCAAAGATCATTTATAAAGCAAAATACATAGGTAACAAAAGACACATGTTTGGTTCTTGTATAAAGAGCAGCAAGCAATAGCTCCAGGCCAATACAGAAGGGTTGTTTGTTTGAAGCCAGCTGGTATATACCTGTTTCTGGGGAAAGAAAACTAAAATTAAACAGAGAGCAGCAAGGTATTTCCTCCTGATGGCTATGAATCACTCACACATCAGTCATGTGTGGACTCCGTACCTGGATGTGGTCAGCCTTGTCCTGGAATGGATATTTATAACCTCTGAGAATATCATGGCTTCCCAGGGGAGGAACAGAAACAGTGGGCCTTCAGATAGTTGGTTCCTATGCCAGCTCATCACAGCCTAGGCACACATCTAAGCAAACTAATGATGTGCACAGACTTGCCACCTTTTGGAAAGGTACCAGAAGGAACCGCAGAGGGCCTTCCACTTGAATGCCATGTCCTCACATGGGTCAAGACATTGACCACAACCACACAGTGTCTTTAGTGGCAGGACTTAATGATTGCAGCCCTGGGCAAGGGTTTCCCTTTCTTGCTTGAGTCCCCTGGGGTTGGGGGACTTTCATCAGAAAGTCTCTAAATGTGACTCCAGCCCACACAGTGATGGTGGCCAAGATTTGCTCTCTTTGGTTAGCAACTGGCAGTTTGATATGTGACAAAGTGGGTTCCCGATCAAGTGTGAAGCCAGCCTGCAGATCCAAGTCTCCCCAGAATGCATTTCCCATCAACTGAAATTCAGGCTCCATCAAATCACCAGGTTTAAATGAACATTAGCCCACATATAAGCCGTGAGAGTCATAACAAACAGGTCCAGTTGGTCAGCTCTTCTTTTCTGAGCTGTTGTCCGCCCTTTAGGAGGAAAGCAAAATACAGCGTATAAAGTTGGTACATAACTTTATGTTGCCAAAAACTTAAGCCAAGGCCTTGATGTCTTCAGTTGGGTCACATTTTATAGGCTCCTCTGCATGTTCTCTCGGTTATTTCTTCTTCTAAGTGTCTTCCTTCTCCCGCACAGGCACTGAAGGTTCTGAGAACTGCTGAGTTTGCTCCTTTTGTTGTCTTCATTGCGGCGCCAACTATCACTCCAGGGTTAAACGAGGTAAGAGTGAACTTGCTCTTCTCTGGATAAGCACACTCTGGGGTAAAGAGTGTAGACGTCTTGCACTGAAGACACCTGAGTAAAACTCCGCCTTGTCCTTTTGCTGGACACTCTGATTCCCAGAGTACAAGGACCTCATTCAACATTGGGAATTAGACCACATGGGCAGGGTGTTTCTTCTGAGATCAGAACAGTAGACAAATTCCAGCCCCGTCCCTAGCACAGCAGGAGGTCTGCTCCAGGAGCTAGACCAGTCAGTAGGACAGCCTGTAGCCTTCCTTAATACATCTACCTGGGAATTCCAAGGGGAAAGCCCTTCAGTTCCCAAGGACCGAGGTGTTCCAAGCAGATTCTGCCTTCCATGGCAGCTAGTCTACTGCTTCCCTGACAGGATTGCGTTATAACAGTGGTAGCTTCTGGAGCCAAGAGGGGCTATAAAGAGTCTAGGACCTTGATGGGGCTGCCCAGGTTCCCTGGCTTGTGAAGACCTCTGGAGACTACCAAACCTATTCATGAGTTGGCCTGGGCAGTGAGCCTCATTTCTCACTTGCCTAGTATGGACACAGCCCTACGTTCTATTCCCAGACCCACAAAAAGAATAAATCCTGGGCGCTTTCAAGCCAACTCAAGTGAGCACTTGCCAGAGCTGGTCCCAGTTCTTACCAATACCACAAGAAGGTTATTCCCTGGGAAAGTTAGGGTGGCAGCATATGCTGGCAGTGTGATCACATCTACTTCCTGTGGTCCTGAGCTAGGAAGACACTCCTTGTAAACTTATCCTGAAGAGCATGATTCTGCAGATTCTAGAAACCAGCAGACTCCCAACTGTGTCCAGCGATCACTAACCCATTCGTATAGTACAGTCAGACTAAAGCTTGGAAGTTAGCTATGCCTTTAAGATTTAGGTTGACCTTTAGCGCTCATATTTTCAATCTCTGGTTTGTTTTTTGTTGTTGTTGTTGTTTGCTTTGCTTTGTTTTTGTCATTTCATTGGCAAAAGACATTCTTTTGTGAAATTCTACTTTCCCATGTGTGTTTGAAACTCCTCGTTGTGGTTAACGTTTTTCCTTGGTTACTATGTATTTTTCTTGAATTATCATCTTTGCTTTGTTTTTGTTTTTGTTTTGCCTGTTGTCTTGCCCTTTTACTCATTTTCCATAGCTGCCAAAATGGTGCAGAAAATTGCCTGTAAGTACCAGCTAGGAGGTGATGAAATACGGCCTGTGTCTTTTAATAGATGTAGAATGTAGACATTTGGTTCCCATAAATCCTTGCTTTTGCCGTTAGAATAAAGGCATTTTGTTTTCACTGAGCTAAGCCTGTTCACAGGCAAGGGGACAAGCTGCTGCAAAAGAAGCCAACAGAGCCTTAGAGGATGCAGACACAAGGGAGCTTTGTTCTTCTGCAAAGAGAACTCTGTCTAGCCATAAATTTTCTTGAATGTTTGCATCAGCCCAGCCTTCTGTACAAACCAGAACCTGCTAGCAGTGTCCC
This sequence comes from Arvicanthis niloticus, assembly GCF_011762505.2. Lineage (NCBI taxonomy): Eukaryota > Metazoa > Chordata > Mammalia > Rodentia > Muridae > Arvicanthis > Arvicanthis niloticus. Next base: position 6,686,139 of record NC_047679.1, read on the forward strand.
AGGCCCAGGACCACATAGCACAGAGGACACCCTCCCCCCAACGCCCCCGCACAGAGACTGACTTTTTAGAAATGTGCCTCCAGGGACTGGTGGGAAGCGCTCCTGGCTCTAATGAACACATTTGCTGAAAGGGGGTTTTGTTTCTTATGAAACTGAGCCACAGTGAAAATATTATGCTTTCTCAGGTACAAGCATCATGTGTGTATTTAGCCTCAAAAGGTGACTAGTGACTGAGGTCTTGCAACCATTGGGATAGTTAACACTGATCTTCAAAGCATGCTGTGTCCTGCTTTGAAATTCCTGTAGAGGGTGACTAAACCAGTAGACTTTGATTGGTCAGAGTGCTCAGATAAGGAACATTGAGTTCCTGGCTACTCTTGTGTCTGTCCCTGCACAGGGCTGGAATTAGTTCCTGCTCATACCCTTGCCAGAAAGCTGTACCCTCACGGAACAGGAAGAGGGGTTCTTAGCTAGGGCTTGGCACCCAGAACTCCTTGGTCCCTGAAGGTAACACAGTTTTGACATTCTCCAGAGATCAGACTCTGTTACCCTGAGCCCCATTTCCCAATCACCCAGTCTCTTGACAATAAATGTAATACTTCTAAAAATCCTAAAGGGACCAGTATCAGTCAAACAAGCACATGTTCTTTTAATAGCATTTATTGCCCATATACTATCTGTATGTCACTCTGCTTATTTCTGGGGCACAGCAATAGCAGAACACACATTTTTATGCCCTGGTTGAGGAGAGGGGTAGTAATCTAATAAACATAAAGTTATAGATGTATACATATATGAATATAGACTAAGGCTACTCTAGGCTACACTAAGACTCTGTCCCTGTCTCTTCTCAAGGGCAGGGGAAGCAGGTGTGTGCGTGCGTGCGCGCGCGCGCGTGTGTGTGTGTGTGTGTGTGTGTGTGTGTGTGTGTGTGTGTGTGTCTTCAGTAGTTTACAACTACCTAGTTTTGGGGAAGTAGGGCAGGAAATTTCTAGTTTGTTTCACTCACAAAATTAAAATTTGAATTTGGTCTTTGTAAATATCAGCATAAGAATTTAACCTATAAAAACAGAGGAACAGACCTTTCTGGTGACTCTTTAAACACTAAAAAAGTATTCAAGGTGGGTGTGATGGCACATACCTATCTAACACGTGGAAAGCTAAAACAGGAGGATTCCAAATTCCCAGCTAGCCTGGGCTACATAGTGAAACTCTGGCTCAAAAAGAAAAGCAATATTCATGGGACAAGCTTGAGACCCCAGGTTCCCTCCTGGTGTTGATTCAGCCGGGGGACATTTTGATAGTCTGAGGCCAGCTGAATACAGGGGTGTCATCCTACAGCAAGCCTACTTAGAGTTCAAGGCTTTGGAGTAGTTCTCTTAAGAGACATGAGTACATGTACAAACCCTGATGTTTTTCTGGCCATTTCTAGTATGGACCAACTTGGGGGGCATTCTTCAGCTGCCAGTTACTATTGTATGTGGGAAGTGGCCTTATTCCATCATTATTTATAGCATCCCGAAAGCTTTGCCTCTGGCATGAACTGCCGTCAAATGAGGGCCCTTATGAGCCATCACATTCCTAGAACACACTAAACCTTTTAAGTAGATGGAAGGAAATACAACTTAATTTATTAGCCAAAAACAAGGCTTGTTAGCACAAACACGGGAGACTCAAATGAGCTTTCCGGTCCAAAGGAAGAAGACTAAAAGTGCAAATCAGTCACACCAGCACTCCCACCAAAAAGGAGGTAGCTCTGGCTCTCCCTGGTTCAAAGGAAGGATGAAAGAACTGTAGCCACTAGAAACCCAAGCTTTGTGTGGTCTCCCAGAGAGGGCTCTGATAGGCTCCAGTAGGCCTGGGTGGGGGTTCTGTCTCTGCTGTAGTGTTGGTTTTGTCTACTTTTCACAGAGACCCCATTGCATGTCAACCAGTCACAGTTGCCAGTGGGAGTTCTGTGACCCTGCCATTACAGGACAGGGACCATCATTTCTACCACACAGCCATCTTGGCCTCATCCCCACCACTGTTTAGTTTTCACCTGTTCTAGCACTGGGATGGAATGCAGAAGGAGACAGACACAGACTGACTTCCACCTTGCATTTGCTTTTCCCTTCTCCCATCCCTCCGCCTCTCCCATGCCACCCTATGCAGGATGAATCTCTTCAGCGCCTGCAGAAGGAGTCTGATGTCTTGCAGAGAACATACGCACACTACTTCGATCTCACAATTATCAACAACGAAATTGATGAGACAATCAGACATCTGGAGGAAGCCGTCGAGCTTGTGTGCACAGCCCCACAGTGGGTCCCTGTCTCCTGGGTCTATTAGGCTTCTCCGTGGCTATCTGAGTATAAAACTGGGAGCCACCTCCTACATGGAAAAAGCCTCTTTGTTATCGGCCTTGTGTCAGCAGGTCATGGTCCCTAGAGACTACCTAGTTGTAGTGTGACCTACATTTATAATTATTGTCATGTCCGAATAGATAGGAGGAGAAAATCAATTACACACTAATTTAAAGAGACAGTATCTTTTTTAATCAGTTCTCCTAAACTTTAATAAAATGTATCTTTAAATGTATGTATTATTCAATCCTTTGGAATGTTATATTTTTGGAAATCATAGCTTTTTATTTCCAAGGCCCCTAAAAACTGCACAAAATAGATGCTGCTTTCTATAATCTATTTTAATAATAATAAACAATGATTCTGTTACCTTGACTGGGGGTGGAACACTACATTCTTTTTAGAGTCTGATTTTATGGATTGGAATACCTTTCTTTCCTTTATTTATTTGAAATGATTAGTCTAGTGATTACAAAACAGTCATAAATTTTTAAAGGCCTTTTTTCTCTCTCTTTTTTTTAAGTCCTTTATGTAACATCCAGATACTGTGATACTGTCTCTTTGAAGCACCCTGTAAACCTTTTAGAAATTTGAAGTTGGGTCTTGACTCTTAATGCATGTGGACAGTCGCGAGCGTTTATGCTGTCGGTGTGTCTGTGTTGGACAAAACAATCTGTAATTACAACGTACATTCCGTTCACGGGGCACACCCAGGGGAATAAGAATAAATTGCTATTATGACTAAGTTGTAAACCTATGCACATCCCTTGCATTTCGGGCAACTTTATAAAACAGAAAAAAAAGAAACTGATTTTTATTAATAATAATCATGTAGTGAAATGTGTTTGTAATTTTGTCTCAATTTAATTTGTTGTAGGGTGGGAGGGGGTATTGCTGGTTTCGCCATTTCAGATCTGTGTTGTCTAAGAGTATTAACGTTTTAATTAAGCAAAGAAATGCGGATTTTTAATCTGTATGTAATTGTTTTAAGCACCCATTTAAAGAGAATATACTGTGCAATGAAGAAACCAGTTTAGGCATTTGCTACAAACTGAATTATTCCAAAAGAATAATCTATAACAGCCCTGTAAATTCCTTTAAAAATGATAACTAACAGGACAGTTTGACCATTTTTTTAAATATACTTCATTGTATGTGTTCAATAATTAAATGCCTTTGGGTCCTTCATTTCATTATAGATTTGTTCAGGTCTCCAAGCTGGTAATCCTTTCAGTTTTAAAATTTGTTAGATGCTCACTGACCCATCAAAGGCCCAGGAATGAGTATCAGTTGGCAGGGCAACAAAGCAGCCTGCCAGTGCACAGCTTGGACCACGTCTGACTCGCAAGGCCACCTGTGGTCTCTCCTTCCTCTTGCTCTATCCCTTGGCACAGGGGAGTCACCTGTCCTTGAAACATTCACCATCTCATCCCCCCACCATGCTGTCAGAATCACTAGAGGAGGTTCAGGCTGGGGTTCTCAGACTCTTTGCCAGAAGTCACTAGAGTGTTTCCCCTTCATGTGTGCGAGGACAAGGCCATGACATGACTCTGGTCCTTGGAAACACACCATCACTTTCATTTCTTGCAGGTTAGCTGGCCTCCATCACTGTGTGCCTTGGCAGAATGAGTTCTGGACTGAACAGCTCCTCTTAGGCACTGAACAGAGAAGGCATTTTTGTGTTCATACTCCTCTCCTGTTTTCAGCATCCCACCCTTCCCAACTATTATTACAACTATTATACTATTTGGTTTCTGTTTGTAGACCATTCTTTGTCAGTGCCCAGATGGGTCACAACTTACCAACAAGATACTGTGAGAATAACTTGAGTTCAGTCCTGCAAGTGAGGGTGACCTAACAGCACACCAGAGACAGGCTCAGCAGTAGGCTCTTGCTAGGTGGAGGGAGAAAACTTCAGGAGTTGCTTAGGGCTGTGTAGTACTGACCTCGATCCTAATCAGTTCCCAGGCCAGACACCATTAGTGCAGTAGTACTGACCGTAAGCCACCCTTTTCAGTGGCTCAGTACCTGCTCTACCTCTTCCAGTAAAGCACAAAGAAGACGATAACTAAGATGTGGGAAAGAGAACCATTCCTCCCTCTGGTAGAATCCCTTATGCTCCCACTTGCTCTTGAGAGCAGCTCTCCAGAGATGCTGGCAAGACCTGTCTATAGCCATCTACCGTGTCTCTACAGGTAGGATGAGCAGAGTAAAGTGAGGCCAGCTGAAGTGCAGGTGACTACAGACTGAAAGAAGTACTCCAGGACTCAGGGGTCTGGGGGACTGCTCTCCTCACTGGCCTTCTGAGGACTAAGAGAAGAGCATAAGCAGGCATCCCTCCTGCCTTTATGCAGGTGGTGAAACCCTGTACCTAGTACACAGTGGCTGTCCCAGCAGGTCACCTGATCTTTTCCACCAATACACAGCTCTAAAGCAGTGTGCTTATGACCTAGAAGAGAAACCATCTCTGAAGTCGAAGTAGTATCAGGTCAGTTGTACCCCGAGCAATCAGAGGAAATTGATCAAAGCTTCTTTACTGCTTTCATTTCATCAGTCAAAACCACACACAAACACACACACACACACACACACACACACACACACACACCCCGATTAGAGCAAATGACCAGAGGTTGCTAAATCAGTAGTCAGTTGAAGTGTTGGAAAGCCCGATTGCCGGTCCTTTCTGTCACCCCAGCCCTACTCCCCACAACAGGAGAGGGAATATCTGGATCTCCTAAGTTCTTTGTTTAAAAGATGGAGTGAGCTGATTTTCTAATCATAAAGCAGTAATTACTTCTCACATGCAGCGTATTCCTATCTGAACACTGAAAAGGAAGGTGTCACTCAGTTTAATTCATCTGGAAGCTTCCCAGTGTCGAGATAACATTAGAACTTCTTTAGATGCACCCCATCAGGTGAGATGGCTTAAAATATCTGCTCAGAAAGGCAAAAAAAAAGAGTTGACCTACTTCTTGCTATTTGCATTCAGAAGGCAGAGTCTCCGGCTATTGGTGGCAGAATGTGTGAAGCTGCAGAGTTGCCCCAGCAAAGGAAGAGTGCCAGAAAGTAGTCCTCTCCTGTATCCAAGGCCTGGAGCAGGCAGGCAGGCAGGCGGGCAGGCCAAGCGTTTCTTTGAAGCTACTGTTACCTTTTCAAGCTTTTCTGTCTCGTAGTTTTGTTTTCCAATCAGGTGTCTCTTCATTAAGGTTACCAGTTTGTTCTTTGCAAAAAAGTTCCATCAACTAAACAGGAAACAAGGAGCTACCCAGAATGGAAACTGCCACTTAAGAGTGAGGCAACCCAAAGCATTCTCTTGTCTCCCACTGATGGGATGTTCCTTTAGCATCTCAGGTCAGTTTCTTACAACAGGGCAAAAATAAGCTTAGCTTGTCACAAACACTATGGAGCAAACGGCTTGGTTAGTGAATTCTTCAGGCTTGGTTAGTGAATTCTTCGGGCTTGGTTAGTGAATTCTTCAGGCTTGGTTAGTGAATTCTTCAGGCTTGGTTAGTGAATTCTTCGGGCTTGGTTAGTGAATTCATAATAAAGAATAGAGGGCACAATGCTAAGCATTCCAAAACCGAGCCCTGGCCACCCTCATCGCTTCTTGTTTCAGGTCAGCATTCTGGTGGTTAGATAGTGGTGGCTGTTTGTCAGCCCTGAGCACAGCCTGCTCCATCTGTTCTCTTCACAGAGCTATGGCTGCTGAGGCACACTGAAGTCCCTGCATGCATCTTTCTTGATGCCTTGTTTCTTCCTATGGCTTTCAGAGGGGCTGCATGCTCTTCTCACTGCTGTTTTTATTTGGGGGCACTTGCCCTTTTCAGACCCCCTTTAGAAATGGGGTCCCCCTCTCTGTGTGGCACCACTGGCTAAGGGACCATGTACTTGGGAGGCCTCATGTGTAGTTGGCTGTGCCTGGGCACTGCACACATCCAAGTTTGCCTTAAACTTGTGGGAAGTCTTGGGTTGCCCAGCTTACAGACTGAAGTCCAACTCTCACATCCATCTGGAAGGAGGGGAAGAGGAAGAGCCTCCAGCCTTCCCATCTGTACTTCTGTTGGTGCCCTCAGGCCACAGCAGCAGCAGCTATAGGAAAAGAACAGCACCATCTCTGGGACAGGCATCCTCAAGTCTTAGCTGTTAGAGGGATGGGAGAGAACACCCTGACTTCCCACTATGTCACCTGACCCTCCATTAACTCCCTTGAATGAACTTGTGCAAATGGACCAAGCAAAAGAAAATGGAAGGAGATGTTTGCAGCCACACGGGAGACCTCATTGCTGGCCCCAAGCATAACTCCAGCTCTGTGTATGGGCAAAAACTTGGCACTTGGCTACTGCTTAGAGTCCAATCCATTCTCTATAGCACATGACTGAGTAAGGTCCAGGGATGTCTTTCTGGACCCAGGAGAGAATCTCAGCAGAGAGACTTGTGCTTGGGAATAAAAGTAGGCATTCCTCCACAGAAAGTGGCCTTGCCTTTATTTTTCATTTGGCAGAGACCAAGAATTGGGGGGTAGGGGTTGATTTCCAGTCTTTGATGTCGCCTGGGATGTCCTCTGCAGGCAGGTGGTGCTGAGACCACAGCATTGTGTTCCAGTGCAGTGTAGGTGCATTGCCATTCAGACTCAGTTCTGGGGTGGTTTTGCATAAAGCTTTGCCAATGTGTTCTTTCTTTCTGTATGTATTATTGCCTTTTTATAAAAGGTTTTGAAGTATTGTCTCAGTGATAAAAAGAGAGAGATGTTAATGGTTGTTGTATATTTCACCGTATCCGATTGTAAGTATTCGCAGGGTACAGCAAAGCCTTAGCTTGCAAGAGGGGCTGAAGGGGTTGGAAAGGTTCGGATTCTTTGTAAATGTCCTGCTTTTCTTTCTCTCTGTGTGTATCTGTTTACATGCCTTAGCACACGCCCTCCCATCCCAACCCCTTTGCCCTGTCACCTGAACAACCACGAGGCTGGTGGCACTGCCAGCACAGTACAAGTCAAAAACCCTAATCAGTTATCTTGTGTGACAGGGGAAGAAGAGAAACTGCATAGTATTCTTTGTAGAATATACATACTTGTAGGATGCTGTGTAATGGGAAACCATAGACTTGGGCTTTTGTCATTTCAAAGTTGGAGAAATGTATGAATAAAATGTATAAAACATGAAAAGGCACGTGTCTCCTCAGATTCCAGGCCAAGAGCTTGGGAACAAACACCCTTTCATGGCATAGAAGAGGAGGGACGGCCAGATTTAAGCCCTCTGCATGACTAAGCTTTGCAGGCCTGCCCCAGAAAAGGTCTGTACCAAAGGGCTGGCTTCTACCCTGTCTGGGAAGAGCATGTCCCAGGCTCCTGATGTCCATCCTGGCTATCACAGACTTCAATTTGCATTTGAATGCACACTTCAAATAGCTTCTGAACTTTATAAAAAGGGAGACAAACACAAGTTGTGACATCGGCTAGAAATAGAAGTCTAAATTGATTTTAGTGATGTAGGCGCCACAGCTCAGCAAATGTGGTTGGTTATATGACGTTTGCACAAAAAGCTGTGGGAGGAAGTGCTCCAGACTTCTTACTTGGCTTGATACAGGTGCAATTTTGTGGTTCAGTTTGGCTTCAAGCTACAGTATGGGACGTGGCTTTTGGGGTGCCCCTGCTCACCTCGTTGACAACTCCCTGCTCTGGCCTTTTGCTTTACTCAAGAAAGTAGTTGTAAAGACTCCCACTTGCCTGTGTTGCATACACCCCAGAAAGGAGCAGAGCCCCAGGGCATTTTACTTGCTCACTTGAAGCTTCACAATAAGGAACCCTAAATACTGGTGATTAGAAGCCAATGCTTGCTGGGCGGTGGTGGTGCACGCCTTTAATCCCAGCACTTGGGAGGCAGAGGCAGGTGGATTTCTGAGTTCGAGGCCAGCCTGGTCTACAGAGTGAGCTCCAGGACAGCCAGGGCTACACAGAGAAACCCTGTCTTGAAAAACCAAAAAAAAAAAAAAAAAAAAAAGAAGAAGAAGAAGAAGCCAATGCTTTATGCAAACTTATCACAATAGGAGTCTAGACAAGCTCGTGGCAGCAAGCTTGAAAACCTGGGTCTGATCCCCAGCACCCATAGAAAAAGCCAGGCATGGTGACAAAGCCTTGTAATCCCAGTACTGGAGAAGCAGAGACATGAATTCTGGGGCTCAGCTGGCCTCCCAACCTAGCTGAATTGGAACACCTCAAGCCTCAGTGAGAGACCCTATTTCAAAAGAGAAAATAAGCAGTTACTGAGAAGCATGAGGTTGACCTTTGGCTTCCACTCATGTACACACACACACTGTTGTGAGTGGCTCTCCTCCAAGCCAAGCAGCCACCATCTTGGGGAGTTCAGCTGTTCCCTCTTAGAAAACAATCACATTAGCTGGGCTTGTTGACTTTGCACCCATGAGGTGCATGGAGAAGGTCACAACATCTCATCTAAATATCAGCCACTCTACCACCTATTGTATGCAACCACCTTAATTGCATGTGGTGTCAGGGAGGGACTAGACTGACTAGAGTATATAGGCTGGGAAGACTACTGAAGGGGGCTTCATCAGTGAAGCTGTGGCCCCTCCTCAGAGCTACTCACTGCCAGAGGAGCTGAGTCAATTCTGATGGAGAAAAAAAAAAAAAAACGGCCTGCTGAGACCTCCCAAGTGGCTTCTGATTGTGAGGGGGTAAACTGAGGCTGGAGGTGGAGAAGCAGAGATTGCACAAGGCAGGCTCACCACAAATTAACAGTTTTCACAGAATTTCTCCTAAAATAACTTTGAATACCACGAATGTTCACCCTCTCTTGTAGGGCAGTGCTAACACGTGATGGTAGCCACACATTGAACCCAACACCTAGGGTCTGTGTGCTTTCTTTTATATAGCATGTATCTCAGGAAAAAAAAATATCAAACTCACCAACTATGATCACTTTTGCAGCTACCCACAATAACCATTTGGCAAGCTCTAATGCTGAGTCCTAATCTGGAAAGGATCTAGTCAAGGCAGAAAACAAATATCCTTAGCAGTTACAGAAGAGCTGTTTCAGAGTCTACAGAAGCATAAGGACGTCAAGCCAGGTCCCCAGCACCCACAGAAATGAGCCAGAGGCAGCAGCACAACACAGGCCTGTAATCCCAGAACTGGGATGGTGGGGGAACAGGTGGATCCCCAGAGCACAGTGACCAGCCAGTCTAGCATAATTGGTGAGCTCCTGATTCACTGAGAGACTGTCTTGAGAGAGAGAGAGAGAGAGAGAGAGAGAGAGAGAGAGAGAGAATCAGAGAAGTCACCTGATGTCAAGCTCTGTCCTCCACATGCCCAGAACACACACCTACACACGAGCTCACATGCGCAGGTGCACATTCTACATGAATAAATGCATCTGTGCATGCACAAACACAAGGAGAAATGAACAGTGTAGTGAAGGGTTGATTGAACTGGGGCTAGGACAATGCCAAGGACAGGGAGGAAACCTGCAAGAGTTCTCCTCCAGGGGTGCTTGCCTCTTCCACAAAGAGGTCGCTGACAGATGCAAATGAAACACAAGTAGGCCCATGTTCCCTTCACTGCTCCAGCCCTGACATTTGGCTCAGATGAGCCTATGCTTAAGGTGCCTTCACAGAAGAGAATTTTACTCCTCTATGAAGGCAAGTCACATCACCCTAGGTGTCAAATAGTTTCTTCAAGTAATTTGGTTGGTACAGTGTACTAGCTAGAGGCGAGCAAGATGACTCAGCAGGTAAAGGGGCTTGCTCTCAAGCCTGACGGCATGAGTTCAATACCTGGAACTCACATGGTGAAAGGAAAGAACTGATTCCTGAAAGTTGTCCTCTGACATGTACTGTGCCATTCACATATTCATCCAAGCACATGCATGCATATATACATACATACATACATATATACATACACAAAATAAATATTTTAAAACTAACTAGAACTGTGAAAAGAAAGTAGGAAAGTAGATGAATACATTTACACTAATATTAATGCTAACTTGTTTGACTTTTAAGTCTACATACAATTAAAGTACTCTATAATGCTAACACAGAAGTGGGGAAGGAGATAGCATTAACAAGGCTTGAGTTTGACATTGTCGAGGTCAGGAATTAAGTAATAGATTTTTGCATGTCAAAAATGCTAGTTAAGAGCAAGATTTCCCAGAATCCCTAGGTACCCAGACATAATGCCTGGTTCAGAATTCAAACATTAGCCTGGTTTAACAGAGTGCTCTCTCTCTCTCTCTCTCTCTCTCTCTCTCTCTCTCTCTCTCTCTCTCTCTCTCTCTCTCTGTGTGTGTGTGTGTGTGTGTGTGTGTGTGTGTGTGTGTGTGTGTGTAAAATTAATTTAGCAAAAACTGGGGAGACAGAATTTCTCCATCTGCCTCTGCTTTGCCCATATAGCAGTGTTATAATTTATAGAAAAGATGAAGTGAAAAACAGAAAATATGAATATTTAAATTTAGCTGTGGGCTCAGGCTCCCAGACAGGGAGATACTCTTCTTCCTGGTACCACGGATCTTAGGATGGACTATTTTCACTCCCAGTATGGTATTTCCTGTAGAGAGATGGTGCTGAAAAAAAATTTTTTTTAAAACAGACTCTTATTCATAGGGCCCCATTACATAATCATGAAAATAAAATTAAGAGGTTATAACTTCCAAGCTGAGATCAAACAATACAAAAGCACAGACCATAGAGGAAAGGCTTAATTAACTTAACTATCAAATTTAGGATCTTAAGAATTAAAATAGAAGCCAGGCACTGTGGTACAGCCTGTAATCCCAGCACTCAGGGCTGAGACAGGAGAATCAAGAGTTCAAGGCATAGAGAATTCAGGACCAGCTTGGGCTACGTGAGATCTTGTGCTAAAAGAAAAAGGAGAATTTGAATGGATTTGTCAAAAACAAAAAATAAAAACCAGAGTTAATGCCTTGTTTCAGTCCTCGGCAGCAGGGGCTGGGTATGGGGACCCAGCTAGAAAGACAAGCCCTAGAACAGACCTGGAATCTTTTAAACACCTTCCAACGCTGTAAGTAAATCTTTCCAAACTGGAGACCCTGAGATCTGTTCTTGACTTCCTTGGCAGTAAACAACAGACTGGGACTGGGATTGGGACTGAGACTGGGACTAGGGCTGGGGCTGGGGCTGGGACCCTTGGCTTCTGCCCCTGTGGGGCATCTGAACGCAGAAGAAAGAAGCCCGTGAACCTTATGCTCAAGGTGGCAGGAGAGGCTTGTAGCTCTCAGAGGTGACAGTCTCTGAGTCCACCTGGCTGCAGTGGTCATGGGGCTTCACTGAAAGGATCCAACAAAACACATTGAGCTGTTTGGTTTGTTTTCCTTCACTATGGAACATCCGGTCTACCCTAGGGTCTTTAAGCTCCCCTAATACTTTTTCTCCATAATGTTGAGGATAGAACCCAGAACTAGGCACCTAATAAATTTGAAGCTTCTCTTTGCAAAACAGAGAGCATTCCATAAAAACACAACCAATCAAAATGAAGACTGCGGAGCCTAATCCCAACTGATATATCTTTAAAAACAACTCGTGCTCCTAAGGCCCAGGGAACGTTGTGGAAGAAGAGGCAGAAAGATGGTAAGAGCCAGAGGATCTTGTTTTGCTGGTGAGATTCTGACTCCTAAGAATTTCAGAAGCTACACACATAAAGTCTCACCAATATGTCTGCCCAATTATGAGCTAAACAAGGATGATACCAATAGCCATGCCAAACTTGATGGAGAAAAGCCCAGGAAGCTTCAACCCCACACAAAGAACTACAGGCAACTAAGGAATATTCAGAGTCAAAAAAAATAGTCTTCTCCAGGGAAGGGCACACCAATCCAATCCAATACCAATCTAATACCAAATAGTCAACATTTAAGGAGATAGAGATAGATGGTAGATAGATAGATAGATAGATAGATAGATAGATAGATAGATAGATAGATAGATAGATAGATATAGATACAGATATAGATATAGATATAGATATATAATAAAAAGGAGTGCATGGATTTGAAAGACAGGAAGAAAGGGTATAAAAAGGGTTTGGAGGAAGGACAGGGAAAGGAGACATGGGGTAATTGTACTATAATGTCAAAAAATATATACATTATATATTTCTTTCAGAAATAAATACATAAAATACTTTAAATTGTACCCAAAAGTTGCAAGGGGCCCTAGGAACTGTTTTTAGCTCAGTGGGTAAAGCACTTGGTACATGAGCATGACGACCTGAATTCACATCTACAGCACCTCACATATGAAGCCAAGCATGATAACATGTTATTGAAAATCCACATCAGGGGGAGGCAGAAACGGGGGAATTCTGGGGATGGACACTCAGTTGCTGAGCAGCCAAGCTACTTGGCAAGCTCCAGGTTCAGTAGAAGACTTTGTCTCTTTTTTTCCATTTTTTATTAGATATTTTATTTACACTTCAGATGCCATCCTCTTTCCCCATCCCCCCCCCTTAGAAAACCCCTATCCCATCCCCCCTCTTTCTTTTTGCACATATATATTTTTTTAAAAATGTTAATCATAGGCTTTATAAGTTTGGAATTGTTCAATCAGAGGTGTAACCCACTGACCAACCTAGATATAACAACTATCTTTGACTGGTGGGGATACATGAACATCTGCCTCCCTGTCTCCCCACTCTTTCTCTCTCTCATCACCTAGCTTCTCCTCGCCTTCTTCTCCTCAGACTTTGTCTTACTAAATAAAGTGCAGAGCATTCCAGGATGATGTCAGACACTGATCTCTGGCCTCGATACACAAGTACATGTAGTGACACATGGGTGTACACATATGAACATGTACACACATATACTCAGGCATACACAAAGGAAGATAGGGAAGTGAATACTTAGGAAAAAAGGTTGCATGTAGTAACATAGCAAACGTCCATAGTCCTCTGTTACCAGGCATCCATTGTGAATGTAGGTTGTAGCTTCTCATGCCAACAGTTTAGTCACAGTTGATGGCACTTCCAACTTCAGATCTTCTCCATTTTTGTCTTCATTGCAAGGAGGGTGGGTATTTGTAAAAGGGGAAGACAGGAGAAACAGGCTTGGGGTGCAAGAAGGAGAGATGAATTGTTTAATACCGTATTAGTTAATTTTTTATCACTTTGACCAACTACGTGACAAGAGGCGGTGTAAGGGAAGACGGGTGTGGCAAGAGTTTAAGACAGCTTTGGCAGTCAGAAAGCGGTGGGTGGGGGTGGTACACAACCCCCAAGCCTCACCTCAGAGCAGCCCATGGCCATCAGCCAGGCCCCAACTCCTGGGAATTCCATAACCTCCACCGAAAGTACCAGAAGCAAGGGACCACCTTTTCAACAAACATGAGCCCAAGGGACATGTCCCACCACCCTTAGCTAGAATGACAGTGTTTTCCAGCTCACAGAGCTTTCTGGTCAAACATGCATTTTCTTCCTACTCAAAGAGGTGCTTCAACCCAGGTAGATGGAGCTCTACCCCTCTGGCTCTTACAGCCTTTCCACCCTGTCTTCGGTGATGTTCCTTGAGTCATGAATGTTGGGCCTGTGCTGTAGATGTAGTCATTGGTGTGGGATATCCTGTGGTCAGTTATTCTCCGCATTTTGGCCAGTTATAGATTTTAGTGATGCTCTCTATCTGCTACAAAAAGAAGTTTCTTGAAGGTAGGACCCTATTGCTAAAGGCAGCACGAACTTTGGACACAGGGCTTGAGGACACAGAGGAATTGAGCTGGAAGTAACACAGAAGCCTCCTCCCTAAGGACTGTCTCTCACAGGCTTGGAAGGAGTTTGTATAAGGTGCCAAGGGAGAAAAGCAATTTAAAGTCCTATCCAGCTGTAAAGCATATGAACCATAGACCTAACCGGCACAGCAAGGTAACCCCTAGAGTGGCAGAGGGGCACCTACATCTTGACCCTCAAATAGCCATTTCATTGGACTTAAGGTTCATTCAGTGGGAGGGAACTCATGCCTGGTAGTAGAAACTTGACCTGTGGTCGATGAAGTCATGGACCCTAGAGAACACATTACTGCCACTTTCCAAAACAATGTAATCCCAACTGCATGCTAAATACTTATACCCACAGAGAAGTATAACACTCACCTCACCAAGGAAGCTTTTGTTATTTTTGTTTGTTTGTTTTTAACTGGCAATGATGATGCACACATTTAATCCCAGCACTCAGAAGGCAGAGGCAGGCAGATCTCTGTAAGTTCAGGGCCAGCCTGGTCTACAAAGTGAGTTCCAGGTTAGCCAGGGCTACACACAGAAACCCTATCTCAAAAATCAAAAAACAAAGATTTATCTGAGTGGAATGTGTTGGCGCAGCCCTTGATCCCAGCACTCAGAAGGCAGAGGCAGACCCATCTCTGTGAGTTCAAGACCAACTTGATCTACAGAGTGAATTCCATGACAGCCAGGGATACATAGAGAACTCCTGTCTTGAAACCACCACCACCCCCAATTTTTATTTTAAAATTTGTGGTGTGTATGTGTGTGTGTGTGTGTGTGTGTGTGTGTGTGTGTGTGTGTGTTGTCCCTACATGTGTGATGATGCCTATAGAGGCCAGACGAGAGTGTTGGATCCTTGGAAACTGAAGTTACAGACTGTTGTGAGATACCCAAAAATAGGTATTTGGAAACAAACTCAGGTCTCTGGAATACCAGCAAATGTTCTTAACCAATGAGCTATCTCTCCCGCTCCTTGTTCTTTCTCTTTTTTGAGGAAGGGTCTCATTGTGCACCTCAGAGTGCCTTGGAACTTATTATGCAGCCCAGGCTGGCCTCACACCAGAGCTCCTCTCACCTTTGCCTCTCAAGTGCTGGGATCACAGGTGTGTACCTCCACTCCTTACCTGTCTCGTGGTTTTGATAGGCATGAGTTCATTTTCCTACTATGTAAGTTTTCATCCAGAGACAGCATTAATTATGTCTCTGTCTTTATTCTTTACCATGGTCTTGCTCCCCATTTTAAGGAGAGTACCTTGTAACTTTTTCTGGTTCTGGCTATTGAGATTATGAGGATCTTCTAGGACAATTAAGGCATCTTTAAATATACTACCTTAACATAAAATCCATATCTCAGTAAGAAGCCAATGGCATTATTTGGTTGTTTGAAACCCATTCCTGACAAACATTATTAGCAATCTAGAAATAGAACATCTGTGTTCTAGAACCAAAAAGCATTCAAGCTAGTTTAAGTATAGAAAGAGTGTATAGAAGCTAGGTCCAGGGTTACTGTTGGAGAGGAAGAAAAACATCTAATGGGCTGGAGAGATGGCTCAGTGGTTAAGAGCACTGAGTGCTCTTCCAGAGGTCCTGAGTTCAATTCCCAGCAACCACATGGTGGCTCACATCCATCTGTAATGGGGTCTGATGCCCTCTTCTGGTGTGTCTGAAGACAGCTACAGCGTACTCATCACATACATAAAATAAATAAATAAAATCTTTAAAAAAATAAGAGGAAAAACATCTAATATTCTGTGATACAGTAACTATAGTTCAGGACAATTGATTATTAGAGACTATTTTGAGTGTTCCCAGAATAACAACAAAAACATCTAAGTTATAGATAGACTACTTACATTGATCTGATCATTACACCATATATACATGTTCTGAAATCTCATACTGTAGTTCATAAATATGTACAATTATTCTTTTCTTAAAACCTAAGCAGGGCTGACAATATGGCTCAGCCCATAAAGGCACTTGCCACCAAGCCTGATGACCTGAGTTCAGTACCCAGGTTTATGGTGAAAGGAAAGAACATGCTCTCAAAGTTGTCCTCTGACCTCCACATGGTACCATGCCATGTTCATGCCCACACATACACACAAATAAACGAATGAATATAATAAAATTGAAACTTAAAAATAATAATTAAAAAAAAAGTCCTTAGATTAGATACATGTAGTGACACATAGATCTAATCCTAGCATTCAGGAAACTGAGGCAGGAGGATGACAAGTGCAAAGTAGCTTGAAGTACACAGAGTAAAACTCTGTCTTAAAAATAAAAGGAGAAGGGGAGGGGGGGGAACACTGTGAACTCTAGTGCACTCGTTACTCTGACCTATTGAGGTTCCTTCAGGTTATGTTCAGTGATCCAGAATTTGTTTGTGAGCCTACCCGTGCTGGGGTAGGCTTTGATGATGCAGCCACCTGAGTCATATCTGTAAGTAACCCTTCACCACATTCCTCTTAGTAATCCCAATAAAACTGGGTCCCTATCTGGAGTGAGTAGGCACTTGTTCATCTTTCCCTAGAGATTGTATCACATAACACCAACACGTCTACCCAGGGGACTCATTAATTACAAAAAGAAAAGCACTTTGGACTAGCTACCGCCATATCCTCCAAACAGTCCTGAAGGGTAGGCATCATCACCATGTTCACTTTGTAAGACACAGAAACTGAGACGTTGGAATTGATACAGATGGTTCTAAAAGAGACGGTTCAGTCAGGAAACTGCTTGCTATGTTAGTGCAAGGACCTGAGGGCGATCACAACAATCCATTGCAAAGCAAAACCAAACCAAACAAAACTATGGTGGCATGCATTTGTCATCCCAGCACTGGCAGAAGTGGGGGCAGAGACGGGCAAATCACTGCTGTGCTCTGACCAGCCAAACTAGCCTATTGGGGCCAGGTGAGGGCTGTTCCAGCAGGGAGAGCACTTTCCAAAAAATGTGGATGGCACCTAAGGAATGACATGAATGACACACACACACACACACACACACACACATACACACACAAAGATACAGACACAAACATATACAGACACGCACACATACAGATGCAGACACACACACATACAGATACAGACACACACACATACAGATAAAGACACAGAGAGAGAGAGAGAGAGAGAGAGAGAGATACAGACACACATACACACAGAGATACAGACACACACAGATACACACACACACAATGGGTGGGGGTTCTATTTCTAGCCCCTGCTTCATGTCCCTCATAGGGTACAAGAAGTGGCCATGGGAATAGGGGAAGTATCCCTTCCTGGGTAGGACCTGGGGAAAGTTTAGAAGGAACTACTGCAGCTGGGGTAGGAGCGGGTAGGCAGATCATGCCTAACAAACAGGAAGAAGCATTGTATTAGAGCAGGAAGTAGAGGGCCTGAAGGCCGGACTAAGACAAGCCTCTTGCCTTTGTGCATACTCCCGCCAAAGCAGACTAGACCTCCCCAGGACCTGAGACCCAGCACAGTCCAGAGCCCAGGCAGACTTTGTCAAGGCAAAGTTCCTCCCAAGCCAGATATGACCCCAAAGAAAGTTTACGTTACGTAGAAACATACTTGTGCATATGTGTGTTTGCGTACACGCATGCATATGCAGGCCAGAGGTCAATGTCGTGTATCTACCTCAATCATTCTCCACTTTATTTTTTTAATTTCCATTTTATTTATTCGCTTGAGGGACAGGTGTGAGGTAGCTGTGCCTGGGAGTGTGTGCTTATGAAATCAGAGGATAACTTTTGGATGTAAATGTTCTCCTTCCACCATTCTGGGAAGCAAACTCAGTCACGCTTGCATGCTGCAAGAACTTTTACCCAATGAACCATCTTGCTAGCCTATCTGCCTTTTTTTTTTTTTTTTTTTTTTTTTTTTTTTGAGACAAGCAGCAGCATCCTGTCTCTGCCTCCCCAGTGCTGGGATTAAAGACACATGCTGTTGTGCCCAGCTTTTACACGGGTGCTGGGATCGAACACAGGTCCTGGTGCTTGCCTGGCAAGTGCTTTTGCCAAATGGAGCCATCTTGCCAGATCTTACTTGTTCATATTTTTGTTGACTTGACCAGGTGGTGCCTTCTTCTGCTGGGTCCCTGCTAGGAGCCACAGAGCAAGCCTCTCATTTCCTCATTTACCCACCAAGGTGTAGGGGTCTCCCTTCTTTCTACACTCACCCCCTTCCTATAGCAGTAGCATCTTGGGTTTTGGCTGGAACATATAGACTTTAGTTTCTCTTCAGTTTATGTATCTCTCTTCCCTTCCACTGGAGATATAACCAAATGGGGTAAATAACATGCCTCGGCCTCCAGTTGTATTTGGTCAAATGGGGGATGAATGTAGGGAATGAGGCAACTGACAAAAAATACCATTCACGTATTTATTTTTTCACAAGTTTATACACATCCGTAATATACTTTGATTGTATTTACCCCCATTACCTTCTTATCCCCTTTCTCTTCCCACCAAACCGATTTCCTTTCTAAGTCTCCCTCCTTCTGTCATGTCTCAGTGTGTGTCCCACACATCTAGTTAGCTTTGCTTGTATGGGCATAGGGGCGGGTATTTACTTATGCAAAAGCAACTTACCTGTGGCTACGCCACTGAGGAGTACGCCCGCCGCCTCCCATAACCATTTACAGTCTATAGCACTCAAGGAGGGGGTGGAGTCTTATATAAGATTTCTTCAATCCCCAGTGGAATTCTTAAGAAATTCCCATTATTGTGCAGGGAGCATGTCCAGAAGGCAGAATTTCACAGCAACCCTCTTCCTCCTCTGGCTCTTACATTCTTTTTCTCTCCTCTTCTGCTGTGTTTCCTGAGCCCTCAGGAGGGGGTGGGGGCAAGATATAGATGCCCCACTCACATCTGAACACTTTGAGCAATAATGAGTCTCTGCATTAACCGTTGCCCACAGCAAACAGTGCCCCGGCCCGCGGGGATTCGACGAGACCTTAGGGAAGGGGGCGAACGAATGAAAGGACAAGAGACACAAAGAATGAGAGCAAGTCTGAGGTTCTGATCAAGCTCTGAAACTTTAATTTTGGGGGCAGGTTATAAAGACACAGCAAACTGGGAAGTTTGGGTGAGGGTCATTGTTTAGGGCTATCTTACTATGGGATCCTTACTGTCTAAGACCTTCCCACTGTCATAATCTTATCACCCTAGACCATCCCATTGTCATAATCAGCTCCAAGGAAATGCCAGACGTTCTTTAGGTTCCTGGGACCTGAGACCTGTGAATGTCCTTTCTTAACCTTGTACTGACTAGACTTTCTAAAACAGCAGGTAATTTCCTGAGTTTGGCTCCCGGCAAAACAGAAGCTTCTCTGACCAAGGCTGAGAGCAACACTAAGCTCTGGGTGTAAACATATTTGGAAGGCAGAACAGTATAAGCCCTGTATGGCCTCCGTAGCCATGGAGTTCTGACCAGGGTTACAGTAGCAGACATAACTTTGTCCAGAAAGCTGTTGCTTCCCCCCACCCCCCAGCAGTTGTACCACTATGGCACTAGTGGCACCTCTTGGTGTCTAGCTGGTACTGTAGCTTACAGAGTTCAGAGCTGGGTAAGGCTGCTGAGGGGTTTTCTCCCTACCCAGCACCTCCCTGCGCCATGAAAGCTAACTAGCAAGGGAAAGGCTTCCAGCACAGTTCCAGATTAATATAGCTACACCCAGCAACCCAAGCGCGTGATGTATTGTCTGTGCTGTTTTCATCTAGTTCTAGTGGACAACTAAGAGCAACGACAAAACCCTGTATCATTTTGAGGTTCCCTAAGGCCTCCTTGACCAATGTTTCATAATAAAGTATCCCATACCCGGCACTGGGATGTTTTCTTTAATAACCTATGAGTCCTGAGAGCAGAATTATCATATATATACATATATATGTGTGTGTGTATATGTGTATATATATATGTATATGTGTGTATATATGTATATATGTGTGTATGTATGTGTATATATGTGTGTGTATGTATGTATGTATGTATGTATGTATGTATGTATATTCCTTTTAGGGTTCGTTTGTACTTTGTTTTTGCTTGTGACAGGACCTCTCTATTATGTAAGTCTGGTTGTCCTGGAACCAGGACTGGCTTTGAACACACAGAGATCCACTTACCTCTGCCTTCCTAGTGTTGGGATTAAAGGTGTACACCACCATGCCTGGCCAGAAAATATTCTTGATAGAAAAAATACAGTTTTATTTGTTCCCTTCCTCCCTCTTTCTGACTAGACTATGTATGTGATGGCTGGTGCTTTGGCAGCCCTGTTGGATTATGAAATGGCTAATAGAACGAGATACAAGGGATGGATAACTTCTGAGAGATGTAGGTCTTTTTGAGCTTTGTAGTGAAGCTGCCATATAGGCTAGAGACTTCCTTCCCACCGAACTTAATGGAATTATTTTGTCTTGATTTGATATGGGGTGGGAGGGATGAAATTCAGGACCTTGTGAATACTACCAGGATACTCACTAATTAGCAAATAAAAATTGTTTAAACTTATGGTGTACTTCACGATGCTTTGACCTATGCGTGCATTTGTAAAATGGCTAAATCAAGCTCTTTCTCCGTTGTTTCACAGATTTATTACTTTAAGAAATATGTGTTGATTATTTCATGTGTATGAGTGGTTTTGCCTGCATATATGTGTGTGCACTACATGCAGGCCTAGTACTACCCTCGGAGGCCAGAAGAGGGCATCAGATCCCCTGGAAGCTGATGGATGGTTGTAAGCTGGGAATTGAACCCGGGTCCTTCGCAAGAGCAGCCAGCACTCTTAACTACTAGACCATTTTCCTAGCTCCCACATGGATTACTTCTCTAGTGAAAACATTTAAAAAAAAAAAAAAAAAACCCTCTCAGGGAGCTTCAAGTAAGTAGCATTGCTAACTAGAGTCATCCCACTGTCCAGGAAGACCTATCCGTCTTGTGTGTATGTGAAACTTTGTACTGACATGCTCTGCGCCCCGGGTGCAGACAGAACCCCTTGCACTCTCTGCCTCTATGGTTTCAAGTTGTTTCAGGTTCCCTGTGCGGATGAGATCATGTGCTATCTGGCTTCCTCTGTCTGGCGTAATATCCTGCAGGTTCTCCCATCCACTCCCACAGATGTGGACTGGATCGGGAGGAAGAAATGAACTTCTAGGGCATCTCAGCCTCTGGAGCTGAAGTTTGTTACCCTAGCTGAGCACCGGTCCAGCCTCCAGCAGTGACTCACTTTTCTTCAGCTCTGAAAAAGAGTTACATGGCGATTTCTCCCCTTCGATCCTCACGTCAGCTCCTTGAGGTGAAAGGAATTTTCCTAATGAGGAAAGTAGGGGCCGCAGCACTGCAGGCGGTGGAGGAGAGACAAATGAGGCTGTCTTTGTCTTTCCAGAAGGCTGCGCCTGCAGCTGCTGTCTTAGTCAGCGAAGTGCCAGGGGAGCCAGAAAACTGGAGACGTGCCTCTGCAGTCACAATCAGAAATCCCAGAAGTGTGCTGGTAGATTTGGGCATCAGGAAACCAGCTTCCAAAGGGCGAGTTCTTCTACAAGACCCCGAATATGTACCTATCAGTTTGAAATGGAAATGTAGAGAAAGAAAACACTCAGGCAGATGTGCGCGCGGGCACACACACACACACACACACACGCACACGCACACGCACACACAATTAAAAAGGTGTTAGAGGATGGGGCGAGAACATTACAATGTAAAGAGCAGCCTAGTCTGTATAGTGAGCCTTTGTCTCAAACCTGTTTTTTGTTTTTTTTTTTAAAGAAGAAATACAAATGGCCAGTAAATATCTGGGGAAATATTCAACATCCTTAGCTAGCAGAGACATGCAGATTTAAACTGCTTTGAAATTCCACCTCACTTCAGCCAGAGTGGCTGTCGCCAAGAAACAAAATGACGACAAATAATGGTGGATGTATAAACTCACGCAGCCATTAGGAAATCTGTCTGGAGGTTCTTCAAACATCTAAACTATCGAACTAACCTTACGGTCCATTGTATGTATACCTGGAGTACTATGTATGTCACCCACTGCGGATACTTGCTATCCACATCAATGCTTGGAGCTACAATTCTTTCCATTGGAAAGACCATGGCAACATCCACTCCTCCTCTGAGGGTCCCAGCGACAGAGACAAGATTCCCCTGAAGTTCACTCTGGAGAACCAATGAGGTTCGTGGGCTTCATTGCAGAGCACAGGTGAGGAGTTCTTTACAGGGGTGTGGGTGTTCCTCCCCCACAACCAGCCACAGCAGCCTTTCCACAACAAGGATGAGGGCTTCTTTATAGTCACATGGAAGGAGGGAGTCCTCCTTCTCTAGTGTCCTCACCTCATCCTTATATATACTCCAACCCCTCCCTGAGATCACCTGCAATTAGGAAGCATCATATACACCAGGTGGTGGGAGCCGCCGGATACTTGGGTTAGCTGGATACTTGGGTTAGGGTCTTGTGACCTATGTGAGGAGTTATAAGCAAGCCATCAGCAAACCCAGCTGAAGAGTTTTGCAAGGAGGTTGAGCTAAAAGTCCCCAAAATGTTGATTGCTTGTCTCCGAGGACAATCATGCACAGCACCACTGCACTATGAGAGATGGATGGAGAAAGTGTGCCACAGACACAGAGTGGGATTCTGTGCCAATACAAAGAAATCAAATCACAACAGCACAGCAAAACACATAGATCTAGGGAAATCGCCATATTAAGTGAGGTAAGGCTAACTCAGAATAAGGAGAAGAGAGAGAATGCAGTGGCATTCAGATGTCATGAAAGCTGAAAAGAACCAGAAACAGGCAAGGGGATGGAGGAGGCAGGGGATGAGTATGGACAAGGTCCCGAGTCCCATCCCCAGGAGCAGTTAAACTTTACCGGTAACCAGTTGGATAGACATCTAGCTGGTGTTCCCTTTTTTGGCTCTTGTGAGTCAAACTGCTATGACCATTCATATGTAGGTTCACGTGTGAATATAAGTTTTCATTTCAGTAGGATGAAGGGACAGGAGTGCAAATGCTACAGTGTGTAGTGGTTGTGTGTTTGATTGTGTAAGAACTGCCACATTTCTTCCAGAATGGCTAACTGCACTTTCATACGTGAGCCACCAGCATCGGGTGTCATTGGCTTTTATTTTTGCCATTCTGAGAGACATACAGACTTATCTCACTGTGGCTTAGCTATGCCTATCTCTGCTGGGTGGTGATGCTGGATGTCTTTGCATGTGTTTATTCTCCATCTCTGCATCCTCTTCAATGATAGGTCTGCCTATGGCTTCTGCCCATTTCCTAACTACACTATTGCCATTTTCACTGTTGAGTTTGGAGGGCCCTTTGTGGGCTATGTGGTTTGCAAATATGTTCTCCTGGCCTGTAACTTACTGTTTTATTTCTAT
Organism: Arvicanthis niloticus; assembly: GCF_011762505.2. Taxonomy (NCBI): domain Eukaryota; kingdom Metazoa; phylum Chordata; class Mammalia; order Rodentia; family Muridae; genus Arvicanthis; species Arvicanthis niloticus. The sequence goes on from NC_047679.1 coordinate 6,709,631, forward strand.
ATTTATTTCATGTGTGTGTTGACTCGTGCATGCTTTGACATGTGTGTGGAGGTGAGAGATCAGCTTCCAGAGGTCGGTTCTCTCTTCCTGCCATGTAAGTCCCTGGGATTGAACTCAGGCCATCAGACTTGGGAAGAGTGTTTTTGTATGCTGAGCTATCTCGCCAGCCCTGTACCTTATGTGTCCAGCACATGGCCTGTTGCAGAATCACACTTTAACTTTGATGAGAATCGATCAGTTTAGTCTTTTAACATCAAGTCTAAGAACTGTTCCTAGCTCCAAAGCCCCACCCACCCCATCCCATTGTTTTCCAAAATGTCTTATATTTATACTTAATTTAATGATTCATTTTGAGTTGGTTTTTTTGTTTTGTTTTTTTTTTGTTTTTGTTTTTTGTTTTTTTCACACACTGTGAGGTTTAGGCTGGAGTTGCTTTTTGCTTTTTTTTTTTTTTTTTTTTTTTTTTTGATCTATAAACACACACTTGCCCCAAGGCATGTTGATCATGGTGAGGGATTCAAGTTTCATCTCCAGCTTGTGGAGGTATTTTGAAGGCTATAAAACCTTACAGTGGTTTTCAACCTTCCCAGTGCTTAGACCTTTTAATACAGTTTCTCATAACATGATGACCTACAATCAGAAAGTTATTTTGTTGCTACTTCATAACTGTAATTTTGCTACTGTTATGAATCATAATGTAAATATCTGACATGCAACCCCAAAGGGGTTGTGACCCACAGGTTGGAAACCACTGTTTAGGAGGTGGGGTCTGGATGGAGATCACTAAGGCCAGGCCTGTAGATGGTTTTGGCCAACCCTGTAATAGAAATATTAAAAATCCCAGCACAGGGCTTCTTCCCCACCTTAGACCATTTATGTTCCTGGATGAAAGACACACACAGCCTTCATATATATATATATATATATATATATATATATATATATATATATATTGGTTTTTTGAGACAGGGTTTCTCTGTGTAGCCCTGGCTGTCCTGGAACTCACTCTGTAGAACAGGCTGGCCTCGAACTCAAAAATCTGCTTGCCTCTCCCTCCCAAGTGCTGGGATTAAAGGCGTACGCCACCACTGCCCGTCGCCTTTATATTTTAATACAGCATGCACAATCACTGGGCAACTGCCTACCCTCCATGTTCTTAGAATCTGCTTTCCCATCGATAACCCTGAGTTATCACTGACTAGTTACTATGCTCCATCTGGGCTGCTCTTAACCCAATTGGGCAGCCCTCGGGGCCGTATTCTCTGGGCCCATGGTGGCTCTCCTTCTCCCTCCTGCACATTCTTCCGTTATTCCATGGCAGCTTCCTTCTGCTCCTTCCCTCCTCTTGGTCCTCTCTCCAAACCCACAAACAGTCACCCTCACCTGTGTCTCTTCTGCCCAGCTATTTATTGGCTGTTAGCATCTTTATTCACCAATCAGAAATAACTTGGGGGCACAGGCGCTAAGGGCAGACTCCAGGTCTTGGAGGCCCACACTTAGCATTACAATAGACAGTAAAAGACAAAACCTCAACACAACCCCAATTCCAGTTCCCGGTTAGTTCATCTCTTCGTTTCCTGTATACCACAGTCATATGGGAAATCCCTAATGTACACCCCACCTCAATGGCCCAAGCCACTCGGCTATCCCTTCCCTAGTACTATGGATTGAAGCCCTCTGCAACTCAGAACCAAAACCAATCTTGTCTTTCTTAAGTGGCTCCTGTCAGATTGTTTCCATGCCACTGCTTGCCCTCCATCTCCCAGTCAGGGTTTCTCTGTGTAACAATAGCTTTGGCTATCCAGAAAGTAAGGCTATACCAGGCTGACCTCAACTCAAAAAGATCTGCCTGCCTCTGCCTCCCAAGTGATTAAATTCATGCACCATCACTGTCTGGCCCCTCTAAGGTATTTGTCAAAGTGATGAGAACAATGACTAACCGAGAGGCTAGTTCTTTGGGAATCCTTTTGATTATTCCTTCCAACCTTCAATTATGAGCTCTAGAAAAGAACTAACTGTCTGTCCCCTTACTGTGTAGAACAGGGACATTGACTAGAAGTCTGGAACTGAGCCTGTGAGAATAAATTATAAAAATGAAATTTTAGGTCTCAACATGAAAGATTCATAGTTTCAATTTACACTCAAGTGTTAGCTGCCCCTGGGGTGCATCCCAGGGACTTGAACTAACATTTCAAAAGAACAAAGGACCCAAGATAGAGGCAATAAAACACCTGGGTAAACAGTCACTTAAAAGAATTCTCTAGGAGCGAGATACTGATGTAAATAGGGACAGAGACTGGGAAGGAAACCAAGCTTGAGAACACATGTTAAAATCAGCCTTTGTAGTTATTGATTAAGAGGTAAAACTGCCTTTTATGAGCCTTGTGAATGTTGGTATATAAACGGCCTCAACTCTGATTCAACACTCTCTTTTGCCAGAACACAAGAGAGTCCTGGTGCACCAGTATCAATAAACCTCATGTTATTACAACGAGGCCTGCCTGTGGGTTCTCTGTGGGAGCACGTCCCTTGGTTTTGGATACTTAGAGTCTAACAAGACGTATATTCAAATACCACTTTTGCCATATACTAGCTATGGATCTTTGTCAAGTCACTTGAGCCTCTAAACCTCAGTTTCCACATTTGTAAAATGGATGTAACTGCCTATCCTACAGGATTGCTGTAAGACTAGATGAAAGAATTAAATAATTCTGCACTGACTTCCTACTGGGCACATAATACACCATGGATAATGGTAACCATCTCGTTTCCAGAGGAACACACATTTTGAAATAAAGGGAGAAAAAGTTTTGGCAAAGGCAAGTATATATATATATATATATATATATATATATATATATATATATATATATCACATTAGGAATGGGGTATAGAACTGATATAATGGGATTTCTCCTATTGATGACAATCTCTGTAGTTATTTCTCCTTGGATATTTGGGGTTTATTTTTTCATGTTATTAAGAGAATTAATAATAGGTATCACTGCAGGACACCAGGAGGGTCACTCAAGGACATTCTCACTAATAGCTATTAACTTATTAAATGAAGCAGAGTCTCACTGCAGGAGCCCAGCACTCATTAGTGGCTTGGATGTACATCCTTGTAATTGCCCAGGTGATCTTCCAAACTCCTGGTCTAACTTTTTTGGATCTAATGCTGTTAGAGCACAAGGAAGGCATGTGTTCTGGTGGCATGGGAAAGGAGACTGACCAATCCCACATCTCTTTTCAATGATATGCTCTTTGAAGACAAAGAAGGAATCAGAGAGATCTGTGACCCTGGTTTCCGGGTACAGTGACACATGCCTAGCACTCAGGGGAGGCAGAGGTAGGCAAATCTCTGTGAGTTCGAGGCCAGCCTGGTCTGCAGAGTGAGTCCCAGGACAGTCAGAGCTACACAGAGAAATCCTGTCTTCAAAACAAACACACAAAATTATAGTGCACAAAGAAAGATTTTTAAGTGGGAATCTTTTAAACATATTTTCACTACTTCTGACACATGTTAACATTTCTGTTTACTTAGTAATTTTGTGAGATCATTTTGTGAGGTTATTTGAGTGGTCATTAGTGTTAATTGTCAACAAAATCTAGAATCACCTGGGAGTTGGGCCTCAGCATGCCTGTGGAGGATTATCTTGATTAAGGTAGGAAGAACATGCCCACTGTGGGCAGCACCATTCCCTGGTTAGGATCCTGAACTGAGCAGCAGCATTTGTCTGTTTCTGGAATGTGGGTGCAATGTAACCATCTGCTTCAAACTTCTGCTGTCTTGGCTTCCCCCATACATTTAATTTTAAGCAAAATAAGCCCTTTCTCTCTTAAGTTGCTTTCATCAGACTACTTTATCACAGCAACAAGAAAAGAAACCAAGACAAGGGGGGAAGGGGTCGCTGAGGACTGAGCCCACAGCCTCCCACATGGTAAGCACACTATACCACTGAGCAATTCTGGTTGTTTGTTTGTTTGTTTGTTTTAAGACTGGTAGCATCTACTAGTTCCATGACCCACTAATGTACCAAAAGTAGGTGATAAGAACTAGGTACTATGAGTGATTCATGCCTGTCATCTCAGTACTCAGGGGACTAGGGCAGGGAGTGGGGTTGCCCTGAGTTCAAAGCTAGCCTAGGCTACAAAGTAAAAAAAAAAAAAAATCTCTCAAAACCACAACAAAAGAGTGAGCTGTGAGTAGCCCTTCGGCGTGAGGAGCTATTTGCAGGCCAATAGGGAACTCCACCAGTGGCAAGGATGGAGAAAAAGCCTCCTCAGACCTCTGTGCGGGTTGGACTTGGTGAACTCAGTCTAACTATAAACAACAACTCTTTTTCTGCTCTTAGGAACACGGTTTTAAAAGTCAACAAAATTTCAAGGGAACGCCCTTCAAAATTGTATGTTTACCTGAGTGCCTTTCAATTTCAATTTCTTGGAGCACAAAGAGAAGGAATAGAGGTCACATTCATTCGGGAACTGAAGTTGGCTGGGGTTGGGGAGGGAAGAGACCAAAGGTCAGGCCTCACTCCAGCCTGTACCCCAAACCACCAGAGAAGCAAACACCAGCCTGCTCCTTCAGACCAGGGCCTGATTGTATGTGGTGTGTTAGGGAGAAGAGAATTAGATGAAAACTCAAATTGACCCAGCCAGGGGGAAATGGGGAGTGCCATCTCAAGGGGAAGTGAGCCAGCAGTTCCTGCTGATGCTTATGGGATAAAAGCAGGGCTGTGGGTGTGGTTCAGTGGTAGAGAGCTTGCCTAATATGTATGAGGCCCTGAGTTCCATCCCCAGAATTTAAAAAAAAAAAACACACAGTCCAGATGACCCATGGACCATGCTCCCCCACGTTCCCTGAAAGCTGAGTATGATGGTGTGCCAGCCCCAGCACCCACTAGCCCAGTAGATGCAAGGACAGAGGATGATAGAGTTCAGTAGTCCCTGCTTCCTGAGACAAAACCACTATCATCCTGAAAGAACTCCTTTGTGCTGTAAAGCCTGTTGGGCCTTGTGGGAACAGAAAGAGCCCACTAAGGCCTCTCTGAGGAGAATCTGCAGACATTCTCAGTGAGGGCCTGCAACAGAAAGGAGGAAAATATTAAGGAGAGGCAATTCCTCCCCACTTCCTGGAGGTTGGGACTATTTGTAGAGAAATGTGTCAGTCTATGTAGGTTGGGCTGACTGGCCTCACTGTTATTCTTGCAGTTCTGAGCAACAGTTTTTAAGCATTATAGAACTGGGACAGAGAAACGACTAGAAGGTCAACAGGAAGGGCTGACAGCCTGAACTTCTCTATCATCTCTTGCTCTGGTGGCCACACAGGCTATGTGATGTTCTGGGGAAGCGCTGCAGAAGACAGGGCAGACTTTTCAGACACTGCAATTTCCTAGGTGGAGCTCCAGAGGCCAGTGTTTAAAGAGGAGAAAAAAATTGCTCACTGCCAGTTTGGTTTGGGAAACAGAGAACTACCTTGGCAGTTCCAGGCATGTGGGTGAGGCCTATATGGAGGCTGGAACCTTGAATACTGCCAACAGCCCCTCCCAGCAACCACTGGCTGGCCTACTTTTCTCTCTCCCACTCTAACCACCCCTTCGGAAGAGTGTCATTCCCCTCTCTTCCAGACTGCAAGGGAATCAAAAGTCGGGGACAACTTTGAGAAAGGGGTCTTGTCTCTTGCAGAAGGAGGGAGGGTGGCAGTGAGGACCAAGAAAAGTGACAGCTGTGCCCATCCTTCTTCTGGAGGGAGTATGGGGCTGACCTGGCAAAGAGGAGGGTAAGCATGACAATTGTTGACCATCCTTGGGAAGCCAGCACAAGGGACTATTTTCAAACCACCTAGAGACCTTCCCTCTGGAACTCTGTCCAAAGAGCAAACTTTGGGAAGTTAAGTATTGTAAAGTGAGTGTGTGTATAAAAAACATTTATAAAAAAATTTAAAAAAAACATAAGAGCAGAGCGCATGCTAGATAAGTGCTATCACTGAGCTTGCAAGACATTTTTCTTTGAGACAGAGTCTATAGCTCTGGCTGACCTGAAATTTGCTATGTAGACCAGGCTTCCCTGAAATTCACAGAGCTAAAGCTTCCTGCCTCTGCTCCCCCAAATACAAGGATTAAAGGTAGGGTGTGTGTGTGTGTGTGTGTGTGTGTGTGTGTGTGTGTGTGATACTGCACCCAGATGGAAAATGCTTTTTAAAGGAAAAATATGAACTCTGTCTTTACCCATGTTTAATATTTTGATTCCAATGTGTTTTTATTCTTTATGAATCCCATACGAGTACAGAATATCTTCTGATCATATCTCCTCCCCATTCTTTTCCCTAACTTCTCCAAAATCCACCCTTTTATGTGGTGGGAGACAAGTTCACTATGGAGCCTGGCTGACCTTAAACCATCCTCCTGCCATAGCATTTCAAGTGCTGGGATAACAGGTGAGGGGCTCTAGCAGTCTTGGGCTTGTCTAACATGACACTGGCAAACCTAGTCCTCCCCCTGCCCTCCTTCCCTCTCCCTTAGAAACCATAAATTACATCCCTAAAGCTAGGTCTGTTCCTTTATTTAGACACCTTCTTATGCCAGACTCATTCCTGAGGCTGGCTACCAAAAGTCTATCAATTAAAAGCCCCCCTTGGCTCACCTACTAAACATGCCCAATCAAAATATACCACCGCCTCCTAGCCCATTCTAACACAGACCTCCTTTTTTTCTCCTCTTAAAAATTACACCTGCAAGGCCATTTGCTCCTGTTTTCTGCCTGAGTCTGAAAGCAGCCACCTTAACTTTTCTTGCCTGCTTAATAAAGGATCTCTCTGTGAAAACAGGGGTTTGGGTTTGATTTGCACCTACTCCAGGATTCAGTGGGAAAGCCCCCACTGTATGCAAGTCCCTTTAACAGGTAGGTAGCACCAGGCCTGGCATCTCTCACCTTTCTTGAAAGAACCAATAGAAAGAGATCATAGCATCACTATTGGCTAGAGCAAACGCTGTTCATAAGCCTTTCTGGGAGCTTTATTCCTGCAGTCTCCTTCAGGCAGTTTTGAGGAGTGCTCTACCAAATTAGAGGCACTAACACTATGCTTTGTTGTGTTCACATATAGTCCCGTTTCTCCTCTCCTGGACACATGAGGGACCCTACTTCCCTGTCTTAATAAGTACAGTTTCTTTTATATGAGCATCAATTATTGTGTAGCAGCTTCCTCCTTTGTTGAAGCATTTCATCCTACAGGGAAGCTCCTTAAGAGAGGAAGCAAACAACCCAAAAGAGCTTCAGGAAGTCCCTGAAACTGACCAGATTCACTAGGTTCCTTCCTTCCAAGAGTAAACAGTGAAGAGCTGCCGAAGAGTTGCTCTCAGTGAAATCAAACTACAAAGAAGACTGAGATCAGCTCAACTGCCTGGAAGGAACAGAAACACAAGCCCTCTTTGGAAGAGGCTCAGACAAACTGAGTCACTTGGAAAGGACACTCTCCAGTCTGTTGAGTTGCCTGCAGGCTGTGCGAAGTGTGATCCACGTTTCCAACTTTTATGAGCTGTCACAGTGCTGGGGTGGGATTTGGTGATGCAGCTGTCATTGAGTCATTTTTGCTCCTGTAAGTAGTAACCCCTTACCCATCACCAAGTTGGACTTTGGTGAAATCTGCACTTTGGACTGTTGTGGGCTCCCTAACTGGGTTGAGTAGACCTGTATGTGCTGCATCTCCCCAGGAAGTCTGTCACACATCAACGTGAGTCAACTGTATGGAAACATCTAAAAAGAATGCTTAATTCTACCAACCTCCCTTCCCCTGTGGCTGGGAATGCTGATGCTTTGTATTTTGGTAACCATGTCTGAGTCTGAGTAGTTACAAGGAGGAAGTTAACACACTGACTCCCCTAAGCTTTCATTGGCTATATACCATAATCAAGAAATAAATTACAGTAAGATGGTGGGTTTCCCCTCAGGGGCTATTTGTCACTGCAGCAGAATGTGACCCATCCTGACTGCTACATACAGTTTTGCTCGGCAGAACCAATGGTACCTAGTTAACATTTCCCAAAGTGATTACTAGCCGATGACTGAGGAGAGTGCTGCCCCCTTACATGGCTCCAGCAATTAACCTGAATAGGGTGGTGAGGGAATGAAGAAATGATAGACACAAGGAGAAGCTTCAACACCCCAAAGCTTGGCATGTTTATTAAAGACAGTTAAACAGAGAAGCAGGTTATTGGGTACAGCTGAAGAGGTAGGATTTACAAAATACAGACGGATCAAGGAGATAGGTATAGCTATCAGTAGGGACAGTCTTTGTAGGAAAGCAGTCTTCAGGCTGTAAATTTTGGGTGGAAGAGAAGGCTATGGTGGACATTTTCTGCACATACTGTCCACATTCACACTCAGACCCCTGAGGAAGGCTTTGTCATCCCTCATGAGCCTCACTTGGGAAAGGCTGTGCCACTCCTGTGGGTCTGGGTCCAGCCTTGGGGCCCTTGACATGGCTGTGCTCATGTCAATAGCACACATTCACTGAGGGCTTCATCCACACAGGACAGGCTTTAATGAATTTATAATGGGGAAGGTTCACTTTCTGATCTCTCAAGAGTGTACAAAGGCTACTATTCAGGCATCTCTGGGTCTATTTGGCAATAAGTAGCTCCCACATTCCCAGAATTCTATTGGAGTAGGTATGTGGGCAAAACTCTTGTCTCCCAGGAGGCTATTTTAGTGTTGATATTTGTTCAAAAATTCATCCAAATAAATACTCATTTAAAGCTGACCACCTAACCTAGACAGAACTAGAGCAAAGCTTTGAGACTATTCAAAATGAAAGGACATTACTCTCAAGGCAACATGTGTTCCTCAGTAACCTAGGTTGTATGTCCGCTGTGGACTTCCACGGTTACCCAAACACAGAGAACTGCCTTAGGGGACTCCAGTGGTCTTTACTCAATCTCCATGGCCACAACGCACAGTTGAACAAATAACATTTCTGACTTCATCAGGTTCTCATGTTTGGAAAGGAAAACATTCAAAGAACCAGTTTGCTCTGAAACATTAAAGTCAATGAACAGACTTAGAGTTGTAAATACTGTGACCAAATGAAGACAAATCAAGATTTAGGAATCTAATTTTCTACCACTAGGAAAATGGCCACTTTAAAAAACAAATAGTTCACAGTTGTTGACATTTCAACAGACTTTTTTTTTAAACTTTTGTGTCTGGTTCTGGAAATGAAACCCAGGGTCTTTATATGCTAGGCAATTCCACCACTAGGCCACACTCCTAGACCAGAATGTTTTTGTTTGTATTTTTTGACAAGATCTCATATAGCCCTGCTGGCCAAGAACTGGCTATACCACTGAGTATAACACTTCCTGCCTCCACTTCCCATATGCTACCATGCCTGGTTTATGCCGTGTTCAGGACCAAACTAAACCCAAGGTTTGTGCATGTGAGGCATGGCTCAATCTCCAGCCCCCAAAGAATATATTTTAAATAATAGTATTTTATCAGTTATAGATATCCTGATTTTCAATAATAGTATCGATAAGAGCATAGCTTCATTCTTAAGAAACACACACTAAGGTACTTACGGGGACGGTCATGATATTTGAATTTAAACTATTAGTAAGAAATAATACAATGGAAAGGGAGAGAGTTCCAGTAATCCTCTTGTCTCCATCCCCTCAACAACACTGGGATTCTAGGCATGCTCATTTACCATGACAAGAATTTTACATGAGCTCTGAGGACCAGAACTCAGGTCCTCATGCTGGCACAGCAAGTCCTCTTAGCCACTCATCCATATCTCTCTGGTCTCAAAAGTAAGCTGTCTGTTTAAAAGCATACATGTTCAAGAGCCAGTGAGATTAGCTCAGCCTCCAAGCCTGAGCATGTGCGTTCCATCCCTAAGACCCACATGGTTGAAAGGGAGAACAGACTTTCATAGCTATCCTCTGACCTCCACCCATGTCATGCCACGACATGAGAGTGCCTGCACGATATGTAATTTTAAAAGTTAAGCCAAAACAAGTACATACTCCAGAGCAGCAGCTTTCACAACTTCAAACTATAACTCCACCGTTAAATAAAAATTGTAGCAAAATAGTACACACAGATATACACAATTTGAAAGAGCACATGCAAATTACAGATTTCACATGACAGTGTTGATGTTGGATTTGGGTTGTTTGTACGGTTGTGTGCTGAGGATAGAACACAGGACCTTGTACATGCTATACAGAATCACTGAGCTACATCCTTAAACCCCTCATGCCTTGTGTTTGCTTTTAAAGATTTCTTTCTAATTATGTGTATGCACGCACATGCACTAGAAACCATTGTAATCCCAGCAATTGGGGAAGCTGGGTGAGTAGGATCATGTTATATAGTTCAAGCCAGCTATATAGTGAGACTCTGTCACACACAAACAAAAAGAATGTATGAAATTATCAAAGAATAAAAATAATCTTATTTTTTTAAAAGTACTGTTGCATTGATATCTTGGCCTACCCTAATCTGTGTGGGTTTTGAAAACTTACCTCTCAATGTACAAAGAAAGGAGCTCAGTATATGAAGACTGTACATTTATTTCCAGGACATTGATGAATACAGCTGTCACCGCTCACAGTGTTGAGACTTACCGGAGCATCTACTTTGTAGACACATGGCATGTTTCCTGGCCTGATCACCTGACGGCCCATTAGGAACCTGCACCTTTTGTGATCAGCTCAGGCTGCTTCTACTGCCAACCATGGGAGGGTGCCTGGCTAATTTTTTGTTTTCCTCAGTGATGAGTATAGAAGCCAGGGCCTCACCCATTCTAGGCAAGCACTATACAACTGACCCACAACCCCCAGTCCCTAGCCCAGGGGACAACATTTAAAAGGCAAGCTGCAAACACCCTCGTGCCCAGGGCCTAAAGAGCTTCTGGTTCTGAAGCTGACAAAACAGTCAACCTCTGCTCTTTCCCACATCACCATGAGAAAAGCTGGTGTGTCAGGGGCCCTGGGTGGGACTTGGCATCTGTCCCTTCACCCACTCCACACTCAGAGCCCCTTAACACTCACGTGGATGCTGGTAGACCTTTGCCCTCGGGAACACCCTGGGAAATCTGAGTCCCCTTCACAGGTCCTTGCTGCTTTCTCCTCTTGGCTCTTAGTCTCCATTCAAGCAGCTCACAATAATTTCCATACCTAATGGAACCATCCCAGCTGGAGATGCTCTGCCCTGCTAACAAAGCATTTTGCGGGAACAGACACTCTTCCCACAAAAAAAAGAAATGCTAAGAAAAGAGGATTTTGTTCTTCCTCGGACATTCACAATACACTGGAAACTCACGATAGCATTTGACAGACTCTGAAAAGGCTTAAGAGAAATGGGTTTAACTTTAGCATTTTATAAATGTGGTCCACAAACACACACCTTATAGAAGTCTGACAGTGCCTATACTATTGTGGCATAAAAGAAATGAGTCTTTGTTTTAAATGTCTCGATGCACACCTCAGACCTCAGCAACAACTGCCTGCCTTGGATCTAAGTCTCTTTGCCATGCTCCTTCTCTAATGCCCTGTCCACCTTCCTGAACCTTGTTGTTCCCAAGCCCCTGGGGATAAAAGGAAGGTGGAGTATCATATAGAAAAGGCAAGAATTGGGTTTATGGGCTACTGAGGCAGGAGAGCTGCTATAGTTCTTAGTACTTAGCTAATTGAATCCTACGTCCCCGTTGCCTGGAAGTAAGAGAGTACTTCCCAGGAACTTCCATTTTCATCTACCCTGCAAAGGGCCCATGCTTATTCTTCGATTTTTTTTCAATGGATGCCCTTGTGAGAAAAGCAGAAATGTATACTCACTCCAGTGGCATTTCCCAGAGCTCTCTGCCTAGGGTTATCTTTAGAGACAAACTGTTTCTTCCACCCTCGGCAAGAACGTTAATCACCAATCCCATTCCTATTCCCTCTCCAGTTACTACAGACACTCCTTATGGCAGCCAAGCAAACCTTCCCCCTTCTGGCCAGTGTGGTTTGGGTCACTTCAGGGTAGCAGTCAGTCCCTCTGCAGGCCCAACACCACATACTGGGTCAGGCTGAGCAAGAGGAAAGAGGTGAAGAGAAAGGTGGCCTTATAGCACGAGACCATCACTCCATGGGACCGAAAGCTGTCATTCAATGAGACGTTGACCAGCTCCCAGGTGGTGTTGGCTCCCTCCTCTATAGGGGCCCTTGGGGCCAGCAGCTTGGAGAGGAGGCTGCTGAACCTGCTCACAGTGGTGGCCACTGGCTCTGGACTCGGGCCTGGACTGGACGTGGTGAAGTTCAGCTCATCGGGGTCCACGCAGAGGCCATCAGAGGAGCGCTCAAAGACCACCTGGCTGAGGTCCTGGCCGGCTACAGAGCCTGGGGAGGCGCACGCCACATCAGCCACGCGCCCAGAGCCCTCCATCCAATCACGCAGCCACTCCAGCTGGCAATCGCAGCGCCACGGGTTGCGGAAGAGGAAGAGGCGGCCCAGGAAGAAGCCTGGCTGGAAGGCGGCCCAGGAGAGCACAGTGAGGCGGTTGCCATTGAGATGCAGAGCCAGGAGGCCCGAGAGATTCTGGAAGGCGCCTTCCTCCACAAAGGTGATGCTGTTGCGGTCCAGGTACAGCAGCTCGAGCTCTGGCAGGTCGGAGAACCAGGCGCGTGCCACGCTGCCCAGCGCGTTGCCGCCCAGATTTAGGGTGCGCAGGCGGCGAAGGCCGCGGAAGGCGGCGGCGGGCAGCGAGGCCAACAGGTTGTCGTTGAGCAGCAGGTCCTCCAGGGCGCCACAGTCGCCAAAGGCCCCGGCATGCACCGCGCGCACGCGGTTGGCCTGCAGGTTGAGCGAGCGCAGACGCCGCATGCCCAGCAGCGAGCTGGAGGCCACGGCCTCGATGCGACTGCGCTCGAAATGCGCGTGCGTCAGGTTAGCCAGGCCCCGGATCGCGCCGGGCACCCGGCGGAAGAGATTGTCGAAGGCCGTGAGCTCCCGAAGGGCCGGCAGCTCGGCCAGGAGACGCTCGGGGACGCTGAAGAGGCGGCAGGCCGCCAGATCCAGGCGGCGCAGGCGGCCCAGGGCCGCGAAGGTCCGCACGTGCAGGTAGCGCAGCTCGCCGTTGTGCGCCAGGCGCAGCTCGGCCAACCGCGGCAGGCCCTTGAAGGCGCCGGGTGTGATGAAGGACAGGTTGTTGTGGCGCAGCGACAGGCGGCGCAACGACGGCAGCGTGCCAAAGGCCCGCTCGCCCAGGATGCGCAGGCCATTCCGGTCCAGGTCGATGGAGGCCACCTCGCACGGAAACTCAGTGGGCACCCGCTGGAGGCCCGCACGGTCACAGCGCACTGAGCAGCCACGCTCCACGGTACTGCAGGTGCAGGCCGCAGGGCAGGCCCGCAGACAGGCCTCGGTGGCCCGGGTGCAGGGCAGGCTGAAGAGCACCGCTAGAGAAGAGAGGGGCCGGAAGAAAAGACAAAGAACAGTAGTCAAAGGTCACCCCAGGAGCACGTGGCAGACCCTTCACTGAGTCCTGCTGCCATCAAATGGCCTCTTTGGTCTGCTTACCAACACAGGTTTCCCCACCCACAGTGACCTCCCCTTTGCTTTCTAATGACCTTAACCAGCAAACTCTGCTCCATCCCACTTTGCTTTAAGCTTTCTTATTGCTACAGAGGACACTGTACACTTTCAGGATATGACTAGGTTTGTTGATCGTGTGGGTAGGGGACTCTCTGAGGATGTCACTATACCCCACTTTAAGGCCTGTGCTGCCCAGTGCGGTGCCCCAGACCATTAGAAATGCGTTCAGCCAAGTTGAGTACTACAAGTATACAGAAGATGCCAAAAACGTTAAATAGTACATCAATGATTTTGTATGGGTTACATTATTGAGATGGTGTTTTTTAGATGATACATATTAAAGTCAAATGTGGCTACTTGGGAAATTTATGAATGGAGCTTGTGATACATTTCAATTCGAGTCACTGGCCCACCGTAAGAATTCAGTTTTTTACACACCCACACCCACAATGAGTCAGTTAAGCCTCAGTGAGAAGGAAGAATTATAGAAGGATGGGGGTAGGGAGTTGGAAAAACCTATTGTTGCCTTTCTTTGTCTTTAACAGCCACTTAAAATTTAAATATTAAGGGTAATCTCTGATCCCAGTGATGCCAGAAATAAAACCTGAACCATACAGAATGAACTCAGATGAGTTTAGTTGGATGGAAAAGAGGAAAATGCTATTGTGGGAGATGCAGGTTAGATGCAAATACAGCAGAAAGCAGATATTTTACTCCGGGTGGTTTGAGTTTTGTGGGACCTAGTGATTTTTTTTTGTTAGTCACCAAGATCAATGGCTGGTGAGTCACTCTAGGATTTTTTGTGTGATAAGGGACACAAAAAATTGGCAGATTATCAGGTAATGAATTAACAGCATGAGAAACTTTTTTTCCCTTGTCCCCTTGAGGATTCCTATCCACCACCACCACCCCACTGCCCACCATCTTATTTTACTTTATTTTATGCCTGTGTATGGGTGTGTACATGAAGAGGTCAGAAGACAACTTACAGCAGTCAGTTTTCTCCTTTCTATTATATGAGGCCTGGAATCAAACTCAGATCAAACTCAGTCACAGATGTGCTTACCTGCTGAGCTACCTCACCAGCACCATATGGCCTCTCCTGTTTCAAGGTCAGTATATATCGAATACACTGTCACTAACCTCCTGCATCTTGAAAGAAATGATTATGGACACTATAGAGTTAAGTTCCATTCACCAGCCCCTTACTCTCTAGAAACTATTTTACATCATACTGGGAAAAAATGCTTATAAATTTCATTCTGAAAATTCAAGTGAATGATCAAATAAAGTCATCAAAAACCTCCCCTCTTCCGGTATTGTTGCCACTGACAGCAAACAGGATGGTGTGGCCTGCTTCCTTGTGCAAGGCTGGTCCCCAAGCCTAGTCCGAGGCTGGGGGTGTAGCTTGGTTAGCACATGCCCTGGGTTCCATCTGTAGCTCTGCATAAACCAAGTGTTTTACATGCCTGTAATCACAGTGCTCAGGAAGGAAGGCAGGAGGATCAGAAGTTCTAGGTCATCTTCAGCTACAGAGTGAGTTCAAGGCCAGCCAAGGATGCATAAGACCCTGGAGAAGAGAGGGGAGGGGAAGACAGCACTGACAGATGGACCATTTTCATTTTCTAACCAAGTGTTTCAGGGTGTGTTCAGTTTCACAGTTTGTAAAGAAAGGGGGTGCCCAGGTATAAACTGCCCAATTTCTAGCAACCCTCCCCCATCCTGTCATTTGGTCCCTCCCATCACATACACAGTACCTTGGCTCTCTAAGTCCCTGTGCAACTTGAAGGCATAGACAACACAGGGGTGTGCTCCAGATGCTTGGTGCTACCCCTGAGGGCTTGCTCAGCTCCCAGCAGTTCATCTGTTGGGAACACTCCATTGCTTTCTCAGCTGCTCCAAATGGAATTTGGCACTTTCAGACTTGTCTCTGAGTGTTCAACTGAAAATGGGCTACTTTATCATTCTGCCGTTGAGAAAGCTTGGTATAGCTTCTCCTTCTCCCTAAACACTGTGAGATAGGCATCAAGCTACCAGCAAGATTCTTGGAACTTATACAGTCAGACTGGCTGTGAATAAGATCTCTTGTTGATTGAGATATACCCTGCTAGGGATGCGGGGCCAAAAATACCTTAACTCCTATCCTCTGTGCAACAGAGGAGTAACCGTGTCTCATCAACCCTTCCAACTAGGTCAAGTTGAAGTATCACATTTCCTTACCAGCAGCCCTTCATTCTCCTCTCTTCTTTCTAATTAAGAAAAGTACACTCTCAATCATATGACTCATGTTTCTCCTGCTGAACAGGCAACATTGTTCCAAGCACACAGCATGGCTCAATGCATGTTTGCAGAAGTAAATGGAATTGATGCCTTCCTTTATGAACTTCTTGCCAAAGAATGTGATTTGTTTTGAGAACTCTTTGTAAACAACTCAGGATTATAGCAGAGTGGCTCACACCTGCCTGTTACTACAGCTCTAGCAAATTATATTGTTATTACATTATTGCCTATAATATATAATATAGATTATCACAAATGGTATGTATAATTCAAAAGGTCAAAAAGATGGTTGCTAATGTTTTTTTTTAATGCTTTTAAGACACATAGTGTGGAGAGCTTTTGGGGCTGCTTCGCAGGAATCCGACTTTGGCCAAGGACAAGGAAATGGGCTTTAGGCAGAAATCTGACATTGGGCCATGTCAAGGAAGTAAGTTCAGACAGGAATCTAATTTTAGGCTAAAACAGAGAAGTAATTTCAGTCAGGAATCCAGGTCTTAGGCTAGAACAAAGTAGGCCTCAGGCATGAATATGACTGTGGGCTAGGACAGGGAAGGAGGCTCAGATATTTCTGTCATCCTGATGAGCCCTTAGAAACAGCAAGAGTGGTCACGGGGGTGATCATGATCATGGGAGTTTGTGTATTGCCTTGTTTGTTCCTTGACTGTTTGTATCTATTGTACTGTTGGTTCCTCAACCTAGAGCTGACCTAAATACTTGTAATTAAAAGGGTTTAAAAGAAAAGTAAGAATAAACAAACCCACCTCAGCCTTCAGCCTCAGAGCTGGCTGGGTCATGCTGCAATTTTGTCTAATCGTCTCTTTTCTTTTAATCCTCACTCCTGTGCTGTTGACTGACTGAGAACCTGTTGACTGACTGAGGGGGCTTGGTCACATAGCATGAAGCTTTCCATTGTATATTACCTCTTCGATGCACCTCTCCCCAGACAGTGCTCTCTCTGTAGCCCTGGCCATCCTGGAACTCAGTTTGTAGACCAGGGTGGCCTTGAACTCAGAGATCTGCCTGCCTTTGCCTCCCAAGTGCTCAGATTAAAAGCATTCACCACCATGCCTAGCAACTGTATATTCCCTTTTACCATTACATTTTTGAGTCATGTTGTTATGATTTAAATCTAAAAATATATCTCAAAACCTCATCCAGTAAAGGCTCAATTGTCAGCTAATGGGCTTTTTGATCGATGATTGGATCTTGAGAGATGCTTCATAGCTGAGTGCACTGTTAAAAGATGGGAGGAAGCCAGGCAGTGGTGTTGCACACCTTTGGTCCCAGCACTTGGGAGACAGAGGTAGGTGGATCTCTGTGATTTGAGGCCAGCCTGGTCTACAAGAATAAATTCCAGGACAGCCAAGGCTACACAGCAAAACCCTGTCTCAAAAAAAGTGGGAGGAGGCAGAGCACTGATAAAGAGTCTTTGATGCATGTGTCTTGTCCCAGGCCTATCTGTCTCACTTTGCTTCTTGTGATGGCAAGTAGCTCTGCTCCACCAAATCTATCCAACACTCTGCTGCTTCACCGCGGGCCCAGAACCATAGAAGGGACGTGAACTGAAACCTCTGAAGCCATGAGCTACATCATGCATGTGAGTCTTGTGCCCAAAGAGGACAAGGGAGTACATCTGATCCTCTACAGCTGAAGTTCTAGGCAGTTGTGAGCCACCTGATGTGGATTCCAGGAACCAAACCTGGGTCCTCTGGAAGAGCAATACTTACTTTTACCACTGAGCCAGGCATGTTTTTAACCAGGGTGAAAAAGGGACACTTACCTTTACCATGTGGATGTATAACCTATTTCAAAAAGTAGATTGCAGTTTATTTTACATTTCTACAAAACATTCAATATATCACCATCAGAGATCTATTTTTGGTCTCTGAGACTGATAACCATTGGAAAAAGTAATTTACTGTATTAGTAGGCAAAACTTAAATGAAATCAAGTCAATTCTCAAAACAGGCAACAAAACTCCAATGTTAGCTTACCAGGTATGAAGACTAAGTATGTGATAAGTAAGTGAGAAAGGCAGGGTGTCAAGAAAAATATTTAAAGTATAACAATAACATATTGTGGTCAATCCTGCTTGCAATCATAGTACAGTATCTTCCATCCCATGAATATTTCTGCTGATAAGCTACAGTGTGCCCATAGTTATTGCTACAAAGAGACTACAAAGAAAGGTCTACTTATGGGCATGCTAACCAGGACTTCATATTGGACTTACATGAGAGCTTTAATACTCACAAACCCAAGCTAATTGCATCAAGATCTTCAGGGACCAGGCACTGGTATTTGTAAAGTTCCAAAGGGCTAATTCCAATATGCATCCAAAGTAAGAAACCAAGAACCAACTTTATAATAATGGGATTTCATCTGTAGGGATGGATGGAGAGATGTTACAAGATATAACCGAGTGACCACTGGGTGGTTAGCAGTTCCAAAGTGAAGTATACAATCAAAGGAGTTGTAAACAGGCGTAACAAACACCTGAACAGGAATGTTCATAGCAGTGTACCATCCAAAAGACAGAAACAACAAATACCCATCAACGGATGAACAAACGTGGCATATCCACTCAAATGATATACTTTTGGTAGTGTATTGTATATGCACTGAGTGCGTGTGTATGTGGAGGACAAATCATTATGAATGTCTTCCTCAGTCAGCACTGTATTGAAACAGTTTCTTGCTGAATCTGGAGCTCTCCCATTTGGCTTGATTGACTAGTCTGCAAACCCCAGAGGGTTTCCTGTCTTTGCATCCTCAGCCCTGGGATTACGGGCTGTACTCCTGTCCTCACGCTTGTGTATCAAGCAGTTTACTGGCTGAGCCACCTCTTCAACCCTTGTTTTCAGAGTTCCTGTATTTCTTTTGGAAGTCCTGTTCCCCATGTTTGCACTCATCAGATCCATCTTTCCCTGTAAATTCTTTTTAACAGATTTAGAATAAACATTTCCTTAGTGATCCTAATAAGGAGCTGTCTGTGGACCTGCTCTGAAGGAAAATGAAGCTAGACAAGCTATAGGAAGATGATGAAGAACAGTGGAAAGGGCAGATGCATCTCGAAACACACAAAACCTTCCTTTTCTCTCACCTTCAGTGCTTACCAGACAAGAGATTGTTTAAAACAAACAATAGCATGGAATTGTGGAAGTTATAACATGCATGAGTGAAAAACACGGCAGAGTAATGTGAAGGGTGAAAAGAAACATGAATTAACTTTTATGAAGACCTTCTTCCACTCTACCTGGATTAATGTAAGACTGTATCAGTGTAGTAGCCTGGATCTGTGGAGAGGCTACGCCAGCTAGCTATTCCTCTGACCTGGGTGGAGACCTAACATTCGGAGCTGCCATGACTTAAAAGGGTTAATCCAGTTGAGCTGGTTAATCACCTAGCCAAGGGACTACCTCTCAAGAAGACAGGCTCACCTTAAACCATACTAAAAAGAATAAATATTCTTTTAATGATATGATAGACAGACAGACAGACATCCCTATAATATACTTTTCCTTCCCAAAATTCACACCCTGTAAGGCCAACAGCTTACAAGTCTGGCCAGAGCCATGCAGCTTCATTGGTCATTCATTTTCTGAATTACTCAGAAAAGTGTGACTTTTCCTTTTCTTCCTTCTGAGTCCATTCTAAGTATGCATTTTTTTTTTTAATACTTTGGGCTCATTTGCAGCTTGCCTACTTTGGGGTTTTTCTTTCAAAATCTAATAAAACTGTCCTCAAGATTTCTTCAGAGTCTGTTCTCAACTTTTTTTTTAGCAGTCCAGCTGGTCTGGAACTCACTATGTAGAGCAGGTTGGCCTCAAACTCAGAGCTCCACCTGCCTCTGCCTTCCCACTGCTGGAATTAAAATGTGTGCCACCATGCCCAGCCAAATACTTTTTATTTTATTTTACTTATTCACTAT
Organism: Arvicanthis niloticus; assembly: GCF_011762505.2. NCBI lineage: Eukaryota > Metazoa > Chordata > Mammalia > Rodentia > Muridae > Arvicanthis > Arvicanthis niloticus. The sequence continues at coordinate 6,729,414 of NC_047679.1, forward strand.
ACATCCTGCTCACTGCTCCCCTCCCAGTCACCCTTCCCCTCACTATCCTTCCCCCCTCTCCTTTTACTCTAAGCAGGTTGGAGTCCCCTGGGTATCCCCCCACCCCACCCTGGCACATCAAGTCTCTGCAAGGCTAGGCCTCTCCCACTTAGGTGAGACAAGGCAGCCCAGCTAGAAGAACATATCTCATGGACAGGCAACAGCTTTTGGGATAGCCCCTACTCGTCATTCGGGACCTACATGAAGACCAAGCTGCATATCTGCTACATATTGTGCAGGGAGGCCTAGGTCCAGCCTGTATATGCTCTTTGGTTGGTAGTTCAGACTCTGAGAGCCCAAGGGTCCAGGTTAGTTGATTCTTTTGGTCTTCCTGTGGAGTTCTTATCCCCTTAGGGGCCCTGCAATCCTTCCTCCCATTTTTCCGTAAGAGTCTCCAAGCTTCATCCACTGTTTGGCTGTGGGTGTCTGCATCTGTCTCAGTCAGCTGCTGGGTGCAGCCTCTCAGAGGACACCATGCTCCTGTCTGTATGATTCAGGAGTCTGACAGAGGTGGAGGAAAGGTGATGGAAGGTTTGCCAAATACTTTTACTAACAAGACTAAGAACCCTGAAAGGGGGCCCCAAGTTCCCCCTGTAACATTCAACAACCCCACCAAGACTTCCCAAATTTATGGTAACAAGATTAATTCAAGGTAGATCATGGGACAGATTGGACCTGCATATTGTAATCCCCAGAAAATAAAAAGAATCTTAACCCCTACCTCACTCCATGCACAAGGAGCAAAATGCCATGAATAGTAAATACAGGAACTAGTTTAGAACCTAGAGCAACACAGTGACACATGGGTGACATGAACATGTATAATGAAAGCCACTCAATTTTTATGGCTTTCTTTTTCTCCCCTAAGAACCAACTTTTTAAAACTTTGAAACACTATTTCACTTGTAGTTCAGGCTGGCCTTGAACTCATGATCCCCTTGCTTCAGTCTCCGAAGTACTGGAATTACAGCGAGTGTATGTCATCTTGCCTATCTGTAACAATAATCAAGTTTAATAAGTGTTTGTTCATAGATTCATAAGATTATCTCTTTGACTCTGACACCCTTGCACCTAAGCATTATTCTCCTGGTCTCAATAGAAGGTGATCTTTCTGGAGGCGGACCTAAATGGTACTAATTTTTGTTTATCTTCCCACTAAGCTTCATTGTCTCCCAGACCCCACACCTAATCTGAGCTCCATGCCTAACTAGGACATGAAAGAACTGCACGTTCTGACCTTTGAGGGCCCTCCTGGCACTCATTGTCCATGGTTCTATAGCAGCTGTTAGCAACCACAGTTTCTAAGAAAACATGCCCCACTCAAAGTCCCATGGGTCTCTGCTGTCTCCTCCCAGGCACAGCTGTTTGCACCATGGGTGAACACTTTGATGTAAGCAAATCTAATTGGATTCATTCCTTCTCCATGAAAATGAAATAAGACATAAGGCACTGGCCAGCAAGCTCTCGTGAGTGAGGCCTGTCTAGCTTTGGGGCTGAGGTTTGAAAAGCCACATGTGATCTGGATGTCGTGATGCTAAGCCTGCAATCCCAGCACTTGGTGGGTGAAGGCACGAGGATCAAGAGTGCAAAGCCATCAGCGGCTACATAACAACTCAGATCAGCTGGAGCTACCATAGAATATCCTGTCTTAATAAACAAAACCCAAAACTAACAAAAAGCAGCATGTGATGCAAAGCTATGAAGAAGCAGAAGCCAAGGGCAATCTGAGGAAGCCAGCATACTGTTCCTCTACTGAGAATGTCATAACAAAGTGTTCTAAACCGGGTACATTGCTGTAAACAAATATTTCTTGTGGTTCTGCAAGCTGAGAAGGTCCAGATCAAAGCAGATTCAGTGGCTGGTGGGGGCTGGCTTCCTGTATCATAGACGGCCATCCTCTTGATTTGTCCTCATGACAGAACTCTCTGGCACACAGTGCACATTTTTAATCCCAGGACTAGGGAGGCAGAAGCAGGCCAGTGAGTTCCAGGCCAGCCAGGGATATATAGTGAGACCCTGTCTCAAAATAATAACAATCCCAGGCTTGAGAGCTCCTCCTTTGTGACCCATCACCTCCCAGAAGGCCCTGGCTCACTCCTCATTCTAGCCCACTGGGAATTTGGTTTCAGTTGTGATTTAAGAATGCAACTCAGACATTCAGTCCATTCATGTGCAGAGAGAGCCATAGATCTGAGTTCCCCCAAGGTCCCCTTAGAACTTCCTATGTTACTTCCCTCTTCCCATTCCAGAAATCCATTCAAATCATCTGCATGAACAAGCGGATTTCTGTTCTGTACAATGAAACAGTCTGTAATTATAGTAAATATTTGACAGTAGAGACGACGCCTTTAAATTACTCATTCTACATTTACCTAGAAGCCAGAAACTCTGCTTCCTAACTTTCTCCTGCAGTTCAAGCCCAAAGTAAATGACCTAGATTTGTCAAGCAGACAGCCTGCAAGATTAGGAAACAGAAGGAGGCTTTAGGCAGAAACCATTTTCTGGACAGAATGGCAGGACATTTGACTTTCAGATTTACACAGTGGTGAGAGAAAAAAAAAAATGCTCGATGGAATTGCTAACACCCAGCACCTGACGTGTCTCCTGTGTGCAGATGGATGCACACTAAATGGCTGGATTTGCCCACCTCCTGATACAGGCATTTTGCCTGTCAGTGAAGCTTCCAATCATGAATGCTTGGGAACACATAATAAAGTTTGGATTTGCTTCTGCGGCCTAGAATAGGTTCTGTGGCTAGCAGTCATTTCTCTCTCTCTCTCTCTCTCTCTCTCTCTCTCTCTCTCTCTCTCTCTCTCTCTCTCTCTCTCTCTCTGTGTGTGTGTGTGTGTCTGTGTGTCTGTGTGTGTCTGTGTGTGTCTGTGTGTGTAGGTATTGCCACAGTATTCATATGGAGGTCAGAGAACAACTTGTGGGAGTCAGTTCTCTTCTTGTACCATGTGGATTCTAAGAATTGAACTCACATGGTCAGCCTTGGAGGCCAACAACTTTACCCACTGAGCCATCTGACCAGTTCTGGTAAGAATCTTAAGTAGCAGCCTAACATAGATGTTATAGCTTGGCTTTGAAATGTCTTTCCAAAGGCCCATGTGCTAAAGCTTGGTTCAAAACCTCTGGAATTATTAGGAAGAGGAACCTTTAAGAAATAAAGCTTACTGAAGTAGGCCTTTGGAGGGAGGGATGTCCTTGAAGAGGGACTATTGGCATCCCATGCCCAGCCTTTCTCTCCCCTTGATTACCAAATGTCATAAAGTTGAGCAGTCTTCTGCCTCCACCACCCACCATGATACATTCACTGTGCTGTTTTGAGCCTAAAGCAACAAGGCCAAGTAAGCATGGATGGAAACCTGTGAAACGATGAGTCTAAATAAACCTTTCCTCCTTCTAAGCTGTCTACCTTGGATCTTTGGTCCAGAAATGGAAAGCTAACACAACCAGCCCGGTTCATTTTTGTAGTACAGACTCCCTCCTTGTGACCCCTCCTCTTTCCCCTGAAGAAACTGTAAACACTTCACCTTGCCCAGAAAAAATGACCTGAATTCAGAACCAAAAGGAAAATCTTGACAGAAAATCTATAAGAGTGAATTTAGAAGTCCAGACAGTTCTGACTTTTCCATGGCCACATGGAGGGTGGACTCTCTCCGAATCGGCAGTGGTGATTTCAACAACAAATCTTGGCTGGCCTGAGCTGAGTTCCATGGGGGAAACCTTGGCCAGGAGAGCCTATTTGCCCAATTAAAATCAAGATTACAGTTTGTGAGAATAGAAAGTCAGTTCATCTGGCAGTTGCTTAGCAATATCTCCTCACACAGCAGCAGTATTTTGGGTATGTATCCATCTGGAAATCAGGGAAGGCTTCCGTGCTTCCCCCTTCGGTCTAAGGAATAGGGAGGGGAAAACAAGAAATGCACCAGAAGGGCCTGGCATATTCAGAGGTGAGCCTTTCCAAAACATTCCATGGTCAAATCCTTTCCCTGAGGACATGCCCTTCTGTCCCATTTCTCTCGGAGTCCCGTAGACTCTTCCCAGGCTTAGCCCCACCTTCTCATTCTGCTCCCTTCTTTCTTTTTTTTTACATTTTTATTTATTCTTCTCTCATACGATACATCTCAACTGCAGCTTCCCCTCCTCCCACTCCTCCCAGTCCCATCTTTTCCCTTTCCCATCTCACCCCCTCGCCCCCAGAAAAGGGCAGGCCTCCCAGAGACATCAACTGAACAGGACATAGCAAGATGCAATAAGACCAGGCACAAACCTTTATATCAAGGCTGAATGAAGCAACCCAGTAGGAGGAAAAGGGTCCCAAGCGCATGCAAAAGAGTCAGAGACAGCCCCATTCCCACGGTTAGGGGTCCCACAAACCCCCAAGTACAGCATGTTTGCAGAGGGCCTACTGCAAACCCATGCAGGCTCTGTGATTGCCACTTCAGTCTCCAGGAGCCCTCATGCTGCTTTCTTTTTAAGCCTCAGACAGAATATCCCTGTCACTCAGTTCCCCCGCCTGGGTTGTGTGGGAGGCTGTGAGGAGCAGGTGTACTGTACTGCTTGGGACGGCTGTGAAAGCACTAGGCCAAGCCAGAAGTGGACTCCACGAGCCACTTGTCGCAGGATTAAAGCTCATCAAGGGACAAATCCCTCAAAGCCAAGTCCCAGAAAAGGAAGCAAAACACCGGGTGTTCTGTTTAGATTAAATATCCCCTAAAACCTCATCTGCTGAAGGCTTGGTCCCCTGCCTATGGCACTATTGGGAAGTGATGGAACCTTTCAGAGACAGGACCTAGTGAAAGTCACGCAGTCCAGGCCTGTGCCATTGTGAAGGGATGCTAGGTCTTTAACACACACACACACACCCCGCCTCGTGGCTACTCTGAAGTAAGTAGCTTAAATAGTCTCCTCCTTAGCAAGTTATTTAGCTTAGATATTTCTGCCATAGCAATGGAAAGCTGATTGATACATCGGGTATCAGAATATTGAAGCTATTACTATGGAGAGTACTCCCATGGAATACTATGCAAAGGATCCAGGATGGTCCAACCAAGGCTATACAGTAGAGTCCCATGGAGTTTCTTAAACTCATAGTGCCCCAGACAGTTGTAACACGGATGGGCTCCCGCATCCGTGTGCTTTTCTATTGCTTATTTATCTGCTTAGTTGTCTATGCTGGGCATGGAACCCAAGGCCTTGTACATACCAGGAAAACACCCTGCCTCTTAGATGCTCCATCCAACAGCCCTTGCTTTGTTGGGTTTTTGTTTTGTTTGTTGTTGTTGTTGTTGTTGTTGTTGTTTTGTTTTTCGAGACAGGGTTTCTCTGTATAGGCTGGCCTCAAACTCAGAAATCCGCCTGCCTCTGCCTCCCAAGTGCTGGGATCAAAGGCGTGCGCCACCACTGCCCGGCCTCCTTGCTTTGTTGTTGCTTGCTTGCTTTTTTTGTGTGTACTTGGGGTTTGGTTTCTTGTTTTGTTCTGCTTTGTTTTTCAGACAAGGTCTTGTTATGTAGTTCAGATTGACCTGGAACTCAGTGTAACCCACACTAACCTTAACTTTGTGAGCCTCCAGTCTCCACAGGCCAAGTACTGGGATTACAGGCATGGACCACTAGACCTTGCCAGAACCTTGATAGTTTTAAGGTTCCACAGGTGGGGCCAGGGTGACAGTTTAGTCTATAAAGTGCTGTAAAGGACTTGAGTCCCACCCCCAGAACCCACATAAAGAGCAGAGTAGAGCACAACTGTTAATGCAGAACTAGGAAGGTTGATCCCTAGGGCAAATGACAGGTGGGTGAAAGACCCTGTCTCAAAAAGCAAGGCTCCAGAGAATGACACCCAAGATGGAGGTTGTCCTCTGGCCTACATACACACACACACACACACACACACACACACACACACCCCAAATACAGCTCCACAGGTGATTCCATTGTGAAGCTTAAAACAAGAATGTTTGTGGACCAAGTTTGTCAAAATGGGATCCATCTTTGTTGTGCAAAATGTAGTAAGCTAGGTGTTGGGATGTATACCTGTAATCCTAGCTCTCCTGAGGCTGAAACACAATTTCAAGGCCAGCCCAACCTCCATAGTAAGGCCTTATCTCTAAAGAGGCAGACAGTGGTAAGGAATAGCTGAGTGACCTAGCAATGTCTCTCTTAGGTATATAACCAAAGGAATGAGGCACACACCTTTAATCCCAGCATTTAGGGGGCAGAGGCAAGTGAGTACCAGAACAGCCAGGGCTGTTACACAGAGAAACCCTGTCTCAAAAAAAGAGAAAGAGGGGGGAGGAAGGGAGGGAAGAAGGGAGGGAGGGAGGGAGGGAGGGAAGGAAGGAAGGAAGGAAGGAAGGAAGGAAGGAAGGAAGGAAGGAAGGAAGCCGGTATACACAAACATTTATGGCAGCACTGTGAGCAATAGCCAAAAAGTGGAAACAACTAACGGCTATGAGCTAACAGATGGATAAGCAAATGTGGTACCCTGAACACCCGAATAGCCCACCTTTTTAGAACAATTATGGGCACATGCCAAAATGTAGACAAATGGGGATTTCTAAAACATGCAAAGCTGGGCTTGATAACCCAGGTCAGTAGTTTCAGACATTCAGGAAAAAGGATTGTAAGTATAAGGCCAGCCTATACATGATAGTGAGGCCCCGTTTCAAAAGGGGGGCATTTCCTGGCATGGTGGCTCACGCCTTTAATCTCAGTACTCAGGAGGCAGAGGCAGACAGATCCCTGTGAGCTCTAGCCCAACCTGCTTGTCTACATAGTGAGCTCTAGGATAACCAGGGCTATGTAGAGAGACCCTGTCTCAGAAAGCCATAAAAAGAGGTCTGGGATATGGCTTAGTGATTGAGGATTTCCATAGCATGTGTGAGGCCCTAGCTTCAATCCCCAAAACTGCAAAACCAATTATGCTCGGGGAAATGTACTAGTCACAAGGCCACATATATTACTTCCATTTACAGGAAAGGTCTGCAACAGGAAAATCCATAAAGACGACAGATTACAGGTTGCCAGGGGCTGAGAAGAGGGGCAAGCTTCAACTAACTGCATGATAATAGCACATTTCAAAAGTTCTGGGACGAACTTGTGGGGACTAGATAAAAGTGACAGTTGCACAACATTGTTAATTGTCCTAAACGTCCCATGTGAAAGGGTAGTACATTTTATGTGAATTTTTCCATCAATTTATTTAAAAAAAAAAAGTTACAAAGTGTCCCTAAATCTGGCAAACACCAGCAACAAACTGTCGGTCTGCGGCCTGGTGAGATGGATAGGCCAGCTCCAAGCTGCAGGGAGGTATTGCTGACCAGGCTCAGGCGCCCCACAGAATGGCATCTTAATATGGACCAGCTGGGGAGCTTCTCTCTGGAGGCACCAGGCTCTGTAAATATGTGCCCCCCTCCTAGGTTTGTTAGGGGAATGGTTACTCATGGAGTTTCCAACCACAGGCTGAGCTTGGAATATTTTTATATTCTCATTGTTTGAAAAAGACTTGCGCCTCACAAAACTAAAATAGTATGGGAAAATGTGCTGTTTTCTGGTTTCAGCAGAATCTAGTTAAGCCACTTTGGCTCTAGAAATCATTCTCTTTCCACTCCTGGCAAATGCTCCCCCAGTTGCTCCTCCGGCCAAGCCCAGTGCTAGGTTTTCAAAACAGAACTAATGGGGAGACAGAAGTGTGCGAGGGCGCGCCATGCCATGGCCTATGGCCTCAGGTGACCCCAGAACTCCCTTCTTACTCCATGCAGGTACCTATTATGACAAGAAGGAAAAGCAGGAACCAAAGAGATGACTCAGCAGTTAAAATAAATAAACAAATACATAAATCTTTAAAAAAAAAAAAAACAAGTTGGAGAACCTTATAATCCAGCCAATCCACTCAAAGCATATGAAGCTGACGTGGTACCAAAAGACATGTGAAAGACTAGAAATGTGTTGCAGGAAATATTTAAATCTTCATCCCGAAAAGCAGCCCTTCCCAGGAAAGGGGAATCAGTATCAAAATACAAGGCCAGGGGGCTATCCACAACAGAAATGGGAAAGAAAAAGATCGGTGTGGTGATGATGGGTGCTGGACTTTTTCTCTTTTATTATTTTTATTTTGTGTGTATGGATGTTGTGCCTGCCCTGCATGTCTGTGTACCATGTTTGTGTGGTACCTGTGTAGACCAGAAGAGAGAGTCAGATCTCCTGGAACTGGAATTATAGTTGCAAGCCTACACGTGGGTGCTGGGAATCAAACCCCTGTTCTCTGCTAGAGCAGCAGGTACCCTTAACCACTGAGCCATCCCACCTTCCAAACCCACCCACCCGCACTTGCTTTCCTTTTTGGTTATTTTTGAGACGAAGTTTCATGTAACTCAGACTGACTTTGACTTCTCTAGTGTAGCCAAGGATAGCCTTAAACTCCTGGTCCTCATGTTCCTATCTCTACCTCCTGAGTACTGGGTTTGTAGGCATGTGCCAGTATGCCCAGCTCAAGAACTGGTAAGCCCTTCAAGAACTGGAACTTAGAGTAAGTAATTTAGTCATTGAGAGCACTGCACTTAGAAGAGATTAATGTAGTTCTTATTCTCTTAGGAAGTCCCACAAGAGTAGATTGCTATTGGCCAACCTGGCACCTCCCCAGACTCCCCAGAATATTTCTTGCTTCCTGTCTCACCATATACTTTTTTTCCTATTGCATAATCTACTATGAGACCCTCACCAAGGCTGAGTACATACTGGTGCCATGTTCTTTGACCTCCAAAGTCATAACCTGAATTTACCTCTTTTCTTTATAAAGTATCTAGCTTTGGACATTTTGGTACAGCAACCAAAAACATGCCCCCAACAGGAATCAACTTAAATTCCTAACAATAAGGAAGTACATGAACAAACAGTATATCCACACAAAGAACTTATTGCTTGTCACTCAAAATCAAGAACCACTGGCCCATACCATAGCATCAGTGAATGTCTTACATGTGTTGTTTATCATGCCACAGTATCTACCTCTGCTGTGAGAGAATTCTCCCTGGGGTCTAGTTCTGTCCTTGCACTCCTGCTTTCTTCTTTTCAGCTTAGTTACTTGAGGTACAATTAAGACTGCCTTCAATAAAATGTGCTCGTTTTGGTTACTGACTGTGCCTCAGTTGGTGGCGTGTCTAGCAAATGTAAAGTCTTAGCTTCATGTAAAAGCAGGTGCAGTGGTACACAAAAAAAGTGCCCATTTTAAAGTGCAGTTCAGTAAGTAGAACAAATATTTATACCTACCATATCAATCAAGACAGAGCATTTCTCATCAAATCTCCAGAAAGTCTTGTCCCTTTGACACATGTCCTCTCTGCATACTACAATGCTTCTTTCTGAACTGAGGTTTGTCTTTGTAGGATTTTATAGAAATGGTAGTGAATGGTTCTGTCACTCAATAGTATGCATATGGGGTTCTTCCATGTGAGATGTGTCCACTAGCTTGTGATAAACAGCAGTATTCCCTTACTTGTGTTATCGTCTGAATATGAGATGGCCTGGTAGATACAGGTATTGAGTGCTGGAGTTATTTTGAGTGTGAGTTGAGGAAGTAATGCCTAGCTGGAGGGTCTAGGCCTGATGAACGAGTCCTTGGGGGGGTGAGAGTGGGTTATCATGCCCTACCCCTTCCTGTTTTCCCTTTTTCCTGTTTCCTGGCTGCCATGATGTTAACTGCTGTATCCCACCATACCTTCCCTGCCATGATGGACAATGGAAACTAACTCATTCTCTCTGTTTTTCTGTCTCTCTGTCTCTCTCCCTTCTCCCCCCCCCCCGTGTGTGTGTGTGTGTGTGTGTGTGTGTGTGTGTGTGTGTACGTACATTTCTCACTTATCTAGGAGTAGGGCTGCTTGGGCCATATAAACATGTTTGCCTTTCCACAAAACTATTGTTCAAAATGCTTGCCAAAGACACACGAGTATTTCAGTTGTTTTACATTCTCATGGAAGTTTGATTGTTGTCATTCATTCACATTTTGGCTCTTGTTGTGGGTCTAAGAATAGCACCTTGGGATTTTACTTTCATATAGACCTTCCTTATCCTTCTAGACAGAGGCCTAATAACTAGTCTGAATAAGGGCATGCAACAGAGGAAAGGCATCTCCTTACTCTGGGCTGCTTCATGCTTTCAATCAGCAAGCCATTATTAGGCACCTACCACCTCTTAGATTCTAACAGAGAAGTAGTCAAGACACAAAACCTGATCACTCTAATGACTCAGGGTGGAGCAAGCAGGGTATAGACTCTAGAAAGTGAGTTCTGGAATTTAAATATGATCCTGCCAACAACAGGGAGCTAGGAGATTGGTACGGGGGGGGGGGGGGGGGGGAGTTGTGCCATGTCCCCAGGAAAACTGTTTCTGCTTCATTCTGTCTTGCCTCGCATTTCCCCTGCTCTGAGCCACTTCTTGTTCTCTCGGTCTTTTTGTTCCCCCTAGCCAAGGAGACAGATCGCTGTCCCTGCCTGCTTCTTGGGAACATGCTGTTCTCATTGCTTGAAACTTATCATCAGAGAAATAGTCCCCGTGCCGCTGGCTGGCGTGTGTGTTTTAAATGAAAGCACTAGGGGATGTGTGTCTATTGTTAGTAAATGATGTCACCACTGAGCTTGCCAAACTGTCACAAGCAGTCTGGATGTCTTTCGGGGTTCTGTATAGCAGAGACAGTTCCGTTCTGCAGCACGCAGGCTCTGAATAAGGTCTGGACTTTATGAGTGGCAGCGGAGCTTTGGGTATGCATTGAAAATAATATTGGCTCTTGGAAGCAAACATTCTGTCCCCATGACTCAGTCAATCTTCTCCTTTCTAAGGAGGAGAAATGGCAAGGTGCTGGCTGTTAGTCATTGTGTAAATGTCAACCTCTGTCCTTTGGAGGGAGGCCCCTGGAGTAGAAAGTCATATCCTATTTATCATGATGTGCCCTATGTCCCCTTGATGCTATTTGGTTTTAGTTTTGCTTTCTTATTTATTTACTTGCTCTCCATTAAGGCATGTAGGTTTCTCAAAGACAAAAGCCAGGTGGTTATTCTACCCCTCTAGCATCCCTCATGTGCACTGAAGGTTGTTTGATGGAACAGACCATGTCCCACTTTTGTATAAAGATGGAAGACAGAATGTTCTAGTTAGCTTTCACTGTCAACTCCACACAACCTAGAGTCATCTTGGAAGGGAGCCTCAATCGAAGAAATCCCTAGAATGGATTAGCTCGTGAACATATCTGTAAGGGTTTGTCTTGATTGTTAATTGATTGTAGGAGTGCACACTATAGGGAGCGCCATCCCTAGGCAGGTGGTTCTAGGCTGGATAAGAAATCTAGCTAAAAAAAAAAAAAGAAAGAAAAGAAAAAGAAATCTAGCTAAACATAAGCCAGCCAACAAGCCGACAAGCAGCATCCTTCCACAGTTCCTGCTGTACTTCTTTGCCTATGAGTCCCTAGGTGAAAGGTAACCCTGTATGAATTAGCAAGCAGCCTTCCTTCAAGTTCCTGCCTTGAACTTGCCTTGGCTTTTCTGCATGTATACCATGACCCAGAACTGTGAATTGAATAAATCTCTTCTTCCCCTTTGTTGTTTTTGGTCCGAGTGTTTTTTTTTGTTTGTTTTTTTTGTTTGTTTGTTTGTTTGTTTTTATCACAATGGCATCGGGAAAACAAGAACACAAAACACTATTACTAGTATTTGAGAATCAGCTGGTAAAATATTCTGTAACGTGTACCATATATAACGATCATTACACACATCACCATAACTTCAAGCAGTTGGTTCCCGAAAGGGACAGAAAAACAGATTGTTTGTGTAGATTCATTTACTGAAGAACTGAAAAGGAGATTTTCCCCACACCCCTTGGGCTAGCTGAGATTTGAGCCACTGGAGAAAGTACTTTGTGACAAGCTTTGGGGACAGATGTGTTCATTTTCTGCAGAGCTGGGGATGATTCCCTACTCATGCTAAGCACCCATCCCACCATGTAGCCACAGGCAGGCACAGCCCCTGCTTTGGTGGCAGTAGCGGGGAGGACAGTGGCACATACTTGTAATGCCAGCACTGGGGAAGGCAAAGGAAGGGGAATGCGGCAAATTCAAGGTGAGTCTTGGACACATAATAAGTTTGAGGCTAGCCTGCACTATATGAGACACGGTTTCAACACACACACACACACTTTGAAAAAATAAAAATATTTAAACATCTATAATGTCACAGTTCCATTGGCTCCAACCCCTTTTTAGGAAGATGGCTTTTCCAGGGGATTTTTGTTTTGTTTTGTTTTTTACTAAATCAGTTTAAAATATAAATCTATTTTTCAAGACTTAGACTCACTGTGTAGCCCTGGAACTTGATAAGTGGATCAGGTTGGCCTCAAACTCACTGAGATCCACCTGCTTTTGTCTCCTAAGTTCTGAGACTAAAGGCTTAAGCCACAATGCCCACCTTGAGTTTAAAACAGCATGTCTAGAAAATCACTAATAAATTCACAACCAAGACATAAGAATATATGAGTATTATTTTTTAAAAAAATTCATATTTGGTTCAGGAATTTTGTTTATGAGCAAATTAAGGGGGGGGGAAGAACCTACCACGTACTTCTTTTTCTAGCCTCTCCCCACAGTCACACAGCAGGGAAATCTTATCAGAAGGAATATCCAGATAGAGCTGTGACTGAAGCCACTTGGAGCCCTGTGACCCCTGCATACCTTCCCATCCCAGCGTCACTGGCCCAGGACTCACCATGAAGAAGGAGGATCAGCATCCCTTGGCTTTCCTTGTACCTGGTGGCTTAGAGCCACTCAGCTGTAGGATCCCTACCTGAGGGAGAAAGGGCAGGTCAGCAGGTCGTAGGCTACCCAAGAGGGGTCCCTTTGGAACTCTGCCGGCACCTCCACTCTTCCTTGGCTATACCCAGCCATTTCCCTTTCATTGCATTCGTTCCTCCCCCAAGGAGACTAGTGTTGGGTTCACTCCAATTTCATCCCGTCCATCCATTTGGAAACCCTTCATCAGGCTAAGGCCCTTCAACAACCCAAGTATCACTCAGGACCCACCAAGAAAAATAGATGGTGGAAAGCCTCTGCAGAAAAACCTGTCGTGGCCCATCTCCAAATATTGCTTACCATCCTGGGGATCTGCCCATAGCGCCCCCAGCCCTTCCATCTCCTAAGAAACGGTGCAATAAGAAATAAAGGCTGGAGCAGGGAGCACACAGGGGCGAAGAGCAAGGACTGTGCGTGCAGGTTTGACTGCTTAGTTTTCTTTCTCAAAAGATAGTAGCTGGAAAAGCCTCGGTCGGTATCAGATGAGGATTAGCAGAGATGAGTGAACGTGTCTGCCTTTCGGATCGCCAAAGCCAATGACAGATTTTGCTGACACACCAATCAGTTTTATCCTCAAGCCTTGGCCACCGGGGAGCCTTCCTGCCCTCTCCATCTGCCAGGCCCCTTTTTTTTCTTTAAACCCTTCCCACATTCTGCCCAGTTCCCGGACCCCAGCCCTAGCCTCACCCATCAGCAATAAACAGTCCAAAATCGGCTTCCCGCTACCAAATGGTATTATAGGTCTTTGCAACAAGGACACATTATGTAACTTTAGAGGGCTCAAGCGGGGACCAGGCAGTTTAACATAACCGTGTTTTGCCCACATGGCAGACTGCTGATTTCATCTCTTTGGAAAGGCGGATTATCCCCAAACAGAAGATGGCAGAGGCCCTTCCCAGCAGGCAAGAGGCTTTGGTGTTGAGACTTGCAGCCATGCTTGGCCTAAAGCCATTAAGTCCCATGTCATGTTCAGAATCTGAGGTTTTACAATCCCATCAGGCGAGGATGTAAGCTCTTGCTGCTCTGTTTGCTTTGTGGATGCAGCAGAGGCGATAGCTGCAGTAGTGCCGGGAGCTGGTTAGGAATGTAGAAACTCTGACACCCCGCCCCCAACCCAGACTCATTGCATTTTAACAATGAGTTAAGGGAGATTCCTCTGCCTGGGAGGTTGCAGAGACTGATTTCCTGGACCGGCAACAGGGACATGTTTCTCTGGCCCCTCAGCCACAGTTCAGCCGTCCTACATGCTCCTGGTCCCAGCAGCTCCTTCGGGGGCCTGAATGGGGGCGGAGGTTGGCTGCTGCTCCCTTGTGAGACATCCATCAATCTAGGTATCCATGGAAACATGCCAAATTCTGGCTCTGCTGAGAGTAATCTTGACATTCCCTTCCCATAATACGGGCTCTGTTTGTGAATTCAGCTATCAAGACCACAATGCCCTGGGGAATTACCGTTTTCTTACATTTGGACCTTGAAAGCCAAAATATGACTGAACTGGTCTAAGCTCTGATATGAAGTGTCTTAGTTAGGTTTCCATTGCTGTGAAGAGACACCATGACCAAGGCAACTCTTAGAAAGGCAAAGATTTAATTAATTTAAAAATTAAATTAAAGCTTACAGTTTCAGAGGTTCAGTCTATTACCATCATGGCAGGAGCATGGCAGCATCCAGACATACAGGGTGCTGGAGGACCCAAGAGTTCTACATCTTGATTTGAAAGCAGCAAGGAAAGATTGTGTGCCACACTGGGGATAACCTGAGCATAGTAGACTTCAAAGCCCACTCCCAGAGAGAAACTTCCTTCAACAAACCACGCCTACTCCAACAAGGCCACACCTCCTATAGTGCCACTTCCTGTGGGCTAAGCATTCGAACACATGAGTCTATGAGGAATCCTATTCCTAATCAAACCACCACGGGAAGGAATTAATGAGGTGGGATGGGTGGCAGTAACATAGGTGAAGGAAGCGTCCCCCACCCACATGAAGTCCTTATCCCTAGGTTAAGTGGGAGTGGTAGACACAGTCTATAACCATCAACGTTGCAAAGGTCCTTGTGGAGCAGGAAGGTAGAGCTGCCAGTGAGGTCTGAAGGCCTAACAGAAACCATGCAAGATAAGCATTAAAGAAACAAACTCTCCAACCCTGGAACCGCCCCTGTGCCCCACACCCCACACACAGACCCACTCATAGCCAAGCGGCCTGCTAGAACTGCCTGGAGCCATGGGAACAGGAGGTACAGAGTGTCTGAAGATGATAGAGACAGGTGATCCATTAGGTTGTGAGTGGAATCACACATAACGGAGCATGGACAAGAAAGCCTACGTTAAACGAAGAAACTCCAAAGTCCCTACTATGTAAGATAAAAGCCCCATCCTGGTACAGTGCTGGCCATTTGTGCTTCTAAACTTTCTCCTGCTCTTGCTTCTCCCCTCGAAAGTGTCTTTGTTCGATGTATATTTTCATCATTGTTAGTATATGTAGGTGGATGTGTGCACATAGGGATATGTGTGATTGAGTACAGATGCCTGAGGAGGCCAGAGGCATCTGATCCCTGGAGCTGGGGTTACAGATGGTTGTGAGATGCCTGGCATGAGTGCCCAGAACCCAACTCAGTCCTCTGGAAAAGCAGCAAGTGCTCATAATCTTAACTGTTGAGTCGAATAATCCATCCCTGCTTCTCTGCTACTATCTATATCTCTGCATTCATTTTTCTTATCCTCAACACAGAGCCTAGAACACCTCAAAGGAATCAACCAAACCCTAACCTCCACTGAGTGCACTTCTACCTTCACTTCCGACATCCTAGTGAAGTCTTCGTGCCCCGTGCCCTTTGCATCCCCTCTTCAGCAAAGCAGAGGCTGAAATGTGGCTATAAAAATGGGTTTGGTTACACCCACAGTCTTTGTTCGCAGCTAATCAAGTCCCCCTTACCTTCCAGCTTCATCAAGCCCATGGATCAACAGTTTTAGCATGAGAGGCTCACTGATGAAGACCCTTGCCACCTGTGGAACTGCTTGTCCCCAGGAGAAAGGGAAAGGGACATCAAGGAACAAGTAATCCTTGTCTGTTACCTGTGCTCTGTTGATGAACCAGCCTGACTCCATTTTAAGATTAGAAGCCACCTTCTTACAAGGTCAAAATAAATTAATTCCTGTTTTCTGTAAAACTTAAATTTGACAGTATCTTGACCCATTTTCTAGAATTTGATATGTTCCATACCCTATATCCTGACCTCCACTCTGATAAGATGATTTTAAAATGTTCATCCAAATTCCTACATAACAAAAAAAAAAAAAAAAAAAAAATCCCCCAACCCTTGGAAACCTCTTAGTCTTGCAGGTTTTTTTAAGCTATATAAACAACACTGATTCCTGTGTTCATGGCTGCTGTCTCAAACCCTGCTTTAGGGAGACAGCCCTGTCTGACAGAAAATAAAGCTTGCTTAATTCAGCTAAAAGGATTTGGGTTGGTGGTCTTTTCTCTCGTTCAACAGGATTAACATTATCTGGGTGGATACACACACACACACGGAAGTCACACAACACATAATTTTTTTTAAAATGTAGAAGGGCCCTTCTGTGTTCCTTTCTGGCTTTAAGTCATGATTCACCGGGCAGCAGGATGGAGGGGAGGGAGAGAACAATGAGAGGTAGCTCAGACCCAGTTTTCGCCCTGCAGGTCTTCTAAAGGAAGTTTCCTCAGCAGAGGAGACAGTCTAAGTGTTTCTGTGTTATTTCTGCCCATTGGTTTTGAAGCAATCACAATTGAAGGGCAATATAAAACTCTCCCTTTGCGGGGATTTTTAGTGTGATGGAACCTTCCACAGCACAATTAGGCATGCCCCATGGACCTAAGATGCCAACCACGTGCAGTCATCAGAGACTGACCTGGGACAGTAGCTCAAAGTTCATTGTCACATGCCAAGGAATATTAATGACATAGACAGTGGTGAGGATCTGCAAAGCAGAGGCAGGCTTTATTCTGAATTATGACAGAAGAGTGAAAAAATGAGGAGAAGGGAAAATTTTCAAGGGAAATTGAGAGGAACTCCAGAGAATTGGGAGGGGCTTACAAGAGGGGGGGGAAATCTGTTAAATTTGTCTTTTCTAAAGTTTTCATAGGGCAACAACAGAAACTGGAGAAAGGCTAAAGCCATCTCTTCTGAGACTGGTTAATTCTCTGGGCTCTCACGGGCTATACCAAGAAGGAAGGGGACCATGTGCTCTATGCCTGCTGCCCTGGCCCAATCAGGGAGTTGATCATATGCTGTTTATGTACTGCCTACCGAGTGTGGGTAGTTGAAGCCCCTCTCTATCCATCTCTGACTCCAGCTTTGACCTTGACTGTCTACTAGCTGTTAGTCACTTGGCCAGTGTTCTCATTTCATTCTGTTGCTGTAACAAATATCATGGCCAAAAGTAACTTAAGGGAAGAAAGAATTTTCTTGCCTTACACTTCCAAGTCACTGTTCATCATTGAGAGATGTCAGGGCAGGAACTCAAACAGAAATTTGAAGCAGAAACCATAGAAGAAAGCAGCTTGCTGGCATGCTCACAGGCTCATGGTTAACTGACTTTCTTATACAGCCCAGGACTACTTGCTCAGAGAGTATTGCTGATATGGGAGAGCCTAGTCCACTATGGGCAGCACCATTCCCTGGGCAAGTGGTCCTGGTCTATACAAGAAAGTTAGCTAACCGTGAACCTGTGAGCATGATCAACTTGAAGTTTTATTATGGCAGAGCATTATTAACTCTATTAGTTACCAAAATATAGAGGCAGTCTTTCTTAGTTTATCATATTTAGCTCCTTGTCTAAATGTACTCTGGGATGGTCTCCCAGCTAGAAGCTTCTTATTAGGAGCCATCTTTACTAACAATTAGGGCTGTTCATTAGAAACAAGAATATGTGAAAGGATGACAGTGACTTTTGTGTGTTACTGGAGGGCTTTGGAAGGGGTAGGGAAGCCAGAGGTCACTGTCCTTCCTTTTATTAGTCTAGCTTGGTTATCTCACAGCAAGCTATCAGCATTCTTATTCTTCTTCCTCAGTATCTCAGACTGACATTTTAACCTTTAATCTTCCTTTTAATCCCAGCCTGTTTCAAGCAGGAATCTGACATTAGACTAGAACAAAGAAATAATTTCAGGTAGGAGTCTAAATCATAGGCTACAACAAAGAATTAATCTCACGCAAGAATCTAAATATTAGGCCAGAACAAAGAAGTGATTTCAGACAGGATTCTAAATTTTAGACTAGAACAAGGAAGTAGGCTTCAGACTTGAAAATGACCTTGGGCTAGGACAGGGAAGTAGGCTCAGATACTTTGGTCATCCTGATAAACCCTTGGAAACAGTGATCACGCTGAGTGTTCACGTAATTGGGTTTAATGCCTTGCTTTTTCTTTGACTGTTTGTGTTTATTGTATTGCTTGTTCCTTGACTATTTGCATCTATTGTATTGCTAGAGTCTCAACCTAGAACTGACCTTATTACATGCATGTGATCAAAATGGTATAAAAGCATAAAGGAGGAGGGGGTATAGGATAGGGGGTTCTAGGGAGGGGAAATGGGGAAAGGGGATGACACCTGTAAATAAATAAAATATCCAATTTTAAAAAATCAATATTTTCAAGAATATCATAAAGAAACAAAATTCCCAGCCTGTGTTCTCAATGCAACAATGGGAACAAGTTATAGCCCTCGCCATGGGTCTTTTTCTCTTGCTACCTACAGAAAGGTATCTCCTTTTAAGATAGGTTAATTTGAACCTATTAAAGAGGTTCTTGGCTTCAGATGTTCAGGGAGTTTCCTTTGGATGCTTCCAGCTAGAGCTCAGATACTAAAGCTACCTTCTTTTTCTTTTACCTCAAACCTCTACTTCACAGGCATTCACACATCCAATAGAAACTAGACCATGAAGGAGTGCTGATGCATGTATGCATGGCACGTTCAGCCTGACACCAATGAAATCAAGCAAGGTTTTGCTTGTTGAGAGGCAGTGACCTGGGAGGGCAAGAAGCAGTCTCAGCCAGAGTTCATGTTTTTATTTCTGGATGCCTGAGCTGTAGCATAAGATGTTCTCTGCTTCTTGTTCCCACAGAAGTAGATCCTAAGACAAGGACACAGATGGGATTATTTTGTTTGGGAGGTGATTGGCAGAAGCTCCACAGGGGACATGGTGGGGGTGGGGGTGGATAAAGCACAGTTATCAGACTCCCAGGGCCGCTGCCACTTACCGTGCCCACCACCCACCTGAGTTCTCTCGGATGACTGCTCCCAGGGGAGGTGAGGGACTATGTATTTGCTAGCCATCTTGAGCTATGTGTCAACATGTTGTAGACACTCTGCTTCCTAAAAACAGCTTTTGTTGCGCAGGAACTCAAGAGCCTGTAAACATTTACTGATCTAGCCTTAAACTCATCAGGTCCATTAGGTGGCTAGGCCTTTGTCTCAGTTCAGGAGGGTGAGAAAGAAGTCAGCCATCTTGAGAGGAGGAAGCTGGAAGTTTGTCATCTTATTTTCTAGTCATGGCCCTTATCCCTATCTGTCTGACTTTCAGGGAATGTGTCTAACTCACACACACACACACACACACACACACACACACACACGCACATGCACACACAGATTGAGGATAGGACATATTTTATTCAATGGTTTATTAGTTAGATTTATAACTTTCAAATATTTAAAAAAAGTTCAAACATTTAGACACATGGTATATGACCCTCCCTATGTACTCTAACCCCAGATCCCACAATTAGAGGCTGGCCTATGTTTGCTATCTAAGTGGAGGTGTTCAACTGTTTGTCTAAAGTGAAGCCTGTGTGGCAATGAGTGAAGGATCTAGAATAAAAGACCTGGGGTGAAGATTGGCCTTATCCTGCCCTTTTCTCTCATTTTCTGGTCTCAGACAGACACCCTGAGGTTCTGTGCCTCATAGTCTCTAGATTCCTTGGGTAAAGAAACTAAGGCCCAGAAAGGGCAAAAGACCTGCTGCTCAAGTGTATGGCTTAAAGTGTTGACATAAAGTGACTCTGCCTTAAAGGAAGTAAGAAAATAGTTTATTCTGAGTCATATGGCCTGGGAGCCTTGAGTGTCATGTTCCACAGTGGAAGAGATGACATGAACTGTATAGTCACAGAAGAATGTAAAGTTGTAAATCAATAAACTTTCAATTACATTGGTAGGAGCATCCTGTAGCCTGGCAACTGCAAGGCCACAAAGCTGCTCCATAGGTATGTGTCACCTCCCAGAGTTCTTTGTTTTAGGGTAGGTGGAGGCCAAAGGTCTGCTGAGTTCTGTGATATACTGGTGAGAGCTTCTCTGATCATTCCAAGAACGTTGAGCCAGGGGCCTGTAAAATGGCTCAGCTATTAAGGGTGCTTGCTGTCAAGCCTGATAACCTGAGTTGGGTTCCCCCGCAGACCCACTTGGTGGGGGAAGAGAACGATCTCCTGTAAATTGGTCTTTGATATCCACTCATGTGGTGTGGCACACACAGCTACACACACACACCTACACACACACACAAATACACACACTTTTTTTTAATTTGTAAAGAATTTAGGTCAGGGCTGGGAAGACAGCTTAGTCAGTAAATCTGAGTTGGATCCCCAGAAACCACATTTTAAAACAAACAAACAAACAAACAAAAAAACCCAAACAACAACAACAACAAAATGGTAACAGAAACAGACAGATCCCTGGAGCTCAGTAGCCAGCCAGCCCAGCCCACTTAGCAAGCTTCAGACAAATCTCAAAATAAATCAAGTGGATGTCCTCTGAGGAAGGGCACCCAAGGTTGTCTTCCGGATTTCACATGCAATCCCACAAGTGCACTGGTGGGCATACATGTGACGTGCACACCCACGCGCGTGCATACACACACACACACACACACACACACACACACACACGCATACACACACGCACACACACACACACGTTAGGTCAGATATAAAAGTTAAAGTACATGGTTATTAAAGGTTCTAAAATAAGGCAATTTTGACTCCCCTCTTCTCACAAAATTTCACCACCAAGTTGTTCTAATCAGACAATGCTTCAGAAATTTTCAGTTCACAATGCTGAAGGCAGAACAAGGACTTGGTCGCCTAGGTCATTTTTTTGTTTGTTTGTTTTGTTGTTTTTTTTGTTTTCTCTCCTGAGACTCCAGTAAGAAGAGCCACTTTCACTGCCTATGTGAGCTCAGAATGAAGCAAGCCATCCATTCTTGTTTCTGTGAGGCATCTCTAAACTGCCTTAGCTGAAACCATTCTTCTGTGGGAAACCCTAGCTCCTTGTGAGGCTGGGCGAATCGACCTGAGTTCTGAACTGAAGGTGGGGAGGCGACTTATTCGGCTGACTCCCAGAATGACGTCACCCCAAGGGCAGGCTGGGACAAAGTCGGGATGCAGGCTCAGGCTCGTACCGGCTTCTGGGCCCTGGGCACAAAGCGCGCGCCTAGGCGGTCGTAGAGGTTGCAGCTGGCCGCGAGTCCCCAGTGTGAACATTTAAGTCCCTATTCCTTCCCACCTCTCTGGACTTCGAAAACTAGTTCAGCTCGCTAGCCCGGGTTAGCAACTACTCGTGACGCACCAGGGGACTTTTTGCCCCTCAAGGTCATGTCCTTGCGAAATCCGGGCAGCCTCTGCCGGTAACTGATGCTGCAGCTCCGCCCGCTCCCAAGGTCTGATGGGGAGGGGCATCCGAGCATGGGCCCCGCCCTCCCGGGCTTGCCCATTAGAGGGCGCTGAAGCTCTGGCGCTGGACCAGTGCCACCGCAGCCCGCCTTATCGCCCTCCGCGGGGAGACAGGCTCCAGCATGGCGGCGCGGGGGCGGCTGCCTGGCCCGGAAAGGCCCGGGGCGCTCCTGAGCCGGAAATCTTAGTCACGCACCTGAAGCCGCTGGAAGGCTGCCTGCCCAGGCCAAAGGCCAGCCTGCCAGAGGTCCCTCTGGAGAGGGTCCTTCAGTGACCTACTGACTGACCCTGGAGTCCGGAGGGTGGATAATAAGCCAGTTTGACACAGCACATGAAGGATTGGCCCAGGATTCCTTCTGCCATCCTTCTCAACAGACTCACTGCCCCACTACTCCAAAATGCACTGGCCAGGTGCTGCTTGTGAAATCGCCACTCTGTGTGGCCTCCAAAATAGAGCTGTAGATCTATCTGCCTTACCGAAGGAAAAGACCCAAAACTCCATACAGCAAGGGCGCTGCCCGGTATCAATCAAATCAACGTGAGGCGGGAGTGGGTGGGTGGGTAAGGGAGCACCCTCATAGAAGCAGGGTGGGGGGGGGATAGGGGGTTTGCAGAGGAGAAACTGGGAAAGAAGATAACATTTAAAATGTAAATAATAAAATATCCAATTAAAAGAACTCAATGTCTCAGTCTCAAAGAGGCTTCTGAAACAGTGGTTGATGGCGCTGACACATGCTAAGAGGTGAAAGAGGTCCTGGGACAGGATTCCTAAGCCACCAGCAGCATGGCCAGACAACAGCTGAAATCAGTAGTTATGGACCTAAGGAGCCAGATGCTTTAGAATAAAATGTCGGGGGAAAGAAATTAATTGTTTACACCTATGACCAGAAGGGCTAGGATAAGAAGAATGGGGCAGAGTCCCAGGAGTGGAGGGTTCATCAGTCCATAGCAGACTTGCTGCGTTTTGGCTAGTCCCTTCTGAAAGCTGAAAGTGAGATGACCTTCATGGATAGTCTTCGGCACACAGGAAAATAACGCAGTGCAGCAGTTTTGTCTTTTTCTTTGTTGATTTAGCTGGAAGCTGTCAGTTAAAATAATATCTGATGTCTTCCTCCATTCTCTGGCCTGTAACTTAATTTAGAGCATTTCAGAATTCCCTTATCACAGGTATTCAGGGCAGGCAAAAGATCTTGGAACATCTGATTTCAGAAGACAAGCCATCAAAGACACTCGAGTCTGTGCGATGTTGAGTGGCCATGTAACTGAGCCTCTGCTGATGGCCTGTCAGAAGAACAAATGCTGGGAGAGGCTTGGGGCCCTCCCTGCTGCTCTCAGATCGGCACCTTTTGCCACTTAGAAAATTAGTGTTTGACAGACATACAGGAGTCTAGAGCTTGGCACTGACTGGCAAAGAAAAGATACAAAGGCTTCCGCTTTCCACCTGGCAAAAGAATGGCTCTAGGGACAAAGAAGTCTGTCAAGCCTGAGATGGAATAGGATCTTCCACCCCACAAAACCCCTGAGACGCTTTTCTATTTGAAAAAAAAAAAAAAATGGAAGAGCTTATTTTCCTCACCCTGGACTTGAATTTAAAACTTCGTTAGGTTTGAAAGCCACCTTTCCTGGATGCATCCCTCATGAAAGAAGCCTCTCCTTACAGCAAATGGGGGCTACCACAGAAAACCACAACTGGATACACTATAGATATCAACAGATCCTGGGGAGCCCAGTCTCAATGGCTACACCTTTATCACAACTTCTGCATCTATGGCTCAGGGACCATCAAGGAAAAGAGGACAATAAAGCCAGTGATAGCCAGAATACCAGGAAGTCTGCTGTGAAACAGTCACTCCTAGAAATGACTACATAAACAAACCAGAACAATGGTAATATCATGGACATGTTCAAAGGGAAGGGGAAAATCCACCGGACCCCATCCCTAGGCAAAGAGCTATAAACAAATAATGACTGCAGGAAGGAGAATTAGCCTCTCCCGGGGATGCGCTCCCTTACTGGCTGTCTAATGCAGAGTGGTCAGCCTTGAAAAAAAAAAAAAAATATATATATATATATATATATATATATATATATATATATATGTATGTATATCACCAATAAAATAGGCTCAGCAGGTTGTATGTATGTGTGCATATTTCACACTCACATTCACACAATATATATGCAACAATAAATAAAAATGTACTATCTACTTGGGAGTATAAGAGGACATGGGGAGGCTTCAAGGGAGGGTAGCTGGGAAGGGCCCGAGGGAGGAAAGTGCTGTGATTCTACTTCCATTATAAGCATAGTTTAAAGTAACATTATAGAGAGTACAGCATTGGTGGTAGGACTGGCGATGCACACCTGAAAGCCTACACTCAAGAGGCTGAAGCCATCCTGGACTATATGTCTCTCTCTCTCTCTCTCTCTCTCTCTCTCTCTCTCTCTCTCTCTCTTTCTCTCTGTTTCACACACACACCCTCATACATGCATGTACATTGTTAAACATTATATATGCATGATTTTATGTTTCTAAAATGTGAAATGAGACACAGTGGATCCTGGGAGCTGCTCCCTCAGCCACCTAACCTGAACTGGAAAGTTTCCTGTTCAGGAAGAGATCTTTCCTGAACAAAGCAGCAAGGCTGGGAGCAATACAGAAAAACATCAAACATCCTGCTCTGGCCATTACTTCTGTGCACCAAACATGTATTATACACACCTACAGGCACACGCGTGTGCGCGCACACACACACAAAAGAAAAACTTTGTTACAGGGAACATAGGAAACCTGGGGAGCCAGGTCCCCTTTTCTTAGGAACGAACTGATTCACATGCCTCATTTACATTTACATATGTTCTAGGCATTGTGTTATGGATGTTTATGAATTGTAAAATGGCCAAATGCTCACTGGGGAGGAATTTAGACTTCTCCACCTCTCCATTTGGCCAAACTGTAAATAAATCCTCTTTTCTTTACCAATGTCTATAGCTGGGCTTTTGGCCACTTTGTGGGGTCTTTTTTCTTCCACCTTTATTCCACCCTTTCAAACCCCCAACACTAGGTAGGATTGAAAAAAGGATGGGGGGGGGGAAAGGCGGGTGACATTTTTGTTAGACTACTTCCTGCTCACTGGGGTCATTAAGTCCCTTGGGGGAAACTTTGCTTGTCGACACCAGGATAAGCTAATTTCTTCTCATCTCTTTGTTCATGACCACTTGACAAATCACAACCTATAGTAGTCAACAGCATCCAAGCACCAACTGGCCAGTCACACTATTGTATAGCATTTATACATCCTCTGAGAAGTCCCCAGAATGTGGGAACATGGGGCTACACCTGGAGAACATAGTTCTAGAATATTTCTGTGTTTTTTAAAGAAACCAAAATTCTCACTATGAATGTCTGGGTCCTGCTTTATTTAAAATACAGGGAAACTAGCCAGTAATGTGAGTTTTATCCCCTGGACCTACATGATGAAAGTAGATAACTCCTGCCGTTGTTCTCTGGCCTCCAGAGTATACCCACACAAATACATAATCCAATAAAAAATGTTTAAATGTGTAAATAAAGGAAATACAGAGAAACAATGGCATCCGGTTCTTGGGTGTGATGCTAACAGTGGCATCATCAAGAAGAGTGACTGTGCCAGGTGTGTAGTGGCTCACACAAGTAATCGCAGCACTCCAGAGGTTGAGGCTGGAAGATTATAATAGCTATGGTCTGAGATCCCAGGATGGTTGTCTTGGGACAAGGAGAAATGAAGCCTGCAGTATGAGAGAGAGGGAAAGGGGAGAGGGGAGGGGGGAGGGGGAGTCAGGTAGACTCAATCAGTAGATAGGTTAGAAAGAATGGCAAAGGGAAACTCCTGAAGTGGACAGGTTCCCAAAGAGGAACAAGCAGCAAGGAGCGTGCTTTTAAATAGTTACAAAACAAAGAAAACATTAGTCAGGTAAGGAATAAAGAGAGGCCTGTCTCCTCCAGGTACACAAGTGAAGCTATCATACTGATTCAGAGGGTTCTATTAGCTGCCGGTCTGGATTCTCCTCTCACCCTGATAGTGGAGATTTCAGATGTATACGAAAAGTCAGACTATCGACTGGTAAGATTGACCTGGTTCCGGAGCTAGGCTCATAAAGATGTCTCTTTGGGGTTTGGTTGGGTCCTGTGGTGGAAAGTTCTAGCAATTGGAAAGATTAATGAGTTGGGTAAGAGGGTGTCAGTCACTCTGACCAAGAGCCAATAACCACAGAAAAGGTGAAAGAGAAATCCTGTTCCTCTCATGATTACAGGAACCAAGGAGTAAGGAAGCCACAGATTAGGGTGGCCATGGAAAGGAAGCTACTCCTCTGTAGTAACCCAGCTTGAGCAAGTATTGCACCGTATCAGTTCTCCTTTGATGTCCTCTACAGCGGGTGATTGATTGTCACTTGTTTGGGTTGAAATATGACAGAAAGCAGCCTGTCTGTTTCTTCATGGTATTCAATAGGGGATAATGCAGCTGTATGGAAGTTTCTTTCTGGGTCAGGGCATGGGCATGCAGGACTTAAATGGCATATTTAGACTCAGTGTAAAGGAGGTCCTCTGATTTTGACATCTCTTGGGATCTGACTGGGGATATGAGGTCAGTTACCTGAGTACTGGTCCCTGGGGAGGGGGGATTTTATTTTTTAGGGTGTCATAAAGGGTTATTATATCATACCTGCCTCTGTGGATTCCATGTTCAATGATGCTGCTGCCATCCATAAAGAAGACCTAATTAGAGTTTGCAGGGATTGTCCAAGTCCTTCCCTAACACTAGAAGTTTGTAGAATTTTGTGTTCAGTTGTGTTTTGCACTGTCTTTGCTTTTGATTCCTTGAGGAGGAAAGTGGCAGGATCAAAGGTGTAGCAAGTTTTTATTTGAACAGCTGGGCCCTCCGAGAGTAACGACAGATCATTTAAGTCTGCACTCAGCTAATAAGACTCCCTTTAGATTCCAATTGTCTTGTCATGTTATTGGAGATATACAGTCAAGTCACATCCCAAGGTCAATGTATATACCTCTGGAACAAACACAGTGACTGGCTTACAAGCTCTGAAGCATGCAAGCCAACCTTTGGCCATGAGGTCCAGTTCTAAGCCAAGGTAGCCTAGCTGTTACTGAGTGGGCCTGCTAGATTGGGTAAGCACCCCCAAAACCATTCTTCCTCACTCAGTTACCTAGAGATTGAAGTCTTTACTAGTGGAAAGACTCAAAGCTAGGGCCCTAAGGGGTGCATGCTTAAGGTCTTAGTTCCTTGGCCCCTTGGTCAGGGTTTGAATTTTCATTCCATCTGGGTCTCTTTCATTGGCTGATACAGAAGCCAGACTATTTCTTCTGTATGGTCAATCCAGAGCCTGTAGAATTCCTTAATTTCTAAAACTCCTCAAAGTGTTTAAGTGGTTTTGGTAAATGGAAAGAAGAGAAAAGTTGCACCTGGTCCTCAAGTCTCTTCTCCTGTAGGTATGCCCAGTCCTAAATATCTGACTGACAATTGGACCCTTTCAGCTAAGACCTTCAGAGTGCTTTGTATCCTTCTTGGGGATCTTCTATCTTCAGGGACACAGGAAGTAAGTCATCCACATCTTGGCTTGAGAGCTCAAGAAGTCAAGGAAGTCCCTAGATAAAGTCTACCCAAAGAGTCAGACATGTCTCTGTATCACTGGGGCAGGACCATCCAGGTGAATTGGCTAACCTGAGGAGCTGGGTTTTTAAAAGCAAATATGTATTGAGAGTCTGAGTTTGTCATAGTTAGGGTTTCTATTGCTGTGATGAAACACCAGGACCAAAAATCAAGTTGATGGAGAAAAGGTGTATTTGGCTTATACTTCTACACCATAATCCATCACTGAAGAAAGTCAGAACAGAAACTCTAACAGGGCAGGAACCTGGAGCTGATGCAGAGGCCATGGAGGGGTGCTGCTTACTGACTTGCTCCCTGTGGCTTGCTCAGCCTGCTTTCTTATAGGACCCAGGACCACCAGTCCAGGGGTGGCACGGCCCACAGTGAGCTGGGCCCTCTGCCATCAATCACTAAGTAAGAAAAAACATGCCCTACAAGCTTGCCTGCAGCCTGATCTTACAGAGGCATTTTCTCAGTTGAAGTTTCCTTCTCTCAAATGACTCCAGCTTGTGTCAAGTTGACATAAAACCATCTAGCACAGAATGTGAAGGTATACAAAAGGGGGGGCTTTCTTTAAGTCTAGAACAGTAAACCATTTGGAGTCCTCTAGGATATATGTCAGGAAAGTAGAATAGTCTCCACTATCAGGGTTTTGAAAACCCAAAATAGGGGTGTTACAGGGAATCATATAACCCTACTCTTTCCAATTATATAATGCTTTGTAGGCTTTGGCATGCATCAAGTTGTAAAGGTTACTGTTGGGTATGGGGAAATAAAAGGAGTCTTTGAGATGGATTTTAATAAGGAAGCTGTGACGTGGAAA
This sequence comes from Arvicanthis niloticus, assembly GCF_011762505.2. Lineage (NCBI taxonomy): Eukaryota > Metazoa > Chordata > Mammalia > Rodentia > Muridae > Arvicanthis > Arvicanthis niloticus. The sequence goes on from NC_047679.1 coordinate 6,757,457, forward strand.
CGTAAGGGTTCTTGGGAAAGTCAGTTGGATGGTGTTTTGCTGGGGCAAACACGTGAAGGAACGTTTTGCTGAAGCAGACACAGGAGAGAGGATGTTCCGCTAAAGCAAGCATGTGAAACCACATGTGATGAAAGAGTCTTTGCTAAAGACACACATGTATTAGTCTGCCTTACGTTGTGTAGTTGAGCTGCATTTGTCAGGATGCCATAGAGAGAAACGCACCAAAAACTTCCGGTGGTGTGCTGTACTTTGCTGCTGCTTCCAAGGACTCGAGTGATTGGATACACATGCTGAGGCAACGCACGTGGAGGACACGTGATGTTTGGAGGGTATAAATAGAGTGACAGAGAAAGAGCGCTTGGCTTGCATATAAAGCTAGCTGTGCAACGCTTGTGGGTCTTGCATCTTTGCTAATCTTCACTTCCCTGAGAGAGGCACAGCTGAGAACTTCTCCTGGTGTTCCTGCTCGTCCCTCCTTCTGACTTGTGCTGAGGCTGAGGCCTGGCTGTCTCTGCTGAGACCCGGCTGAGGTCGGGTCACCGCTGTTGCTAACCTGACTCTACCAACCTGGACTGCTGGTGTGTCAGTGAGGTGTTTTCGAGTGGATCAAGCTGCCAGTGCTGACCTGTGAGCTGAACTGCTGATTTCCAGACAACACAGATGGGAGTTGCCCCAAAGAACCATTTCTAAACAGGTCCACTTTCCCCATATCCTATCTTTTCCACTACCCCTGGTGGGTGGTAGATTACAAGAAAGGTTAAAGAATTTAAGAATCATCATTAAAAACAGGATTTGAAAAAAATAGTTAGAAGGCTACATCTGCTCTTTCAGTCTGCCTCCTAAATAGCTCATACATTCGAATTTATTTCATTCTCCATTACAGGAAGAATGCGGTCCTATCCTGGACCATAAATATGGTAGTTCCCAATTGGGACATGAGATCTCATCTCAGAAGAATAAAGTGCTCCGGCACTATCAGGGGCTTGTGACAAAGGGGAGTACTTCTCAGTTTCAACTGTAGCAGGAGGGTGGGCAAAAGAGTAAGTCGTGAACTTTCCAGAGATTTCTGGAAAGGAGAAGGAGAGCCAAAATTAGGCTGACAAAAAAGCACTTGACTCTGATAGTCAGGTGTCTTGTCCCTCCACCATCAGGGTTACCCAGGATTCACATAGAGATATTGGATGTCACCTAGAGGTATAGGACAACCCAGGCTCCTCAGTCCAGCCCTTGTTGGACCAGGATCAGGTTACTTTCTGTCCACCTGAGCCCTTGCCACTTGGAAAGTGATTCATCTGCTTGCTGGTGGTTTTACTGACAATTGAGACAGGTCTTGGGTAGTAATCCTTGAAATGTCCCGTGCTCCCACATTCACACCACCATTCAGTCGGAGACACTGAGTCACAGCAGCTCTTTGGTATTGGAGGGTGGCCACTAACAAGGTGGCCTTTGTTCTGTCCTGTGACTCTCCACACTTGATCTTAGCCAAAAGGCCAAGAAGCGATTGTGACTCTCTTTCCCTAGTTTCTTCCTGGTCTAGACTATAGAACACCTTAGTGGTTTTCTTGAAATTGTCAGGTATTGTCAGGCCCCAGGGGATCTTTTATAATTTCTGCTTGATGTCCAGGGCCAGGGCAGACTGAGTTATGTTCACAATAGCAAATAGACAGTTAAAGTGTTCTCTCAATATCAGGCATCCTCCATTGACTTGGGATCTCAGGTGATAATGTTTGATGGGTGCTTCCCTAAGTCTCTCTAGGAAGGCTGTCGGATTTCTTCAGATTTCCACAGATTTTCCTCTGACTTCTGCATGGCTCCTGTGATACCCATTCATGCCCACAGAAGAAAGAAATGTAACATTTGCTGAAGAAATGGCTCACTAGTTAAGGCCACTTGCTTTTGCAGAGGACCCTGGTTTGGTTCCCAGCACATACATGGCTGCTCACAGCCATCTCTTAGCTTGGGTTCTGAGGGACGCTCCCCCCCCCCAATAAGAAAAAAAGAAAACAAAAGAAAAGCTCTGTTTGCATCTTCCCCACTTATTTTCCCACCAGAGTCACTCATGGGCACTGCCTTACAGCCATTTGTGACTCCAGCTCCAGGACATCCAATGCCCTCTTTTGGTCTTTATGGGAATCTGGACACATGAGGCACTCAGCCACACATTCAGATAAATAAAAATAATTAAAACAAGTCTTCAAAAAGATAAAAATGTCTGTTACCTGCTAAGGAACTCTCTGGCTTACCATCTTCATCACTGTCCTTCCTCCTCCATAAGGATTCAGGATGTCAGCTTTGACAGTAATCACAAAATTGTGTCTTATCACTCAACTGCCCATCCTCACACACTAAAGTTGAGTGTGCCTTTGCTTTGGGGGGAGGGAGGGGTTGAGGGACTGGAGAGATGATGGCTTGGTGGTTAAGAGACTCTTTGCTCTTGTAGAGGACTCTGAGTTGATTCCCAAGCACTCACATGGCTGCTCACAACCATCTCTTAGCTCTAGTTCTGAGGGGAAATCAAATAAAAAACAACAGAAGCAAACAAAACAACAACAACAAGAAATCAAATAAAGAAAGAAATGCTTCTGTCTCCATCTTCCCTGACTACATTCCCAATCAGAGTCAAGCATAGGGACTGCCTGCCTACTAACAGGATAACAGTCTCCTCCTAGTCCTGTCAATGGACATAACTCTCCATCCAATTACGTTCTCCATTTCATCCTCATAACATTCGTCCCTGGTTAAGAATTAGCATTATAGGTCTTGCCACTGCTCTGCCAGCCTCCATCATGCCCACCAAACAAGGAAAAACCAGGTTAGATGCCCCCACTCCCCCCCCACCCCAGTTCCCCTGCCCATCCCCGGGGCATGCCCAGTTGCCCTGAGCTAGCTGCTGGCTGTCCTCAGAGCTCCATTGTCTGGCCCTGCTCTGCTGGCCTCCATCAAGTCAGCCAAACAAGGAACATCCAGGCCTGCTACATCAAGAACATCTAGTTCAAGGCTGCCCACCAGAGGCCTGCTGCATGGGAAACATCCAGATTAGGGCTGCCTTCCCAGTACTGGCTACACCCAGAATATCCAGGGACAACCAGATGGTTAAGGCCAGCAAAAGACACAAACAAGAGCAAGGGGCACCATGGTACCTTCAGAGCAAAGCTATCCCACTACAGCCAGCCCTGGATATCCTAACACAACTAAAGCACAGGAAAATGACCTTTAAAACAACCTTATAAAGATGACAGAATCCTTTAAAGAGGAAACTAATAAATCCCTTAGAAAAATTCAGGAAAATACAATCAAATATGTACAGGCCTTTAAAGAGGAAACTAATAAATCCCTAAAAGATATACAGGAAAATACAATTAAACAGGTGAAGGAAATGAATAAAACTCTTTAAGACCTGAAAATGGAAATAGAAGCAATAAAGAAAGCACAATTTGAGGGCATCCTGTTGATGGAAAAACTGGTGTCAGTAGGAAAGGATGCACCTAGTCCTGCAGTAACTTTATGTGCCAGAGTTGGGGCAATTGCAGGGAGGCTTTCCTCAGAGGAGAAGAGGAAGAGAAAATGGAGAAGATGGGGGGGGGGGACTGGGAGGAGAGGCCCAACTATTGGGATGTAAAGTAAATACATAGATTAATTAATGAAGAAAAAAATTCACAGTGGGCTTAGAGCATGACTCCATGGTAAAGGCCTTGCCCAGCATGTGTGAGCCTCTGAGCTGGATCTCTACCACTTTTAAAAAAAAAAAAAAAATCACAGCCCATACAAACAAAAACAATGGAATGGAAAAAAGGCATTATGTTGCAATAACATCATGGATTCTAATATTCCATCTAAGTATGCTCCCAAATGTCAGGACGAGAACATTCTACACCTCCTCCTCTGGCATGTGACGCAGTGTAATAGTAGCACAGCTCCAAGGTCCAGTGGCACAGGCCTAGCATCCTAGCTACTCAGGGGCTGAGGCAGGGGGATTATAAACAAAAGCTGGGCCACTGAGTGGGTGAGTTTAAACTCAGCCTGACTTACTTAACCAAGACCTTGTCAAAGGTCTCAGAATCAAATCAAAAGCTAGAGTTAGAGTCGAGCATGTGCAAGACCCCAGGTATAGTGCCCAACACCAAAAAAAAAAAAAAAAAAAAAAAAAAATCAAAACAAAACCAACCAAACAAACAAACAAAAAACACAACACAGAATGGTCAGCTCTGGTGCCAGTGTTACACCAAACCAAAAACAAAGCAGAAAGATCGCAAAGCCAATTCAACCTCCAGATCTAACCACTGTTTAAGGAAATGTGACAGATGGAGGAAACGTGTTGAAAGACACCAGACAAATGCGCGGTCAGCTAAATATAGACTGGAAAGTTCTATGTGGCATATGATCCATTTTTTCCTCACCAAATTAATAGAATGGGAGAGAGTGAAAGAAAAAGAGACTTCAAAAGAAAGAAAGAAGGGGGGGAGAAGAAGAGGGAGAAGAGAAAGAACAAAAGGACACAAGAAACATCAAGTAATGCAATTGGGGAACAATCTTTGCCTGAGACAAAATAGACTGAGTGTCAGATAGCATTTGAGAACTGGTTTCCTGTTGGGCATGATAAAGGTCTCATGCTTCTGTTTTCAAAGTCCTTACTCACTAGGGGGAAAAAAACACAGAAATGTCTAGTGTGAAATGAGATTGCATTTTGGATTTGACTTCAGCCCAGCTAAACAAGTGGCAGGGCAGAGGAGACAAAGGGCTAGCAGAAAGCCGGTAGCTGTGGGAAGTGACAGATGAGGGCATTAGTAATTCTTCCTAATCGCTTCGAAGATACATCATCAACACTCAGGCCTTTTCAAATATAGCTGATGCAAAGAGTATTTTCTGGGTTTCGCTGCATTTTCCTGCAGGCATCCTACTCAGCTTCTTCATCTGAAAACGGAAGTGCTCTATAAAAGGTAGGAAAGTAAGCAATCAGATCTTCCATTGTGAGCTACAACAGTGCCGTACATGATCTACAATGGAAAATTGTTAGAGGAAAATTAGACTCAGAATGGCTGAGTGTTATGGCCCATAATTCCCTACGCTTTCCTCTCCTGACTGTTTGGTTGGTTAGTTGGTTTGTTTGGGGCTTGATTTTTTTTATTTGTTTGTTTTTATTTTTATTTGGGGGAGTTGTTTTGGGTTTTGTGGTCATTGTTGCTGTTGTTCATTGGTTTTGATCCTAGTAGGGGCAACTTAAATAAGCCTTATTTTTCTTTGACATGGTCAGAATGGAAAGCCAGGCTTATTGCATACTAGGCAGGTACTCTACCACAGAGTCACATCCCCAGGCTAGATTAATCAATAGTTTCATCTGCATCCCTAAAATGTGCGGGGGGGGGGGGGGGGGAGACAGGGAGGGGGGAGTTGGATGTCTCAAATGTCAAGGCACGAGCAAATTTGTATTCTTCCTAGTTGAAGGGAAAGAGGAAAGTTTCAGCCCACTGCCCATCCGTCAGTGAGGAGGCAGCTCCAGTCAGCCCAAATCCACCCACCTCAAGATCCTTTAAACTCCTTCTCTTGGTGTCTCATTTTCTTCTTTATAAAAGGGGCGAGCTTTACTTCTTCATAATTAAAGCCTGTGGACGCACTTTTAAAGAGGATCCTAAGATGTATGGTGCTAGAGAAGTGAAAATTGTCATTAATATGTTTTAATCATCATGATAAATACCCGTATAGACACACCCGTTCTTCTCCACTCAGGCAGGTTTGTACCACTGGCTAATTAACAGTGATGGTGTCATAACCACAGGTTGATACTTTCTTCCTGAGAGCTGCAAAGTTTCCAAACATTAACCCCTGATTGGACTGTGAAAGCAGATTTACGAATTCTCCGTTTTATTTACCAGCTCTCTATAGCTGACTTTAAAAGTATGCAGAAGAGAAAGCCATTGGTTGGTTCTTTGTCCACACCGGAAGTGAACGTCACATTCACCCTCCATTGGTAAAGCCTGATAAAAGTCCAGAAAAGTAACAAGACTGAGATCAAAGGCCACAAGTGAAAGCATGGGGAATCAGAGGGACCACCTCTGTGAAGAGGTGTCTTTTACATCTTCACCAGGAAGTGAGGCATTACAAGCTTCCTGTCTTCTCTCACTGAACAGGGGTGACAAGTCCCCAGCCATTAAATGACAAGACCAGCTCCTTAACAACTGCGATGCAGCTCTTTGAAAATCCAGGGCAGTGGATTCTAATCCCCTTGTGGTGTGTAAGAAGAGGTCCTTTTCCAGAATGTACAGGGATTTTCCTGGAATTGGGGGAGGGAGCTGTTATGGAGGTGTTGGAGATTAGCATGCTGAGTAGTGGCTCAGGCCCCACTACTACCCCTTTTACCCTGCTCTATGAGGGTCTCTTCTCCCAGGACTTTTCTCTCAGCTCAAGTAGCTGAAGCCCCAGCTTAATCTCCATATGCAAATATCCTTTCTTTTATCTGCATTTGTTTCTATGTTTCTATGAACGGTAACACTGTAATAAGTTAGGTAGAGACACTAAGAAGTTTACTCTCCCAAGTTCTGGCTGAAACTGTAAATAAACTCATCCATCTATATATCTTGTTTTGTTTTGTGTTGTCTTTTGAAACAGAATCTCACTGTGTAGCCGTGACTGCCTTGGAACTCGCTGTGTAGACAAGATTGGTCTAAAATTCAGAGACTCACCTGATTCTGTCTCAGCAAGAGTTGAGACTAAAACTATGTGCCACCATGGCCAGGTTAAATTCCCAGCGTTTTTTCTTTCTTTCTTTCTTTCTTTTTTCTGTGAGGGTGCTGTGTGTCACTTGCTCTGTAGATCAGAACTGCACTACAACCCACAACACTCGACCTGCCCCCATCTCTGAGGTGCTGGGATGAAAAGCATGTGCCACTTTAGCTGTTTATCTAGTGTGTGTCTCTTTCTTTGAATGTGGGAAGCGGTTCTTACTTACATCCAACCTTTATGGCCTGGAGTTCCAGAAACAGGAGAGAGGAGAGCCTTGTGTTTCACCATCGACTTCCTGTTCTGATTTCCGGCTTGCTCAGAAATCTGCCTTCCTCGTTTCGATTCTTATTTTCTCTCATTAAAATCACCAGCCCTAACATATGACAAAGCTTGTCTTTCTTAGTGTCCCCAAGCATCACTGTGAATTAGAGCTACAGATAGTTGCTGTGGATTTAGAGCAGCTATAGGGCATCACCCCTACAACGAGGTCCTAAGAAACTAGGATCCTTACAGGAAATACTATACCAGAAATAAAAAAGGTCTACCCAGAGAACCCTGCACACTCTCATGGGAGAAAGATTTTAGCCAAAACTGCAAATGAATTCATTTTTCCATTTTTATTTCAGTGGTTGTGGTATGGTGTACCTCTGTGTGTGTGTGTGTTGTGTGTGTGTGTGTGTGTGTGTGTGTGTGAGAGAGAGAGAGAGAGAGAGAGAGAGAGAGAGAGAGAGAGGTCTCACACACACGCATACTCATTTACAGTAACCATACATTTGCATCTGAAAGCAGAGATCTATATCATATGTCTTCCTTACTTGTTCTCCACCGAGTACATTTTTGGGCTGGGATCTCTCACTGAAACTGGAGTTCATGGATTCAGTTACATAGACTGTTGGGAGAGCTCCAGAGATCCACCTATCTCCACCCCCATCTCAGGACTGCAAGTACAATACCTTGCCTGTGCCTGTGCCTGGCTTTTACATGGGTGTTGGGGATCCAGACTCAGGTCTTCATGCTTGCTGAGCCCAGCATGACTGTAGTGCAGACAGAGTGACATGGTTCCTGCCCCTGGGACAAGGCCCTGGTGTGAGCCTCCTGGAGCATCGATGGCTCCTGTAGACTTAAGGCTTGTTTGTGTAATAATGTACATATTTTCACATTCCTCTGATAACATTAATGACTCTGTGATAATCTGAGATAGCATGAGCCCGGAAGTCAAAGTGTGGATAATGTCTCAGCAAAATGGTAAACACTAGGACCTTCAGGACAGCCCTTAAGGCTATGGGAAATATATATGTTGAGAAAAAAATATATATAATATATTTTTGCAACCTAGCAACCAGCAAGGTTAGGCCCAGATGTGGTAGAACCAGTATTTTTAGGGCAGGGTCCCACCCAGCTGGTTTAGTGTCTGTGTGTAACAGAGACAGGCAGATCTCTGGATTCTTTTGCAATGTTAAAGGAAATGTGTGGTTGCTGTTTTCTAAGAATCAAAGGGCTAGGGCCACAGGATGCTAATTCATAGGATCATCAAAGGGGAACTTGGGATAAATAACTGAATTGCTATGTAAATAAAAACTAGCTTTTGATCTACTTGAGATGAGCTAGCAGTGATAGTGGTTCTTTAGAATTTTCTCTAGTGAGAGCTGAGCTATCTGGAGATCTCTGGAGAGCAAACCCAGCTCTTCAAGAATTTTTTTAATAGGATTTCTGACTTGGTCAGAAGATCTAGGAACTTTTTTATAGCAGCTTTTCTGACTTTTGTCAGAAAACCCATGAGCTATCCAGATAGCTTTTAGAATTTTTACTTGCAGAGAGAGCTGTCTCAACGAGAGTTTTTGGAATAGCAAGAAAAAGTGGTCTAGAGCTCAGCGTGTGTGTGTGTGTGTGTGTGTGTGTGTGTGTGAGAGAGAGAGAGAGAGAGAGAGAGAGAGAGAGAGAGAGAACACTAGAGCAGTCAGGAAAGCAGGAAAACCATCTCAGCAGAATCTTCTAGGCTGACAGCTTGGGTCCATGATTTGACTTCGAGTCCTTTGTTTTTGCTGCTTGCAGACACCCCTACTCTCAGAACTCTTCTCCATGCTGAGGGTGGTCCTTGGCACATGCTTGTTTGGCAAACAGATTTCCCCACTAAGCTGTCTCTCCAGCCATTCATATATATAATGCAGTTTTTCCTCTTAATGCAGGGTCTCACAGAGACCCTTGAAGATGAATTGAAAAAAAAGCAGGCAGCCCTAGCTTCCTCCTACCCTCACTCCTCCAGGCTGAGCCAGGGACCTTCCATTGAGCACCCTTTCCTCTCAGCTCTACCACCAGTTCCAAAGCAAAACACTTCCCTGTCCTTCACTTCCTTAGTCCCATCCCCAGATCCTCACGCCAAAGACTTCAAATGTTCATTCTGTTCTCATGCTGAACAATCTTAGCTCTGCCCTTGTCCCAGTACCAGCCTTTCTCCAGTCATAGTGATGGGTGAGTTTGCTTTTCCAACAAAGACAATCTCTCCCCAAGAATCCTGCTCAGGTGTTCAGAAGTGCTTTGAGCAACAATTAATAAAACAGCCTATCTACTAGAAAAAAAAGTACCAAATGATGTCTAAAATCAGTAGCTCTCAAAGTGGTTTTGACTCAAGACTATTAGAGCCCCCTTTGTTTTTTGAGACAGGGTTACACTCTAGCTACTCCAACAAGGCCATACTTCCAAATAGTGCCATTCCCTGGTCAAGCATATTCAAATCACCACATTATTTAAACAGCCCTGTAACCCCTAAGGAAATAGAAGCAGTCATTAAAAGTCTCCCAACCAAAAAAAAGCCCAGGGCCAGATGGTTTTAGTGCAGAATTCTAGCAGACTTTCAAAGAAGAGCTAATTCCAATACTCTTCAAACAATTCCATAAAATAGAAACAGAACGAATGCTGCCAAAGTCATTTTATAATGGCCACAGTCACCCCATGTCTAAATCAACAAAGAAAGAGAACTTCAGACCAATTTCTTTTATGAACATTGATGAACGAATACTCAATAAAATACTCACAAACCGAATTCAGGAACACAGCAAAGACCTCATCCATCAAATCCTTCAATGTAATCTGCCATATAAACACACAGAAAGAAATAATCATATAATTATCTCATTAGACACTAAAAAGGCCTTTGATAAAATCCAACACCCCTTTCGTGTTAAAGGTGTTAGAGAAATCAGTAATATAGGGCACATACCTAAACATAATCGAAGTAATATGCAGCAAGTCAATAGCCAACATCAAACTAAATGTAGAGAAACTTAAAGCATTTCCACTAAAATCAGGGACAAGGCTGCTCACTCTTTCCCTATCTAATATAGTACCTTAAGTTCTAGCCAGAGCAATAATACAACTAAAGAATATCAAGTGGATACAAATTGGAAAGGAAGAAGTCAAAATATCACTATTTGCAGATGATATAATAGTATATATAAGTGACCCAAAAATCTCTACCAGACAACTCCTGTACCTGACAAAGTACTTCAGCATTAAGGAATGGCAAGGTGTACCGATACCATCAAATGCTGTTCACTGTCAGCTGGGTCCTTCTTAACATCATTCATACTTTTACATGTGTGCTTTAGTAAAACATTCTTTCTCCGGTATCTGCTTCAGGAAAACATTCTTTCACATGTCTGCTTTAGCAAAGCATCTTTCACCCATGCACCCCAGCAAAACATCATTTGACATAACTGACTTTTGAAAGAAACCAGAAGTTTCCACTGCAATCTTCAGCAAATGGTGCTGGTCTAACTGGATGTCTACATGTAGAAGAATAAAAATAGATCCATTCTTATCACCCTTGCACAAAACTCAAGTCCAAGTGGATCAACAACCTCAACATAAAACTGGATACTCTAAATCTCATAGAAGAGAAAGTGAGAAATACCCTTGAACGCATTGGTACAGGAGACAATTTCCTGAACCAGTAGCTCAGGCTCTAAGATCAACAATTGATAAATGGGATCTCATGAAACTACAAAACTTCTGTAAGGCAAAGGACACTGTCAATAGGACAAAAGGGCAGACTGCAGATTGGGAAAGGATCTTCACCAACTCTATATCTGATAGAGGGCTGATATCCAAAATAAAGAGCTCAAGAAGTTAGACTCCAACAAACAAAATAACCTAATTTAAAAATGGGGCACAGAGCTAAACAGAGAATTCTCAACAGAGGAATCTTGAATGTCTGAGAAGCACTTAAAGAAATGCCCAATGTCCTTAGTCATCAGGGAAATGCAAATCAAAACAACCCTGAGATTCCACCTCACACCAGTCAGAATGGCTAAGATAAAAACTCAAGTGATGGTAGATGCTGGCGAGGATGTGGAGAAAGAGGAACACTCCTCCATTGGTGGGAATGCAAGCTGGTACAACCACTCTGGAAATCAGTCTGGCAGTTCCTCAGAAAATTGGACATAGCATTACCTGAGGATCCAGCTATACCACTCCTGAGCATATACCCAGAAGATGCTCAAACATATAACAAGAACACATGCTCAACTATGTTTATAGCAGCTTTATTTATTTATTCGTGATAGCCAGAAACTGGAAACAACCTAGATGTCCCTCAACTGATGGATGGATAAAGAAAATGTGGTACATCTACACAATGGAATATTATTCTGCTATTAAACACAAAGACATCATGGATTTTGCAGGCAAATGGATGGTACTTAAGAAGATCATTCTGAGTAAGGTAACCCTGTCCCAAAAGGACATGCATGTTATATTCACTTATACGTGGATATTAGCCATAAAATACAAGGTACCCATGCTACACTCCACAGACCCAAAGAAGCTAATCAAGAAGGAAGGCATAAGCAAGGACACTTGAATCTCACTTAGAAGGGGAATAAAATAATTATAAGAGGCAATTGGAGGGAAGGAACTGGAAGGGAGAGGAGATGGGGAGGGGGGATGTGGGGAGGGTTCAGGATCAGATGTGAGGAGGGACAGGAGAGATGGCCAAATGGCCATGAGAATGAATGGAAATCTGCAAATGATGGGGATGGGGAGGTAGGGGCATCTCCAGGATGAGACAGAGACCTGGGACAAGGGAGGCACCCAAGAATCAATGGGGTGACCTTAGCTGTGACTCACAACATTGGGAATATGGAACCTGAAGAGGCCACCTCCTATAGCCAGGCAGGAACTCCAGTGGAGCGATAGAACCACCAATCCACCCACACAACTTTTGATCCAAATTTTATCCTGTCTATGAGAAATGCAGGGGTGGGGTGATGGAGCACAGCCTGAGGGAATGGCCAACCAATAACAGATCCAACTTGAGGCCCATCCCATGGACGAGTACCAATCCCTGACACTATTAATGACACTCTCTTATGCTTGCAGACAGGCGTCTAGCATGGCTGTTCTCCGAGAGGCTTCATTCAGCAGCTGACTCAGACAGATATCGATACCCACAGACAAACAGTGGATGGAGCTTGGGGACCTTTATGGAAAGATGTCCTGAAGGGGATAGGCGCTCCACAGGAAGACCAAGAGAATCAACTAACTGGGACCCTTGGGGCTCTCAGAGACTGAACCACCAACCAAAGAGCATACACAGGTCTCCCCACACACATGTAGTAGATATGCAGCTTGGTCTTCATGTGGGTTCCAATGGGAGCTGTGGGGGTGGGGGGAGGGCTATCCCAAAAGCTGTTGGCTGTCCATGGGATGTGTTCTTCTAGCTGGGCTGCCTTGTCTGACCTCAGTGGAAGAGGATGTGCCTAGCCTCACAGAGACTTGACATGCCAGGATGAGGGGATACTCAGGGGACCCCCAGCTGGAAAAGAGTTGTGGGAGGGGTGGCTAGGAGAGGGACAGGGAGTGAGATGTAAAATTAATAAGTAAAAATAACAATAATAATTAAAATACACCATTCAGGGCTGAGGGTTATAACTTAGTGGTCACATGCTTGCCTAGTTTGCATAAGGCCGTAGGTTTCATCCTGCAGGCATGAAACACAACTTTCACCTAAAATAAAAATGAAAGTTTGTAATATGAAATAAATATAGAATAAAATATGAGGGACTGTGGTCTAGGAACAGAGATTCAGTTTGCCTGGAATAACATGTTCCAAAATAGTAACAACTTCATGAAGTTTTTACAGCTACAGAACGAAATAGGCATAAAACCAAAGGTAGTTTTCAAATACATTGGTTGGAACATAAGATAGGCAGATTCCAGCAAAGCAGTCTCTGTTTACGTTTCAGATGCTATCTGATGCCATTCTTAGCTTTCAGGTTGTTGGAAGCTAGTCATCTGTTAACACAGCCAAATGGATTCACATGAAGTCACCAGGATGTTACAGGAGACACAGAGGTGGGCTACAAATGGCTACAAAGATAGCTAAAGATAATTTAGCTCCAGACAGACAACATAGCAACCCTTCGTAAGAACCAAGTTCTAAGTCCTAATCAGACTTGTAGAGTCATTAACACAAGTATGGCTATTTTCTGGAAACTTCAGTTCATTATCCCTGGCACTGCAAAAAAAAAAAAAAAAAAATATATATATATATATATATATATATATATATATATTTACTACATGCTAATATATATAACATCTCTCATAAGAAATTTTACCAAAGCTGGGCGGTGGTGGCGCACGCCTTTAATCCCAGCACTTAGGAGGCAGAGGCAGGAGGATTTCTGAGTTCGAGGCCAGCCTGGTCTACAGAGTGAGTTCCAGGACAGCCAGGGCTACACAGAGAAACCCTGTCTTGAAAAACAAAAAATAAAAAACAACAAAAAAAGAAGAAATTTTACCAAAGTCAGAAAAAAGACAGCCAGGTCCCTTATGTAGTCTAGAAAACTCTGCCTCTGGGAGAAGGGAGGTGAAGAAGCAGAGGGCATGACATTGACATACATCACACTACAAATGCCCACCCTGATGTGGCATAGGCTTACAGCATAAAGCCAGGTTTTAACCCCAAGGCAATTCTAAAAAACAAAGGAGATCTGTCAGTCAATGGCAAGATGCACAAGAGAAATCAGTCCATTGTAACATTGACAAAGGACAAATTTGACAAAGACAGTAACACAGCGACCAAAGACTTGAAAGAAGGGGCAGAGAACAAAGAGTCAGATTTTTAAAACTAGACTTTAAGGTCATGTGATGGTTATTCTTGGTTGTCAACTTTATTATCTCTGGAATTAACTAAAACCCAAGCAGATGGATACACCTGAGGAAATTTTTTCTTAAAGCATTTGAAGTGAGAAGACCTACTTTGAACCCAGATCTTTTGGGGTAGGAAGATCTACCTTTTAATCTGGGTCACACCTTCTGCTAGAAATCTATATAAAGGTCATGAAGAAATGAAGAAAGAAGCTTGATGTTTTTGCCTGCTTGACCTTGCAAGCAAGCAAGTTCATTCCTCCACTGGCATTAGAACATAGTACTTTAGGATTCTAGTTTATATTGAAGTCCAGCTGAGACATCCAGCCTCATGCACTGAATTCTTGGACCTTCTGTTAGTAGGCAGCCATTGTTATACCACTCATAACCTATTCTAATAAATCCCTTTTAGATGATGGATAGATAGACAGACAGACAGACAGATAGATAGATAGATATTGATTCTATAAATTCTATTCCTATAGAGAACCCTGACTAACAAAGATTTAGGTACTGGAAGTGGTTCTAGAGCAACAAGAGTATAGGGATGAATTTTTTAAACATAATATTTTATTGATTATTTGGAAATTTCACATAATACACCCTGATCACATTCACTTTCCAGTCAGCTGGGCAGTGGTGGCGCATGCTTTTAATCCCAACACTTGGGAAACAGAGGCAGGTGGATTTCTGAGTTCGAGGCCCAGCCTGGTCTACAGAGTGAGTTCCAGGATAGCCAGGGCTATATGGAGAAACCGTGTCTTGAAAAACAAAAGAAAAACAAAAGCAAACAAAAACAAAACAACAACAACAACAAAAAACCCCACACTTTCCAGTCCTCCCAGGCCAACCCCCCAACCTAGTGACCTCCCACAAAACAAAAGAAGAAAAAAAAATTACCAAGTCCAATTTGTATTGTCCATATACTCACGGCAGCATGAACAAACTCCCAGTGGCCAGCCCCTTAAAGAAAACTGAGTTAGTGATGAATTTTTTAAGTGTCTGGAATAAGCTTTCCAAATTGCCAACACCTACAGTAACCAAAGCCTCTCCAGTTACTGAAACCTCTCCTGGGAGTTTGGAGAGTACAAAAAGCCCATGATGGAAACTGTTACTAACTTAAGTACACAAATGCATTTGATTATTCTGATTCATCAATTGGGGGTGGGCAATGGACTTGGTGATTCTGTATATAAAACTTTTGACAATTTGTGGAAAAAGTAAGGAAAATGACACTAGTCAGTTGCTCCTGCACCTCTGGATAAACTGATAAAGGAAAAGAACCAGCTCTGTGATTAACTAACTTCCAGCTCCTCAGTATACAATAAAAGGCAACAAGGAATCCAGTAATAAAATTGACCAGCTCCAGATTTGCACCAACAGTCTAAAGATCTCTAAGTGTGCCTTGGAAGGGGATCTTCTATCCAGCACCTGCAGAGCTCAAGTTGTGGAAAACTGCAACCCTTAGTAGAAGGTTGGCTGAAATTCAGTAAAAATTCAGGTCTCAGACCCGGAGAGCGTCAGCTTTTAAAGTAAGGGCATTAGTTGGTAAAGAACTTGGGATGAGGATGTGTGGGAGGCCCAAACAGAGCAGTGGTTCTCAACCTGAGACGCCCCCTTAGGGTCAAATAATCCTTTCACAAGGGTCTCCTAAGACCATTGGAAAGCACAGATATTTACATTATGATTGATAACAGTAGCAAAATTACAGTATCAATGAAAGTAATGATATGGTTGGAGGTCATCCCAACATAAGGAACAGTATTAAAGGGTCAAAGCATTAGGAAGGCTGAGAACCTATAGTTGAGAACTCAGCTACAGAAACTGAAAACCTTGAACCCTCAGATTCTCAAGGGTTTATCTCACCTGAATCTCTTTACCCTCAACAGAAGATGTACCACAAACTGGTGGAGATTGGTTCTAATGCTTTGATTCAATTGGGAATCTGCATGACCAAATGCTAAAGGTCCTTGTCCCTAATTGGTTTTTGGTCAATCAATAAAGACGCCACTGGCTAATGGCTGGACACAGGGCAGGATACTTTGAGTTGGGCAGGCTAGAATGAGAGAGGAATGGGAGAGATTCCCAATGACTCGGGAAGAAGAACGGAATGCAGTAGCATCAGGAGATAAAGTCAACCGGCCATATGAGATTTTGGGTAAGTGGTCACTGGCCACTTTCTCGATTGGGTCTGGGATAGCAGGGGGAGGTTTAGAAGTGTGTGTGTGTGTGTGTGTGTGTGTGTGTGTGTGTGTGTGTGTGTGTATTTCATTCTTGGATCCAAAGATAGTTCTGGGCAGGTGCGAACGTGCAATCTGGGTGCCACTGGGTGCCAGAGCCATGTAGCAAAATGTCCTGCTACACTCAACCCTAAGCCCAGCCCCAGAAATATAGAAATAATGCCTTTTTTATCTTTGACTAAGGAAATTTAATCCTTCATTTTCTGCTAAACCAGCAGTGACTTTCTCTGAAGGTGATGCCAGGCAAGACAATATTGATGTCTCTCAGAGTCCACCGACAGTTGCCTCTAGACCTATAAGCAGACTAAAAGCTCAGCAGGCTCCAAGAGGGGAAATGGAAAGTGCAGTCCATGAAGTGTTCCACTCCACTCCCCTTTTCCACTGAAAAGGAAACAATCAGACTTTCAGGGGTCTGTTGAATGCCGGTTCTGAATTGACACAGATTCTGGCAGATCCCAAGAAACATGGCCCTCCGGTCAATGACCCTCCACTTAAAGTAGGGGCTTATGGAAGTCAGGTGATTAATGGAGTTCTGGCTGAATTCCAGCTCACAGTAGGTCCAGTGGGTCCTATAACTCATTTTGTAGTTATGTCCCCAGTTCCAGAACGTATAATTGGGATAGATATACTTAGGAATTGGCAGATTTCTCATGTTGGTTCCCTGACCTGTAGAGTGAGGGCTTTTATGGTTGGAAAGGCTAAAAGGAAGCCTTAGTGAGAAGGAATTTCTTTTTTTTTTTTTTTTTTTTGTTTTTGTTTTTGTTTTTTGTTTTTCAAGACAGGGTTTCTCTGTGTAGCCCTGGCTGTAGATCAGGTTGGCCTCAAACTCAGAGATCCTGTCTCTGCCTCCTAAGTGCTGGGAATAAAGTTGTACATCACCATAACCCAGCTGTTAGAAGGGATCTTGCCCCTCTGTCTCTTCCACAAAGTATCACGTTGGTGCACCATATTGAGGACAGTATGCTTATTGGACCAAGTGAGCAGAAGAGGGAACCACTTCGGACTTTGTTGGTAACACATACGTGTATCAAAGGATGAGAAATAAATAAATCCAACCAAAATTCCAGGACTGTCTACTTCAGTGAAATTCTTAGGTGTCCAGTGAGGCATGCAGAGATATTCCTTTTAAAGTGAAGGATAAGTTATTGTACCTAGCTCTTCCAACCACCAAGAGAGAAGCACACTTAATGAGTCTATTTGGATTCTGGAGACAGCATATTCCTTGCTTCTCTGTGTTACTCAGGCCCATTCACTAAGTGATTGAGAAATCTGCCAGCCTTGTGTGGGGCCTGGAACAGGAGAAGGTTCTTCAACAGGTCGAGGCTGCTGTGCAATGATCCAGCAGACCCAATGGTACTTGAGGTGTCAGTGGCATACTGGGATGTTATTTGTTAGGCTCCCTCGGGGTGAATGACAGAAGAGACCTTTGAGATTTTGGAGCAAGCTCTATGATCATCTGTAGACAACTATTCTCCCTGTGAGAGACAGCTCTTTGCCTGCTACTGCTAAGGGCCTTAGCGAAACTGAACATTTGGCCACGAGCCACCAAGTTACTATACATCCGGAGCTGCCCATCATGAACTGGGTGTTACCTGACCCACCAAGTCACAAAGTAGGACGTGCACAGCAGCAATCCATTATCAAATGGAAGTGCTATATACATGACTGGACCCGAGAAGATCCTGAAGGTACAAACACATTACTTGAAAAATACGTTCATATATCTATGGCTTCTACTCCCATTAAAATGCAGCTTGCTGCCAAGCACACACCTATTGTCTCAGAGAGTGTGCCCTGTGATCAGTTGACTGAGGAAGAGAAGATTGAACCTGGTTTACTTGTTGTCCTACACACTATGCAGGCATCTAGAAGTGGACAGCTGCAACTGTTTCACTATTTGAAAAGATTAAAACATGTGGCCTTGTTGGAAGAAGTGCGTCACTTGGGGTGGACTTTGAGGTTTTAGAAGCCCAAGCCAGGCCTGGTGGCTCTCTCTCTTCTTGTTGCCTGAAGAGCTAGATATAGAACTCTCAGCTAAAGCTCCAGCCCCATGTCTGCCTGTGTGCCA
Organism: Arvicanthis niloticus; assembly: GCF_011762505.2. Classification (NCBI taxonomy): domain Eukaryota; kingdom Metazoa; phylum Chordata; class Mammalia; order Rodentia; family Muridae; genus Arvicanthis; species Arvicanthis niloticus. Next base: position 6,775,631 of record NC_047679.1, read on the forward strand.
CCATGCTGCCCACCATGATGATAATGGACTAAACCTCTGAAACTATAAGCTAGCCCCAATTAAATGTTTCCCTTTAGAAGAGTTGCTGTGGTCATGGTTTTTCTTCCAAGCAATAGAATATTGACTAAGACAAGCCCTTTCTGGGACAACCCTGGAAGACATCAATCAGTGAAGGGAAAATCTTCACAGTGGGCAGAACTTCGGGCAGTACACATTTTGTTTGAAAGGAGAAATACCCAAATTTCTTTCTTTCTCTTCCTCTTCCTCCTCCTCTTCCTTTTCCTCCTCTTCCTCTTCTTTTTTGAGACATGGTTTCTCCCATGTAATTCTGGCTGTCCTGGAACTTACCCTTGTAGACAAGACTGGCCTCAAAGTCAGAGACCTATGTACCTCTACCTCCCAAATGCTGGAATTAAAGGCATGCACCACCACTGCCCAGCTCAGATTTTCTATGTTTACTGATTCGTGGGTCAATACAATGACTGCATTGTCAGGAACTTGGAAAGAACATGATTGGAAAATTGGAGAGAAAGTCATCTGGGGAAGAAGTATGTTGCCAGATTTTTGCAAATGGATGAAAGATGTAAAGATATGTGTGTCCCGTGTAAATACGCATCAAAAGGTGACTTCAGCAGAGAAGTTCAATAATCAAATGGATAGATAAGATGGCCAATTCTGTGGACAGTCAGGCTTTCCCCCAGCCATTTCTGTTATTGCCCAATGGGCCCATGAACAAAGTGGCCATGGTGGCAGAGATACAGGCTCAACAAGATGGACTTTCACTCACAAGGCTGACCTGACTCTAGCTGCTGCTGAATACCAGATCTGCCAATAGTGTGCCCCAGAGTGACCAACCAGTGACCTGGCGGCAGGTTGACTGCTGTGATAGCTATTCTTGGTTGTTGTGGTGGCTTAAATAGGTCTAGCCCCCAAAGACTTGTGTGTGTGAATGCTTGGTCCACAGCGAGTGGCACTATTAAAAGGTGTGGCCTTGTTGGAGTAGGTGTGGACTTATTGGAGCAAGTGCATCACTGTGGAGATGAGCTTGGAGGTCTCATATGCTCAAACTATGTCCAGTGTGGCTCACAGTCTCCTTGCTGCCTGCAGATCAATATGCAGAACTCTCAGCTCCTTCTCCAGCAACATGTCTGCTTGTATTTTGCCAAGTTTCCTGTCATGACAATAATGTACTAAACCTCTGAAACTGTAAGATAGACCTAATTAAATATTTTTCTTAATAAGAGTTGCTGTGGTCATGTCTCTTCACAGCAATTAAACCCTAACTAAGACAGTTGTCAACTTGATAACATCTGAAATTAAGTGAAACCAAAAAATGCAGAAATACCCCTGAGGGATTTTTGCTTAATATGAAATGGAAAGATCCACTTCCAATGCAAATCTCTGAGGTGGGAAGACACACCTTTAATCCAGATATTCTCAGGTGGAAAGAACGATCCTAATCTGGCCACACTTTCTGCTGGAAACCTATATAAGGACACCGAAGAAGAAAGCTTTGCCCTTTGCCTGCTTCTTCTTGCCTTGCTAGTACATCCATTCCTTCACTAGCATCAGAGACTACTTGGAGATTCCTGCATATACTGAAGACTAGCTAAGACATTCAGCCTTGTGGACTGAGAAACTACTGGATTCTTGGACCTTTTGTTCATCTAGGCAGCCATTGTTGGGGTTAGTTGGACCACACCTATAAGTCATTCTGTATATCCATAGAGAGAGATTCATTCTTAAGTTCTGTATCTGTAGAGAAGAACCCTTGTTGTGGATAGCCCTGGAATTGCTTGTAGCAATTAGCAGGAGAGTGCTAATTCCACTCTCCTGGGAGGGGCTGCTAACCAACAGTGAATCACATACACAGGTGACTTCTTGTGAACCTTCTCCACACCTTAACTTGTAAAATAAAGGCTATGTAATATGCTATGGTTTCTCCCATAGCCAGGGTTGACGGGTCCAAGACTCAAGAACTGGAAAATAGAATAGCTCTAGCCACTATCACCCCAGTGACCCACTAGGAAAATCTTTGTTCTGTCCCATGAGCCTAAGTTCTGCTGATCTAAAAAGTTAGGTTCCAGAACAGGGAGCACTCCTGCAAGGAGCAAAATCAGACATTTCATTGAACTGGAACCTCAGACATCCCCTGCCCACTGGCTACTCTGGATTTCTGATGCCCTTAAGCCAACAGGCTAAGAAAGAAATCACAGTGTTAGGAGGGGTGATAGATCCAGATTATCATGGGGAAATTAAATTTCTTCTCCACAATGGAGGTAAGAAAGGTTATGTCTGGAGTGCAGGAGATCCTTTTAGGGCAGTCGTTCTCAACCTTCCTAATGCTGTGACCCTTTAATACAGTTCCTCATGTTGTGGTGACCCCCACCAAAATATCATTTCATTGCTACTTCATAACTGTACTTTCCATTGTTTAGGGTGTCTTCTGGTGCTACCGTGTCCTGTGTTCAAAGTCAACGGGAAACTACAATAGCCCGTATGGGCACACATTTTTGCAGCCTATTTTAATAAGTGTTCAACCTCCCCTATAGCCTACCACCCACCAGAGGTAGTGAAAGAGAAAAGTTATTAGGACATGGGGGAAGTGGACCTGTTTAGAAATAGTCCTTTGGGAGCAAATCCAATCTTTACTGTCAGGATATGAGCAGTTCAGTCCAGTAGCAAACACCAAATACGAACCAGCAACTATAGTCCAGTCCTCTCAGCAATCACCAAACATGAACCAGCAAGGGCAGTTCAATCCTGAAGAAACCACAAGGCTTGCCAACCTGCCTGAGCCCTTGGAAACAGAAACTACAGGAACCTAACAGGAAGTCTTTGGCAAGTCTCTCTCTTTGGGGTCACGACAAGACGAGCTCAGCAACCTGATGTAAGGCAAAGAATAGTGAGGCGGAGCAAAACAAACCAATGCTCAAGCTCCATTGTGGGGTCATGTTTATATTTGAACATCATGCATCCTTTCACGTGTTTGCTATAGCAAAACATCCTTTCACCTGTGTCTGATTCAGCAAAACATCCTTTCATCTGTGTCTGATTCAGCAAAACATCCTTTCACCTGTGTGCCCCAGCAAACCATGATTTGACATAACAGACTTTCCAGAGAAACCAGAAGTTTTCACTTCAGCCTAATCCAAGCAGGATGACAAAGGGCACAGACCCTTGAGGAATGAAGGTATGAGTCACTCTTCCAAAAAAAGAGGTTCCTGTCAAGAATGGGGAAATACAGAATGGGTAGTAGCTAAGGCCACATGACGAGTTGCAGAAATAAGGATTATGATTGACGTAAGTATTTCTGTCATATTTTGTTTAAAATGTGTTTGTACAGATATTTGTGTTTTCTTACCTCAATTTCTTTATCCTGAGATGCAATGTCAATTAAGAGAATATCAGTAGTTATCATATTTAAATTTGAGATACCAAGTGATAATACCTCATGGGACATTGCTACCTATTTAAAAGTTAAAATGTTTTTGCAATTGTAAAAAGGATAGTTATATCATGTTAGTCACAATTATGACCTGGTTAAACATGTAATGAGTTTGCAGTTGTATGTGGGATAGTTATATTAATCATGATTATGACCTGGTTATTGTTTTCATTTGGAAATTAACCATGGTATAAGAATATATGAATGTGTGTTAAATTGACAAGGAGTGGGCTTGTGTTAGCTATTCTATGGGATTCTGGCATACATTGAAAAACTGTTGCCAGGCGGTGGTGGCGCACACCTTTAATCCCAGCACTTGGGAGGCAGAGGCAGGTGGATTTCTGAGTTCGAGGCCAGCCTGGTCTACAGAGTGAGTTCCAGGACAGCCAGGGCTACACAGAGAAACCCTGTCTCGAAAAAACAAAAACAAAAACAAAAACAAAAAAAAAAAAAAAAAAAAAAAAAAAAAAAAAAAAAAGAAAGAAAGAAAAGAAAAGAAAAGAAAAACTGTCTCTGAGACATCCAGCCTTGTGGACTGAACAGTTATTAGATTCTTGGACCTCTCACTGGTAGAAAGCCATTGTTGGATTAGCTGGACCAGGGCCTATAAGTCACTCTAATAAACCCATAGATAGGTAGGTAGGTAGGTAGGTAGGTAGGTAGATAGATAGATAGATAGATAGATAGATAGATAGATTCTATAAATTCTGTTCCTCTACAGAACCCCAACTAATACAGGCCAAGGGTAGTGGCACAGGCCTTTAATCTCAGCACACAAGAGGCAGAGGCAGATGGATCCCTGTGACAAGTAGACCTCTGTGAGTTCAAGGCCAGCCTGGTCTATATAGCAAGTTCCACAATAGCCAGTGCTATACAGATAGACCTTGTTTTTAAACAAACAAACAAAAAACTTGGCTTCATTCTATCAGTGTTAAAGATCAAACTCAGAGCCTTGTGTACTAAGTAAACTGTTTATCACTAAGTCACAGTCCTAGCTATTAAAAGTTAGTTTTTAAGGGTCCACTTTAAGGCTGGGACTGTAGCTCACTGTAAAGCATTAACTTATTCTGAATGAGTCTAAAGTTCCTGAAATACAAACAGAAAAGAGAGAGACAGAGACAGAGAGCTAATCCAAAGTATTCAGATTAATTATAGATGGAAATATAAGTGCTAGCAGTTTTATAAAAGCATAACAAATTGCAAAGCTTAAGAAGATAGATTCATTCAGATTAACTGCCGATATGATTTTTTACAAAAGTTTAAAGTATCCTGCACAAGCACCACAAATTGAAAACAAGGCAGTACATAAAAAGTAAAAAGAAGCAGGGCATGGTAAAAATGGTACAAATTCAGGCATTAAGAGACAACAAGCTAGATTCTTCTATCAAAAGATGGCTTCCTGGCTAGAAAAACAATCTAAAAAATTTTGTTTATAAGAAATACAAGCCAAGAATATTATTCCCAGAACAGCCTTGTAAGAGGCTATTCTACATGAACAGGGGACAAGCTGGGATTACTATTTTGGCAGCAGATAAGGCAGATGCCATAGCAAAAAGCATCAGGATAAGTAAATAAGGTCATCACATAATGTCAAGTACGTGCAAATTATGAAAATTACAAGAACACTGATGAATTCATCACCTAAACTATTTCTACCCAGGCATGGTGGGGCACACTTGTAATCTCAGCACTCAAGACACTGAGGCAGGAGGATAGCCGTGAAGTCAAGACCAGCCTGGGCTACGTAGTAAGACCCTGACTCAAAACGAAATTGCAATGAAGAGTACAAAAGAAAATAGACAAAAGTAAGAAGCAGCCTTTGTGTCTGCCCTGCCTTCCTCCTAGACTGAGACAGGGTCTCTTATTCATCTATGACTGGCTGGCCCCTGAGCTTCTGACCATTCTGTCTCCACCTCCTATTTTGCCACAGGAGCATGGTCAAGCTACTGCTTCCCACTTTATGGGGTGGGGGTTGGGGAGACTCTCTGCAGCAAGTGGTTTTCCACTGAGATATTCCCTCAGAAATTCTCTCCCCCTCTCTCCCTCTCTCCCTCTCTCCCTCTCTCCCTCTCCCCCTCTTCCCCTCTCCCTCTCCCCCTCTTCCCCTCTCCCTCTCCCCCTCTCTCCCTCTCCCCCTCTCTCCCTCTCCCCCTCTCTCCCCTCTCTCCCTTTCTCCCTCTCCCTCTCTCCCCCCTCCCCTCTCCCTCTCCCTCTCTCCCTCTCTCCCTCTCTCCCCCCTCCCCTCTCCCTCTCCCTCTCTCCCTCTCTCCCCCTCTCCCCCTCTCCTCCCCCTCTCCCTCCCTCCCTCTTTCCCTCTCTCCCTCTCTCCCTCTTCCCCTCTCCCTCTCCCCCCCTTTCCTCCCTCTCTCCCTCTCCCTCTCTCCTTCTCTCTCCCTCTTCCCTCTCCCTCTCTCCCTCTCTCCCCCTCTCCCTCTCTCCCCCTCTCCCCCTCTCCTCCCCCTCTCCCCCTTTCCTCCCCCTCTCCCCCTCCCCTTTCCCTCTCTCCCTCTCTCCCTCTCTACCTCTCTCCCTCTCTCCCCCTCTCCCCCACTCCCCCTCTCCTCCACCCTCTCCCCCCTTGCTGCACCTCTCACCTCTCCCCTTTCCCTCTCTCCCTCTCTCCCTCTCTCCCTCTCTCCCTCTCTCCCTCTCTCCCTCTCTCCCTCTCTCCCTCTCTCCCTCTCTCCCTCTCTCCCTCTCTCCCTCTCTCCCTCTCTCCCTCTCTCCCTCTCTTCCCCTCTCCCCCTCTCCCCCTCTCCCTCCCTCCCTCTTTCCCTCTCTCCCTCTCTCCCTCTCCTCCTCCCCCTTCCCCTCCCCCTCCCCCCTCTTTGTTTGTGTAACAGAAGGTTTCTTGTAGCCTGCCTGACCCTCCTGTTTATATCTCCTAAGAGCTGAGATTTTTGCCACCAAATCTGACTGAAAACACTTTTTGCAGGTTGGTTTTTGTTGTTGTTGATGATGTTGTTGTTTTTTCCTTTTGCTATTGTTTGAAATAGACTCTCTTTCTGTGTAGCCTAAATTGGCTTAGAACTCACCATATAGCCAAGGCTGGCCTCCAACCCATAATAACCCTCCTGCCTCAGCCTCCTGAATGCTGGGATTACAGACATGAGTCACTAGGCCCAACTATAGTTGACTTTTGTTTTTGTTTTTCATTTAACAATTATCTTGGAATCTTAAACATTATATTTGTCTGAACAAGCAAGGATATGCTGAAATAATGAAAAACATTCACAATATTAGTGTTTTAAAACTAGAAATGGCCAGGTGTGATAGCAAACACTTTTACTTCCAGCACTTAGAAAGCCAAGGAAGGAGTATTGCCATGAGTTCAGGGCCAGTCTAGGTTACACAGGAAGACCCTGTTTCAAAATAATAATAATAATAATAATAATAATAATAATAATAATAATAACAGCAACAACAGATAATTTGAAATAAACACACCTTACACTGGTTCTAATGACATATAGTTGTAACCTCAGAATTCAGGATGCTGAAGTGATGATTCAGGATTATCGTAACTTTGAGACCAGCCTTGGCTATAGAATTAGACTCTGTCTCAAAACAGAACAATGATGATAAAAACAAATAAAAATCAATTTACAACAACACAAATGTAGCACTATACAGTGGCACACATTTGCACTCCTGGGACTCAGGAGGCTAAAAGCAAGAGGACTGTTGTTGAAGTGTTTATTAAAAGATAAACAGATAGCCGGGCGGTGGCGGCGCACGCCTTTAATCCCAGCACTTGGGAGGCAGAGGCAGGCGGATTTCTGAGTTCGAGGCCAGCCTGGACTACAGAATGAGTTCCAGGACAGCCAGGACTACACAGAGAAATGCTGTCTCAAAAACCAAAAAAATAAAAATAAAAAAAAGATAAAGAGATAGAGAGTATGTTCTGTGGGTGTGTGGAGAGGTATGGGAAGGGGATGTCTCAGCGGGCCCATGTAGAGGCATCTCTTCCCATGAGGGACCAGTCACACACCGGTATAGTATAGAATAGAGTTTATTCATGGCATCGGGAGGGGAGCCAGGAGGGTAGTAGAGGCAGAGAGAGAGAGAGAGAGAGAGAGAGAGAGAGAGAGAGAGAGAGAGAGAGAGAGAGAGAGAAGCAGAGGAGTAGAGGCCGGCCATGACCACGTGGAGAAAGAGGAAGGGGGGGGGGAGGGGACAGAGAAGCAAGAGGGTAAGAGACTGGGTAAGAGAGTAAGAGATTAAGAGAGAGAGGAGGGGGCAAGCAGCCCCTTTTATAGTGGACCAGGCCTACCTGGCAGTTGCCAGGTAACTGTGGGGAGGAGCATACCTGGCTGTTGCCAGGTAATTGTGGAGGTGGAGTTTAGACAGAATACTAATAGTTGTGAGCTTGAGAACATCTGGACTGGACAGCAAGTCTCAAGACAGCTTGGGTTATATAGCAGGACTATCTATCAAAAGAGAGTGGGAAGCATGGGGGAGAACCTCTTTCCCAGCTGGCTATCACAGTGTGACACTTGTGACACTTTGTAAGCGGTGGTGCGTGAAGTGCTGTGTGGAAAGCCATGCAAGCACAGGAACTCTCTACAGATAGTGGACCTTCATATCAGCCTGAAGAATGATGACCATCAGGACAAGAGCTTCTCAGGTACCATCCACTCTCTGCCCAAAGTTCTCTGTGTGTATCCTGGGGAGTCAGCAGCCCTGTGATGAAATCACAGCTGTGGATATTCTAGGCATGTACGTTCAGGTACAGAAGAAGCACAACAATATGAAGTCAAGGGTTAGGAAGATGACTTGGTAGGTAAAATTGCTTGCCTCAACAGCCTGAGGACCTAAATTCAATCCCTGAAACCCCACGTAAAAAGGCGGACGTAATCCCAACACTCCTATTACAAGATTCGAGGCAGAAGCAGCATCAGCTAGACACCTGCAGTCAAGCCAGTCTAAAGTACACAGAGAAATGACAGAAACAAGAAACCTTGCCTTAAAAAATACAGTTAAATGTCAAGAGGCTCATAGCCTCCTATAAATTGAGTTCCAGAGGATCTGATGCCCTCTTCTGGCACCTGTACATGTGGCGCGCGCGCGCGCACACACACACACACACACACACACACACACACACAAAAGAAATAAGTGAATTTTGTGACTTTTTAAGAGAAAGAATATGAAGTTGGTCAAGACAAGAAGCTTTTTGAGCCAGGCCTAATTGAAGCTGGAAAATTCCTTTCCCTGGCGGCATACAGTGAAAATACAGTGGCCAAAGTCCAGGAATTGAAATTCACAGTCAAATTCCAGATGACAATGCTTCTCCAACTGACTGTCCTGCTTGGTCATGCATGTTACAGTGACAGCCTATTACCTGCTCTACAGCATCTGCCTGGCCAGCTCTTTCTTGGTGTCATTGTGTTGGGAGCCGACTTTAGTAGAAAGCGGCTAGATCAACTTTGCAGCCATCTGGAACCATATACCCTGATGAAAGACTTGGTTGTCAAAAGCCTATAACAGCTGAAGCACACTCTGATAAATATATTGTTTATCCCACATAGCTGGTTTTGCTGTTTAGTGACCTCAGCTGTATGGTGTACGTGGTAAAGTGTTTTCACCTGTGTTCTCCTGCTTGTACCTCAGAATTCCCTTCAATAAGAGAGACTTGATCACACCCTGTCTTGTCTCCATTCTTCGTGTCTCCTGCCCCTGCAGCCCCACTCTCTCTCTTGACCAGAGCACAGAGCCCCAAAAGTGTTGAGGCAAAGTGTTAAGGCAGAGTACGGGTCACAACATCATTGCTCACACTTTTTGCATCAGGAGGACTAGGGTCCTCACTGTCTGTATTAGGGCCCGCTCACCTTACTAAATCCTGGTGCTAACAAACCAAACCAAAGGTTTTTGGGAGACTGGAATCATAGGTCAGTTGGTAGAGGGTCTGCCTAGTATGTGTGATGTCCTAAGTTCAATTCCCAGCTCCACATAAATTGGGTCAGGCATGCCTTTAATCCCAGCACCCAGGAGGTAGAGGTAGGAAGGTTAAAAAGTAAAATTTGTCCTTGGGTATATATTTGAGGCCAGCCTAGGCTACATGAGATCTTACCTAAAAGCAAATGAGCAGGCCTAGGGATGAAAGGAAGTTTACAGTGCTTCCCTAGAAAGCGTGTACTCCTGGATCAATCCACAGCACTTTGTAAAAAACAAAAAAATAAATGCAGGAAAATCAGAAATTCAAGGTCATCCTTAGCCACATTTCAAGGTCAAGGCCAAAAACAAGAACCAAGCAAACAAAACAAAATGTATCACAATGTTATTTCCTTCTCAAACTACACGTACAAGATGGACAGATAAAGAGGCCTCCCTCAGGTGGGTGAGGTGGCTCAGTGGGTGGTGCTTGCCGCCAAAAGGTCAATTCCTGGAACCTACATGGTGGAAAAGAACTGACTCCTGTAATTTGTCACACACACACACACACACACACACACACACACTACATAAAGTAAATAAATAAAAAATAGTGATTTTTTAAAATGGCCAGTCATAGTAGCATAGATCTTTAATCCTAGCACTTGGAAGGGAAAGGCAGGTGGATCTCCATGAGTTTCAAAGCCAGCCTGGTCTGCTGCAAGCTCCAGTCCAGCCAAGGCTTCATAGTGAGATACCGTCTCAAAAAAAAAAAGTAAACGAGGTCTTGCTATATAGTTCAGGCTTCCCCACAAATCACTATCCTCCTACCTCAGCCTCCCAAGTACTAGAATTGCAGGCCTTTGCCATCATGTCCAGCTTTAAAATACAATTTCAAACTTAAGTATTTATTCATACAGCACCCAAGAAACATCTAAAAACTATTCCATGGGAGGGGGGCTGGGATGTAACTCGTGGGGTGCTTGCTCTTGTTCTACTACTAATATGGAAGAAATCCTGGGTTCCATCCACCACAATACACACTCATACACACATGTGCATGTGCATGCACACATAAATTTATTTTATTGTAATTATTATCAAGTACATCCATTTAAAATATGGCTTGCTGTATAGGTTTATATGTGAAATGTTAAAATCATTTCTTGGGTAGTAAGACGGAGATACAGGACAAATCAATTCAGATTTCAGTCCATTTCATGGTCAGGCCTCAATTCATTCTCTATCCTCAGCCATCTGCCTTCATACTACAGTTCTCTGTATACTATGTTTCATTTGGTGCTGAGGATGGAACCCAGGGCTTTGAAGATGCTAGGCAAGTATTCTAACCATGAGCTACATCTCTACTGAGTTATGCATTTACTTTGCTTATTTAAAATTTTACTTTCGTGTGTGTGTGTGTGTGTGTGTGTGTGTGTGTGTGACAAATTACAGGAGTCAGTTCTTTTCCACCATGTTCTTTTCCATGAACACATGAGCACATGAGTGCAATGTCTGTAGAAGACAGAACAGAGTTTGGACCCCTCTATAGCTAGAATTAGTTGTGAGCTGTGTTGATGCTAGGAACTGAGCCATCTCTCCAGCCCCCATCTCTACCATTTCTGTGGTTCTGATTCAGAGAATGGATGTGTTCCTGTGTGATCCCAACTCCTGGAGTCCTGCCAGGCACCTAGCAGGCACTTGGTAATTAGTCATTGAGTGAATTAATAATTCATTGGAGTTTATATGACTCAAACCCTTAGCCAAGAAAAGTTTCATTGTGCCTAACAACAGAAACTTGCCTTTAGAGACTGTTTTCCAGAACACACAAAAAGGAAAATCAGGACGGGGTGAAAAGTACAGGATTTGGAAACAAATAAGAAAAATGTGAAGAAAAAGTAGAGGAGGAGGAGGAAGATCCCAGTGTGATATAATGAAGAAGTGAGACTGTAATCCCAGCACTTGGGGAGTGGAGGCAGGAGGGTCAGTAGTTCAAGGTCATCCTGTGCTGCATGGCAAGTTTAAGGCTATCCTGGGATACATAAGACCTTGACAGACAGACACACACACACACACACACACACACACCAGAACAAAAAGAAAAGGGAGATTCCTGATATCTCACCATTATCATTCCAAGCTACTACATCCAGCAAGCAATGGAAAGAAGCAGAGGGGGAAATCATGATAAAAAGACATGCCATTCTCCAAATAAGATGGTCACTCCCAGCCTTGAACAACAAAAAAGCACTCCTGAATTAGCAAGTGCTGGTGAGCTTTTATTCTATGCTGCCTTCCATCTCAAAGATCAAGGTTCTTCCCAAGCCCCACAGGCTGTAAATTATATCTGCTTACCTGGGGATGATAGGAATTCATGCTGTGCTAGTTTGTGAACTGCCCGATGTTAGTGTTGGGAATTAAACCATATCCCCAGCCCCAACAAGCTAGGATTGTCTAGGAAGACAGTCTACTGGGACCCAGACCTTAACAGTGGTGCTCAACCTTCCTAATGCTTCAACCCTCTAATACAGTTTCTCATGATGTGGTGACCCCCCAACTATAAAATTATTTTTATTGCTGCTTCAGTGGTTTTTTTTTTTTCTGTGTAGCCCTGGCTATCCTGAAACTTACTCTGTAGATCAGGCTAGCCTCAAACTCACAGAGGTCTGCCTGCCTCTGCCTCCTTCCTGAGTGCTGAGATTAAAGGCATGTGTGTGCCACCTCTGCCTTTCCTATTTCATAGCTGTGATTTTGCTGTAATTTAGGAATTGTAATGAAGTATCTGGGTTTTCCGATGCTCTTAAGTGATGCCTATGGAATGGTCCTTCAACCTCCAAAGAGTCATACCCCATAGGCTGAGAACCACTGCCTTAATAGGCCCTCAAACCTTAACCTGTGGACATGATTTTTGTGCTTAAAAGCACACCTAAGAAAGGCTCAGAGCTACACTGGGATCCTGAACACCCCAGTGTAGTTGCTGGCCAGCAGATAAAGGCTTTCTATTGGCTTACACCCATGTCTAAGTAGTCTTCTCTGTTGGATATCCCACAACAGTGGGACCTGAACTGACAAAATGGCCCCATCAAATTGGCCTATAGGCAAGCCTGTAGGTCATTTTCTTGATTAACGATTGAAGAAAGGGAAAGCTCAGTCTATGGTGAGTGGGGTCACCCCACAAGTGGTCCTCAGTGGTATAAGAAAGCAAGCTGGTCAAACCATAGGGAGCAAGCCAGGAAATTGACATTCTTCTGTGGTCTCTGCTTCAGTTCCTGCCTTTAGGTTCCTGCCTTGAATTCTTCCTCCCTGATGTGGAAGTTAGACCTGGTTCTTCCTCCCACCCCCATGCTCCCAGAAATAAGACCCAGACTCAAAATATATTTATAAGTACATTGGTCAAATAGCTAGGCTCTCTCTGATGTGATCATAATTTAAAATAACCCATTATTCTAATTATATTCTGCCCTATGGCTGATTACCTGTGTTCAGGTACCATGCTTCTGTCTTGTTACATCTTCCTGGGTGACTCTTCCACACCTGAGTATCCCAGAACCCTTTCTGTCTCCCAGATGTCCCACCTTCTAGTCTACTTTTTTCTATAGGCCACAGGTTTTTTAATTGACAGGTGATGCATCCATACAATACAGAAGATACTCTCTTTACACCCTGACTTCCTTCAGTGGACCGTGATGTGGTACTGTAAACCAAACAAACCCTTTCCTCCCTAAGCTGCTTTTGGTGGTGGACTTTATCAGAGCAATAGAAGCCCTAAGACACTTGCTATATAAAAGGGAGGGTTTGATGAGTTCATTTTCTTTTCTTTCCCCCATCTTCCCAGCACTTCAAAGTAGTGGTTACCTCCAAGATCTACAGAGGCAACCAAACCTCACAGAATGAATAAGAAACTGCCTCTTACTTACTTTGAAAGCATTAGACAAACACTGTAATAAAAAATTCCTGAAGTCTGTTTTGTTTTCTTGAGAAAGCTTCTCACACTGGAGTCCAGGCTTCTCGGTAATCCTCTTGCCTCAGCCTCCTGAGTGCTGGGATTACAGGCATGAGCCACCATACCTAGCTTTTCCCTGAAGTCTGAATACCAGTTACAAGAATGGCTGTCTCAAGAAAATCATAGTTTGGGGCTACATGAGCACTGGAATCCAAGATGGCAGACATGCCCATGCAATTTTCTATACACATTCTTGTGCCATTTGGCATCCTCTATAGCACGGAACATCTTTTCCCTTGGGCCACCTGGAGTAGCCCTACCCATGTGTCTTACTTTTCTATTGCTGCGAGGAGACTAAGGCAACTTACAGAAGAAAGGGTTTCACTGGGGGGACTTGCTTACAGTTTCAGAAGGTGTTCATGACCATCATGACAGGGAACATGGCAGGAGGCTGGCAGGTATGGTGCTGGAGCAGTAGCTGAGAGCTTCCATCATATCAGAATGTTGAGGTCAGAGAAAAAGAAGCTGGATCTATTGTGAGCTTTTGAAGCCTCAAAGCCTACCTCTAGTGATATACATCCCAATCCTTCCCCCAAACAATTCCACCAGCTATGGAACTGTCAATACATGAGCCTATAGGGGTCATTCTCACCCAAACCACCACACCATGTTCTGGACTCAATGGAAGGGAAGGAAACCTTCTACAAAGAACCTCCACACTAAACAAGCCATTGACTGGCCTTGGGCTCCTGGACTCCAGTGATCACCCCGCCTTAGCCTCCTAAGTAGTTAGGATGTGCTGCACCAACTGAGGCCCTTTGGAGGAACTTCCCAGCAGTGGTGGCAGTGCATGCAGAAACAAGTCTTTTGTAGAAAGACAAGTCTCAAGCAGGCTCTGGATGCTCTTTGATGAGGGCCTGGCTTCTTTCACAATCTTGGGAAAGCTTGCCAGAACAGAGGATGAAGCCAACAGAGAGTGACTTGGATGTTCCCTGGTCCTGCCTAGTGTAGGGTGAAGGAACTGGGGGGGCAGGAATTTAAGGAAGGAAACTGATCAGGATGAGAACCCAGGGACCAGGATAAAGAGGTAGATGCCACCATGGGGATTGACAACTAAATATGTACCTGCCCTATCAAAAAGCCCTGAGTGAGTTGGTGGAGTGGCCCATTTTGCCATTCTTCATTTTTGTAGGCAAAATCAAATGATAGAAGACAGAAAAACATGGGGAAACCAAAACAAATGGATCACTAACAGCTGATGGTCTCAGGAGACTGAGGCAGAAGGATTGCCATGATTTTGGTCTACACAATGACCTCCAGGCCAGGCTAGGTAGACTACAGAGTAAGACTTTATCTTAAACAAACAAGCCAACAAAGCGCACTTGGGAGTGGGAAGTAGGGGTGTGTTCTTCTATGAAACAGGGTCTCTTAGATATACCTGACTGGCCTGGAATTTACTATATAGTTCAGACTAACTTCAAATTCAGAGATGCTGCTACAGCCTGTGCCTCTGTAGTGCTGGGATTAGAGGTGTGACACCTGGCCAAAAAAGCATTTTTGTATATTTATCTAGATCTAGATCTTCTTTTAATTTCATTCACCAGAATTTTGGATATATATATATATATATATATATCCTTAATTATGATAATATGAATGACATTATAGTTTTAACTTTCACTTGCTTTGGGCTGATATATTAAAAAGCAACTGACTTGTAAAAAAATAATACTTTCATGTACTCTTTGAAAATTTCAGCCGGGCAGTGGTGGCACACACCTTTAATCCTAGCACTTGGGAGGCAGAGGCAGGTGGATTTCTGAGTTCGAGGCCAGCCTGGTCTACAGAGTGAGTTCCAGGACAGCCGGGACTACACAGAGAAACCCTGTCTCAAAAAACAAACAAACAAAAAAATCAGACATGTTTACAACATATTTTTATCTTATTCACACCAACTACCTCCCTCCAACTTTGCCCAAGACCCACCAACTCATCTCCCTCCCAACTTCAATTTCATGTCCCTTTTTAGTAGTAGTATTATCAATATGTCCTTGAGTGCAATTAGATCTGACCATATTTGAATGGGTATGGAGTTATTGGGACACACCTGGCACATTTCCAAAGAAAGGCGGATTCTTTCTCCCCCCCCCCCCAGCATCCATCAACTGCTCAAAGTTCCTCAGCTAAGGGTGTGGGCCTCAGGAAGGAGCCCATCCCCTGTCCATGCTGGAATTTTGACTGGCTTTATGCTATGCTAATCTTCTGCAGGAGACCACAGCTGTTGGGAGTTCGTGTGCGCATCATCTGTGTCATATTCAAAAGACAGCACTCACAAGTCACCTCCCCATCCTCCAGCTCATTCAGTCCCTGTCCCATACTGGATCCTGTTTCATTTCCCAGCAAAGGGTCTACCACCGATCATAATTGTAATTTGAACCTGTCACAGAGGAGCTAGTAGTTTATAACAAAGTGCAGTACATGGTTCATTTGATTAAATAAAAACTTAGACAGAAGGCTGGTCCTCCAAGCATCTGGACTTTAGGTCTACCAGTAGGCCTGTGGACCCTAAGTGATGCCGTGAGACTCTCCATAAGCCAGGGTAGTTCAGCATGATTGGCAATGAGCCCCTCTCATTGAGACATGATCTGGGCAGGACAGAGAAAGTCAGCAGCCCCTCACCGTGAGCATTCCATGGATTCTCATGGTGCTGTCTGCAGAGGGGAAAGCTTAGATGACTTTTTTTGAATTCCTCATATACAATGAGCACAAAAGGTCCCACCCATGTCATGCAAAATTTTGGACCATATCCCTTGAAGAAAGCCTTTCTGTCCTCATTCTTGCAGACCTTTCTCTAGCAATCCACAGTGCCCAGATAGGTGATGTCCACTCCTTTCCAGCCAGACCGCATCATATGTCTTCATTCCTCCCTGCACCATCATCCAGTGGTGCCACAATATTCGTGTTCTTGGGGTCCAGGAACACGCCACCCTTGGCAGTGTGGTTCCCCCTGAAGTTAGCAGCACAGTAGATAATGATACCCAGGACCAATATTTTGAAGCCCTGGTATGGGCTACAGATTCTGTCTGATGTACTGATCTTCAGCAGTCCCCACAAAGCCCTCGAACTCACACTCAGCCAGCCTTGTCCTGATTGGCCAGGGTCTGGGTGAAATCTAGCAGGTAGATGAGGCACTGGAAGGTCATACCAGCAGACCTTCTGGGGGCCAGAGTGCTGAAGAAATGCCTCCAGAATGGGGTGAGGTTTTTTCCATGCTGTCCAAACTTAAACTGCTTAAACTTACCCTTGAAGGCAAAACTGAGCTACAGTGAGGAGTAACGGATGACATTAGCCATGTTGCCATGCCAGAAAAATGGCATGCCCTCCCTCCTCTTTCGAGATTCAAACTATGCAGCCCACAATGCCCTTGTGCTGTTTGTCTGTCAGGATCTGCTTGTCGACCAGGGTGCTGCACCTGTACAAGCAGCCTGACTGGCTTGATCCAGCTGCAGCTGTCTCGGAGATGGCAGCTGCAATGTCCCCCAGACTGACTGAGCATCTGAAGCCTTGCGGGGAGGACCTGGCTAAGGTCTGCTCGTGGCTGCTAAACTGATAAAGCTAGGGCATACCATCAATGCCATCACAGAAATCTGAAAAGGATAAAATTGAGCAGGGGTTATAAACCGAATGACCTCTGTATCAATTAAAATGACATAGATTTACCCACTACCTGGCCAGCCTGACAGGGATCCTCTATGGTAATCTCAATGGCTTTGTTGTGGAAGGGGCCGTCAGTTTCCAGGTGCTATACAGGGAGCATGAACCTTCAACCACCAGACCCAGAAGGTCTTAGAGATTTTCCTGTAGAAGAGAAACTTGTGGATACTGACCTACCTTGTTGAGGCAGAGTAGAGCTGTCAACCCAACAGTGTCCACAGTTTGGGCAGGGCCCTGCCAGGGACAACAAGGCATGGGACAGTTCTTTGCCCAGTGGTCAGCATCACCACACTTGAAGTTACTTTGTGAGTTCCTTTGCCTTCTGTTCTTTTCTATCCCTTTACTTCCTCCCTTTCAACCCCCTAATATTAGGTAGGATAGAAAGAAGAATAAAGGAGAGAGAGAGAGAGAGAGAGAGAGAGAGAGAGAGAGAGAGAGAGAGAGAGAGAGAGAGAGAGATCCTCAAAGTCAGGGGTAGGAAAGCATTAGACTACTTCCTGCTGATTAGGGTGATTAGGGGATTAGGGGCATTGAGTTCCTCAGGGCAAGTTTGATCTTCATCATCAGGATAGCTAATTTCCTCTCATCTCTTTGTACATGACTACTTGACAACCCGAAACCAACAGCATCCAACCACCAACCAGCCAAAGAGCCATGCAGCCCCTTCTATGGTGCTCTAGCATTTATCTAACCTCTGAAAAGTCCCCAGAATTCCAAAATGTCATATACACTTGCAGAAACTATCTGCATCTGGCAAAATTATGTCCCTACAAGAGCACAAGGCAAATCATAGTCACCTGCTGTAAATCAGTCCGGTATCCCCATACCTGGGATTAAAACATAATCCCATAATATTTCTGTGTTTATGGTGGATGACAGTTTACAAGCTGTCCTAGACACTGTTCTGTTGCTGTGAAGAGACACCATGATCTCAGTAATTCTTTCTTTCTTTCTTTCTTTCTTTCTTTCTTTCTTTCTTTCTTTGTCTATTATGTATATGAGTACTGTAGCTGTCTTCAGACACACCAGAAGAAGGCATCGGATCCCATTACAGATGGTTGTGAGCCACCATGGTGTGGCTGGGAATTGAACTCAGGACCTCTGGAAGAGCAGCCAGCGCTCTTAACTGCTGAACCACCTCCCCAGCCCCTATCAATTCTTTAAAAAAGAAAGCATTTAATTGGGGCTGACTTGCAGTTTCAGAGGTTTAGTCCATTACCAACATGATAGGAAGCATGATAGCAGGCAGGCAGACATGGTTGCTGAAGACGGAGCTGAGAGTTCTATATCTAGGTCTGCAGGCAGCAAGAAGTAACAGTGACACACTGGCTAGGCATGAACTTCTGCCACCTTAAAGCCCATCCCCTAGTGACATACCTCCTCAAATAAAGTCACACCTACTCCAACATGGCCTTACCTCCTATTCTTCTCAAGTATCTCAAGTAGTGCCACTCCCTAATAACAAAACATCCAAATATATACATCTGTGGGGGCTGACTTAGTCAAAGTTCTAATGGTGTGAAGAAACACCACTACCTAGGTAATGCTTATAAAGGAAAATATTTCATTAGGGCTGCCTTACAGGTTCAGAGGTTCAGTCCATTATCATCATGGTTGTAAGAGTGGAAGGATGCAAGCAGATGTGGTGCTGGAGAAGAAGCTAGGAGTCCTACATCTGGATCTACAGGGAACAGAAAGAGAGAGTGACATGGCCTGGCTTGAGTATTTGAAACTTTAAAGCCCACCCTCAGTGACACACTGGGAATCAACTCAGAGTCCTCTACAAGAGCAAAGAGTCTCTTAACCACCAAGCCATCTCTCCAGTCCCTCAACCCCTCCCTCCCCCAAAAGCAAAGGCATGCTAAACTTTAGTGTGTGAGGATGGGCAGTTGAGTGATAAGACACAATTTTGTGATTACTGTCAAAGCTGACATCCTGAATCCTTATGGAGGAGGAAAGACGATGATGAAGATGGTAAGCCAGAGAATTCCTTAACAGGTAACAGACATTTTTATCTTTTTGAAGACTTGTTTTAATTATTTTTATTTATCTGAATGTGTGGCTGAGTGCCTCATGTGTCCAGATTCCCATAAAGACCAAAAGAGGGCATTGGATGTCCTGGAGCTGGAGTCACAAGTGGCTGTAAGGCAGTGCCCATGAGTGACTCTGGTGGGAAAATAAGTGGGGAAGATGCAAACAGAGCTTTTCTTTTGTTTTCTTTTTTTCTTATTGGGGAGGGGGGAGCATCCCTCAGAACCCAAGCTAAGAGATGGCTGTGAGCAGCCATGTATGTGCTGGGAACCAAACCAGGGTCCTCTGCAAAAGCAAGTGGCCTTAACTAGTGAGCCATTTCTTCAGCAAATGTTACATTTCTTTCTTCTGTGGGCATGAATGGGTACCACAGGAGCCACGCAGAAGTCAGAGGAAAATCTGTGGAAATCTGTCCTCTCCTCCCACCATATGGATGGCAGGGATTGAACCCAGGTCATTGGGCTTGGTGGCAAATGCCCACTGAGTCATCTTGCTGGCCTGAGAGTTACTGTTGACATTCGTGGTGGGTATGAAGATACTCAGCTTATAATGATTCATGAAGTCACGTGTTTGTTTTCCTGCATCTGCTTTATTTGGGTTTGGGCTTTTAGTTTCATCAAACCTTCTCTCAAGCATCGGTTGTACAAGACACAAAGGTGTGCCCTTGATGTTTTTAGCACTCAGAAAACCTTGATATCGTTCTATTTGGGTTTGTTTGTTCTTCCAGAGAGATTTTCTCTGTGTAGCCCTGGCTGTCCTAGAACTCTCTCTGTAGAGCAATCTGGCCTCAAACTCAGAGATCTGCCTGCCTCTGCCTCCAGAGTGCTGGGATTAAAGGCGTGGGCCACCACCCGCTGGCAGATAGGGTTCTTCAAATGTTCAGTTGTCTTGATTCTGTTGCAGCTACACAGGTCATGCAGATGTTTTTAAGATGTCTATCTTGTTTTGGCCATCCAATCAGTTCTGATTTTATAGGCTGATTTGCTCACTACAAATCATTCTTCCCCCATAGATGCCAAGATCTGTTGGGGTTTATTGGTGGGGTTACTTTGAATGCTTTTTGGGGTGAGGAACATATAGCCTGTGATTCATACTGTGCATGCAGCTTTGCCTCATGTGGAACTCAGTATGCAACCCAAGCTAGCCTAAAACTCTTGGCATTGATCCTGTTTCAACCTCCCAAGTGCTGAAATTGTAGGCACATACACCACACTGTCCAGCTAAAATCCAAGATCTGGGGTAAGAGTTGTAGCTCAGATGATGCTGGTCTACTATGCACGTAGTCCTGTGTTCAGTCACCAGAAGGGTGCCATGCCACACACCTGTAATCCCAGCAGTTGTAAGGTGGAGGCATAAGGTTTAAAGTTCAAAGCCAATCTTGGCTATATAGCCCATTTGAGGCTAGCCTGGAGTACATGAGACCATGTCTTACATACATACATACATACACATACGTAAATGCACACACATAATACATACATATTTACATATACATACATACACACACATAATACATACATACAAAAGTACACAAATATATAAATACATAAACTATTTATGTATTTATTTATATACATTTTAATTAAAACATAATTAGATTATTTTCTCCCTCCCCTTAACTCACTCATACATACACACACACACATAATATATACGTACATACATAAAAAAGTACACAAATATGTAAATACTTAAATTATTTATTATTTATTTATATACATTTTAATTAAAACATAATTAGATTACTTTCTCCCTCCCCTTAACTCCCTCCAGACCATCCCTCCAACTCCTTCCATGTCTCTCCACTTCCGATTTGATAGTATTTTTTCCCCAATTAAAATGGTGTGTGTGTGTATGTGTGTGTGCAAATATATAAGTACAGTGTGCTGAGTCTGGTTTTGTTGTGTATGTATATGGTTTCAGACCTGGCCACTTTGTATCAGACAATCAATTAAGGGGCTCAACCCTGGGAGAGACTAACCCTCTCTCTCTCTCAGTAGTCATCAGTTGCCTGTAATTCCTTGTTCAAACATATGATCCCGTGACATTTTCCCACTTCTGTGTTACCATGTCTATGTATACTGCCTTTGTTCAGATCTTCTTTATGCAGCCATTTTTAGGAGAGGCCATTTCACACCTTTAGGTCACATCCTGGCCCTTGGACTCTTTTTATCCTTTCCTCCCTAAGTTCCCTGAACCACAGATGCAGGAACCATCACATAAACATATCTATTGAGGCTGGACTCCCCAAGATCTCATTGATCTCCCCATTGTGTCTAGGCAAAAATCCCTGTGATGGCCTTCATTTGCTGTAAAGAGAGGCTTCTTTGATGACAGGTGTGTATAAGGATAAGATTTAAAATGTAGTTAGAAATTATGCTGGTCTAGCAAAGCAGCAGTTGTAGATGCACCTCTAAGATTCATAACTTCGCTGAGTGGTGGTACACACCTTTAATTCTAGCTCTTGGGAGACAAAGGCAAGTGGATCTCTGTGAGTTCAAGGCCAGCCTTGTCTACAGAATGACGTCCAGGATAGCCAGGACTTCACAGAGAAACCTTGTCTTGAAAAACAAAAACCAAAACCCAAAAGATTCAGTGCTCTGTTCCCCAACCCTCAGCTCCTTTATCAGGCCACCACTCTGCCCAGCTTCAACAGACTTGCTTCACCAGAAACATCCAGGTTAGATCTTCACTCTACCCCATCCCTGACCCTTGGCCAATTGGAAAAGACAAAAAGACAGGGATTCCCTGTCTTCCCAGCTCCATCGTCCACCAAATCTTCTGGGGCATGCCCAGCTGCCCTAAGACATGCACTGTCACCTGAGTACCATTATCCAGCCTAAGGCTGCTTACCCAAGGCCTACTACGCTGGAAACATCCAGGTTAGGCCCCCTTACTGAGACCTGCTACACCAGGAACATCCAAGGACAACTAGATGACTAAAGGCCAGAATAAAAACACAATAACAAGAGCTACAGCACAACACAGCACAACAGCACATCTATGGCAAAGCCAGCCTCCTATAGCAAGCCCTGGATATCCTAACATAATGGAAGCACAGGAAAATGATCATAAATCCAATCTCATAAAGATGATAGAGGCTGTTAAAGAGGAAATGAGTTAATCCCTTAAAGAAACACAGGAAAATGCAACTAAACAGGTGAAGGAAATGAATAAAACTGCTCAAGACTGACAGCACCAACGCTGCCACAGTACTGAGCTCAGGCATAGGCCTGGGGGATTAAAGGAAGACACAGACTCGGGTCATTTGTTATGAGAGGACGCCAAAGCTTTTACTGAGCAGGTTTAACACATACACCAAGCCAGGGAAGGAAAAACACAAACAGGAACTCAACTGGGGGGCAATGGG
The DNA here is from genome assembly GCF_011762505.2 of Arvicanthis niloticus. Taxonomy (NCBI): domain Eukaryota; kingdom Metazoa; phylum Chordata; class Mammalia; order Rodentia; family Muridae; genus Arvicanthis; species Arvicanthis niloticus. The sequence continues at coordinate 6,798,011 of NC_047679.1, forward strand.
CTGTCAAATGTAAATTCCCTTCCTGAGGTACCATGCCTACATCTGGATATTTTGATCTTAGAAAAACAGCAGAATGTTACTTGTCAGACAGCAGCACATGAAAAGTCTCAGCCAGGGCACGGCAGCCTTTCGGGGTCCTACACAAGACCTGAAAATGGAAATAGAAGCAATAAAGAAAACACAAATTGAGGGAATCCTGGAGATAGTAAACCTAGGGAAAAGAACAGGAACTACAGAGGCAAGCATCACCAACAGACTGCAGGAGATGGAAGAGAGAATCTCTGGTGTAGAATACACAATGGAAGATATTGATACATCAGTCAGGAAAAAAAAATGTTAAATATAAAAAATTCCTGACACAAACATCCAAGAAATATGGGACATTATAAAAAGACTTAACCTGAGAATAATAGGAATAGAAAGTGAAGAATCCCAGCTCCAAGGCTCAAGAAAATGTCCCCAACCTAAAGAAAGAGATGCCTATAAACACTCAAGAGCTTACAGAATACCAATTAGATTGGACAAGAAAAGAAAATCTTCCCACCACAAAATAATTAAAATGACAAATCTGCAGAAAAAGAAAAGAATATTAAAAGCTGCAAGGTAAAAAGGCAGACCTATCAGAATTATACTCAACTTCTCAACAAAGACACTAAAAGCTAGAAGGGCCTGTGCAGATGCCTTACAGCGTCTAAGAAACCACAGATGTCAACTTATACTACGATACCAAGCAAAATTCTCAATAACTATAGATGTAGAAAACAAGATCTTTCAAGACAAATCCAAATTTAAACCATATCTATCCACACATCCAGCCCTACAAAAAATACTAGAAGGAAAACTTCAACCCAAGAAGAATAACTACATCCAAGAAAGCACAGGAATTAAGTAATCCAATACCAGCAAAATCAAAAGAAGGGAAGCATATACAAGTGTGCATGTGCACACACGCACACACAAACACTACCAATTTCAAAATAACAGGAATTAACAATCATTGGTCATCAATATCTCTCAACATCAATGGACTTCATTCTGCAATAAAAAGACACAAGCTAACAGTATGGATATGAAAACAGGATCCATCATTTTGCTGCATACAAAAAACATACCTCAGCAACAAAGATAGACATTACCTCAGAGTAAAGGACTGGAAAAGGGTTTTTCATGCAAGAATGTGGAGCAAGAAGAACACTCTTCCATTGCTGGTAGAAGTGCAAATTTGTACAACTACTTTGGAAACCAGTTTGCAATTTCTCAAAAAAAAAAAAAAAAAAAATGGGAATAATTCTACCCCAGGACCTAGCTATATCATTCCTGAGCATATACTCTAAAGATGCTTCACTATCCCACAGGAATACTTGCTCAACTATGTTCATAGCAGCTTTAGTCATAATAGCCAGAAACTGGAAACAACCTAGATATCCTTCAGCTGAAGAATTAATAATAATAATAATAATAATAATAATAATAATAATAAATGTGGCACATCTACATGATGAAATACTATTCAGCTTTTTAAAACAAAGACATCATGAAATTTTCAGGCAAATGAATGGAACTTGAGAATATCATCTTGGGTGAGATAACTCAAACCCAGAAAATCATGTATGGTATGTACTAACTTGTAAGTGGACATTAGCCATAAAGTAAAGGATAACCATGCTGCAATCCACAGACCCAATGAAACTGGGTAACAAGGAGGGCCCAAGGGAGGATGTGTGAAGCTCAATCGGAAGGAGAAACAAATAGTCATTGGAGGTAGATGGAGAGCCGGGGGAAGTGGATGGGAGATGAGATGAGGAAGGGAAGGGGGAGGACTATCATGTGTGGGGAGGAGGAGCAGGAAAGAGCTGGAAGTGAGAATAAAAATTGGTGGGGGGCATCTCTGGGACTAGCTGGAGGTCTAGGACAGGGGAGGATACTTCAAGTCTATGGGGTGACACTAGCTGAGACTCCTACCAGAGGTTATATGGAGACTGAAGTGACCACCTCCTGTATCCAGGCAGGACTTCCAGAGGAGGGAGGGTGATATCAATCTACCCACAAAACCTTAATTCCAAAAAAAATTTTTTAAAAACCTTAATTCCAAAATTTGTCTTGCCTACAAGATGTGCTGGGATAAAGACGGAGCAGAGATTGAGAGAACTGCCAACCAATTACTGCCCAAACTTGAGACCCAGCCCATGTGAGAGAGCCCACCCCTGACACTATTAATGATATTCTGCTATTCTTGCAGACGAAAACTTAACATATGTCTCTTGAGAGGCTTCATCCAGCAAAGAATAGAGCCATATGCAGAGACCCACGGCCAAACATCAGGCTGAGCTCAGGGAGTCTGGTGGAAAAATGGAGGATAGAAGTGAGCAAGCCAGAGGGATGAAGGACACCATAAGACCTACAGAATCAACTAACCTGGGCCCATGTGGGCGCACAGGCTCACCAATCAAAGAACATGTGTGGGCTAGACCTAGTCCCTCTGTACAGATATAGCATATGTACAGTTTGTTCTTCATGTGAGTCCCCTAATTAAATTAAATACAATTATTTATATTTATTATATTATTATATTTATGTAAATAAATTAAATTTAAATACAATTAAAGTGGGAGCTGTCTCTGATTCTGTTGCCTGCTTTTGCATCCCTTCTGCATAGCTGGGCTGCCTTGTCTGGCCTCAGTGGGAGAGAATGCACTTATCCTGCTTCGACTTGATGTACCAGAGTGGGTTGGTACCCACTGGAGGCCTCCTCTTCTCTGAGGAAAAGGGGATGGGGAAGAAAGGAAGGGGATGTGAGGGTGGGACTGAGAAGAAAGGATGGAGGGGGCTGCAATCAGGCTGTAAATAAATAAGTTGTTGAGGGAAAAAAAAGATTTATAACCTCACTAGCCCCAAGAGGCTGGCTAAGTTTCTAGAACCATGTATCATTTCCCTCCTGTCAAGTGGACTTCAGTCTAATTAGACAGCTCTTGGTTAGCACTAGTATGTGACTGTCACTTACTGTATCTTTACAAACATCCTGCCATACTGATAATTGTAGTTCATAGGTGTAACTGCTAGGTAGGACAACTAATTGCTTCCATCCTTTGGCAACATGCATAGTATTTTCTTGTACTATGGAACGAGACCACAGGAAGGATGCTTTCAGGTTAGATCCAGCTTGAATAATCTGAGTCCAGTGTCCTGAGTATGTATGTGATATCTTTAGCAATAGGGGCTTAACTTCAACCTCTTGAGAGACAAGCACAACAGTCTATATTGTTTTGGGAGTCACTTAGATTACCATGACCAACCATTCCAAAGGAGATTTCTCACACCCAGGGTTCTTGTTAGTCTACTGTTCTTGTGGGAAGAATGACTAGCCCTAGAGACCACTTCCTTTAACATGTATGTTTGTATGCTTGTATGTATTGTGTATGATTTTAGGTAAATACAAGACCCCTTGAGGTGTACCAAACAGACTTGCTGTCATTTTCGCCATCCCTCTTTCCCCTGTATTGATCTTCATCCCTCCTCTTCAGACAGAGCCCCTTCCCATTTTTACATTTCCAGCTTCATATCATCTGCTATTCCTCCCTCGAGCCCCCTCCCTCCATGGTCCCTTTGGTCTTTCCTGGTTTCTGTGGTTACACTCTATCTTAGTTAGGGTTCTACTGCTATGAACAGACACCATGACCAAGGCAACTCTAATAAGGACAATATTTAATTGGGGCTGGCTTATAGGTTCAGAGGTTCAGTCCATTATCATCAAAGTGGGAGCATGGCAGGATCCAGGCAGGCATGGTGCAGGAGGAGCTGAGAGTTCTACATCTTCATCTGAAGGCTGCTAGCAGAATACTGGCTTCCAGGCAGCTAGGATGAGGGTCTTAAAGCCACAGTGACACACCTCTTCCAACAAGACCACACCTCCTCCAACAAAACCACACATACTCCTACAGGGCCACACCCTGTAACAGTGCCACTCCCTAGGCCGAGCATATACAAACCATCACACATACTCCAAGTTATATATTCCTGTCTAAAACTATGGAGCTAAGAACCGCAACTGAGGAAGAATATGAAGCCTTTCTGGCTCTGGGTTACCCCACTGGCTATAAATCTTTTTGAATTTCTTCTATTTACCTGCAAGTTTCTTTGCTTCATTTTCCTTCATAGCTAAATATTATTCCATAGTGTATATGTACCATGTTTTCATTTCCCATTTCTCTGTTGAAGGATATTTAGGTTGCCTCCATTTCACAGTTATTGTGACTAGAGCAGCCATGAACATGACTGAGCAAGTATCTGTAGAAGAGGATATTGCATCCTTTGAGCACATGCAAAAGAGTGGAATGGCTGGGTCATATCCCCCCCCCCCCCCCGGACATGGTTTCTCTGTATAACCGTGGCTGTCCTAGAACTCACTCCATAGAGCAGAGTGATCTTGAACTCCAATCTGCCGGCCTCTGCCTCTGGGATTCTAGGATTAAAGGTGTGCCCACCACCACAGCATAGCTGTGTCATATGGTAGACTTATTTTCAGGGTTTGTTTTTCTTTTGTTTTGTTTTGTTTTGTTTTGAGGATTCTCCACACTGATTTCCAGAGTGGCTACACCAACTGCAACCAAGAGAGGATGGCAGCTCCCATTTCCCCACAGCCCCTCCTGCATCTGTTGTCAGTTGTTTTATTGACCTTTACCATTCGGACTGGGGCAAGATGAAATCTTAACATTGTTTACTTTATATTTTCTGATTGCTAGGGATGATGAATATTTTTAAGACATTTCTTAGACACTTTTATTTTTCTCTCTGTTTAGATCCCTAGCCCGTTTTTTTTTTTTTTTTAATTGGACCGTATGTTTCCTTGACTCTTCGATTTTGTTTCTTTGTTTGAGTTCTTCATCTAGTCTGGATAATAATCATCTGTCAGATGAGTAGCTGGCAAAGATTCTCTTCCATTCTGAGGTTTCTTCTCCACTATATTGTTCCCGTTGTTGTACAGAAACTTGATGAATCATATTTGTTTAGATTTTGGGGTTTTTTGGGTTTCTTTAAGGCTTATTTATTTTCGGATTTCTGAGTTCGAGGCCAGCCTGGTCTACAGAGTGAGTTCCAGGACAGCCAGGGCAACACAGAGAAACCCTGTCTCAAAAAACCAAAACAAAAAAAAGGTTTATTTATTTTATATTATGTGTATGCCTATATGTTGGTCTGTGCACTGTGCACATGCCTGGTGCTTGAGAAGGCCGAAAAGAGTATTAAATTCCCCAGGAACTGGAGTTTCATGTGGCTGTGAACTGCCATGCAAGTGCTGGATAACCGAATCCCCATCCTCTGGAAGAGCATCCAGTGCTCTGAAACCACTGATCCTTCTCACCAGCTTTAGTTTTGGGTTTTGATACAGGATCTCCCGATGTAGCTTTGGCCAGCTTGGACCTTCTATGTAGAGTAGGCTGATCTTGAACATTCAGCATTCCCCCTGCCTCCTGAGTGCTGCCATTACAAATCTTAACACCATGCCAGGCTGATGAACTGCATTTTAATGAACCAAACCATTAAGTACTTTTGAGATTGTATGTCTAGAGGGAAAAAAAACTCAATTATCCATGAAGCCAAGCTTCTAGTCAGCAGAAAAAAAAATCTATCCATAAAACCACATTCAGGTCAGAGGGCCTGTGGGCCAAAAGCCAGGGAGAACAAGGCAAGAATAGCAGTGAGTATTTTAGATCCTTTGCTCAGAGCATCATCACCTTCCTGAGGTATATTGGCTGACAAATGCAGGTGTTGAAGTTAGGTCTTTGTTATCTAGTGTAATATTAAGTGTGGGCCCCTAAGACTTGGTTGCCTTAGAGATGAGAGAGTCTTGGCCTTAAGTTATTTTTGATTGGCAATAAGATGTCAATTGTCAATAGTTGTGTAGACAAGACAGGTGTGGTTTAGGTTTTTGGTGCCTGGGGGTTGGAGGTGACCATGAGGAGAAGAAGGGCAGGAGGAGGAAGGAGAAGCCTCCATGAGTTTAGAGTCAAGAAAACATGGCCCTGAGGACTGGCCAATTAGAGTTAAGAACAGCCCAAATAAAACATGGCAAATAATATTGGAACTACCAATATAAAAATAGATTTTAACAACACAGAGGGTAGACAACTGCCCAGCTTTTATACTGTTTAAGACTTACTATAGCCAGGCAGTGGTGGCGCACGCCTTTGATCCCAGCACTTGGGAGGCAGAGGCAGGTGGATTTCTGAGTTCGAGGCCAGCCTGGTCTACAGAGTGAGTTCCAGGACAGCCAGGGCTATACAGAGAAACCCTGTCTCGAAAAACAAAAACAAAAACAAAAACAAAACAAAAAAAGACTTACTATAAATAAAGGTTGTCCACTTGCAAATACTTGGTGAATATACCAGCAGTCCAGTTCAGTAATGTTGGGATAGCAAACACAAATCAGCAGCAGTGGCATGACCTACCAGAAACAGCCAAGCCTCAGCTGAATTGGTACAAGTCAGGGGAATGACCAGGACCAACAGGGACAGCAGAAGTTCTTTGCCATGCCTCTCTCAACAAAGTGAAGATCAGTGAAGATGCAAAACGAACAATGTATTGCAAAGCTAGCCATACAAGCCCCTCTCACAGTCCGTTAAGTCCTAGTTATACTCCCTCCAAACATCACTCAGCACAGGAGTCTGTGTCAGCTGACATCACTCTGCCGATAATCCCAAATCCACAGAAATGGCAAGAAGCCACCAGACTACCACCAGGTTTTTGGTGTGTTTCTTTCTATTGAGTTCCAACAAATGGATCTCAGGTACACAATGAAAGGCGAACCAATACTTGTGTGTCTAGTGAAGAGTCCTTTATCACATGTCCTTTCACGTGCTTGCTTTAGCAAAACATGCTTTCACTGGTGTCTGCTTCAGCAAAATGTTCCTTCACACGTCTGCTTTAGCAAAACACTATCTAACATCTCAGCTTCTGCAGCACCATTAAGCCAGCCCCAACTAGATGTTGTCCCCTTTAAGAGTTGCCTTGGTCTTTGTGTCTCTTCACAGCAATGAAACCCTACCTAAGGCAGGGGATTTGGTACCCTGTAATAAGGTTGGGTCACCAGCTCGTGTTTACCTCTGCTACTCAAAGCAGAATCAAGGCTGCTCCACACTCGTCTTTTCCTGAAAAAGAGGTATGTTTCCTTGAGGTTCTTCTGATCCATTTCACTGTCCCACAATGTGGATCACTGGCATATAGAGCTGGCTAGGGTCTCTGCCACAACCAAGTACCTGCTTTCCCATGCTCTCCTTCCTATCTCCAGAGGTTGGGCTATGGTAGCAGGAAGCTATTCTAGTTGCATTCTGTTGCTGTAGCAAACACTGTGACCAAAAGCAACATGGGAGTTGGGGTAGTTTACAAGTTACAACTTGAAAGCTAGGCAGTGGTGGCACATGCCTTTAATATCAGCACTCAGGAGACAGAGTCAGGCAGATCTCTGTGAGTTTGTGGTCAGCTTGGTCTACAAAGTGAGTTCCAAGACAGCTAGGGCTGTTATGCAGTGAAACTCTGTCTCAACTCCAACCCCACCCAAAAAAAAAAAAAAAAAAAACAAGTTGCCGTTCATCATGAAAGAAGTCAGACCCAGGTCTGTTTACACTTCCATACAACGGTACTGATAACCAAGGAACTCACTGTCAATCAAGGACGTATGGCAAGAATGGTGGAGGAGTCTCCTTCTGGAGTGTAGACCCATGCTTAGGTAGCTTTCTTATACAGCCAAGGACCACCGTCTAGGGAATGGTGCTGCCCACAGTGGGCTGGCCTTCTTACATTAACAATGAAGACAATCCTCCACAGACATGTTCACAGGCCAACCTGATAAGGACAATTACTCAGTTGAGAACTCTCATCCTAGTTGATTCCAAATTGCAGCAAGTTGGTATTTAAAACTGACCGTCAGGGCTGGAGAATTGTCTCAGCAGTTAAGAACAATTGTTGCTCTTATAGAGAATCTGGAGCCAGGCAGTGGTGGCGCACGCCTTTAATCCCAGCACTTGGGAGGCAGAGGCAGGCGGATTTCTGAGTTCGAGGCTAGCCTGGTCTATAGAGTGAGTTCCAGGACATCCAGGACTACATAGAGAAACCCTGTCTCTAAAACCCCCCCAAAAAGAGAATCTGGGTTTGTTTATCAACACACACATGGTAACTCACAACCATCATACCTCCATATCTAAGGGATCCAATGTCATTTTCTGAACCCCTGCAGGCATAAGGCATGCACATAGTGTACATACATGCAGCCAAAACATTAATATAATACACATAAAATAAAACAAATACAAAAAATAAAAAATATCATCACAGGAGATGTGTGTGATTATCCCAGAACCTGGAGTACATCACTTATTAATTATATGACAAAAGGGAATTTGTAGATGACTAAGTCCAGGATCTCACAAAAGTGAACTCACCTTGGACTAGGGTCACAGTCAGAGAAGGTGAGGTGACAATGGAGAAGGAAACAAGGGTGAGAGAGCTAGGAAGAAATTTGAAGATGTTTATGCTTCTGGCTTTGAAGATGAGGAAAGAGACATGAACGAAAGAATGCTGCTGTAACATAGGACCACAAGCAAGTGACTGAGAACAGATGTTCCCCAGATCCTGCAGAAGGATCATGGTCAGTCAGCCCCTGCCTGTTAGGACTCTAACCAACCAAACTCAAAGGCAGTGTTGTTCTCAGTCACTTGCTTGTGGTCCTATGTTATAGCAGCAACAGGAAACTTGTCTAAGAGGAGACAGACATTGAGGCAGAGATGGCAGCTGTTGGGTTGAATTCTGGGCAGGGTCACTCACAGTCAACTGACCATGAATTGGATTGAGCCTGCAGACCTGACAAAATACTCAAAAATGGACTTTGTTTTTGTTGTTTGGTTTTGTTTTCACCAAACAAAGTAGACTTGATTTGGGCTCTTTCCTCTGGTTGTCTCTTTTGGAACCCAGAGTCTGTTATATACTATCGTTTATGATAACCTACAGGCTACTTTAAATCTGACATGGGGACTATTGAGATCAGTGGATAAAAGGGCTTACCGCACAAGCCTGGTGAACTAAGTTTAATCTCAGGGCCTAAAGAGTGAAAGGAAAAAAATCAACTCCTGCAAGTTTGTCCTCTTGCCCTTCATGTTCACACAGCAAATAGGACAATAAAGACATAAATAAGTAAGGCCAAGCAAGCCAGGCAGTGGTGGCGCATGCCTTTAATCCCAGCGCTTGGGAGGCAGAGGCAGGCGGATTTCTGAGTTCGAGGCCAGCCTGGTCTACAGAGTGAGTTCCAGGACAGCCAGGGCTACACAGAGAAACCCTATCTCAAAAAACCAAAAAAAAAAAAAAAAAAAAAAACCCAAAAAAAAAACAACAACAACAAAAAAGTAAGGCCAAGCATGGTGCATACGTCTAATCCTGGCACTGGGGAGGCAGAAGTAGGCAAATTTCTGTGAGTTTGAGGCCAGCCTGCTCTACATAGAGAGTTTCAGGACAGCCAGGGATATCAGGATACCCAGGGATCAAGGATAGCAAGATGACTCTGTCTCAAAAACAAATTAACAAACAAAAAGGTAAATAAATAATGAGGGGCATGCCCTGCTGGGGCAGGAAAAGCCTTGCTAGATATTAATAGATGGTTGGCATCATGACACAGCTCTGTGGCAGTTGGAATGGACACTCAGGGCACCAAGGAATAGAATGTCCTGGATAGAGACAGGCATATTCACAGGTGACATGTTACCTGGATGATGAGTTAGCATGGAGCCAAGTGAGTCACTCAGTCTGGCTGTGAGGTATGAGGTGCAAAGCTGTGTAAGCCTCCCTAATGATAGAAACTCTGGATACTTCTGTTCCTCCATCTGTGAAGTGGGCTGAACCAGTACCTACATCTCAGGGCTGTAATTAGCCCAAAGGAGATAATCCTAGCAAAATGCTTAGTGCAGTACCTAGCATATAAAAAGTACTCAGTGAAGGCTGTAATTACAGGAAAGTGCAGCTCAGCTGCAAATCTGGCCTATGGAGGTGGAGAGGCTCTTTGTAAACAGGTTGGGTGGAGGTCTGTTGAATGCACCAAGGTGCCAAGTGACAGGTCACTCAGAAAACCCAGCAGGTGGCTCCTGGCAGACGCTCTGGGATCAGGAACTGCTCTGGGATCAGGGACTGATGGCTAGGCTCTAAGAGATGCTCCAGCTCAGCTGGAGTACATGGGGACAGGAGGATGAGGATGCTTAACCTCCAAGAAGAATATGCCTTGGATAGAAGCCACCACAGTCTTGTCTCTGTAACAATAACAAAAGCCCCTGGACTTTGCCCTGATTACAGCAGCTAACCAGTCCACTTTCATTCTAGAGGCAGGCCAGAACAGAGCATCCATGGGACACAGCTAGAGCAGAAGGAGGTATGACTAAAGAGCCATTTAAGGAGACCAAAGGGTGCAGCAGGGCTGGGCTTTGAGAGAGCTGGAGTGAGGAAAATAGCTCAGCAGTAGAGCACATGCTTAGCCAGGCTCCAGTCTCAACAAAACCAACACAAACAGGAACACCAACACAAACCCACACCGGAACAGGGGCGGCTTGCAGGGACAAGTCCCACAAGAGCTAGGGAAGGACGGGCAACTCCCTCCAACCTTGAACTTGGGTATCCTTTGTGTGGCTTTGCATGCTGGAGTGTGCATGAGTCATTTGGGCTGTTTAAAGAGTTTGGGAAAACTGAAAGGACCTTGAAATTGGCACTAGACACCCCAAGACTTAAGTTCTGAGCACGAAGGCGATTTATTTGACCCAGAGGGAGAAAGAGCAGGAAAAAGGGACAAAGACAGGAGAGAGGACAAAGGGAGAAGGGGAAGGGAAACAAGGGAGGGGGAGACAGGTGGCAAGGGAGAGGGGAGAGAAACAAGGGAGGGAGAGAGAGGACAAAGGAGAAGGGAAACAAGAGAGAGAGAGAGGTGGCAAGGGAGAGGGGGGAGGGATATTTGCCCTGAAGGGACACAGGACTGCCTCTGGATAGAGAAAAAACAGATGTGGCCCATAGGTAAATGGCAGTTTATAAAGAAAAAAGGGGAACCCCCATGTTAGGATGAGCTGTTTAATTTTGATTGTGCTAATTAGGGTAGTAAAAGGGGGGCTTTTGACTACAGGACTTGAACAGTTTTGAGTGCTGGACCTTGGTGGTCAACCTCAGGAAGAGGAAGTGGACAAATGAGGGATAGACCTTGGTGACTAGTTTTAGGAATATAACCTAACAGAAGCAGAGGGAATGAGGGAGAAGGGCAAGGCCTGCCTGAGACATGTTTGCCGTGCTCAGGCCTGCTAGAGATATCCTTCAAAAACATGTAGGTGTAAATTTTATTTTAGTGTCAAAATGAGTGTCAAAAGAAGAAGAATGGGGACTTACAAGTGGACTTTACACCATTCCTATTGGGGAGCCAGACCTCATGAACATGAACATAGTTAAAAAGCCATCAGTGTCTACCAGTCCTGAAACGTGTGTGTGTGTGTGTGTGTGTGTGTGTGTGTGTGTGTGTGTGTGTGAGAGAGAGAGAGAGAGAGAGAGAGAGAGAGAGAGAGAGAGAGAGAGAGAGATATTTAGGTTATTTGATTATCATGTATCTAGTGGAGGTCAAAGGACAAATTGCAGGAGCTAGTTCTTGTCAGTCTTTGAAGCAAGTGCCATTGCCTGTTGAGCCACCATACCAGCCCTCAACTGTGCTCATGAAGAAAAATTTTCTAGAATTATTTGGTTTAAATTAAAAGGTTCAATTGGACATTGTAGCATAAGCCTGTAATCCTAGATCTTGAAAGATGGGAGTCAGGAGGATCAGGAGTTGAAGGATAGCCTTGGCTATGTAGCAAATTTGGGGCCAGCCTGGGTTACACAAGATCCTTTCTCACCCTCCCCCAACAGAAAGAAAAGGAAAGCATTATTTTGTAATCGTTTTTTTTTTTTTTTTAAATTAGGTTTTAGGAGCTAGAGAGATGGCTCAGCAATTAGGAGCACTTTCGAGTGGACCCAGGTTTGATTCCCAGCACCCACATGGCAATTCACAACCATCCATAACTCCAGTTTCAAAGGATCCAATGCCTTCTTCTAGACTTTACTGGCACCTGGCATGCCTATGGAATGCAGATATACACACAGGCAAAACACACATACAAGTACAAATTAATAATAATAATGAGGAAGAGGAACATTCAAGATGGGCTTGGCAGCACACACTGTAATCTCAGAACTCAGGAGGCTGCGGCTAGACATTTGCTTTGAGTTTGAGGCCAAACTGGGGAACACAGTGACTAATAAGGCCAGCTTGGGGCTACATAATGAGACCTTCTCTCAAAGCTAAACACTGAATGAAAAAAAAAAAAAAACAAATACAACATGAAGATATTGGTCTTTTCAGATCTGAAAAATGAGATTATTTTGGTTGATTATCCAATTTGGAAAATGAGAAAAGTGCTGACCCTTAACTGTAAAACCTCTCCCAAGAACTCAAATTGACAGGCCAGAAAGATGTTTTAGTGAGTAATGGCACTTGCCACCAAACCTGATGACTTGAGTTCAATCCCAATGGTGGAAGAAGAGAACTGACTCCCACCAAGTTGTCTTTTGACCTCTGTGCGCGCACGCGCACATGCGCGTGTGTGTGCACACACACATACACACACACACATTTAAATTTTTTTTTAATTTTTTAAATTTGTTTTTTAAAGAGAGGCTAAGAAAGCTTGAAATTATAGAGAAGAATAATTATTTAACAGGCTGAGTTCTGCCAGCTCCTATGTGTGAGTGTGATTCCCTGCCCCCCCCCTCCGTCACCATCATACCATAGGGGCAAAGAGAAGATAACACTGCAAATAATGTCCTTTCTACTACTGAACTGTTAAAGCCTAGGTAACTGTCGCCTGTCTAGGCAGCCATTTTGTGCTGTTACTAAATTATAAGGAACATTTCTCATGTGCTGTTACTAGGAAACTTTCTTGTGCCCAAGTTGATTGCATATTCTGTTATGCTCTGTACTTTGGTGCTCTTGGAAACTAATCACAATAAAGTTCAGTTAGAACTGCTTTGTAGGGCTGGAGAGATGGCTCAGTGGTTAAGAGCATTGACTGCTCTTCCAGAGGTCCTGAGTTCAATTCCCAGCAACCACATGGTGGCTCACAACCATCTGTAATGGGATCCAATGCCCTCTTCTGGTGTGTCAGAAGACAGCAACAGTGTACTTATACATAAAATAAATAAATCTTTAAAAAAAAAAAAAACTGCTTTATATAGTTAGCCACAGTAAGCTTGGACCCAAACCAACCACCTAACAGCACTTCCTGCACCTATATATAAGCTTTTATGAGTTTTGCTTTTACAAGTTGCCCCTGTGATGGACTCCAACATAAGAGAGACACATGCACCAATATAAGACGTTATTTGGAGTAAAACTTCCATTTTGAATAGATGTTGAATAAAGTTGAAGTTCCCAAGACTTCCCTGGAAATTGACATCCTACTTGGCTGAAAGAGTCATGTACATGGGTAACTGCCATTCTGGTTGGCAACTTAAGACGTGAATGTTAGACAATCCCATCCTGGTAGACAAGTTAAAAACAGGAATATTAGACAAGGTAAAACCTTTAGTACAGTTGAATACCCCCAACCAATGGGAGCAGGGTAAGTGTACAACAAAGATATATTCCTAAGGAAATCCCCTATCCCTTAATCCTGATTGGTGGAATAACTTGGCACAGGTGTTTGTGAATTTAAGGCTTAAAAGCTTGATAGGATTCATCGAAGTGTGGCAGTTTAGCTCCAGAGTCTGGACTGTATCCCTGATAGATCAGTCTTGGGGTGTATGTTCAATAAACCAGCCCTGTTTGACTGAGATCGGTGTCTGAGTGATTTGTGTGGCAATTCCCAGACCCCAACAGGAACCATGTCCCATTGACTATCATTTTTGCAGCTGAATGTTAACATGGACTTCAATAAGAAGCTTTCATTTCACTGTAGGTTGTACAATAAATGTACAATTCAATTTGACTTACTTTAATGCTTAAGACATTTCTTATCAACACAGATAAGCACACAGTGAATGCCACAATGAAAGAAGTTTCACTCAATGAAAGTTGTTTCACTCAATCCTGACAGCCATGGTAGGAGGCAAGAACATCCTGACTGATTTTCTTGCTGGTTCTGGTTGGTTGATTGGTTTCTGATTTAGGTTTTGTCATTCTTGCTTTTGAGACAGGGTCACATGTATTCTAGTTGACCTTCATTATCCTCCAGCCTTCCAAGTGCTGGGATCATAAAAGCATGCACCACCTCACCTGGCTTAGCTGACTTGTTTTGGAGTTTGGTTTTCTAAGACAAGTTTTCTCTGTGTAGGCTATCCTAGAACTCAATCTGTAGACCACCCAGGGATCCCCCTACCTCTGCCTCCTGAGTGCTGGGATTAAAGGTGTGTACCATCACACCCAGAAGTTTCTTTTCTCTTTTCTCTTTTTAAAACAGTATATCAGGTAACCCAGATTGTCCTTGAACTGACTTCATAGCCAAAAACGACCTTGAACACTTGATCTTCCTTGTTCTACCTCTCAAGGGTGGGGATTATAGGCATGTACCCAGTTCCTGATTGATTTTACAAATAAATAACTAGACTGGGGAATAATTTGCTTCAGCAACTGGTAGGAGAGGGACATACAGAAAAAAAAAAAAAAAAACAAGTCTGTCTCACTTGCAATATCAGAGAAAGATCTTGAATATCCAGCTGTGACAGGGAAAATGTTGCTCCATCTGCTGGAACCACCTTATATAACCTGAAATTGACCCCCCCCCCTTTCTAGCCCCTGCCATGAAAAGTCCCATGGGAAAGTACCCAACTCTGTTCTAGAAACTCTGGGTCCAAATGAGTTTTTGGCTCGCTGTATGTTTTTGGCTTCTGTTAAACAGCTTGCTTGCACTACTTCCCCTCTGCAACTGCCAACCAGGATGTAGTTTTTCTGTGTTCTTTGCCTTGTAAAATGCATTTGAGGTGGCTCTGTGAGAGCTGTTTCTCTCAAGGCAGTTGCAGACCAGCTAGCTTTTACGACTCTCAATTTAGACTTTGATCAGGCTGAGTGATCTTTGGGTCTCTACCCCATGACACCAGCCAACTCAATAAAGCCACAAAGTGCATCAAAAAAAAAGTTTACTACATTTTGTGGTCAAATTTCCAAGATGATTCTGAATCTATGTAGAATTGGATCTCATGGAATGAAAGCCTAATTGTGGCCCTGATTGATCAATCTGAAAGTGTTCGATAAACTTCCATCATATCCAAGACTGGTGTCTGAGTGGTCAGTACACAGTTTATCCTAGGCATCAACATTTGGTGCATTGGCCAGGAATGCCCCTTACACTGGAGTACCCCTCAGTTATTGCTAATGAACCCCACCAAGCCAGCTCCCTCCTGTGCCTGCGCAGTTCTTTTTCTTGTTTTGGTTGTTTCTGGTTTGGTCAAGACTTTTGGAGACCCAAATGGAGGAAGACCGGACAAAGCGAAATCTACTAGGGTCAAGAGTAGGTCAGGAGATGTTTTGCTTCTTCTCTGGTTCCCACTGGGGGAAGGCCTGGTTCTGGGTCCCTTTTGGTGGGGCATCTGGTTCTCTTCCCTCTCCTCTCCCCCTTACCCAAACTCTATTGGTTGTCCTTGGCAAGCCAGTCTGTCTATGTCTATAGTTTCACTGTATTACTTGATTGTTGCTGTTAGTCAAAACATCTGTGGGTAAAATAATCTGGCAACTGCACCTAGGAGTCTAGTACTACTGAAGCCCTGCCTCCTGCCTGGACCAAGCTGACAGCAGGCCAGAGACAGGAGCAGCTTCTCTGAGAAGAAAATTGCCAATATAAAATCTCTATGCCTGTGAGAATTGGATTTAATAGGTAACAAGGTTAATCTTTTGTCTGTTTTAAATGTATAAATGCCCATATATGCTGCCTGGTTGGTGGCTCAGTGTCTGGGAGCTCCCAGGGGTCCAAATTAGTTGAAATTACTGGTCTTCCTATGGGGTCAGTTCAGTAGTTGGGTTTAAGTATCTGCATCTGTCTCGGTCAGCTACTGGTAGGGCCTTTCAGAGAACACCCAGGCTAGGTTTCTGTCTGTAAGCATACCATATCATCAGTAATTGTGTCAGACCTTGGTGTACCCCCTCACCTCCCATGAAATGAACTGCCTTTCCCTCAGTCTCTTCTCCATTTTGTCCCTGTAGTTCTTTTAGACAGGAACAATTCTGGGTCAGAAATTTTGACTGTGGGTTGGTAATCCTGTCCCTCCACTTGAGGCCCTGTCTATCTACATGGCCCCAGCATACATAGAGCAGAGGACTGCCTGGTCTGTCAGTAGGAAATGTGCCTAATCCTTAAGAGACTTGAGGCCCCAGGGAAGGGGATGCCTGGTGGTGGGGGAGCACCTTCTCTGAGCAAGGGGGAGAAGGAATGGATTGAGGAACTGTGGGAAAGGGGACTGCGGAGAGGGCAACAGCTGGAATGTAAATAAAATAAGTTTTTAAAAATGCAAAAATGTATATGACCACTACATTTTTACTTCTGACTGCTATTAAATGCATTGTTCTGTATGTATGTCTTAGTTATAAAATATTGGTTTATAATTTATGATTTATGGCTATAGCCATTTTCTGCTTTATCTGGTATGTGCGTTTTCTGTATAAGAGTCTTTCCTTTCTAGTTCACAAAGGGTTAACTAGCCTAGGCAGGGAGGGGCTCCTGGCTGGCTAGCCAGAGAAGGGAATGCTAGTAAGAAATCCTTTACCTAATTCCCCCGATGCTAGATAGCATGCGTTGATGGTCAAAGCCAGTAGTTTTCAGTCACAAAATAAGCAAGAACATTACATTTCCAGAAGCCCCTCATACAATTAGAGTTTCCAGGCTGGAGATCATCAATCTTTTAGCCTTCATCCAATTCTGTCCTACCTCTGGTTATTCCAAGGCCAGGCAGGTCTCCGGTTTATGGTTAAAAATCTGTAATATTGGTAACAAAAACAACTTGGCTTACAAACAGACAACTCAGGGTTGGAGCCAGTCTGGGCAACAACACACAGCATGAGACAACCCAGGGAAACAGGTCTCTAAAGATCCTTTTAAATTGGAATGATATTTTATGTAATCCCTGTCCTAGAAACCAGACTTTAAAAGATAGGATTTTAAAAGTGTTCCTTAATGAAGTATTAAAACTGCACCTTCAGTTGTGGGGTTTGGATGCCAGCAAGAAAAGTTCTTGTGTGCCAATACTTTTCTTGCTGATGGCAAAACTTTGTAACATGAAAATAAGGAACTTGATATTGATTTTAGAAACACTTGATTGTTTAAACTGTTTTTAAAATTGAAAGTTAGTTTTGTCTTCTAAAATTAGTTTTGTCTTCTAATATTGCCCTATGACTTCTTCATTCTTAAAAATTATACTTTATTTTGATATTACAAAAGAAACTTTTAAAGATATAGAATATAAAATTAAATATAAATATATATTAAATATATAAAGCTATGGGACATTTTTTTAAGTTGTTAAATGTTTTATTGTAATGTCTTTATTAATATTTGATGGTTTTAATAAAAATAACTATGATGATTGAAATTATAATGACTTTAGAAAGTTATAATGGACAATAGCAATCAAATTCTGGACCCATGAATGGGGACAATTTTGGTGGAAGCTCAGGCATTCCCTATGGTGATGGCTATGGATATGGTGATGGAAAGTGGATATGGTAGCAGAAAGTTTTAAAATAAAACAGAAATGGGCTACAGTTCTTAGGAGGAGAGAGAATGAGGAGTTGTAGGAAAGATGCAGGTTACTTCGAGATGGCCATTCCAAATGAATTAGAGGGACTGTAAAAATCTGCCACAGAAAGAATGATGGCCCATAATCAGAAAAGTTACTATAGCTTAAACAGGAAATCCTCCTTTTTCAGCAGTGTCATAGCTACAGTTTGCAAAAAATACAGCAACTGATTGATGCAATATGATATTGCTCTGTAAATTATGGTAATGATACCGGGAATGAAATTAAGAAATTTGTTAATTTAAAAACTTAAGAAGTTTACAGCATTAAAAGGCTCTTTGCCTGAGCTCTGGCAAGGCTCCAGCAAGCCCAAGGAACAGATAAGTGCTCTCTCAACCAAGATGCTTGCAATTTTTCCCAGCTTGTTAACCTTTTCCTGTCCCGATGCTAGTTTCAGTTTAAATTGAATCATAGGAGAAACTGTTAGTTTTATTTATTTGTATGTATTTATTATACTAGAAGAGCTTCAATTCAAAACTATAATTTTAAGGTTCAACCCTAACGAGGATTGATAGCCAATAACCTTGAGGATGATCAAACGCTTTAATATGTTTAGAAATATATTTAAAATCATGCTAAGTACTGATGCAGTTAATTTCAAGATTAAAGCTTTATTTATTCTCCTTGGTTTTTTTGTTTTGTTTTTTTTTGGGGGGGGGTTGTTTTGTTTTTTTGAGACAGGGTTTCTCTGTGTAGCCCCAGCTGTCCTGGAACTCACTCTGTAGACCAGGCTGGCCTCGAACTCAGAAATCCGCCTGCCTCTGCCTCCCAAGTGCTGGGATTGAAGGCGTGCGCCACCACTGCCCAGCTATTCTCCTGTTTTAAAGGTACAGTTTAGAGAAGGTAACTAAGAACAAATGAAGTTCGTTTAACTCAGATATGTTAGGTCAGTATTAGCCTTCAAACCAGAGAGCTGCTGAATATGGCATTTAATATTTAAACTTACCATGACAGAGACTACCAAACAGTGACAGACACACACACACACAGACACACACATAAGGTCTCCAAGAAGATATGGCCACTTGGACAAAGGGCACATTACCTGGATTGTGGTACAATAACCACTGGGCATAACTGCTCCAATGCCTTGCCAGCTGCCAGGGCTTAGCCTGAATTGTTGACAAACAGAGGACACTGGAAAATTGATTGCCACATATTGCCAAGACAAGGTGTGGTCAGTCTCTCCCATATTCCTCCTCCACCGGGGAGAGAACCTCTTCATTTTCTGGGCCTGATGCCCAAAGACTACCTCGGCCCTCGGGGCCATGAAGCTAAGGGAGCCTGGGATAACTGTGTGGGTGATAAAAATGAACTAGTCTGTTACTTTATCTTTCTTCAGATCCCTGATCACATGTAAGGGAGGCTAATTGTAGCTAGACAACTAGAAAACAACCAGGCAACTAGCTCCTTACCTCAAGGTAAGCCATCACCGTGACAGTTCATTGGTCAACTCGTTAGTTAAAACTACTAGGTTTCTTACTAAAAAGGGCGATCAGGTTTGCCTTGCCCACAAGCTTCATATTAAATGACTGCTCTCCATGATGGGCTGCCTATGTCTAATGGCAAAGAACAAATAGAAAAAGTTTATTTAAGGTCTGAAGATCTAAAATGATGTTTTAAAATCTAAGGTGCTTTAAGAAAAAAATATATATATGCAAGTTATATACATATAAAAGTTTATATACATATAAATGCAAGTTATAAAGGTATAAAACATAATTTAAGACATATAGAAAAAAGGGAGAAATGTTTCATATTTCTACGTTATACTAAGATTTCAAGAATCAGGATTTTAACATTAATCAATAGAGTTCTGCTAAGCTAACAGAACACTGGCAGTTTATAATTAGTCACAAGCTCAAGATTTTACATTCCCTTTGGTTTCTTCTGAATATAGACTCCAAGGCGCTTGTCACCATGCTAAAACAATTTCTGTTCAATCTATAACTCTACCCCTCTGGACTGAGAAAAAAAAATGCTCATGCTTTGTAACCCAAACTTAGAGCTTTTACTAGGTTTCAAAGGCACGAGTCTACTGTTGCCTTATAGACACCTGTTAACTATGTTTTCTAAAATATATATTTCAATACAATGGTAAAACTAAAGTTCACAAAGTTTCAGGGCACCAAAAAGTCATAAGATTTGGATCTACCTGCCACAGATCGAATGGACTCCAAAGAAGTACACCTGCCTGTTCTTGAAAATGGGATTTTTCCCCCTTGGTCTTGGGACTCCTTACCTTCTCCAACTAGACAATTTTAACTTTTGTCCATAGTCTATATTTGACTCAGTAGGTTTTCACCTGCCTGACAGACTTCATCTGTGGGATGTAAAACCATGTCAAAGTTTGGTAAGGTAGAGCAGGTCGGGACCCAGCACACACCTGAGGCCAAGGTGACTCCCAGCTCCCTGACAGACTCCTGACTTGGAACTCGTGCCATGCATGTCACATAAAAGAGATGTGACCAGTAGTCACGTAGACTCCAGAGTTCTCCATGCTAATGAGATACCTAGAGGTCTTGGAGGGCTTAGCCAATAAGCTTCCCTTCCCACACATTCCTCGCCCAGCAAAAGGTACCCACCCTGAGAGAGGTGGGGCATGGTTTTACTTATCCATTTTCCATCGTGACAATAAACTGTTTGAACCCACAGTTGTCTCTGTGATCCGCTGTGGGGGGCCATGGAGAAGGCCTTCACCAACCAAGCTGCAGCCTTATCTCCTGTAGAAGGCCTCTCTATGCTACAAGTGGGAGCTCCCCTCCCCCCAGCCCCGCGCTATACGCTGCCCACAACACCACCCCCACCACCCCCTGTTCTCTGCTCTACTGCGACTCCCAGGAATGCCTGGATGTCCAAGTGTCTGAGAACCCCCACAGCCGAGGAACCCGGAACCAGCTCTAGCTTTCTCATGTCTCAGACTGCACTTTCCAACTCCAGAGCGACCGGTGCCTCAGTGCTTCCCTACAGACCTACGCTGGCCTGGGCGCACTCAAACTCCCTGCATTCTGCCTCTGCAAGCAGCCATGCCCAGTGGCAAAGCGGACACGGAGCAGAGAGTAGCTACAATCCTACATCCATCCTGTAGATAGCAAGCTGCTGAGGTCTGGATTGGCTGAAAGCTGATGTTCACCAGACCAGCTGATATGATTGCTCCCTGTCTTTCATCTAAATCAGCTAATCAGATGCTTCTGATAAATGCCCCATTGCTCAGCCTTTGACTATGGTTTCAGCTTTCCTGAGCCCCTTTGACAATGTCCTAATGTCAGCAGAAAGCAATTACAGAAAAAAAAAAAAAAAAAAAAACTGATGCCCATTGTCCCACATTACAGGCTGAAATGCTAGGTCAAAAAGGAACCCCCTTGGGCCCACTCTAAAAAGGACCCACTTTGTGATGCTGACCACCCTGATGGCCATGAAAATAGATGAGATCCAATCCTGGATTCATCACTCTCATCTTTAGTTCATCCTGGAAACACGGAGAAACCCAGTGATGGGTCATCAGACAACCCCCACAGGACCTGGTACAAACCAGGCTGATAAAAGACTCTGGAGACTAGTTTTCTTTCTTTTTTTAAATTACCTATTATATATATATGTATATATACATATATATACATATATATGTAGCTGTCATATATATATATATATATATATATATATATATATATATATATGTAGCTGTCTTCAGACATAGGAAAAGAGGGCATCAGACCCCATTACAGATGGTTGTGAGCCACCATGTGGTTGCTGCGAATTGAACTCAGGACCTCTGGAAGAGCAGACAGTGCTCTTAACCACTGAGCCATCTCTCCAGCTCTAAAGACTAGTTTTCTATTTTGTTACCTTAGGCTACTGAGGCACATGCTCCAGTACAACACATATGGACTTTGATTAGAACTACAGACAGGAGTCTAATTACCAATATCATTGTTTGTGGCCCCTCCACCCTCACGTTTGACTTATGTAAATTATTTGGGCCAAAATGTAATAACTGCCCAAAGACTACAAAGATTTGTGTTCCCTCATTCTCTAAGTCTTTTGGATATAGGATCCAGAATATGAAAAATTGGTCCATCCTTTAGATATATGCCTGTCTCTCAAATGGAGACCCAGATTGTGGGGGGACAAGATATGTACTTTTCTGTTATATGGGGCTGTGAAACATTAGCTCCCTGGGTAACTGATACGGATAATTATATTCAGTCACAGAGGGTTGAAAGCCACTCTGAAAAAAATCAACCTCATTCAAATCAAGATTTAAAAATGATATCCACAGAAAGGAAGAAGAAAAAGAGTCCTGTCCCCACCTAGACAAAAGCCAAATGACACAATAAACACTTTTGGTCTGAGAGTACCAGAAAAGGGCTGCCAGCCCTCATCTGCCCAGACATGGACTTGGTTACTTCACTGACCGCCACAACCCACTCTGGGTACTGTCACTCCTGCCTCTGACATTCCTGCCCCAGTACAGCTCTGCTGGAGACTGACACTGCCAGCCAGTTTCTCTGCTGGAGACTGACACTGCCAGCCAGTTTCTAGTTGGTGGGCATATCAATGCTATACTCAGCTTGTTTCTAATGTACAGGATACAAGGAAGCCGTGGGGACTCGTGTCTTTATGCATCAGGTAAGAACCCTGGAATGATGTTCACCATCCAGAGATTTCAGTCCACCAATAACAGGGTCTTAGATATCGTTGGTCCCAACAAAGTATTAGACCCTCTCCCTGGGACCAACTATACCCTTGAGGGCATGAGCCCACCTTGACTCTGGGAGGATTAAAGGACACAAGGCCTCTGCTTATTCGCAGACTAATATAGAATTAGTCTCAGTACCTTCAACATTGTAATTTAACAATCCACCTACAGATGTTAACTGCAGGAGTTTCCCCTTACTATTTAGTACTTCCAGAAGGTACTTGGTTTGCTGCTACCTCAGGAGTAACCCTTGTCTTTCTATCCTCAGTGAAACTTCTGACTTTTACTTACTTGCAATCTATCGCCTCAGATATACTATTATTCTAGAGAAGAAGGCTGGAAACACCTGGGACTTCCAACAGTGACCCGTGATAGCCAGGGCAGCTCCAATACTTGTGCCTCTCCTAGTAGGCATGGGTATAACAGGGTCTGCCAACATGGTAGCAGCAGCACTTATTACGGGATCTCAAAATTTCAAATATTTAAGTTAACAAATTGATCAAGACCTGTCAAAATTACAAAACGCAAAAAAAAAAAAAAAAAAAAAAAAAAAAAAAAAAAAAAGGCTGGTATAAAAGTTTGTTTAACTGTTCCCTCTGGCCTCAGAGAAAAATTAAGAGTTGATGATTTGACTCACAGGAACAACTCAAAAGGGGGGAATGTTGAGACCTGCTCCTTTTAACATAACTGTAGCCATTTTGTATTCAGTCTCCATTTTGCCCATAAGGTGAAATTAAGCTCAAGTTTTCAGGCTCCACTTCCCAGAATTACCCATAGCTGACACTAAAGAATATTACTAATAAACCAAAAAATTATGATTGAATCACTCATACTGTTGTCTCAATGTTCTAAAATTCCTGTTCACCACCTGTCCACCACCCTTCTCACCTCACTCGGGACCAATCAGCTTAAAGGTTAGCTGACAATACTGTCTAGTTAGCCAAAAATGTCTTACCACTTCGCTGCTTGCCTGAAAACTTTTGAACCTGTTTTTTCCTACAAACAGCCTGCCCTGAGGACAGACTGGTGCTACAACTAGGTTTTTCCTTCTTGTGGTCCTGGACAGTCAGTATTATGGTATGCACTCAATAAACTACTCGTGCTTAACTCAGATTGGCAATTCCCAGACCCCAACAATGGCCCTGATGGAGTAGGTGTGGAGGCCTTTGTGTTAGAGGCCCAGCTTTGAGGTCTCCAATGCTCAAGCCACACCCAGTGTGACAGTTCTTTACTGATGCCTGCAGATCAAGATGTAGAACTCCCGGTCCTCAAGTACCATGTCTGCCTGCACACTGACATGTTTCCCATATTGATAATTGACTGAACCTCTGAAACTGTAAGCCAGCCCAGCTAAATGTTTGCCTTTGTAAGAGTTGCCATGAACGTGGTGTCTCTTCACAGCAATAGAAACCCTAAGATAATGCGTGTTTGCAGTGATACCTTCATAAACAGAATAAGAAATCAGAGAAAACAATGAAAATATAAGTACAAGAATTTGTTTTGTTTTTCTAGAGAGGATTTCTCTGTGTAGCCCTGGCTATCCTGAAACTCACTCTGTAGACCAGGCTGGCCTCGAACTCAGAGATCCACCTGCCTCTGCCTCCTGAGTGCTGGAATTAAAGACATGTGCCACCATACCCAAGCAAGTACAAGAATTTTTAAAGTGATATTTAAAAAAGGATGTTGGTGCATATTTGCTATCTCAAAACAGGAGAAGTTGAAACAGGGAGACCAGGAGTTCAAAAACAACCTGAGCTACATAGAGAGCTTGAAACCAGTCTGGGATACGTAATATCCTTTCTCAAAACAGACTAAACTGCTACATTTAATATACATGGAGAAAAAAATGTAGCATGTAGTTATTTAAAAAAAACAATCCACGCTATTGCGGGCCAGACACCGGTGGACTTGGTCTGCTCCCAGCTGATACATAGCCTGAGAAGGTGTGTTTCTCCTTGCCAACGCCTCTCCCACCAACACCAGCTCTGCCTCTCCAGAGCTCCGAGATCGCTAATTCGGCCCGCCAGCTGCTTCCAAACCGCTGTCTGCCAGTTCCAAAGCCTGGCAGAACTCCTCCTCCGCTAAATTCTTTCCCTCTGGCCCACCTGAGTGGCTGCAAATGTAAAACACCAGACAATCTTAGTTTAGAATCAACAGATTAACACAACCGCTGACGTGTGAATCTACTATCCTAAACCATCAACTATTTTATGTTAGAAATCTCCCGGGGCAAAATTCACCACCAGATCTAACAGCCCCAGTCTTCAGTTTGCTTCCTTTCGCTTCCGCCTCACCGTCCAAAAGGACCGGTCCTTCCTCCTGCTTTCCCGCTTCCTCTCTCAGACCGGAAGCCCACCTCCTCCTCACCCAGTGATTGGCTTGTCGTCTTTATCCACTACAAAAAAAAAAAAGAGACCTGTGTTCCTAATTGAAAACAGACATTTTTCATTTTAAAATAGGGCTTAGCATTTGCCATAGACCTATCTTGTCCTGCCTTTTCAGTGGCACAAGGAAGACTAAGCCGTCCATCTTGCAGTGAAAGCTTTGCTGCCTTGGGACAGTTTGATGCTCCTTTGGGATAGAGGCATGGCTCCGTGTTTGAGAACACAAACTACTCTTTCAGAAGACCTGAGTTCAGTTCCTAATATCCACATTAGGCCCAGAGCCTCTGACATTCCCCCAGGAAACAAGTACACAGAAAGTAATTTTTTAAACATTTTGTACATACATGTATATGTTCATGTGTGGGCGTTCATGTACATGTATGCATGGAAGTCAGAGATTGACATAGGGTATTTTCCTCAATAACTTTATACCTTTTTATTATTTTATAATGTTTATAATTTTATGATGTTTTAATATTTGTGTGTGTGTGTGTGTGTGTGTGTGCGCTTGTCGTACATGTAGAAGTCAAAGGTTAACTTTTAGGAATCTCCTTCCACCACTTGGGTTCTAAAGATTGAACTGAGTTGTCAAGCTTGGTAGTGGATGCCTCAAGTGAGCAATCTTGGAAGGATAAAGGGAAGGAGAGAGGCTCCAACTATCCACAAGGACAGGATACCATGCAAATGGGACACCCCAAACCAGGAATTCTCTTAGACACTTTAAATTGGTTACCAGAATAATATAAATTAGTCAAAATTCCACAGAATGTTGAAAAAATCAAAGTCAAAGACATCTTTCAAAAATGAGATAATACAAAATAGGAACTACAACTGGATGTAACTGTACAGACCCTAGATCTTAGTAGGCACCGAGACCTTAGCACAACTGATGCCATGATGGAAGTACAATTCAGGCTATAAAACTCAACACATAAACAATACCACATGCCAAAACAAAAACAAAGATCAGTCTCAAAATGTATTAACCTTGCTTTTTGACTTCTGTAGTTCTGCTTCTGCCTGTTGACTGAAGTATGTCAACCCAGAACATAGTTCTTGTGTTTAAAAGCTCATCCTAAGAAAGGCTCAGGGCTACACTGGGATCCTGAACACCCAATGCAGGTAGCTGCCTGCTGATAAAGACTTTCTATTGTCTTAAACCCATGTTCGAGCAGTCTTCTCTGGTGAATATCCCACAAAGGTGACAGGGCTTGAGAGGCTAGTGTTGGAAGTCCAAGAATCATGCACAAACCACACAAACACTAATCTCAGTCAGATAGGGATGATTTACTGAATGCACATTCTAAGACTGATAGATCAGAGCCATAGCTCAGAATTCTGGGCTGAGGCTACAAAGACAAACATCTTTCTCTGTCAGTTTATAAAGGCTAAAACTGCCAAAACCACACCAGGCTCATATACAGGCAGAGGAAGTGCTGCCTAGTGGCCCACTCTGACTCAAGCCATTTCAGATGTAACAGTTCATATTGATCTTTAATTTGATAGGTATTTTGTAAAGCTTTGTGGAATTTCTTAAGATTAACAAACCTCATACAAAATATAACAGGATATGTGATCAGCATGACCTTGCTCTGAGTCAAGTTATTTTTCTGGGTCAATGACTGGTAGGCATATTACAGCAACAATATAAAATAGCTGGCAGGTGTGGAACAAAATGGCTGCAGCAATGCTAGGGGACACAGGCCTCAACAGCTGGGGCAGGAGGATGGTTATAAGAAGCTTATCTGGGCTACACTGTAAGATCCTGTCTCAAAACAAAAAGAGATTGCGAATGTAGCAGGGTTGGTAGAATGTGTGCATGACGTTCTAGGTTTATATTTCAACACCATATAAAACAGACATGGTGGGGAGGCTGGAGAGGTAGCTCAGTGGTTAAGAGCACTGACTGATCTTCAAATCCCAGCACCCACATGGCAGCTCAGAACTGTCTGTAACTTCAGTTCCAGAAGCTAAAACACCCTCACACTGACATACAAGCAGGCAAAACTCCAATGCATGTGAAATAAAAATTAAAAATTAAAAACCAGCCAGGCTGTGGTGGCACACACCTTTAATCCCAGCACTTGGGAGGCAGAGGCAGGTGGATTTCTGAGTTCAAGGCCAGCCTGGTCTACAGAGTGAGTTCCAGGACAACCTGGGCTTTACAGAGAAACCCTGTCTCGAAAAACAAAAAACAAACAAACAAAAAAAATTAAAAACCAAACGTGGTGGTTTGCATGAGTTGTAATGCTACAACTCTGGAGGTAGAGGCAGGAGGATCAGGTGTTCAAGACCACTGTCTGCTACATAGTGAATGCTAGGTCAATCTGGCTACACAAGACTTTGTCTCAAAGGGGTAAAGGTAAACAAAAATGGCGATGGCTACTTGTGGGACACATAGAAGGTATGGTCACTGAGAATGGAGAGCTCAGTTTTTATTTCAAGGTATCTATATCTCTATTTACTAGATACTAGGGGTTTTGTTGTCAGTTTATTTTTTATTGTTATTGTTTGTTTGCTTGCTTTGTTTTTGTGACAAACTTTTGCTATATAGGCCAGGCTGGCCTCAAACTCTCAACCCTAGGGTTCTAGCTCCATGGCAGAACATTTAGCTACAAATTCTCAATCCTCTTGCCTCAGCATCCCACATGTGGATTAGAGGTGCTTGCTATAATATCTGGCTCAATTTTTATTTTGTTTTGTGCATATTTTGTTTTGTGTTTTGTACATTCCATGCTCACTTTTATACAGCAATCTCTTTGTATCTCTGCAATAAAAAAAGAACTTGGTAGAACCTGATGTGGTGACACATGCCTCTTACATCAGCACTTGAGGCTCAAGAATTCCAGAATGTCCTCACTACATCAGCATCACCCTCAAAACCTGGCAGTGGTGGCACACACACACACACCTTTAATCCCAGCACTCTGGAGGCAGAGGCAGGTGGATCTCTGAGTTTGAAGCCAGCCTGGTCTACAGAGATAGTCCCAGGACAGCCAGGGGTACATAAAGAAGCCCTGTCTCAAAAACAAAATAAAACAAAAGTTGGGTGTGATAGCTCAAGGCTTTATTCCCAGCACTTGGGGATACAAAGACAGGTGGATCTCTGTGAATATTAGGCCACCCTAGTCTACATAGAGAATTCCAGGACAGCCAGGACTACATAGAAAGACCTTGTCATATATATATATATATATATATATATATATATATATATATATGAAATTTATATTATATATATGAAGATGCAATTTAGATAAACACTTAAATGTCATCTTCTGGCCTCCATACAGACATATACCAGTAAGCATACCTGCATACATGTGTGCACACATATACCACACACACACAAAAACATTTTAAAAGAAAGTAATAATCCTTTACATATAAAAATCTTGAACTCACTCTGTGACCAAGGTGAGCCTTGAATCTTAGATTCCCCCTACCTCAGCCTCCTGGGTAAATGTCTAAAAGTTTGAAACTGAGACTAGAGAGATGGCTCAGCAGTTACGAGTATGGGCTTCTCCTAGAGAGGGTCTGTGTTCAAGCCCCAACACCCACACAATGGCTCACAACCACCTATAACTCTAGTTCTAGGGGATCTGATTCCCTCTCTGACCTCCAAAGACATCAAACATCATTGTGGTATACATACATACATACATACATACATACATACATACATACATACAGGCAAAACACTCATATATACACAAAGGAAAATAAATCTTTAAGAAAGTTTTTTTTTTTTTTTATTTAAAAGTAGCTGGAATATGGATCTTTGCCACCAGCCCAGCTTCATGCAAGTCTCTTGGTGCTTGACTAGGGGGTGGGGGGAGAATAGAAGATCAGCATTCCAAAACAGTAGAAAGATTTGGAGCAGTACTGAGGGGGCCATCTGGTCCAGAATGCAGAACAGGCCACTGACTGGACTTCAGAAGCAACAGGCAGATCTCCATCCTACAAATCAACAGACCTGAATTTTACCAACCATAACTAAAGTCTTTCTCATGGCTTCCAGAAAGACTTCAGTCCTGACCACACCTCTGTCTTAGGCTGGTGATTCCTGAATAAGGCACCTAGACAGGCCACAGCCAACTTCTGATCTACAAACCAGTGAGCTAATAACTGAGTGTTGTCATAAGCCACTAAGTGTCAGGTAATTTATTCCACAGCACTGGAAATCCAGTAGGCTGTGTTTAAAGGGTGTGAGAAAGCTGGCACGTTCACTGATTGTTGGTTGGAGTGTAAATAGGCGTAACCTCTATGGAGGGCAAATTGTCAATATGTAAAAATTGAAGGTATTCATTCCTTTGACCCCACAGCTCTACCTTTAGAACATCCTCCCACAAATATATCCACACACTTGAGATACACATCACAGCCTTGTTTAAAATAACAAAAAACTGTGTGTGGCCTACACGTATGACAATATCTAGGCCAGGCAAATACACAATGGCATATGCCTTCATTATGAGGCCACCCCAAATACAGTAACACAGAAATAGATCCAGGGATTACCTTTAGCTAAAAACACAAGGTTTAGGAGGGCTGGGGAGATGGTTCAGTCAATATAAGTACTTGGGACACACATGTGAGGGCTGGAGTTTGAATCCAGTCTTAAAGATGGGCATGCTGCCACAAGCCTTCAGTCCCGGCCCTGGGGAGGCAGACACAGGAGCTGGCTGACTAGCCAGTCTGACCCAATCAGTGAGCTCCAGGTTTGGTAAGAGGCTCTGCCCCAGAGACTAAGGTGGAAAGCAACTAACTGAGACAGACATCTGACATGGGCCTCTAATCACCAGGCGCGTACAAGTACTCAAGTACACACACACACACACACACACACACACACACACTCAACATAAGATTTAGGGTGGTATATAAAATGCTACTATTTAGGTAGAGGCTAAAACGAAGACATAATGAAATGTGTTGATGAGGATCTCTGGAAGAGGGTAAACTAGTCCTCAAGGTTTGTTTGTGCGGGAGGGGACAAGGAAGGAGAGAGACTTGTTTCCCAATGACCTTTGTTCTCTTTCAAGAACAAAGACCTGTTTTGATTACCCAGCAAGAAAAACAAACAGCAATAAAAGATTAAGTTTAGCTTTCTTCCCATAGTTAGTTGGCAGGAAGGAAGGAGTAGGCAAGGAAGAAGGAGGAGGAGGGAGGAGGTGAGAAGAGGCAGGGCAAGCAAACAGGCCACTTTTCCTCTGCTCAGCTGAGCCCAGTCACGAAACAAAGGGACTCCTGAGAAATGCATCATTAGGTGATCTTGTCATTGTGAAAAAAAAGTCAGCACTGTTAAACAAAGATAGCAATGAAATCTTGGTCATTGGCATGACACTGGGCAATATAATTACACGGGCGCTCCCTTGTATCATATCCACTGTCCATGCCAAGGAGAGTATTGACAGATGTAGTGTAGAGTGAAAAATTATAAAGGCCATTTTATGAAATATGTGTAAATTTTTCGCCTTAGACCTTGGGCAGAAAAGCACCTGCCAGCAGGTTTGGGTCCATCTAATTAGTTAGAGGAGGGGGAGTTACAGGACAAAGGCCTGTTAAGAACATCCCAGAAACTGACTGGCCAAGGGAAGAACTACACCCTGCCCCATGGTACGGCCTACTAGTGTTCAAAAAAAGTAAAACAACCAATCCTGTGCACCCGCGCGAAAGTTCGCTTTTTCCCTACCCCGCCCATATATAAGCACTAGACCCCTGAGCCACGAAGTCAGTCCCTCTATCCCCTATGTGAGATATGGGGATATGGGCTGGCCCAGAGCTCTGATTTAATAAACCACCTCATGTGCTTTACAGCAAGACGGTCTCTCGTGTGTCCTTTGGGTGCGTGCTATCCTGTGACTTAAGTGGACCTCCTTTCTGGGGAGTCCGGACCTTTCAGTAGCTGTCTCTTGCAGTCAACACTAATGCACTGGCTCTTTTTTTTTTCCCCAGAAAAATGTCCACTTGCTGCTTGCAAAGATGTTCCCTACAAGAATAACTGCTTGGGGTTAATTGTGCAACCAACCTCATGCCATTAGTCCTTCTCCCAAGAACCCAATCCCTAGTGTCCCAAATTTATGATGAGACTAAACAATGAACCAAGTGACATTTGATTTGGAGATGGGGGCATGGTTTTTGCGATATAGGTGCTAGCCTCTCTCAAACTCATGACATTTCTCCTACTTCAGCCTCCCAAGGGCTAGGACTGTAGGCATGCACCACCAGTTAATTACTTTATCCATGTTCCCTCCCCACTTGGAGTGAAAATACTTGTTTTGTTTGTTTAAGACAGGTTTTATATACACCAGGCTAGCCCAGAACTCATTATACAGCCAGAGATGACCTTTAACTTCCCAAATTTTGTAATGACAATCTTATGCCATCATGCCTGGTGTATCCATCAAACCCAGGGCTTTGTGCATACTAGGCAACCACTCTAGCAACTGAGCCATATCTCTGGCCTGGAAATGTTTTCCGTTTATTTGAGGACCATCTAGGAGATAGGGCACAGCAGGTTCAGGGTTCTTGCTTCCAAGTCTGAGGACCTGAGTTCCAAGTGCTGGGACCTACTCACACAAGTTGTGCTCTGACTTCCACACTAACACATGTGCTAATGGACATGTACACAGTAAGTAAAGAAATGTTAAATATTTGTTAGTCTGGTTTGGTTTAGTAGAGCTTTCAAGACAGGGGTTCTCTGTCTCGAAAGCCTTGGCTGTCCCAAAACTCACTCTGTAGACCAGGCTGGCTTCAAACTCACAGAGATCTGCCCAAGAGCTGGCATTAAAGGTGTGAGCCACCACCGCCGGGCAAATGTGAAACAGTTTTAAATAAGAAAAATGTCTAAACTTTTCCTAAAAGGCCAGCATTTCAAGATTAGATGTTCTTTCCTTTCAATGGGTGTCAAGGTGGAGAGAAACCCTGGGTAAGCTGTTTGTTCAAAGTGATATTCTAAAGTTGAAAGCACTTGATCACAAACATAATGCAGGAACTAGTGAAATGGCTCAACTGGTGAAGTGTGTGCCATTCAAGCATGAGAACCTGAGTTCAAACCCCAGAACAAGCATAAAATCCTGTCCCAGGGGTATGCGCCTGCAATCTCAGTGGGGTAAGAGGCTAGAAACACAGAAAAGCAAACTGAATCCAAATTCTGATGGGTGAATACTTGTCATCTCAGCATTCAGGAGGCAGAGGAAGGAGGATCATCAGAAGTTTCAGTTCTGAAGAACCAGAAGTTCCATTACATAACCAAACCCTGTCTCCGGAAGCGGGTGGGGTGCTAGAGAGAGGACTTAACTTACTCATCTTGCAGCAGAGGCCCAGGGTTTGATCCCCAGTGTCCACGTGAGGTGGCTCACAACCACCTGTAATTACAGTTTCAGGGAATTCTACATCCTCTGGCATCTGCATGTCTACAGTACACATAAAGCCATGCAGGCACTCATACATACACCTAAAAATACAATCACTTTTCTTTATATAAAACAAAGCACAACAAAAGGAGCATACAGCACGAGCTGGATGCTCGGCTGCACTTTGCACACATACGTAAACTACATTCTGCAGTTTTGAAGGGCAGGTTGGCCCAGACCCCTGATGCTTCAGTTTGCCTTCTGTGTCTTGGACTGTATGATGATGTGAAAGTAAACTTACACAGCCATTCTATTTGTCACTTTTAAAAATAGGGGTCGCCGGGCGGTGGTGGCGTACGCCTTTAATC
The DNA here is from genome assembly GCF_011762505.2 of Arvicanthis niloticus. NCBI lineage: Eukaryota > Metazoa > Chordata > Mammalia > Rodentia > Muridae > Arvicanthis > Arvicanthis niloticus. Next base: position 6,830,640 of record NC_047679.1, read on the forward strand.
CCAGCACTTGGGAGGCAGAGGCAGGCGGATTTCTGAGTTTGAGGCCAGCCTGGTCTACAAAGTGAGTCCAGGACAGCCAAGGCTACACAGAGAAACCCTGTCTCGAAAAACTCAAAAAAAAAAAAAAAAAAAAAAAAAAAAATAGGGGTCAACAAATTATATGAGGCATTCTCCCATTTTCCTATAAAATGGACCTTGGGTTCAAGGGGCTTGCCCAACTGCAGGCAACTGCTAGCACTAGAAGCCACTCTCGAGAGGGTGGGGCCCATCTAGGTTGACCAGCAGGTGAGGTAAGCAACCACACGTTCAGTTTGGGATATTGTCTAAAGATCCCCCGGAGTAGGGTTAGAGACAGCTGCAAGCCTCTGACATAGGTGCTAGTAACTGAAGCCAGGGACTCTGTCAGGGCTCTTAACCACTGAGCCACTCCTTCTGTGCTAAGTAAGTGAAGGAACATGCCCTCCTTTAGGTTCTCGCATCCACACACTGCTCCCCTTGCTACCGACTCGAACTGGACCCCAATTCTTTTTCTTTCCTTTATGGCTAACACACTAGGACTTTGTTTTGTTTTGCATTACGTATGCTCATGTTTTGCCTGCATGGATGTATATACATGATGTGTGTTCCTGGTGCCCGTGGAGGTCAGAAGAGGGTATTGAATCTCCTGGAACTGGAGTTATGGATGGTTGTGAATCATCATTTGGTGCTGGGAACCAAACCCAGGTCCTCTGCAGGGGTAACAAGTGTTACCGCTCAGCCATCTCTCCAGCTCCATACTGAGATTTTGAATGCAATTTGGCTGTGGCCCTTTGCTTGGTGACATCCTGCAATCCAGCAGATCTGGTAGAGACCCTCCTTTGTGCTCAAAGAGCCTCCATTCCCATCCCTGGTGCTGACTCCAAGGCTTGGAAAGCAGATGGTTCATTCTGGACATGACCTCAGGAAACACAAAAGAGAGACAGGGTATGGAAGAAAGACAATGGAGGGTGTGTTTATGAGCTGGTTACCTGCATGGGGCTCAGTCCTGTTGGGGAGCACTGTAGAGACTGCATGGAGCACACCTTAGAATTGTCCCACTGTTAGGATGCATGGAGCTCAGAAGTATAGGCTTAGAAATGTGAGATCCTGGGTTCCAACCTAACACCCTCCAAAAGAAGTTAGGATGGTTAGTGTTATGTGTGAGGAGCCGCATTCGTCATTAATAGATGGCGCAGGCTTCTGCTTCCTGGTTCTTCACGGAAGCTTTACTTGAGAATGCGCCTGCGCATGGCGCGAAAACCGAGTATGACAATTGGATGAAAGATTTGAGCCAATGAGGGATCTGCACGTCTCCCAAAGCTCTATTTAAGCATCGGGCTTTCTGAGCTTGGCGTCCTTCCCCTTTTCTCCATCTTGAAGAGCTGTTCAATAAATGCTGTCAGAAGAATCCTGAGTGTGGCGGGCTCCTTATCGGGCGAGGTAGTGCTACAGTTATGTTAGGTGGTTTTTGTGGCAGGCAACAGTAATTGCAATAACAATAAATACCATCTCAGCCAGGTATAGTGGTGCACATTTATAACCTTGGCATTAGGAGACAGGGGGTTCATTCAAGGCCACTTTAAGCTGCATAGAGAGTTCAAAGCCAGCCTGAACCACATGAGACACTGTCTCAAACATTTTAAATAAAATAAAAAAGAGTCTGAAGAGACAGTTCAGTCGATAGAACTTTAATTGCTCACGTGCTTGTAATCCCAGTGCTCGGGAAGTAAATACCAGAGGTCCTTGGAGTTCACTGGCCAGCCAGCTGAGCCCAGTCAGTGCGCTAGCTTCAGGTTCAGTGCCATCCTGTTTCAAAACATAAAATGGTGTTGAAATGAAGGTCAGTGGGTGAAGGCACTTGTCCCTGAAGCCTGGTGACCTGAGTTCGAATCCACAAAGTTGTCATCTGATCTCTGAATGCCAGCTGTGCCATGTGTGTCCACACCTCCACCCGCCTCCACAATAATAATAAATGTAAACGTAAGGTGGACATTGATGCCGACCTCTGACTTCTGATGAACGTACCCACTCATTCATATACACCTACCCTACACACATGAACACGCACACACAAAATTTATTCATGCATTCATTAAAAACACTGTCTCAATAGAGAACAAAATGCTTGGAATAATTAGCCACCAAGACCTATCTCTATCAGCTTGCCTTCCCACACACACTATTCAGCGTTGGTTCTCTATTGATACCCAAGCTGGAAGGCTGGGAGAGGCAGGAGGTGGTGACTTGTCTTCCACGACAGCTAGCGGTCTCAGGTGGTCACAGGGGTTATAGAGCAGGCCAGCAACAGTGTCTGCAGCATTTGCCCTTGTATTTCTGTGCCAAAATTGGCCATATTATTTCTTCTTCTCAGTTTTCTTCTGTATATACAGAAGTGTTTCCAGCGTCAGAAAGGACAGTAGTACTTAGTACTCAAAAACTGTCTTCTCAATGAGTGGATAGATGGATAGATGGATGGATGGATGGATGGACATGCAGAGAGTTCAGGGTAAGATGTTGAAGCAGAAGATAGACTTGGGGCAGGGGTGCTGAGATGAAATTACAGACACTTCCAGTGCTCCATGAGTTGTTACCCTTAATAACTAAAAGGATCAACTTCCACGGGCAAAACTTGGGAGTCATTCAGGTTTCCAAGTTCAGGGCCCACCTGAGCTACATGCTGAATGTAAGTTCTGCTTGGACAACTTAAAGAGACTCTGTCTCAAAATCAAAATACAGGGCTGAGGCATAACTTGGTGGCAGAGCTCTGAAGGGGTGGGGGGAGCAGAGGCAGAAAAGGCAAGCGTTTCAAGTCATGAAAACCTCCAGACAATTGGGAAAATAAGATCATACGAAAAGCAGGGGTGATTTTTCTAACGCTGGGGGATTTAGGGAGCCTCAGGAAGTAACAGCATCAGTAGCTCCTTCTGTGTCCATCCCCAAACCTCTGTCTGCATCCTCTGTCTGCTGCTTCTCTTCCGGTTCCTTTTCAAGCCTAAGTGCTATTAAAAGTAACAACAGGGGCACAACTAAACTTACCCAGACAGGAAGAGCAAGTTATGTGGAAATCAAGTGTCCTCACCTAATTACCTGACACGCCCTCCTGGCCCAGTTCATGGCCATGAAAGTGACCTGCCCACCACCACCCTTGGGCCTAAAGGTGTGTCTGTGCAAGCACTCCCAAGGCCTCCGCCAGGCCGGTACTTGGATTAGGCCATTCCACCCTGGTGGAGTGGAAGTGGAAAGACATGCTCCCATGCCCTCTTGTCTGGAGCCAACAACTCCTCTGAGCCACCAATGGCCCTGAATCATCTGTTCTACCTAACATAGGTGTGGCTACAGCAGCAACCCTAGCATAAGGGACTGGGTGGCTCCGGAGAACAAGAACCTTATCTTTTATCAGCCTGGGACCTACAAAGACTACATCAGTGGCCTGCAGGAATAAATTTGATATTTAACTGCTGAATCAGTCAGCTCTCCTCCTCTGTCCATGGAAGCTCAGCGCTCAGCAGGCCAGCAACAGTGTCTGCGGCATTTGCCCTTAGAAGTGCCAAAAATGGCCGGGCGGTGGTGGTGGTGGTGCATGCCTTTAATCTCAGCACTTGGGAGGCAGAGGCAGGTGGATTTCTAAGTTCGAGGCCAGCCTGGTCTACAGAGTGAGTTCCAGGACAGCCAGGACTACACAGAGAAACCCTGTCTCGGAAAACCAAAAAAAAAAAAAAAAAAAAAAAAAAAGTGCCAAAAATGGCCATATTATTTCTTCTTCTCAGTTTTCTTCTGTATATATAGAAGCACTTCCAGTGTCAGAAAGGACAGTAGTACTTAGTACTCAAAAACTGCTCAGAGTCACATCGTGACTGGGTCCTTCTGACGGGGATCAGCCTAAGGCACAGGAAACTTGAGTGTCCTATAATCTCTGAGACTCCTGGGACTTCGCTGGCTTTCCCACTGAGCTCCCACACTCAGGCACTTTTCTTCTGTGCTCTCCTTGGCTGGTAGTGCTCACAAGTGTGAGTCCCTAATGATAGTGTCCTCATCCTGATTGTCAGTGACCTTTTAAGCTTGACTTCAAGGTGGTAGTTGCTGCTGCTGCTTTTCTTTTTCTCTTCTTTCTTTCTTTTTCTTTTGTTTGTTTGGTTGATTGCTTTTGACTTTGTTTTGCTTGTTTGTTTGTTTGTTTGTTTGTTTGTTTTGAGACAGGGTTTCTCTGTATAGCCCGGGCTGTCCTGGAATTCACTCTGTAGACCAGGCTGGCCCTAAACTCAGAGATCTGTCTGCCTCTGCCTCTGCCTCCTGCATGCTGGGACTAAAGGTGTGAGCCACCACCACCTGGCTCTTTTTCCTTTTCCTCTTCCTCCTCCTTCTCTTCCTTCCTCCTCCTCCTTCTTGTCTTCTCTTTAGTGTTGGGGATTGTACCTAGAGTCTCATACATGCTAAGCAAGTGTTCTATCACTGAACTACACCTCAGTCCAGTTTCATTCTTTCATCCATTCATATATATGTATATGTATGTATATATAATTATATATATATGTGCATATATATAATTTGTTTAGTGTTTTTAAAGACTTTTTATTATTTATATGCATATGTATGGGTATTTAGAGGAGGGAATCAGGTCCCCTGGAGCTGGAGTTGAAAGCTGCCTGATGTGGGTCCCTGGAGCTAGAGTTGAAACCTGCCTGATGTGGGTGCTGGAAAATGAGCTTGGGCCCTCTGCGAGTGTATTGAGGCTTTTAGCCACTGAGCCATCCCACCTGCCTTCTTTTTACACTTTCTTTTGAGGCAGTGTCACTCTATGTTCCTCAGCCTGGCTCTTGGGTTCAGTCTGAAGCCCAGGAAGAACTTGAACTTCTCAGTCGTCTGTGTCAGCCTCCTGGCTTTCTGAGGTTACAGGCCTGAGTCACTGAATCCAGATTCATGGATTTTGTTTTCACAGCTGAACTTTCCAGGAGGATCTCAATAGACATTGACTCCTCAGTATCTGCCTGGAGCTTGATTTCCTCTCATTTGTCTAAATCTAGTCAGAGCAAAACTCACTGTCCAGGCCACACAGCACCATAGGACAACTCAGGATAAGATGCCTTGTCCTCTTGTAGCTCACCATGTACCTCCTAGACAGTCCACATGGCTCTGTGATGCATGTAGGAATGGGACACAGTGAGTGACAAATGTCCTCTCATAGTCTCAAGTGTGGGAATTTGGCCAAAGACATCGAGCATGTGGTTTCTCTTTCGTCTTACTCAACTTTCCACCCATTTCTCTGGCCAGACGCCCAGAAAAGTAGCCTTGGAACCTGGTGCCATTCCTTTTCTGGCCCCACCTTCAGGTTTCTGTTGACAATTCCTGGGAACCAGAAGGGACAACCTTTAGCCTTCCACTTCTTCTATGTCACCTCTTCCTACTCAAAAGCAGCAAGATGCAGTGGCCAGATAGATGTCAGTTCTCTATTTGGGGAGAGACATTGTGATTTGAGTTCTATAGGACTGACTTGTGATTTGCTCAAGAAATTTGGAAAAAACCAAAGTCTTCCCTGCTATCAAGCAGATGATTTCAGGCTACCTAGGGAGACAGCTGATTGTTGGTTGGTTGGTTTTGTTTCTTTGCTGCTGCTGCTACTGCTGTTGTTGTTGTTGAAAGGTTTATTTATGTAGTGTTCTGTTTGAATGTACACCTGCAGGCCAGGGGAAGATGATAGTTCTCATTATAGATGGTTGTGAGCCACCATGTGATTGCTGGGAGTTGAACTCAGGGCCTCTGGTTGGAGCAGTCAGGGCTCTCAACCTCTGAGCCATCTCTCCAGCCCTATTGGTTTGTTTTGAGACAAGCTGTAGCCAAGGCTGGCCTAGAATTCAAACCAATCCTCCCTCAGCTTCCCTTTGAGCACTAAGACTATAGGCATCCACTACCATGCCTAAAAAGGTTGTATATATACAACTTAAACTTAAGAGTCCTCTCTTGAAATACTGCTTGTTTTCCTCCAGAACCACATGGGCTGGCCCTAAATTTTTACTCAAAAGGAACCCACATTTCCCCGGGTGACTATGAGCTCTTCAGGGACCCAGAAGGTGTCATGTGCTTACTTGTAAAACACCTTCCCTCTAATGCTTAGAAATGTCACTAAAGACATAGATTCTAATCCAGGCCTAATGTTACAGTCCTCTATGTAATTTCAGTACTTAGGAGACTGGGGCATGAGGATTAGAAGATTTGACCTTCATGGCCAACCTCAGCAATTTAGGGGAAACCTGTTGAGGGTTGGGGGGGGGGAGGGGAAGGCTGAGATTATAGCTCAGTGATGATAGAGCACTTGCCTAGCGTGGCAGGCTTTAAATTCATCACCAGCATCCAAGCCAGGCAGATACCTGAAATTTTAGCACATGATAAGGAAAGGGCAAGAGGATGAGAAATTCAAGGCCAGCCTGGGCTACATGAGATTCTGTCTCAGAAAGACAAAACTGGAACTAACATTTATTTTGTTTGTTTGTTTGTTTGTTTGTTTGTTTGTTTTTCAAGACAGGGTTTCTCTGTATAGCCCTGGCTGTCCTGGAACTCACTCTGTAGACCAGGCTGGCCTCGAACTCAGAAATCCACCTGCCTCTGCCTCCCAAGTGCTGGGATGAAAGGCGTGCGCCACCACTGCCTGTCTGGAAGAAACATTTAAAAAGCAGATTCTCAGCTCCCAGGAATCTCTGAAGGTAGGCAGATATGACTTTGATAATCGCTTAAACTGGAATTGTTGTTCACATCCCATAAAAATTTATTCTTTTAACTTTATAATTCAACTGGGGATGGAGCTGAGCAGTGGTATGCAAGAGACTCTGGTGTCCATGTCCAACAATGCAAAAAAAAAAAAAAGAAAGAAAAAAAAAGAAAAAAAGAAAATACATAGTTCAATGGGCTTTGTCATAACCACAGAATTTTGTAACCATCACTACTAATTTTATTTTTAAATTTTTTAGATGCATTCATTTATTTTTTTGCATATGAATGTTTTGCCTGCATATATGTATATGCAACATGGTGCCTTCCAAGGTCAGAAGCCATGTGATGCCTTAGAACTGGAGTTATGAACCATCTTGTGGATGCTAACCAATTCAGATTCAATGCAAGAACGAATGCTCTTAACCATTGAGCCATCTCACCAGCCACTACCTAATTTTAGAATGTTTCTGTCTCTTCCGAAAGGAATCCCTTACCTATTAGCAGTCATTTCCCATCCTCAAGCTCTAACTCTATCAACCATGAATCTGCTATCTGCCTATCATAGTGTATTGGGCTGGACTCTCCATATAAACAAAATGATTAAACTGGGCGTGGTAATAGAGATTTGTGATCCTAGCACTTGGGAGGTGAAAGTTATCCTTAGCTGCATACCCAGTTGGAGGCCAATCTGGTTTCCATGAGAACCTGTGTTAGCACTCCACCCCACAGTTACCTGGCAACAGCCAGGTATGCTACACACACACACACACACACACACACACACACACACACACACACACAGTTACCTGGCAATAGCCAGTTAGGCCTGACCCACTATAAAAGTGGCTGCTTGGCCCCTCCTCTCTCTCTTGATCTCCTGTGCTCCTGCCTTCTTGTTTTCCCTCTGTCCCCCTCGACACTTCCCTCTTCCCTTCCCCCTCTCTCCAGGTGCTTATGGCCAACCTCTACTTCTCCTCTCTCTCTCTCTCTCTCTCTCTCTCTCTCTCTCTCTCTCTCTCTCTCTCTCTCTTTCTCTCTCTGCCTCTACTACTCTCTTAACTCCCCTCCCCATGCCCTGAATAAACTCTATTCTATACAGAGTTTGTAGTGGTCCTGTGGTTGGTCCCTCAGGGGGGAAGGGATGTCTCTGCATGGGCCCACTGTACTCTATATTTATTTATCTTTTTATAAACACATCACCCTGTGTTAGGATATAGTGGTGAAAAGGTACCTTTGGTGGGTCCAGGGCTAAGGTATGCCACTAAGAGATTATGCCACAGAACGGAAGTAACATAAGAGGTTTATTGGGGGAGGAGAGAGAACTAAAGGCCATCTTGGAGTGGGGTCATGAGAAAGAAAACCAGGAGGCAGAGAATGAGTGAGAGAGATAGAGAAGAGATGGAGAGAGAGTGTGTGAAGGCTAGGCTGACTCTATGACAGGCTTTAAACTGGGTAAAAACTGGGCAAGTCCAGGCAAGTCAGTTACTTGAAAAAAACCCAGGCTTCAGGCAGCTAGTGAGAAACTGCCCTGCCCTCAGAAGCTGCCCCGCCACCACCTAGCTTGAGGAAAGGACAATGGTCAGCAGCAGTTTCCAGACTTCCTTGGCAACAGCTTCCAGCCTTTAGTTTCCAGCCTCCACACCTTGGTGATGGAATGTCCCTAGAGATGGAGCAAGATAAAGGTCACCTACCCAGGTGTTTTAATGTGCTTTAAACCAGGCCTGAGAGCTCACTTTGTTAGTTGTTATTAGAAGTCCGACCGCAGTTCAGAACAGACCACTCCAGACCACACGGTTCCGGGGGGGTGGGGGGGGGGAGGTTTATTCAGGAGATAGGGCAAAGGTGGGGGGGAAGAAGATGGTTCAAGAAGAGGGAAGAAGAGGAAGAAGAGAAGTAGAGGCCGGCCATGAGCATGTAGGGGGTGGGGGGGACAGAGAGACAAGAGAGCAAGAGGGTAAGAGATTAAGAGTAAGAGAGAGGAGGGGGCAAGCAGCCCCTTTTATAGTGGATCAGGCCTACCTGGCTGTTGCCAGGTAACTGTGGGGAGGAGCATACCTGGCTGTTGCCAGGTAACTGTGGAAGTGGAGTTTAGACAAAATACTAACACACTTGGTTCTCTCTCTACTTTAGTAATGGGAGATCCCAGCATGCTGGACTTCTGCAGAATAGCGCACTCTTTGCATTTACATACTATTTGAGTTTGGGGTATCATTCTTCAGCAAATCATGGACCCTTACAAGAGGAGATGGAGGGGGAGAGGGAGAGAGAGAGAAGAAAAAGAGCTCTCAAGCAAGCTCGGTGACCACTGCCCCTGGTACGGGTGGGCGTAGTAAGCTGCTGTCGTAGAGTCCCTGAGCAGGCTGGCAGAGCACCTAATTTACAACATCATGTCTCAAAAAACAAAAGTGAGCAAAACTATGTGACCCTTTGTCTCTGAAAGCTTAGTGGAGTGTTTCCTAGGCTCACACCCCATGTAGCAGCCATCAATATATTTCTTAAGAAAAAAAAATGTTGGCCGGGCGGTGGTGGCGCACGCCTTTCATCCCAGCACTTGGGAGGCAGAGGCAGGTGGATTTCTGAGTTCGAGGCCAGCCTGGTCTACAGAGTGAGTTCCAGGACAGCCGGGGCTACACAGAGAAACCCTGTCTCGAAAAAAAAAAAACAAACAAACAAACAAACAAAAAAAACCCAAGAAACAAAAATATTGATTTATTTATGGTGTGTATATGCATGTGTGTGTAAATTCAAGAATTTAGAGTCAGTTTTCTCCTTCTAACAGGTGAATCTTGGGATTTTAATTTAGGTTGTAAGAGTTGGGGACAAGCGTCTTAACCCCTTTAAGGCATCTTGCTGTTTTTTTGTTTTTTTTTTTTTTTTTCCATTTGTTGACACAAGTCTTACCATATAGCCCAGGCTGGCCTCAACCTTGTGGCATTCCTTCTTCCTCTACCTCCCAAGTGCCACCATTACAAGCACACATCATTCTTTTTTTTTTTTTTTTTTTTTTTTTTTTTTTTTTTTTTTTTTTTTTTGTCCCTATTGTTTTTGGTTTGAGACAGGGTTTCTCTGTGTAGCCCTAGCTGTCCTGGAATTAGCTCGGTAGACCAAGCTGGCCTAGAACTCACAGAGATTACCCTGCTTCTACGTTCTGAGTGCTGAGATTAAAGGTGTGCATCACCATGCCTGGCATCTTCTGTTATACGCATACACCAAATTTTGTTTATTCGTTTGTTGCCCGGAGCCAAATCCAGGAAATTACCTGCTGTTTTAGAAAGTCTAGTCAGTGCAAGGTTAAGAAAGGACGTTCACAGGTCTCAGGTCTCAAGTCCCAGGAACTTAAAGAACGTCTGGCATTTCCTTGGAGCTGGTTATGACAGTGGGATGGTTTAGGGCAATAAGGCCATAGTAGGATAGCCCTAAGCAATAACCCTCGCCCAAACTTCCCGGTTTGCTGTGTCTTTATAACCTGTCCCCAAAATTAAAGTTTCAGAGCTTGATCAGAACCCAGACTTGCTCTCATTCTTTGTGTCTCTTGTCCTTTCATTTGTTCACCCCCTTCCCTAAGGTCTCGTCGAATCCCCGCGGGCTGGGGCAGTTTGTTTGTTAATCAGTATGACCTTTCCATTAGGAACAACACTGTTGGGAATATTCATGTATTAGTGTTTGGGTAGGCTTTATGTCCTCTGGTCTCTTTGCTAAATACTTAGAAATGGACATCGCAGGGGACTGGAAACCATGCTTGACTTTTTGTTGTTTGTTTCTTGAGACAAGATTTCTCTGTGTAACAGCCCTGTCTGTCCTGGAACTCTCTCGCTTTTGACCAGGCTGGCCTCGAACTCAGAGATACGCCTGCCTCTGCCTCCGGAGTGCTGGAATTACAGGGGCTTGTGCCAACACACAGCCCCTCAAGCTTGACTTTTTAAAAGAACCTCCAGGCTCGGCAGTGGTGGCGCACGCCTTTAGTCCCAGCACTTGGGAGGCAGAGGCAGGAGGATTTCTGAGTTTGAGGCCAGCCTGGTCTACCTACAAAGTGAGTTCCAGGACAGCCAGGACTACAGAGAAACCCTGTCTCAAAAAACAAAAAACGAAAACAAAAAACCCTCCAAACTGCTTTACAAAGCACCTACAGCCATTGACACTCTCCCCATCGATCAAACAGGGTCGGGTTCTTGGCACATGTTTCTTTCCATGAGCCACAGCTAAGTTTAGGCATTCCTATGCTGAGGTCAGAAGCTCTATTATCCTGCTCAGAAGTGCTGCGTGTCCTCGGATTGGATCATTTTCTCCCGAGAGCCCCAGGGTGGGGGATGAAAAGAATGATGTGTTTCGAGGCATTAGCAATGCCAAGGTATTAACTACTCCGTACCAGACCGTCCGGTACTAAAACTTAAAAGCCCAAGTGATGAGAGATACTGTGGAGGAAGTAGCTGCTGGAAGGGGAGGACTCAAAACCAAACCCAATCCTGACTCAAGTCTTTGAGCTATGAATCTGCGACTGCGATTGCATCATGGAGCCTCCGCAGCACAGCCCTGATGCAACGGGGGTGGGGGGGGTGGGGGGGGGTGGGGGGGTGGGGGGGGCCGCTGGACTAAGGCTGGCATCTGTTTCCCATCTCTGCCCCCGGAAGGATGCTGCGTGGTTACTCAAAGCTAGATGACAGCACCTGCCGCGAGGCCCCGCACCTCCTTGGTATTATTATGGTATTAGCTCTGCCTTGTCCGTGGGCGAGCAGAGTAATGAGATGCAGTGCTGCAATTGCTGCCCTGATCCAGCAGTTTTGTTTCTTTCCTACAGCTACAAGCGATGGCTTCCATCACCGCTCCCCACCCCCAGCTGGAAGGCAGTAACATAAACAGGAAGTGGCCGTTTCTCCCAGGGGGCTGTATGCGACTTCAGCTGTGGGGGTTTCTTATCTGGGCTGGGAACCCTTCAGATTGAGGCGTGGCTCTGCGCACTCACTGCTGGGCGCTCTTGCTGGCTCTCGCTTCCCCCTCTCTCCCGTCCCCTCCCCCTCCCTTCCCCTCCCCCTCCCTATCTCCCTTTCCTTCTCCAGTTGCCTTCTCCCCTCCTCCTCTCTCCTCCCCACTCCCTTCCCCACACTCTCTCCCCCAGTAGCTTTCTATTTAAGGATGATTACTTTACTATGCCTCAAGGATCTGTGTTGAGGGTTAGAATTTAGGTTGAAGCCCAGCATCCTGGTTGCAAATTAACAGTGAGCCTTCGGTGTGGATTGGAAGTTGTTAAACAAGCACGGGCACAACTCCGGTAGCCAGAGTTCAGGGGAGGGGCGTCTTTTTGTTCAGTTTGTCTTCTTTGTTTTGTTTTGTCTTGTTCAAGACAAGGTCTCATCCTGTAGCAGTAGATGACTAGCAGTAATTCTCCTTATTGTGTTTAATTAAAAGATAAAGAGAGAAGGAATATGTTTGGTGGATGTGCAGTCAGGTGTGGGGAAAGGGGGTGCCTCCACAGGCCCATGCTGAGGCATCCCCTCCCCCTAAGGGACCAGCCACACGACAACAGTATAGTATAGAGTTTATTCAGGGCATAGGGAGGGGAGTTGAGAGGTTAGTAGAGACGGAAATGCAGAGAGAGAGAGAGAGAGAGAGAGAGAGAGAGAGAGAGAGAGAGAGAGAGAGAGAGAGAGAGAGAGAAGCAGAGAGGTCAGCCATGAGCACGTGGAGAGAGGGGAGCAGGAGCAAGAAAGCAAGAGAGAAAGGAGGTGGCCGGTAGCCCCTTATAGTCAGTCAGGCACACCTGGCTGTTGCCAGGTAACTGTGGGGCGTAGCTAGACAAACTGCTAACACTCCTGCCTCAGCTTTACTAGTGCTAGGGTTACAGACACTTCTGCTACGTGGTGTTTGTTTTATAGGGGTGGTGTGATGGGGACTGACTGGGCATAGGGTATTGGGTGTAAGAATGGAATAGAATTGAGGAGCTGCTCACAGTGCCTGCAAGCAGCTCATCCCCCATGCAATCACAGCCGAGCACACCACGGAGACATTGTCTGCACATCTCGAGCTCACAGACTTCCAGGTGCCAGCGTTTCTAACCTGGGGAAGTGAGCTTACATCAAAGGCGGCATTGGTGGCGACACATGCTGCCCCACCCCCACCCTCCTCGCTGCCCTCTGCCTGAGAATGCGAGAGCCTGACGGCAGACGCCTGCTCTGCAATCTCCTCCATCTAAAAGGCACACAGGCTCACTTCTACCACATAGACCCTGATTTCTCTCTTCAAAATCCTTGCCGTTCCTGTTGTCTGTCTGTGGCGTTAATAACTCTTCTAGTAAATACATCTCTTACTCCCAGCAGCCTGTCTCAGTATCATTTCGAACCCCACATCCGAGTATGATGGTGGGTATGATGCCAAGCTCGCCACTACTCCACCACCCCCCCCATTTTCGTTTTCAGTGTGTTTTATTTTGTTACTGTATTTATTCATTGATTTAGTGGCTGCATGCGTGCCATAATATGACTGTGGGAGTCAGTTCTTTCCCTCCACCATGTGGGTGGGTCCTAAAATGGAACTCAGGTCCCTAGGCTTAGGACCTGGCTAAATTCAACTGGCCCCGACTTTTTGGATTTTGCTTTTAAACAGAATGAAATGTCACTCTTTTGAGCTCCGTTTACCTTTAACCTGTAAAACTGCAGTTTATATCCGTGCCCTGCCCCCGTGTTCCTTTTGGGATAAGTCAGAATGCCACTGTAGGTTTTTCTTTGTCCCTGGGCTCATCACCGGATTGAGTAATGCTGATGCTGCCTCATGTGCATGCCTCGGTGTCAGACAAAAAGCAGAAGAGGGGTGGGCGGTGACTTCATGCACCGGAATCTGCATTTGTTGTCTTTCTGTGAAGAACTGCAGCTCCACCGGACAGCCACTACATGCTCCTGGGTCACAGGCCTCCCTCCCTAGCTTCCTGGAATTGTGGTAGGTGGGCAGATGGTGTTTCTTCATTTGGGCTTTGGAATTGAGGTTGGTTTTTTTTTTTTTTTTTTTTTTTTTTTTTTCTTTTCTTTAAGAAAAGCTGATGGCTTAATGGCTTCCTCGTGGGCTTCCACGCAAATCCTTGCTAAATTTTGCTCGGCCTGTATGTCTTTTCTTGAGTGTTTCAGGCAACTCTCTCAGTCATGAATAAATAAGCCGAGGTTCACCTCTGCCCTTTTCTTTTCCCAAAGCCAGATGAATCACCGAGCTTCTCCACTTCCCTCTCGATGAAGCCAGTGAGAGTGTGGCTGGAGGGGACTCTGCCTCAGGAAAACTCCAGCCAGCCCCTTGACTTCCCAGAACAAAGAAATTCCAATGCCGGTCGGGAGAGGGGAGCTTTGTTCTCAGGAGGAAGAAACCAAAGAACTTCCTGAGGGGGGCTAGAAATGTCTGTGTTCTGAGGAACCGTGAAAAAAACAAAAAACAAAAAACAAAAAAACAAACAAAAAAAAAACCCAACAACAACAAAAAAACACTTTTAGAGTGTCTCATTACTTTTCGAGTGAGAGAACCTGAGCTCTTGACAGACCTGAGCTAGCCAGGTTCAGCGACCTGTCCTCAATAAGTCCACTTAACCAACAAGTAATAACGAAAAACCCAGAAAGATTTAGTCAGTGGGCTACATTGCTAAGAACAGTGACCCAGTAACAACTCCCAAGCCCATTTTGAGGGTCCTAACTTGAGGGTTAGAGTCTTTAGTCCCAATTCCATATACATACATATATGATGCACTTTAATCACACACACATCTCCCACTTCTCCACCAAACCCATTTCTTTTCCAAAAGTCCGCCCTCCTATTTTCATGTCTTTTTTATTTGTTTGTTTCAGGCCACTACATTTAATTAGAGTTGCTCAGGCAGATATTTGTTTCTTTTGAGGCAGGGGTTCACTGTGTAGCCCTGGCTGGCCTGCAACTCTCTCTGTAGACCAGGCTGACCTCAAACACACAAAGATCCTCCCATCTCTGCCTCTCAAGCACTAGGATTAAAGATTTGAACTACCTCGTGGTCTTCTTTGAATATCCTCATGCAGGTCAGGATTGTTATAACCTGTGTTAATCACCTGGTCCGGCCACACCCCTCCCCCAGTCCATGCCCTGGAGATGGAGCTTGTTTCAGGAAGGAATTTGAACCAGAGGGAAAACTCCAGAAAAGTTCAAGGTATGTTGTGAATTTGCTCTGGGCTTGCTTAGGAGCCATTCAGAAACCTAATCCAGGCCTAGGCCTCCATTGGGAGCCTCAAAAAAAATTGACTCAAAAAGTGTAACCTCACTAACCTCCCTGAAGCTCAGGCCTAAGTATGTTCCTTTCTTTCCAGCAGAAAATACCTTTGCCACCAAGGTACCCCATCTGTTGGAAAACCCCACCCCTAAGCCCCCTTTCAGTAACCTAGCAACAGCAGGCAAGTCATCATCAGCCACCAAAATGGGATATATTTCCATTGTCGTAATGAGTTGTGTACCCTCCCTATGTACGTACATGCACTAGACCCCCTTATAAAAAAGCCAGTACTTTCTCTTTCCGCCCTCTTTTTCATTCCACCCTCCCTCAGAGGTAGTCTCTGCATCCCCTCCCCTCCCCTAATATACCTTGCGTGTGAGATTTGTTGCATGGTCATCTTTGCAGCATGCCTTGGCTCCAAATCGGCCAAGGTACCTTTCACCATTTTATCATAACACTGACCACTTCCATCACAAAAGCAATTTCTAAGAATACTACAATCCTACAATCAATGCAAAAAACAACAACAACAACAAAACAAACAAACTAACCAACAGAAGCATAAGCATAGTTCTCTCACCTCAAAGCCAGTAAGAGTTTCTTGTGCAGCCGAATGTGAGTGAGCATTGCCTCAGATTTAGGTTACTCTGAGTGCCACATCCCAACATGATGACAATTTCATTGTTTTTATAGTAATAGAACAAAGAAAGCCACAAATCAAGACACTTTTCAAATACTTTGGTGAGTCCATAATGTAGGAAGATTACAGCAAAGGGATGAAGCCCCAGCTATAGATCCCCGATGACTTTCTTAGCATTGAGGCTAATGGAAGCTGGGAGACTTTTTGTACATTCCAAAAGCATTTACCCAATAGTTACAAGGATGTTAGGTCAAACACAAAGTGAGCAATAAATGGTTATTTAGAGGGCTCAGATGGCTGAAGAAAGTTTGGCTCTAGACCCGCAAATTTCAACTCTTCACAATCAGCCTTGTAGAATGTTAATGTAGGTGTAGTGACTATCTTAGAATTTTGATTTCTATAAAAACACAGAAATATAAGACTGTGTTTTAATTTTAATCCCAGGCATGGTGATGTGGGGCTGCTTTGGAGTGCCCGAAGCAGCTGACTATGATTTACCTCATGCTCTAGCAGAGGCAGGGTTTTGCCAGCTGCAGATAACTTCTGTGGTTAGCTGACATTTGGAATTCTGGGAACTTTTTAAAGGTTATGTAAATTCGAGGGCCCCAAGAGGTCAGGGTGGGTGGGTGGTTGTTTATTTCGGAGCATTGTTTGTGTAGCCATGGCCAAAGAAGAAACAAAAGGAAAGAAATTAGATTCGGGGAATTTTCCTAATTCCTCTCTCCCCTCTATCCTTGTTTGTCTCCTATCTTGTGTTTGGGGGTGAAACCGTGGTGATAAGTGGTGGGGGGGAAAAAAGAACCCACAAAGTAGCAAAGACTGGCTACAATGTTGGTGCTGCTTTTTTCTCCTGGGAACTTCTGTTAACACTAGTATCCCTCACCTGGAGCTGGCAGCCCATCTCAAACATTGTCCAGAATTGACATTGGTCAGAAAGTAGCAGTGAAAAATAACTTGAGTTAAAAAATAACTAGTTGCCGGGCAGTGGTGGCGCACGCCTTTGATCCCAGCACTTGGGAGGCAGAGGCAGGCGGATTTCTGAGTTCGAGGCCAGCCTGGTCTACAGAGTGAGTTCCTGGACAGCCAGGACTACACAGAGAAACCCTGTCTCGAAACAACAACAACAAAAAAAAAACCAACAACAACAAAAAACCAAACAAACAAACAAAAAAACTAGTTGGTGACTCTTACCCCTCTCCTAGCTGTGTGGAAAGGAGACTAGAGCTATTTTCCAAGAAGTCAGCACTACTGAGACAAAGTCCAAGCAAGCACTTCTGGGAAGTTTTCTGACGACCTGGCCACCCCTCTGCCATGAGGATAAATACCATTCTGACCCCAGGACCATGGGTCATAGCAAGACAGTGTTCCTAGGAATCTATGGGGACAGATTATGACTGAAGAGGACACGAGAAGGAAAAGAAGCCATTTCCTTGGGTCCTTCCTATTGTGAGTTAAGAATCTTAGACACAAATGATAAGTCCAAAACTGCCTACAGAGACAATGCACATTTCCCTAAAGAAATTCAAACAAGGATGTTGACAATAGCAAATAGGGGTTGAAGATGTAGCTCAGTTGTCAGTAGGCTTGTCTGGCATGGGCAAGGCCATGAATTCAATCACCAGTATCATATAAACCAAGTATGGTACTATTCACCTGTAATCTCATCTTACCATTCTTGGTTTATGTGGTACTGGGGATTGAACTCATGGCCTATGTAGACCAGGATGGCCTTGAACTCAAAGAGATTCACCTGCCTCTGCCTCCCGAATGCTAGGGTTAAAGGTGTGAGTCAGCTGGATGTAATGGTGCAAACTTTTAATCCCAGCACTAGAAAGGCAAGAGCAGTTAGAGCTCTATGAGCTTGAGGCCAGTCTGGTCTACATAGTGAGTTCCAGGACAGTCATGGCTATGTAGAGACCCTGTCTTTAAAAATAAATAAATAAATAAATAAATAAAAGTTTTAAGTGGACATTTCTGATTTCTTTTGGAGACTCAGTTGTGTCATGTGATTTTTAGGGGGGAAACTGCCTTATAAGAAGATGTTTTTGCTAAAGCAGACACATGGGAGGATGTTTTGCTCAGAAGAGACATGTGTCATTTTTCTAGAAGCTGCCTAGAAAAAGGGCATGTTATGTTTGGAAAGGGTATAAGTGTAACCGAACAGAGGACGACCCTGTGTGGCAGTGGTTTGCCTTGCTACTCTTTGCTGGTCTTCACACTGACTACACTGTGTGGCACTGGTTCGCCTTGCCACTCTGCTGATCATTTGTCATAACTTCATAGAGCGAAATGTAACAAGGAACTTCTGGTGGTGTTCCAGTGACTTCTTGCTGCTTCCAAAGACTTGGGCCAATTGACAGAGCCTAGCCGTTTCTTCTGGATTGAATTGCCATTGCAGATTCATGAATTCTGTTTGTGAGTGGATCGAGCTACCACTGCTGATTTGTGTGAACTGAGCTGCTGCTATCCTGACAATGAAGACTGGAATCGCCCCAAAGAACTATTTCTAAACAGATCCTCAACCCCCATTTCCTTTTGTTGTTGTTGTTGTTTTGAGCCCTGGCTGTCCTGGAACTCACTCTGTAGACCAGGCTGGCCTCGAACTCAGAAATCCGCCTGCCTCTGTCTCCCAAGTGCTGGGATCAAAGGCGTGCGCCGCCACCACCGCCCAGCCCCCCATTTCCTATTAACCTTTCCTTTCCACTACCTCTGATTGGTAGTTGCCTGGAAGGGATATTAAAGCATTTAAGAACCCTTATTAAAGTAGGTTTTGAAAAATGTAAGACCACCTTTAAATCTTATAATGACATCCTTTAATGAATGTAACCTAGAAAGCTAGGGGAACACAACTACTAATGCTAGAAAGACACAGGTGCCTACTCCCCAAAAATAGGGATAGGAGTGTTCCACCGTCTTTTTCGATATGATAATGAGCCAGCCTGCCTCCATTTTAGACTTAAAAGCCACCTTATAGTAAAGACAAACTAGGCTCATTCCTGTTTGTGATTAAACCTCTGTTTCTTAAGGATTGGGCTATGCCCCACCTGTAACCTTATGGTTACAAGTGTAACAAATGGTTCTGTGCTGCCTGTTCTAGGAAACAGTAACAATGTCTTTGTTTTGAAAAGATGTTTATAAGTATCTTGCAAACCTACCTTTGTATCAAAAGGTTGTTATGACTACCTTATGACCCATCACCTTTCAGTCATGTCTTTTCAGAAGGTGGTTGTGACTAAGTAGTTATGTTTATCTTCTTCTGCTCCTGCGACCCCGCCTATTTAGCCTGCAAAATCCCCCATTTGGAAAGTCCCTACCCCTAAACTTGTCTTCCTTATTTCCAAGGCTGACTTCTTGAACCCCACCTTAGGAGAGGCAACCCATGTGCATCAATTAAAAAGCTTGCTTTAATTAGTTGTTTGCCTTAATGAATTTGGCCATGATGATTTGGGTCTGTGGTCTTTCGCCTCAAAGCTTTGGGATTAACAATGACTCTGTCTAAAAGCTTAAGGAACAGTTTCACTCTGGCTCATTCTGGAATTCTTCAGTGTTGTCAGGGATTTGGATTTACCTGAGTGGAGCTGCCTCATGGGGAAGGGAACTAACTTCTCAGAGCAATGGTGGTTATGCAGGGCTTCAGACTCTGCCTCCTTGCCACCACTGCTACTGACATCTTTGCTGTCCTGAGGATGTGATGAACTATGGTTATTTCTCCATCATCAGTGAAATGAGCCAATTTAAACCAGATTAGGTTACATTAAAGGTAGGTTTATTGGAAAGATGCTCTTGGGTGGGTGAGTTCAATGGTCCCAAGGACCAAAGCCAGGGAAGTCTCTATGGGGAAAGGAGGCAGATAGGGGAAGGTGAGAGAAAAGGGAGTGTACACATGGAAAGAGAGAGAGAAAGAGAGAGGGAGAGAATGCCAAAATGTCTGCATTATATGGGAAGGAGCCTCTGGGGAAAGGGCAGCCCAGCCCCTGGACTGGAAAGTTCAAGGTTGGGGGACAGGGTGTGCCAGGTGGGAACTGAGGGATGCTGGGAGAACCTGGAAAGCCAGGTCTGCTTTAATATATAAAATATGCATCTCAGTCCCTTGTCAGGGTTGAGTCAGTCCAAAACCAAACACTAGGATGTTCTGTGGTTTGATTTAAGTGTGGGTTCCCTGGGTATATACATATGACAAAATTAATCAAGCTGCTAACTTAAGTTTTATGTACTTTTCTGTGTGTAAATAATATACAAATAAAACGCTAGTGACAGCGGAAAAGGACATAACAGATAAGGAAAGACACTTTGTACCTTGTAAACCTTTGGTTGTTGTTAGGGACTTTTCAAAGCTTTTATCAAAGTATGACTACTATACCACTTGCAATGTCATGGACTTGCTTTGCCTGTTTTTAACCATTATATGGGATGGGTTCTTCTGTTTGCTTGCTTTCCCAGCCAACAGTATGTCTTTACTTGCCATTGATTCTCTCCTCAGCTTGCTCTGGGACTCTTAGCCACCCTCTTGCCAGAATGGGGCTGCCGCCACCTCTTCATCCTCTTCATGCCAGAAGTTTAGCCCACTCGTGATAAAAAAAATAATAAATCACCATCCAGGAAAATTTTAAAAGACTATTCAGAAGTCTTTTATTGAACCTAATACCAGGGGGCAGGACAAAGAGGGTCTCCCAGGCAACTCGAAAAGTGAGCCAAACATTGTTAGCTAGATTGAGTAGGACATGCAAATGAAGACTTATATTTGTACCAATCACAGAACACCTTTCAGTTCCACCAATCACAGGCCTCAAGTAGGGACTAATTTCAGGCTTTGCATATAGACCAATCAGAAAATTCTCACTGCACCAGTCTCAGAATAGGAGCCCCTACCACACCACACCACACCACACCACACCACACCACACCACACCACACCACACCACACCCTGAGTGGAGATGGAAGAGTAGCTGCAGGGTCATCTAAAGTTCGTTGAGGTTTGTCTAAGCCTGTGATGCTGTCTTCCAAGGTCTATGGTCTCTAGAGGTCATGTTGACTAGATTAAAACCTCCTGAAGCAGGAGACAAGGTGTAAGGCACATTTTGTGGTCCTTGCAGCTGGAGTGTTCTTAGACTGATTACAAAGTATCCAAAACAGCTGAGGTAGGGGTTAGGCTTGCAGTGAAGGCCCTTAATCCCAGCATTTGGGGGGGGGGGGGCAGAGGCAGGCAGATTTTCTGTGAATTTGTGGCCAGACTGGTCTAAAGAATGAGTTGTTAGCCAGCCAGGACTACACAGTGAGAACTGTCCCCAAACAAATAACAACAGAACAAAAACCCAATGGGTTGCCATGACAGCAGTCTGGCCTTGCCTCTAGGCATAAGAAAAGGTTCTATCCCCCACTGGTTTGCCCCAGGGCTTTCACTCATTCACAGAAGAAAGAAGAAAAGCCCAAGGGGTATTTGCAATAAAGACTTAATTAAGGAAAGCTCAACACAAAATTCATATTCTCAGTACCATTTAATAATGTTTACTAGTGCTTAGCTGAGTACTCCAGAAAGAGTTAAGTCCCTCTATCTGTTCCCCCAGCCCCCCAGCCTCTGCCCACTTTTGGTTTGACTCTGTAACTCTGGCTGTCCTGGAACTCAGACCAGGCTGCCTTCAAACTCAGAGATTGGCCTGCCTCTGCTCCCCAAGTGCTGGGATTAAAGGCATGTGCCACTATGCTTGGCTTCTCTGTCTTAATATTTCCAGAATTGGGACACAGAATTCTGTGTCACCTCAAGGAACATCTTGGTGACTAGGGCTTCTATAACAAAATACCCTAGAGAGTGAACAGCTCAGAAAAATGTTCCCCTCATAGTTTAGGAAGCTAGGAGTCTGAGACCTAGCATGGCATGCTAAGGCCATGGGGAGGGCTCTCTTCCTGACTTGTAGATGTCACAGTCTAGGCCTGATGTTGCCAGATTCTTGGCTTCTTATTCAAAGAATTGAAACCACAAAGGCTTATACAAATTGCAGAATTCATGAGGAAGCTCTATTAAACATAAAGCAATACTTCAGATTAGAAAGGCAGACACTGGAAATGTTGACAGTGGGCCAAAGTGAAGATCTCACTCAAGGGCAGGTTATAGCCTAGGGTCTCTTTTCCCGTGTAGAGGAAGGAAGGGCTGGTTACTAGGGTTACAGTTTGAGTTAAGTATTTTGATTGATAGATTAGGTCATATAATTATTTCTTTATTGTCCATGTTCCTTCCCATAATGCATCTGATCAATTATGTATAAGCATAAGATGGCAAACAGGTCACTTGAGGACAGTGTCTTATTGAGCAGCACCGAAAACCAAGTCCGGAACAAATCAGTATTTCTGGTCTTACATGGCATATGCAGAGTACAACTGGATAAAATATTTCTAAGTTTGAAGGTTCCTAAGGGGAGGAGGAACTCCATGTTCAGAGAGGGGTATGTATATAGCACCACGAAGATAAGGACCCTATGTTGATAATAAGTTACCAGGTATGTTGTTTAGAGTGAACATGGAACTTGAGTAACAAGTGGTTGTGAGCCACTCAGTGTTGATGCTAGGAACTGAACTCTGGTCCTCTTCAAGAGGATTAAGTGGAAATGCCTTAACCCACTGAGCCATCTGATTACCCCACTATTTTTATGGGTCTGGTAGTTTGAATAAGAATGAGCTCCATAGGCTCATATATTTGAATGCCTAGTCACCAGGGAGTTGTAGGGACTCGGCTGGTCAAGATGGCAACAGCTTCCGGTATGATCTACTGGTAAACAAGGGCACTGCGAATGTGATCACCCTTGGGCCAACTCAGTTTTGGTGCCAACCCCTCCAGAGCAGGATATGTTAATGAGGCACTGCAATTCCGACCAATCTCGCACCTCCACACGCATTCCCCGACTAGGGCTGAGCATATAAGCAGCTCGCTCTGGGTGCTTGGGGTTCCCTGCTAAATGATGAAGCGCTTCTACAATAAAGGCTGTTGAGAAGGATCCGGTTGTTCTCTTCCTTGCTGGTCTAGTGGGGCACGACAGGGAGTAGCAGTACTTCTTGGAAGGATTTTAAGGATTAGGAGGTGTGGCCTTGCTGGAGGAAGTTTGTCATTGGGGATGGACTTTGGGGTTTCAAAAGCCAAGCCCAGAGTCTTTCTGACTACAAATCATAATGTATCACTCAGCAACACCTCTAGCACCATGTCTACATGCATACCACCATGCTCCGTGCCATGATGATAATGGACTCAACCTCTGAAGCTGTAAGCCAGCCTCCAATTACATGTTTCTTTTTAAGAGTTGCCGTGGTCATGGTGTCTCTTCACAGCAATAAAATAGTGACTAGGATATGGAGAGCTTTTGGTGCCAATTCTAGCATATTGGCAAGAATCTGACATTGGGCTAGGACAAGGAAGTAGCCTCAAGATCTTGATCATTTGGTAAGTCCCTGAATATCATGGAACCTTTGTTTATGCCTTACAACTCAACATATTCTTTGCACGTACCTAGAATGATATAAAAGCAGACTGGAAAAAAATTAAGCCAGCTTCAGCACTTGCTGGGGTCATACTATAATGTCATCTTATTGTCTTTTCTTTCTTTAATCCTCACCCCTCCCCTCCCTCGAGACCTTGTCAACTGACTGAGCAGGCTTAGTCACTAGGATGATGGAAATCATCAAAGACACAGAAACCAGAGACTCAGGTGTAAGGAGCTTTTCAAAAATGATCCACATCTCTTCTCGGCATTTTGGCTAAGATCAAGTGCAAAAATGATCCACATGCTGTTCCTCTGATTGTACCTACTAGTCAGGAATGAGATTTCAAGGAAAGAGAACAGAACATTTGGAAATTAGTAGCTTTTTTCTGTTACTAGTTCTAGAATACTTGCATATCCTTTGTTAATTCTCATAACCCTACCAATGACTTTGGGCTGGGGTTAATTTAATGGAATAGTGTAGGAAGCAAGTGGAATTGTTTGTTTTGGTTTTGGTTTTGGTTTGTTTTTTGACACAGGGTTTCTCTGTGTAGCCCTGGCTGTCCTGGAACTCACTCTGTAGACCAGGCTGGCCTCTAACTCAGAGATCTGCCTGCCTTTGTCTCCTAAGTGTGGGGAGTGGAACTCAAGATGGCACCTGGCTGGGTGCCAGACGCCCCTGGCCTGTTGGCTCACCATTTCAGGAAGCCTGGGTGGCACGTAGGCTAGGCTTTACTGCACATGCATTCTGCTTTTTCATCGTTAAGTAAGATCGGGCCATGTGATGTATGTGCTCAGCACCAATCAAGAATGATTTCGCTGGGCGGTGGTGGCGCACGCCTTTAATCCCAGCACTTGGGAGGCAGAGGCAGGCGGATTTCTGAGTTCGAGGCCAGCCTGGTCTACAGAGTGAGTTCCAGGACAGCCAGGGCTACACAGAGAAACCCTGTCTCAAAAGACCAAAAAAAAAAAAAAAAGATTTCGTGGCAGGTTCTGATTGGAGAGGACATAGAGATTTAAGGGCTGGGAGCTAGAGCTGGGGTGGGGGGGGAGGCTTTTGAGATACTTCAAGGTTCCTGAATAAACCGTGTTGGGAAGGAGATCCCGTGTCTGTTGTCTTCTGTCTGCTGGTCGGTTCAGGAGGCGACACCTAAGCTCTGGGAATAAAGGGATGCATCACCACAACCCAGCTTACAAGTGGAGTTCTTAATGAATGTGTATTTTTGACATGAGCCAGCCATGGTAAAGAACCAAGGAATTTGACCCATGGGAAATTGGCAAAGTTTTTCCCATGGCTCAGGTTCAGAAAAGCAAAGCCTTTTGCTATTTCTGTTCCAAGACTGGAGTTTACCAACAATTGACCAGTGTGTGTAAAACCTAGCAACTGCAGCTTCTCCCTTCCAGAAGTTTACAGTCTAAAACTGCCCTATAGTGTACATAATACATGCACTGAGGTTACTGGTTGTTGCTGTAGTTGGTTCCACTCCAACAGATTCCTTTTTAACCTACCTGACCTCACCTTTTCTGTTTGTGTGACTCTGTGTCTCCCCTTCACTGTCTTTCCAGACCCAAACTTCAAGGGTCAAGACAATATAGTACTTACCTAGTATGCTGGAGGCCACAAGATCTATTTGTAGTACACACACACACACACATACACCTCCAATAAAAAGTCTTTCCACCACTGAGCAGATCCTGGGCAGTAGCTCTGCCCCCAATCTCTAAGAACCCAGAGGAAGCAGGCCTCCCAGGAACTCTAACCTGGGCAGTATCTTAGGTAAGCAGATAGCAACACCTGCCCCAAACGGCGTAACTGGGACCCACTAGGACCCATGAAGTCACTCCTGGCCAGGAGCACTGGTTCTTTCCTGTCTGTGCCTGAGCACTGAGCAGATTTTGGGCCCCAGCTCTTACCCCAGTAGTAACACCCACCCCACACAGTTCTGATACAACCAAGACAATTGGAAAGACAGGCTCCAGTCAGAGACAGGGCAGGTAGCACTAAGGAGATCCAGATGGCAAAAGGCAAGTGCAAGAACATAAGCATCAGCAACCCAGGGTACTTGGCATCATTAGAACCTAGTTCTCCCACACAAGAAACTCCTGAATTCCCCATATCACTAGGAAAGCAAAATTCAGATTTAAAATCACTTCTACCCCCGCCCTTTCCTCTTTCTCTCGAACCAGGCGGCCTCAGCCGTGAACGACGCAGCAATGGCCAAGATTAAGGCTCGGGACCTGCGTGGCAAGAAGAACGAGGAGCTGTTGAAACAGCTGGACGACCTGAAGGTGGAACTCTCCCAGCTTCGCATCGCCAAAGTGACAGGCGGCGCCGCATCCAAGCTCTCCAAGATACGAGTCGTACGTAAGTCTATCGCTCATGTCTTCACTGTCATTAACCAGACTCAAAAAGAAAACCTCAGGAAATTCTACAAGGGCAAGAAGTACAAGCCCCTGGACCTGCGACCCAAGAAGACTAGAGCCATGCGACACCGGCTCACCAAGCACAAAGAGAAGCTGAAGACCAAGAAGCAGCAGCGGAAGGAGCGGCTGTACCCACTGTGCAAGTATGCAGTCAAGGCCTGAGACGACAATGACAATAAAGTACAAAACTGACTGGCAAAAAAAAAAAAAAAAAAAAAAAATCACTTCTAATGATGATGATAGAGGACTTTAAGGAGGACATAAATAACACTCTCAAAGAATTTGAGGAGAACACAGGTAAACAGGTAGAAGCCCTTAAAGTGGAAACACAAAAATCCCTTAAAGAATTACAAGAGAACACAACCAAACAGGTGAAGGAATTGAACAAAGCCATCCAGGACAGAAAAATGGAAGTGGAAACAAACAAGAAATCATAAAGGGAGACTACGCTGGAGATAGAAAACCTAGGAAAGAAATCAGGAGTCATAGACACAAGCATCACCAACAGAATACAAGAGATAGAAGAGAGAATCTCAGGTGCAGAAGATACCATAGAAAATACTCAACCGTCAAAGAAAATGCAAAATGCAAAAGGTTCTTAACACAAAACATCCAGGAAATCCAGGACACAGTGAGAAGACCAAACCTAAGGATAATAGGTATAGATGAGAGTGAAGATTCCCAAATTAAAGGGCCAGTAAATATCTTCAACAAAATTATAGAAGAAAACTTCCCTAATCTAAAGAACAACATGCCCATAAACATACAAGAAGCCTATAGAATGCCAAATAGACTAGACCAGAAAAGAAATACCTCCCATTGCATAATAATCAAAACATCAAGTGCAAAGAAAGAATATTAAAAGCAGTAAGGGAAAAAGGCCAAGTAACATATAAAGGCAGACCTATCAGAGTTACACCAGACTTCTCACCAGATATTATAAAAGCTAGAAGATGCTGGACAGATGTCATACAGACCCTAAGAGATCACAAATGCCAGCCCAGGCTACTATACCCAGCAAAACTCTCAATTATCATAGATGGAGAAACCAAGATATTCTGTGACAAAACCAAATTTACACAGTATCTTTCCACAAACCCAGCATTACAAAGGATAATATCAGGAAAGCTCCAATACAAGGAGGGAAATTATACCCTAGAAAGAGCAAGAAAGTAATCCTCTTCTGTTGAGATCTGCTCAGGCCCACGTTCTCAGGGGAGGGGGGGGGAGCGGAGGGGGATGCCTCAGACTGCTCTATCAATCATTGTTGGAACCCTAACTGCCAAAAGCCTTGGGGGCTAAATTATTAGAGCCTGCACTGCCCCAAGCTGCTCTGGTCCGAGGGTAGGGGTTCAGCAAGAGAGACAGTGAGGATAGACTCGAAGAAAGGAGACCAGAGTGTGATTCAATCCCGTTTATTCTTCAGTCTCTCTTCTTCTCTCCAAGTCCCAAGTTGTGAGTTCCTAGTCCCTAGTTCCTAGTCCCTAGTGCCTCCAAGTTCCAAGCTTCTTTCCAAATTCCCTTCCAAGTGCCCAATACTTAATAATTTCTTCTGTCTGCCTCTCACCTTTTATATGTCTCACTTCTAAGCCACGCCTCTAAGTCATGCCCTTAAGTCACGCCCTTAGGTCTTATCTCTAAATCACACCTTAAGTCAGGCCCTTAAGTCTGGCTCTAAATCATACCTTTAAGTCTCACACACTGAAGGGAAGATCCTGGGTATCTAAAACAAGATGTTATCAGAGTGTGCTCAGCTGTTGTAGGCTGTTATAATCAAGCCTCTTGTCAGGGTATATGGCTTCAGATGGCTGCACGGATGATAGCCGCCTTCTGTCAGCTCCCCACACTCTTCCAACAAATCCAAAAGAAGATAGCCACACAAAGATAATTTTACCTCTAATAACAAAAACAACAGGAAGCAACAATCACTGTTCCTTAATATCTCTTAACATCAATGGACTCAATTCTCCAATTAAAAGACATAGGCTAATTGACTGGATATATAAACAGGACCCAGCATTTTGCTGCATACAGGAAACCCACCTCAGTGACAAAGACAGACTCTACCTTAGAGTAAAAGGCTAGAAAACAATTTTTTTTGGCAAATAGTCCTAAGAAACAAGCTGGAATAGTCATTCTAAAATCTCCAGCCTGAGAACACAAAGGGAGGGACTCATGGCTCCACCTGTATAGGTAGTTGAGGGTGGTCTTGCCAGGCATCAGTGGAAGTGGAGGGCCTTGGTGCCTGAAAATTTAGATTCCCTAGTGTTGGGGAATTTGAGATCATGGAAGACAGAAATGGGAGGATGGTGGGAGCATACCCTCATAGAAACTCCCAGAATTACATGGATTAGACATGACAGAGGCAGGCCACCAGAAGACTAGATTCCAGAATTCAAATAAAAAATTATCGTGATACTAAAATTTGTTTTGAGAATTGTATATTGCAGAATACACAGTCTTGGTGTATCTACTCATCAAGCAAGCTGGGCAGACCTGCTCAAACCTCTGATGTCCTGGGATTTCAGCTGGACGCAGTGAAGACACAGCATCAGAGGCTTATCAATTTACTCTTCCCTCTGCCTCTCTTCGAATATCTCAATGCCCATAATCAGCTTGAAGAAGTTAATGAAGAGTCAGCACCCCTATTCCCTGGGCTTGGAGAGTAAGGTGCTTAATATTGGGCTGTCTTTCTAGGGAAAAGTAGTGGTTTTGTTGGAACAGGGAGGATTAGCTAGGATTTATTGCATAGCCATAACCTATTGGTAGAAATCTGTACAATTATTATCAAGATGAAGTTAGCCAGGTGGTGGTGGTGCTCGCCTTTAATCCCAGCACTTGGGAGGCAGAGGCAGGCGGATTTCTGAGTTCGAGGCCAGCCTGATCTACAGAGTGAGTTCCAGGACAGCCAAGGCTATACAGAGAAACCCTGTCTCGGAAAAAAAAAAAAAAAAAAAAAAAAAAAAAAAAAAGATGAAAAAAAAGATGAAGAAGAGCTGATGGGGATTGCAACTCCATAGGAAGAACAACAATATCAATGAACCAGAGCTCCCAGGGACTAAACCACCAACCAAAGAGTACACATGGAGGGACCCATGGCTCTGGTTGCATATGTAGCAGAGGATGGCCTTATCTGGCATCAATGGGAGGGGAGGCCCTTGGTCCTGTGGAAGCTTGATACCCCAGCATAAGGGAATGCTAGAGTAGTGAGGTAGGAATGGGGGTGGGATGGGGGAGAGCACCCTCATAGACTCAAAGGGGATGGAATGGGAAGTTTGTGGAGGGTAAACTGGGAAGGGGGACAACATTTGAAATGTTAATAAATAAAACAACCAAACAAACAAACAAAAAAAAGAGTGTACAATTGGTCCCTACAGATGTGTACCTTTTGTGGTTGAATATTTTGTTGACTGATTTTAAAATCCAAATACCTAAGTGAATCTCTTATTTGTATTTTTCCTGGAGCAATCTGTAACCCCCAGCATGGCAGAATTCTTTGTGTTTCCTTAAACATTTTCTCTAAAGCATTTTCGTCAGAATCAGCCAACAAACTGTCATCCATATAATGATAAATGATAGACTGAGGAAATTGCCTACAAATTATTTCTAATGGTTGTTGCACAAACTATTGACATAAAGTTGGACTATTTAACATTTCCCGTGGAAGTACTTTCCAGTGATATCTTTTTATTGGACCACTGTTGTTCAGAGTAGGTACTGAGAAAGCAAACCTTTCTCCATCCCACTCATGCAAGGATATTGTGAAATAGCAATCTATCAAGTCAATTACTACTATAGACCATGATCTCAGTAACAAAGATGGTAAAGGAAGTCCAGGTTGTAAAGAACCCATTGATTGAATAACTTTGTTGCCCTTAAATCAGTTATTGTCTTCCATTTTCCTGATTTCTTTTTTACAACAAACACAGGGGAACTCCATGGACTGGTAGACTCTTCAATATGTTGAGCCTCCAGCTGATCTTTACCAGTTGTTCACGTGCCTGAAATATTTCTTTTGTTATGGGCCACTGCTCTTTCCATGCAGGTCTATTCGATAACCAGTTTAGGGGCAAGGCTGTTAGTATGTCAGCAGTAGCCCGTTTCATACATTTAAAAACTCAATCCCTGTGATGTCTTGTGTTTAGATAATGGGCACAGCTTTTAATTGCTTTCTATCACCCATATCAGTAGCTTCCCCAAGGAGCATCCATAATTTCCTCATTCGCTGTCCTTAGAATTGCAGGAATGTGAATTTGAGTGCACCATTATTGTAAAAGATCCATTCCCCATAAATTTGTGAGTATATCAGCCACATAAGGTTTCAACTTCCCTGTTTGCCCTTCAGGTCCCACACATTTAGTCCATAGGACACATTGTCTTATTTCTGACAATTTGCCAATTTCTATAAACTATGTGTAAACCTTCTGAAGTGGCCAATCTGGATTCAAAGACTTTTGGGAAACTATACTAATGTCAGCTCCTGTATCCACCAAACCTTCCATTTCAACACTGTTCATTTGTATCATTAGTTTGGGTCTCTGATCATTAACCACTTTTGCCAGAACACACGTTTTTCCAGTACTCCCCAAAGCCCTTGTTCTTTCTACCTGTGCAGCCTTGCCCTTGATGTAAGGAAACAACAGCTGAACAACTCTACCCCCTACATTAATTTGCATCTCCTTTTTTTACATATACCATAATTTTAATTTCTTGCTATCTCCACCTACTATACCTGAATGTACAATAAATTGTTGAAAAGTTAATCCACGTTTTCCCAAGATTATCCCCACTGTCCCTAAAGGTAAAGGAGCATAAATACCAGTCATTAATTTGTAACATTCAAGTTTTGGGTATAGTGATGTGTTTATAAAAAGATAAAGAGAAGCCGGGCGGTGGTGGCACATGCCTTTAATCCCAGCACTTGGGAGGCAGAGGCAGGTGGATTTCTGAGTTCGAGGCCAGCCTGGTCTACAGAGTGAGTTCCAGGACAGCCAGGACTACACAGAGAAACCCTGTCTGGAAAAACCAAAAAAAAAAAAAAAAAAAGTTAGACAATCAGACAGGTAAGGTAATACCATTACTCAGGACTCTGAGAAAGGAAGATGGGAGAATTGGAAATTCAAGGAATGTCTGGCTTATACAACAAGTTAAAAGCCAACCTGTGCAATTTAGTAAGACAAAAAAGAAGGGCAGGGCTGTGTGGCTCGGTGGTCGAGCACTTGCCTGGCATGCATACTAAGAAACTGGGTTTGATTCCCCCATACCACACACACAAAGACTAAAATGGAAAGTGTCACATTTTAATACTTTGAACATTTTATAAAAGTTAAAAAATATTATATGTATTTTACCACAATAAGAAACAAATTTAGGGCTGTGACTAAAGTTGAGTTGCTGATTGTTTGCTTAGCATGTGTAAGGCCTCAAGTTCAATTCCAACACACATGCACACACACACACACAGAAAGAGAGGTTTTAAAAACTAATGGTTTTTATTGAGAGAATGCATACATATTCTGACAAACATTGGCCAGAGTGAGCTGTGGCCATTTCCAGATGGTGGAAGTCCAGAGAATAGTCTGTATTGTACATTTGCACATTCCCACAATGGCTGATGATGAGCATGTAATCTTGTAATCATAAAATGATTAGAGCTGGGCGGTGGTGGTGCACGCCTTTAGTCTCAGCACTTGGGAGGCAGAGGCAGGCGGATTTCTGAGTTCGAGGCCAGCCTGGTCTACAGAGTGAGTTCCAGGACAGCCAGGACTACACAGAAAATCCCTGTCTCGAAAAACAAAAAACAAACAAACAAAAAAAGATATTTAGTTTTGATTTTCTTGCCCACTTGGTACCTCCCGGCTGACCAAAGGAAGAGGGCTCATATTGTTTGCTGCAGGGCCTCAAGATGACAGGTGCCACTGTTTGTTTCCCAATGACAAGATGTTACCTTGTATGTCTTTCTTAGATCTACAATTCTAGGACCAATGTTTGCCCTTTCCACAGCAGCTACAATACCCCAGAAGCCTTTGTGGCTCATAGCTACCAGAACCTGCTTGTTCTCTACAATTGTCATATTCTCTAGAGTCAATGTACCTGTTATTTTGAGCTCTGAATCTTCTACCCTTACAATTTCTTTGGTAATGGCCAAATTTTCCACAATAAAAGCATTGGGCATTTTGACTCCTAAGACTTCTAGCTATGATCTGCCCTGTGATGTTGGCATGATGTTCCTAAGAGCCAATTGCAGTTGTCTCTCTTATCCATTTGTCTATCAGGGTTCCTTGTGTTTTCAATGGTCTGATTGTTCTTACATTCAGTATTCACATTTTCAAATGCCAAGATCTCTATCAATGACTGTCTGGGTCTGATATGGCTCTTTTTACAGCTGAACCCAATCTCTGTAAGAAATCAGTAAAGGCTTCTGTAGGCCCCTGTACTGCCTTAGTAAATTAGAAAGATTTCTTTCCTAGCTCCTCGATCATATCCCAAACTCTTAAAGCTGCAATACATTGCTCATTTATGACATCATCAGATTGGACTTGTTTTTGTAACTCAGCATAACACCCTTTACCAAACAGCTCGTCTTTAGTAACATTTATCCTCCTTGCTATATTATGTTGTTCTACTTTTGTGGCTTCCTGCCTCCACCACAACAACCATTGTAATTATTGACCAGCTTCTAGCACACCTGACACCAATCCCTTCCAATCTTAGGGAATAACCCTATTCTGCGTAGCCCAAGTATCTAACATTTGTTTAACAAATGGAGAATGCAAGCTATATAATACAATAGCCTCTTTAAAATGCTTTAGATCTAGCATTTCTATTGGATGACAAGTCAGCTCATTCTAAGCATGACCACCATCTTAGCAGAGACTGAGAAGGCTGCAGTTGCCTGTGTAGCTCCAGGTAAATCCTCTGGTGGTGAACTTGGCTGAACATAATCCACTGATCCTGTCTGTATGCCTCCTGCTCTTCCCAGCCCCTTGTCTCATGGAAGTACTCTGGGCACCTGGCAGTGAAGGTGTGTGGAGCAGGGTGGGGCAGCAGTTTGCCTTCTGTCCTAGTTTTCTTCCCCTCTTGCATCATGCAGTAAATTCTTGGTCTCAGACACTAAGCCTGAACCCTGATGTTCTCCTCCCACTAGCTTTTTTTGCTTTCCAAGCACTTCTGTCTCTACCTGCAAACTCTCTAAGTGCAAAGCCAACTCTGCAATCCATTCTAACACAAGAGAATTGAGTGAACCTTCTGAGTTTTCAGCTTTCCCTCCAATCTTTCCCAGAATGGTATACATAAAGACTGTTAGTATTCTGTCTAAACTCCACCTCCACAGTTACCTAGCAACAGCCAGGTATGCTCCTCCCCACAATTGCCTGGCAATAGCCAGGTGGGCCTGGCCCACTATAAAAGAGGCTGCTTGCCCCCTCCTCTCTCTCTCTCTTACCCTCTTACCCTCTTACTCTCTTACTCTCTTGCCTCTAGCTTCTCTGTCCCCTCCCCCCTCCCCCCTTCCCTTCCTCTCTCTTCACGTGGTCATGGCCTGCCTCTACTTCTCACTCTCTGCCTTTACTACCCTCCTGGCTCCCCTCCTCATGCCCTCAATAAACTCTGTTCTTTACTATACCAGTGTGTGACTGGTCCCTCACAGGAAGAGATGCCTCTGCATGGGTCCGCTGAGACATCCCTTCCCCATACCTCTCCACACACCCATAGAACATACTCTCTTTATCTCTTTACCTTTATTTTATTTTATTTTTTATTTTTTATTTATTTATTTATTTTTGGTTTTTCGAGACAGAGTTTCTCTGTGTAGCCCTGGCTGTCCTGGAACTCACTCTGTGTTCATCAGCACACCAATCTGTACATGTGTTGTAGGAAATATTAAAGTAGTGGCACCATCCTGAGTTATCGCAGGCTACTCTCAGGCCCCGGTGACCCCACTGCCTCCATGGCTAGCCTCAAGTAGTGACCACCCATCTCGATGTTCTCTTGAGGCAGATTCTGCTCACATTCCCAGCCATCCACCCCCTGTGGTCACTGGTCCCAAATCCCCTTAACCCAGTAAATCAAAACTCTTGAAGCTTATAATTAATCAGTCAGATTTATATATCAATAAATTCTCAATTCCACATGATGCCCGCACAATAATTTCAGAGCCAAATGATAATGGTACAAGCTGCCCACCTAGGTTAGACAAGTCATCCCAATTATTCTATCCTTTATGATATACATTGCTACCTGTGGCTATTTAAAGCCACTCAGAATCTGGATCATCTTCCTCCTCTTCCTCCTCCTCCTCCTCCTCCTCCTCCACTTTCCTTCCTTCTCTTTCTGCATCCTCTCTCTCCTCCTTCCCTTCCAAACTTTTCAGCTCCACCTTCCCTTCCACTGCCCAATCACCGGCTCTAGCCTTTAATTTACAAGTAAAGGTAGAGAAAAGGTTCACAAGAAGTCACCTGAGTACATGACTCATTCCTCTTGGTCCAGACAGCCCCTCCTGGGAAAGCAAAATTAACATCAAAACACAAACAGCACCAGGGCCATCCATCACATACATTTTCAAGTGTATGAAACCAAAACAAAACCTTTTCTTTCACTTTTTTACTTTTGGGGATTGAATCCAAGGTCTCTACCCTGGTTGGAATCTAAGGTCTCTATTGCAAGGCTGCCTCTAAACCAGAAAGACAGAAATTAAAGAAAGATTTGTTCAAGATCAACCCTGAGAAAAATAGATTTCTCTGTCTCCGCCTGTGTGTGTGTGTGTGTGTGTGTGTGTGTGTGTGTGTGTGTGTGTGATGTAAATGGTTTTTGTAGGACCCTAAGAAATTCAAGTGATGCAAAGGATAGAAAGTGATGCAAAAGATACCTTGGGTCTTACTCTCTTCCAAAGTCAATCTGAACCTGGGACCTAGCTTCCAGAGCCAACATTTGCATTTCTTAATGTATTAATTTCTTAATGCTTAATGTAGTACTTTTCTGCAAGCTGTACAGAGGCTGTTTGTTCAAATTTAGAATAGTTGGCAAACACCAGGCAGTGGTGGTGCACGCCTTTAATCCCAGCACTTGGGAGGCAGAGGCAGGTGGATTTCTGAGTTCGCGAGGCCAGCCTTGTCTACAGAGTGAGTTCCAGGACAGCCAGAACTACACAGAGAAACCCTGTCTTGAAAAACCAAAAAAAAAAAAAAAAAAAGGAAAGAAAGAAAGAAAGAAAAAGAATAGTTGGCAAAAGGAGTGGAAAGGGTTGGAAGGGAGAAGAAGAAAAGGGGCAACTCTATTCACTCTATCTTTTTGTGTTTGTGGTCTTCCTCCTCCTCCTTCTCCTCTCCCTCTCTCTCTGTTTTGTTTGAGATATGGTTTCTCTGTGTAGCCCTGGCTATACTGGAACTCACTCCGTGATCAGGCTGGCCTTGAACTCACAGAGATCTACCTGCCCCTGGCTCCTGAGTGCTGGGATTAAAGGCCTTCACCACACTGGCTAGCATCCATCTACTCTGTTATGGCACCACAGAGTTATACCTGCAGCCCCTAAAACAGAACTCATTCTGTGTTGTGAAAAACTAGGAAATCTAGGAAAACTGAAATCAAATTAAATTTTTTTGAAACAGCCTGTGTATTCCAAACTGTCCTCAAATTCATATGCAGAGAATAACATTGAACTCCTGATTCTCCTGAGTCAGCCTTCTGAGTGCTGGCTTTACAGATGAGAGATCACATTTGGTTTATGCTGTGCTGGGGACTGTACCCAGGGCTGGCTTTGTGCGTTGCAGGCAAATGTTCTACCCATATCCGCCTTACAACTTAATTAAACTAAAAATCAATGACATCTAGAAAACTCTCAAATATTTATAAATTAAACTGTGCATGTTAAAACGATTCATACGTTAAAAAAGAAATTAGATTGGCTAGCCCACAGCGGCTATCCCAGTCCTCTTTGGAGAGTGAGGCAGTAGAAGCACTGTGCGTTTTGAGGTCAGCCTAAGTTACACAGTGAATTCCAGGCCAGCCTAGGCTATAGTTGAGGTACTCTCAAAAAAGACAGAGAGAGAATTGTAGCTGCCTGCTGCCACGGACAAACTGGATTCACCTGAAAGGAGAGCTGGACATGAAAAGGGGAGACAGAGAGGTGAGAGAAGCATGAAGCCAAGACAAAGTTTTCTGATCAAGGCAAGGCTCAGAGTGTAATATTCCGCTCTTGTATATATAGAGAAAGTCCCACTGACCCCATCCTTTGTTTCAGCTGGATTATGTCGCAAGGCAAGCTCAGTGGGCAGTCTATTCTTCTAAGTTCCTGTAGGAAGTTGTACCTGCAGCCAAGGTGGATAACTCCGCTTAGGTCCTATTACTAGGTCTATTGTGGTAAACAAGGTCTTTCCAGCCTGCTCAAGGCTGGGGGAGGGGGGGAATGGGGCACAGAGAATATTTGTGTTATCTTTTGTCTTTTTCTTACTAGAGATAGCACTCAAGGTCTTACAATGTGGTAAGCCAAGCCACAGCCCCAGTCTTAGGAAACATCTTGAGTTAAATGAAAACGAAAACACAGTCTACCTAATTTGTAGGATGCCGTTGAGTTGAAGTGTACCTGCTTTTAGAGAATTGCATAGCATTAAATGCTTACATTAGGAAAGGAGAAAGGTCAATGACCCCATCCTCTGTGTTGGCTGGTTCTGTGAGAATTTGACACAAGCTAGAGTCATCAGAGATAAAGGAGCCTCCCTTGAGGAACTGCCTCCATGAGATCCAGCTGTCAGGCATTTTCTCAATTAGTGATCAAGGGTAGAGAGCCCAGCTGATTGTGGGTGGTGCCCTCCCTGGTGTTAGTTGTTAGAAATCTGACCCCAGTAAACAGACCACTCCAGACCACTCGGTTCCAAGGGGGAGGAGGTTTATTCAGGAGCTAGGGCAAAGGTGGGGAGAATAAAGTGGAAGGATAAGAGAGAAGAGAAGTAGAGACCGGCCATGACCACTTGGAGAGAGAGGAAGGGGGGAGGGGACAGAGAGGCAAGAGGGTAAGAGAGTAAGAGATTAAGAGAGTGAGGAGGGGGCAAGCCACCCCTTTTATAGTGGGCCAGGCCTACCTGGCTGTTGCCAGGTAACTGTGGAGGTAGCGTTTAGACAGAATACTAACACCTGGGCTGGTGGTCCTGGGTTCTATAAGAAACCAAGCTGAACAAGCCAGTAAGCAGCACCCCTCTATGGCCCCTGCATCAGCTTCTAATTCCAGGTTCCTGCCATTTAAATTCCTGGCCTGAGTTCCTTCAGTGATGGAAGATGAAATAAACTGTTTTCCCGCTTCTTCAAGTTTCTTTCAGTCATGGTGTTTACCACGGCAATGGAAGGCAAGCTAAGACAGCGACTGTACTAGGAAATTAGAAAAGGGGATACAATAAACCCAAAGCAAGAAGGAAATAATAAAGACAGAAATCAACGGCACAAAAAAGCTAGCTCTCTGAAAGGATCAGTAAAACTGAGGAGCTTCTAACCACATTGACAAAGAAACCAACTAAAATCAGAAGGTTGAGCTCCTGCGGAAGTATCCTACTTGGAAAGCCGCAGACCACCCAAGATGCCACAGGTAGGTTTGAACAGCCACATTGAACTACTTGAAAACTTCCCATTAAGAACACAAAAGACAAACCGTTCCCTTTTGGGGGGGGGGGGGTACTCCTGTAGTTCCACACCTGGGGGTGATGGCAAGAGGATCAGAATGTGAAGGTCATTCGTTCAAGGCCAGCCTGGGATATGTGGGACCCTGCTTTTAATGAATGAGTGAATCAATGAATGAATGAATCATATATAGGTAAATAAGAAAAAACATCACCCACAACAAAAAATACTGTTTCAAGAATGAAAACTGGTAGGCATCCTTAGTCCAATGGTACAGAGAGTGAGATGTTAGGGTCAATCCCCAGTAACGAGAGGAGGGTACTAGGCATGTTGTTACAAGCCTGCAATCCCAAGCACTCAAGACACTATAAGGCAGGAAGATTGTTAAAAGTTCTAGGCCAGCCTGGGCTATGTAGCAAACCCTGTCTCAAAAAAAAAATAAATAAATAAAAAATAAAAAACTGGGGGGGGGGGGGGGGAAGACACGCATGTATTTGGAAAGAGTTGCCATAAGGGGTGTTCCCCAAATCGGGAACTGAACTTGAGTTTTCTGTTTGAGCAGCCAGTGCTCTTAACCACTGAGCCATCTCTCCAGCCCCTCCCCTTTTTTTGAGATAAGGCCTTTCTAAACTGTCTGAGAGCATTTGCAGCCCCCTGAAACTGTACTGCCAGGCCCACTTTACTTTTGTAATTTCTTATAACATTAAACATTAACCATGTAACCCAATATAAGCCAGTTTCACAGCCGTGCTAAGGGTTTGACACAGGGCCTTGCATATACTAGGCAAAATCTCTGTCCCAGAGCTTCTGGCCCAGCATGTGTTGTGTTCTGTTCTGTTTCTGCTCGCTCGCTCATGCTCTCTCTCTCTCTCTCTCTCTCTCTCTCTCTCTCTCTCTCTCTCAGATTTATTTATTTGTTTGTTTGTTTGTTTTTCAAGACAGGGTTTCTCTGTTCTGGAACTCACTCTGTAGACCAGGCTGGCCTCGAACTCAGAAATCCGCCTGCCTCTGCCTCCCAAGTGCTGGGATTAAAGGCGTGTGTGCCACCACTACCCGCAGATAGATTTATTTATTTATTTTTTTAATGTATGTAAGTACACTGTAACTGTCTTCAGACACACCAGAAGATCCCATTACAGATGGTTGATAGCCACCATGTGTTTGCTGGGAATTGAACTCAGGACCTCTGAAAGAGTAGTCAGTGCTCTTAACTACTGAGCCATCTCTCCAGCCCCCTGTATTTCTTTTTTGATCTTTTGAGACAGAAACTACATCTCACTATGTAGTTCAGGCTGACCTGGAAGTCACCATGTAGACAAGCTGGCCTCAATCCTGTGGTGATTCTCCTGGTTCTACCTCCCTAAATGGTAGAATTACAGACGTACACCACACATTTGGCTTGCTGTATGTTTTTTTTTTTTTAAACTGGTAATGTTTTTAAACTCTACATTGATTGGAACATGCCTAACTTGCCCCTTGAGACAGATCACTCTGACTTTTGGCCAGATAGCAGATTCAAGGTTGAGAACATCCAAGTAGCTGGGTCAGTCCCAAGGCTGGTGGAGCATTGCAGGTGACGGAGACAGATGGTGGGGCCTCAGCCAAGGCTGCATCAAGAGAAGAAGAAGAAAGGTGGGGGTAGTGGGAGTTCTTAGCCACTCTGCTTTATGCTCTCAGTGGGTTGGGCTTCCAGCCACCCACCTAGGGAATCTTTGGCTCCACAAATGAAAGGTACACACACATTGGCTTTTTTTTTTAATATGCCATCTAGCTCAATGGCTGGGCACTTCTAATTCTCTGTCTGCTACTGTAGGCCAAATCAGAGAAGTGGCCAGTGGCCACTTACCCCAAATCTCACATGATTGGTTGGCTTTATCTCCCACCACTCCTGCAACCATCTACATCCCACTACTTCACAGAGATTTCTTTCTCCTTCCACCTGTATCCTAGCCTCAGCAACTCTAAGAGTCCTGCCCTGTCTTCCTTTGCCCAACCATTGATTGGCCACTGGCATCTTTATTGATCAATCAAAAACCAACTGGGGACAAGACCTTTAGCGTTTGGACATGATTCCTTTTTTTTTTTTTTTTTTTTTTTTTTGGTTTTTGGAGACAGGGTTTCTCTGTATAGCCCGGGCTGTCCTGGAACTCACTCTGTAGACCAGGCTGGCCTCAAACTCAGAAATCTGCCTGCCTCTGCCTCCCAAGTGCTGGGATTAAAGGCGTAAGGCGTGCGCCACCACCGCCCGGCTGACATGCAGATTCCTGATGGAATCAAAGCATTAGAACCCATCTCCAACAGGTGGGTCCAAGGAAACCACAGCCAACTTTTAATCCTTGCCAGTGCTCAGAAGGCAGAGGCAAGATCTTTTCTGTGATGTGAAGGCCAGCCTTGTCTACATAGGAAGTGCCAGGCTAGCCAGAGCTATGCAGTGAGACATTATCTTAAAGCAAACTACCATATTAAAAAGGGCTGGGGATGTAGCTTAACCAATATAACACTTGCCTTGCCTAGTGATTGTAAGGTCCTGAGTTCAATCACCAGTGCTGGGGGTGCAGTGGGGGGGGGGGGAGAGAAAGGAATTTTTAAAAAAGGAAATAAGGAATTCCCTTAGAGTAATTGAGCCAGGCTGGTGGTACTCACCTGCAGTCTTTAGCACTTGAGAGACAGAGGTAAAAGAATTGGGAGTTCAAACATTTAGCTATGTAACAAAATTGAGGCTAGTGGGCTACATAAAATCCGGTCTCAGAGAACCACATTGCCAATCACACCTTAAGACTACCATAATTCCTGATATCAGGATGTTTGCAAGAACTAGCAAATCCAGGGGCCAGAGAGATGACTTAGTGGTTAAGTACTATCCTTCCAGAGGACCTGGGGTTCCTAGCACCCATATTATGTTGCTCACAACAACCTGTAACTCCAGTTTCAGGGGATCTGATTCCCTCTGACCTCTGTCTACCAGACTAAACACAAGTAGTGCACAAAACCGCACACAATCACACAGGCATTCGTGCACGTACACAATTTTTGCTTGTTTTTTTTTTTTCTTTTCTTTTTTTTGTTTTTTTTTTTTTTTGTTTTGTTTTTGTTTTTTGTTTTTGTTTGTTGTGTTTTTTTTTTTTTGGTTTTTTGTGTTTTTTGTGTGTTTGTTTTTGTCTTTTTGAGACAGGGTTTCTCTGTATAGCCTTGGCTGTCCTGGAACTCACTCTGTAGACCAGGCTGGCCTGGAACTCAGAAATCTGCTTGCCTCTGCCTCCCAAGTGCTGGGACTAAAGGTATGCGCCACCACTGGCCAGCTTAATTTTTCTTTTGAGAAAGAGTCTCACTATGTAAGTAACTCTGGCTATCCTGGAACTCACTAAGTAAATCTACCTGCTTCTGCCTCCAGAGATCTGAGTTTAAAGGCAAACACCATCACACCCAGTTAAAAATAAATCTTTTTCGCCGGGCGGTGGTGGCGCCTGCCTTTAATCCCAGCACTTGGGAGGCAGAGGCAGGTGGATTTCTGAGTTCGAGGCCAGCCTGGTCTACAGAGTGAGTTCCAGGACAGCCAGGGCTACACAGAGAAACCCTGTCTCGAAAAACCAAAACCAAAATAAATAAATAAATAAATAAATCTTTTTTTTTTTTTAAAAAGAATTTAAATTTCTCATGGATTTTAAAATGAAGAACAGTAACACAAAGTGAGCACATGGCTCATGCTTGTAATTCTAGCACTTGTGTGTATGTAGCAAGACTGGTGAGTTCTTAGAGCACATCCCTGTAATTCCAGCACTCAAGAGATCAAGGCAGTAGAATCGTGAGTTCCAGGCCACTGAGAACTGTATAGCTAGACCTTAAATAATAAAAACCAATAAGTAGGCCTGGAGAGATGGCTCAGAGGTTAGGAGCACTGGCTGCTCCTCTAAAGAATTCAGGTTCAATTCAGCATCCACATGACAGCTCACAATTGTCTGCAACTCCAGTTGCAGGAGATCTATGGCACTAGGCATGCACATGATGGCGTATTTATACATACTGGCAAAACACTCATATACAACAAAAGAAAATAAATCTTAAAAAAAAAAAAAAAAAAAAAAAAACAGTAAGCTGGGTGGTGGTGGCACACAGATTTTAATCTCAGCACTTGGGAGGAAAAGGGAGGTGCATATCTGTGAGTTCAAGGCCAGTCTGATCTACAAATCGAGTTCCAGGACAGCCAGGGCTCCATGGAGAAACCCTGTTTCAAAACAGAAGTGGAAGTTTCTGGTTGTGTCATGTGATGGACATTCATGTGTTTTTCTGAGGCAAGACCCAAGGGAGGACACAGGATATTTGGAGAGAGTATAAATAGGACTCAGCGGACAGTGATGTTTAGTTTAGGTAGCCTTGCAACACTTCACTGGTCTCAAGTCTTTGATGATCTTCGATTTGTTGAGAGAGGCACGGCAGAGAATTTCTCCTGGCGTTACTCATGCTGACTTGTGCTGGCGGAGGCCTAGCAATGTCTACTAGTTTGTACACTGCTGGTGATTTGTGTTTGGTAATCTGACACTACTGCACTGCTGGTATGCTGACAAACAGAGATTGGAATTGCCCCAAAGAACTATTTCTAAACAGGTCCACATCCCCTTGTCTTATTTACCATCGTTTCTCCCCTACCTCTGGATAGTGGGCTAGAAGGGACTTGAACCATTTGAGAACCCTTATTAAAAGTAGGTTTTGAAAAATGTAAGCCTACACAAAACCATCACACACACACCCCGCAAAAAAAAAAAAAAAAAAAAAAAGACAAGCGTGGGTCACTATGGCGTCTTTGAATCTTGATTGCCTGCTATACCTTTACTTGAAATAGAGTCTACCCTATTACAACAGTGTCCCTGCTGCAAGATGTTGTCCATATCCCTGACAGGACTGTGTGTTCATGTCACACATGTTTTATCTTCTTTAACAGGGAAAATTAAAACCTAAAGTCAAAGTTGATTTTGCATGAGTGTGTGTACAAATGCACACATATATGGAGGTCAGAGGTCAGAGGTCAGTCTCAGGCATTGTTCCTCAGGAACTGTCTGTCTACCTTGTTTTTATGAGATGGGGTCTCTCCCTGAACTGGGAACTTGCTGTTGTGGTTAGACTGGCTGGCCAGAGATCTTCCCGTGTCCACCTCCCTAGGGATGGGATTACAAGCACACGCTATCATGCCTGGCTTTTTACATGGGTTCTCAGGGTTGAACTCAGTCCTTCGTGCTTATATGGCAAGCATTTCACCCACTTAGCTATCTCCAGAGCTCCAAGTTAGAGTTTTAAAAGAAGAAAGTCCTTATTTGCAAAGCCACTTATCATCTTGTGGGAAACTAACGTGAAACTACTAAGCCAGATGCTTAGGCTCACCTTCCCCCTTAAGTTCATTGGTTCTTTATGCACTAATTTTAATTTAGGGGAGAAATATCTATACCTTTGTATATCTCCTCAGGGGTTTCAAGGATAGGCCAGGGGAGTGTGGCCAAGATGCACAGGTGTTTATTTTTCTGTGTACCAAGAAATTAAGGGGAAAATAGCTCAGTCAAGTACTGATACACGCGGCTCTCCGTTTCTTTAGTCTGCGCATGTGCAGAGTGTGTTCTTGTGCTCGTGGATAGGTTCCTTCACTCTCTGGCATCACACTTGACATTCTAAGTTCTCCTTAGGAAGGCACAGCCTTC
Organism: Arvicanthis niloticus; assembly: GCF_011762505.2. Taxonomy (NCBI): domain Eukaryota; kingdom Metazoa; phylum Chordata; class Mammalia; order Rodentia; family Muridae; genus Arvicanthis; species Arvicanthis niloticus. Next base: position 6,873,382 of record NC_047679.1, read on the forward strand.
TTAGAGGATCCCAGCTACTTCTCATTTACTTCAACTTGGAAACAGGGGTACCAACTAAGGAGCAGAGTGTTGTCCAGGCAGCACGATACCATCCAGAACGAAATCAGGGTTCCTCTTGGAAGGCAGAGGCAGAAACAGAGGCAGAGAGGCAGCAGCTGTTCCCGTGGCCCACGTTGAGGCTGCAGGGGAGAGAAGAACCAGTAGATGTGCGCCATATCCAGAAAAATAAGGAAGCAGCTAGTGGACAGAGTGAGGTAGTAGAGAATTGTCGGAGGGGCTCTCTGCTCACACCCTGGCAGGATGGAAGGAGTAAGGGAAGGGGAGGGTTAGCTTTTGTGACAACTACTATTATATGACCTTAGGAACCATGGAATCACCAAATGGCACTAGATAGATAATTTAGTTATAACTCCTTAACTTTTTTTTTTCTTAAGATTCTATTTTATGTATGTGAGTACACCATCGCTGTCCTCAGACACATCAGAAGAGGGCACCGGATCCCATTACAGACGGTTGTGAGCCACCATGTTGTTGCTGGGAATTGAACAGCTTCCTAACCACTGAGCCATCTCTCCAACCCCAACTCCTTAATTCTTAACTGCTCAGAGGTTAAGTATTCTTTACTTTCTTTTTTTCTTCATTTTTTGAGACAGGATCTCCTTGTAGGCTAAGCTGGCATCTAGTTCATGGCAATCCTCTTGCCTCAACTTACCGTACCACTGCCTGCTACCCAGCAAATGTCTTTTCTTTTTTTTTTTCCTTTTTATTTTATTTTTATTTATTTATTTATTTATTTATTTATTTATTTATTGGTTTTTCCGAGACAGGGTTTCTCTGTGTAGCCCTGGCCGTCCTGGAACTCACTCTGTAGACCAGGCTGGCCTCGAACTCAGAAATCCACCTGCCTCTGCCTCCCAAGTGCTGGGATTAAAGGCATGCGCCACCACCTGCGCAAATGTCTTTTCTTTAGCACTTTCTGGGTCCTTTATGATTAGGGTAGCTAGCTAGAAAAGCCAGGGAGGCCTCTGTGGTAAGGCAGGTACTAGAATTGAGTTCTGAGTGAGGCAATAGTGAAGTGAAGAAAGAATCTAGCAGGAAGCTTGGTGCAACAGGCACACAGAGGATGTGGGAGAGTCTTAAAGCCATGGTGGAAACACAGCCTAGCTAATGAGGCTATTACAGTGCTTCACATGAAAGAGGAAGTAAGCTGGGCAGTGGTGCACAGTGGTGCCTTTGATCCCAGCACTTGGGAGGCAGAGGCAGGCGGATTTCTGAGTTCGAGGTCAGCCTGGTCTTCAGAGTGAGTTCCAGGACAGCCAGGGCTACACAGAGAAACCCTGCCTGGAAAAACAAAAAACAAAAAGAAAAAGAAAGAAAGAAAAAAAGAAAGAGGAAGTAAATTCAGCCCACTGGCATTTAAACCTCACCAGAGTGACTAGGTAAATGATGGAGCCATTAAACAAGATGAGGGAGAAGCCTAGAGAGAACAGAGAAGGGCAAAGCATCAAGGAGTACCACACACATCACTTGAATATTATAAACTATTAAGATGCTTAAATATATTAATGAATTTTGGGACAGTGAGGTGCTATAATACACTTCTTTAGTCCAAGCACTTGGGGGACAGAAACAGGAGGATCTCTGTGAGTTCAAGAATAGTCTGGTCTACACAGTGAGAGTTCCAGGACAGCCAGAGCTATGTTAGAAACACCCTGCTTTAAAAGTAAATAAATAAATTTTGGGACAAAAAAACATATAGTCATCTCCATAGAGATAGGTAAGTCAAATTCAGCCTTAATTCAATAATAAAAAATCAAATACAGGGAGCTGGAGAGATGGCTCAGTGGTTAGGAATGTGGACTGCTCATACCAAGAAGCTGAGTTCCACTCCAGCCCACAACAGCATGTATAACTCCAGCCTCAGGGCATCTGATACCCTCTCTTCTGGATGCCTTAGGTACACATACCCACACATACATTTTTAAACTAAATCTTTTTTTAAAAATTCAAAATATTGCCGGGCAGTGGTGGCTCATGCCTTTAATCCCAGCACTTGGGAGGCAGAGGCAGGAGGATTTCTGAGTTCGAGGCCAGCCTGGTCTACAGAGTGAGTTCCAGGACAGCCAGGACTACACAGAGAAACCTTGTCTCGAAAAAAACCAAAAAAAAAAAAAAAAAAAAAAAAAAAAATTCAAAATATCAAGAAAGTAATAACCTTAACACATTCAACATTAATTATTCTGGCATCATGTCTATTGGAGAAATACTGGAAGAATTCACTATTATTTAACATTGTACTGGTTATAGTAATAAAAAATGGGGAGAAAATAAATTAGATATACTAACAAATACAATTAGAAAAAATAAGTTAAGAGTAAATAAATTAGAGATCTAATAATTATAGAAAATAAAACTGTCATTCCTAGCTGATGATATGACTGTGACCATGAGAAATCAAATAAGTAACTGAGAAACTAGTATGAAGTGATAATTCAGTAGCTAAAAATAAAACATATAGAAATCTATAGCTTTCATTCATATATATGTGTGTGTGTGTGTGATGGTAAAAGCATGCCAGGAAGCTTGGCAAAGTACAGCAGGAGATCTAGAGACTCAGTGGACACACACCTGAGACTTAGGTGACTCCCTACTTCCTGCCAGATTCCTGGCCTGGAACATGTGCCATATTCCCCACATAAGGAACCATGACCTGTGACCACATAGGCCCAGAACAGAGTTCTCCATGCTAATGAGGTACCTAGAGGCCCTGAGGGCTTAGCCAATAAGCTTCCCTTCCCAGACATACCTCCCCGAAAAAGGTATTTAATCTCTGGTCCACACTGAGAAGGGGGGTACTGTAAGGTTTGCATCCATTTTCCACGGTGAACAGCCAGTAAACAATATGGACTGTCTCTTTCCTCTACCACTGCCATGGGGAGTGTGCCACAGCTAAATCTCCTATAGAAGGCCTCTCTGTGCTTCCAGCCTCTTCCACCAAGCTAAGGACAATCGCTGCTAAGACAAGGCAGATCTCCTTTCTCCTAGAGAACCTCACAGCCCTGGCCTTGTTGCAGGCCCAGGGACCTCCGAATCAGACCCAGCTTTCCACCATTGCAGACTGTGCTTTCCCACCCCCAGATCAGTGTCTTGGCACTTCCCCGAAGCTCAGAACCAGCAGGGTAGATACTTAGGATAAGTGCAGTCAAACTCCCCTTGTTTGCCTCCTGAGTGGCCAAGCCCTGAGGCAGGCAGAACGCAGACCCACATATAGGTTAAAATATGATGGAGTCATAGCTAGATGGCTCAGTGGGGAAAAGTGCTTGACCTGAGTCTACTCTTCAGAATTCACTACATAAGGGTGACAGAAGACCATCCGTAAGTTGTCCTCTGATCTTGTATGCTATGGTGTGTGTGTGGGTGTGTGTGTGCGTAGAACACAGACAACTAAGCTCACTTAGTGTCTTGCGTTTTTCAAACAGGGACTCATATATCTCAGGTTAGTCTCAAACTTGAAGGATCTATGAAGCCATGAATGAACTTTAACTCCTGGTCCTCCTGACTCCATTCCACAAGTCACTGGGATTACAGGCATTTGCCACTATGCCCTGCCAAGACTATAACTGAGGATAGGGGTGGGGTTGGGTTAATAGGTAGAGGAAAGGGGGAGGAAGGTAATTCTTCTTCTTCTTTTTTTTTTTTTTTGGTTTTTCGAGACAGGGTTTCTCTGTGTAGCCCTGGCTATTCTGAAACTCACTCTGTAGACCAGGCTGGCCTCCAACTCAGAGATCCACCTGCCTCTGCCTCCCAAGTGCTGGGATTAAAGGCGTGCGCCGCCGCCGCCGCCGCCGCCACCACCACCCGGCGAGGAAGGTAATTCTTAACTAAACTTGAACAGTGCAGCAGACATAGGAATTCCTATGCATTTCCTGTTTTAGAACTGATGTGCTGCTGCTGCTGCTAGCTTTTATCTAGTTCTCTAGGGAAGTTGGGGGTATTCTCAAAGCAGCACCATGGACATAGGTTCTACACAAGTAAAACACTAGGCAAGCCCAGAGTGAGCTGCAACCGCAACAAGATCCTACATAGAGAAAAATCTATTCTAAAATTTATAAGGGAAGGCAAAGGAATTAGAAGAGTGAAAAGAACAGTTCAGAAAAACTAAAAGAGGCAGAGATTATCTGGTCAGCTTTAAACCCAGATAGCTAAAGACAGTTTCGACTGTAGTCTTGGAGGAAGGATAAACACAGAGGTAAATGAAAAGATCTAGGTGAGCACGGCCAACTGCTATTTGACAAACAGGCAAAGGCACTCCAATGGAGGAAGGGTAGTTTCGCAAATGCTCGAGCAATTGGGTATCTATGGGCTGAGAGATGCAAACCTTAAAGCTGGAGGTTCCGGGCATTCATCTTTCATCCCAGCATTCAGGACGGAGAAGCAGGCAGATTTCTGAGAGATGGAAGCCAATCTGGTTTACATAATGATTTCTAGGCCAGCTAGGGCTACATAATAAAACCTTTGTCTCAAGAAAAAGAAAACAAACAAAAAGAACCCTGAAACTTAAATAATCTTCAACGTAACAGATTCCAAAGTAAACTGAGTGTGGTGGCAAACACAGTTAATCCCAGGACTGGGCAGGAAGAATGGGCTGCATAGTGAGACTTGTCTTAAACACACAGGGCTGGCCAGATGATTAGTCAAGTGCCTGCTGTACAAGCATGAGGGCCTGAGTTTGGTACCCAGAACCCATCAAAAAAACACCTCAGTGTGGCGGGGCATGTGCTGTGGGTGTTGTGGGGACAGAGAGAGGAGGATGCTGCCATCTGCTAGCCAGCCAATCTAGCTGAATTGGCAAGCTCCAGGGTCACTGAGACCCTGTCCATAAGATGGCTCAGGGGTAAAGGCACTTGCCTCCATGACAGACAACCTGAGTTTGATTTCTGGGACCCCATATGGTGGAAGGAGAAACCTTCAGGTTGTTCTCTGACCTCCACACACTCAGTGGCTGGCACCAGAATAAATGAACTTATTTATTTATTTACTTACTTACTTATTTATTTTTGTTTTTGTTATCTTGAGACAGGGTTTCTCTCTGTCGCCCTGGCTGTCTTGGAACATGCTGTGTAGACCAGGCTGGCCTCAAACTCAGAGAGCCACCAGCCTCTGCCATCAATCCCAAGTGCATGGCATTAAAAACATGCACCACTCTGCCTGGCTGACACAACTTTTTTAATATTAATATTTTTAAAGGCGGAGAGCAATCTAAAAAGACATCTGATGGCAATCTCTGGTCTCCAAATGCTGGTGTACACGTATGTAGATATGTACACACACACATACACATACAAAGCACACATATACAGAGTAAATGGAGAGGGGGAAAGACCTGGGAGGTTCCCATCATAGATTTCGATGTAAAACTACAAAATTCGGGACAAAAATAGACAGTCTCTATGACCTAGAGTTCTTAGATGTGACGCTGATGAAATGTTGACAAATTAGACCACAGAAAAGACTGGACTTCCACATATTCGCTGAGAAAAAGCCGGATGTCCAATCTAGGAAATAGCTCTTTAAGGCACCACAAACTCCTGGACCCACACAAAAAGCATTCCTAAATTCCTATGCAGCTCAGTGAAGAAAGCTTTTATTTGCCAGTTAAAAATTGGAAAGAAGCCAAGTGTCTCCCTTTCACAGGTTTGACAAATACTTTAAAGACCTGCATCACTCAGTGGTGAGAGTAAAAAGGAACACTTTGTAACAGTCTGATCAAGGGTATTATGCTGAGTGAAAATCAACCAAGCTCAAAAGGCTGCATACTTCATTATGTAACAATTGTGAAATGACATTTTTAAAATGTTTAAACAAATGAGAGAATGTCAAAGGTTAGGGACGAGGAAGGCAAACAGAGGGAGAAGGCAGCTGTGGCTATAAATACAAGAGATACAGCACAAAACAAGATTGTAAGACTGTGTCACTTAGCCATTCTGTAGGTCACACAAATATGTACATGTGGGGAACTGCAGAGCTCCGCACACAAGTACAGGAAACATACACAAAAATGAAGTCAAGGGGTTGTTGGGACAGGCTGCCCTGGAGTCTTTGCCTAGGTCCTTTTCTTACACCATGAAGTTGATAACCAAAAAAGGAAAATTCAGCTCTTGGATGAAGGATAGACTAATCTGAATTCACACTTTCTCCAACGGGCCAGACAAGTCAGATGAAATCAATAGACTGGATCCCCTACACTGGAGGTTCAACCTATGGGTCTTGACCCTTTTGAGGGCTGAATGAGCCTATCAGAGAATTCATGTCAGCTATCCTGCACATATTTACAATTCATAACAGTAGCAACATTAGTTATGAAGTAGCAACAAAAGTACTCTATGGCTGGGAGTCACCACAGAATGAGAAACCGTATTTAAAAGGTGGAAACATTAGGTAGGTTGAGAAGCACTGCCCTAAATGAGCCTTAGGTACTTGGGATGAGGATGGAAGTTTATCCACAGAACACTAGGCAGGGTAGTGTCAGTAGTCATGTCACATGCCTACATAAGATCCTTTAAAGAGAAAGGATTGGGGACATGGCTTGTTCTCTCTGGAATAGTACTCATGTACTTGTTTCAGCGTTGGGACAATCAATAGTGCTGCTGTCACACAAACATTCTATACATTTTCACCTCACCTGGGGAAAATTCTCAGAATTGGGAGTTGCTGTTACATGGCAGATAAAACTCTTCTGACATTTTGGGCTCGCAAACTTTGATCGTTTTCTTCTATAGTAAACACCTTTCCAGGTCACAAAATACCCTTTCTCCACAATTCGCAACATACTGGTGATCACAAAGTGAAATAGGGAAAGAAACAGAAATGTGCTTACCCAATGAGTGTTGTCAGAAACGGAACAAAGCCAACCCATGTGGCCAGCACAATAATTAAAGGCAAAAGGAAACACAAAATGTGTACTGTTGTGCCATTATTTTCAAACAGCTATTAATGTACAGCCTCTTTGCTTGGCAATCTTGGGAGGCTGCTCTTGGTTGGGGTCTAAGGCGGGAAGATGGTGGCTGAAAAGATGAGTCTCTTGAGTAAATAACCTCTACACTCCAATGTTCCGTTAAGTGTGAAGTACATGGCGGAATGCAGAAACTGAAGATGACCAGATGGGGCCACGTGAGATTGCTTATCCTTGCCAGCTTTGAAAAATTCTGAAAGTCATGTGGGCCAAACCTGGTGTCCACTACAGTGGAAGTTACACTGAATTGAGCACAGTCTGCACTCTGGCCAGCCTTGATTTGACCCAGGTGATTCTGATTAGAAGCAGGATAATTTTTAATTTGCTGGAGCTCAAAACATGAGCATGGTGTTGCACACCTGTAATCCCAAAGGCTCGAGGCTGAAATGTTCAGTGGTGGAAACTGAGCTTTTTTACTCCAGCAGGGACTTGAGTTCTAAGACACTCCAAACCACAGGTCCAACACATTACACTACCATCTCAAGAACTCTGCCAGACCAAATCACCTAGCTTTGCACCTAATCCTCACAAGTAACAGCTTTTCAAACTACAATTTCACATTCACTTTCTGCATAAATCAAAAACTGGTTCTGGAGCCTGTAAGAACTGGACTATAAGGATCTCTCACCAAGTAAAACTTGCCATCACCTTCTGGATCACTAATACACCTTTAATCTAACTCTTCTTGCACTGTCCTTTCCTACCAAATATTTCTTCTAAGGATTCACATTAACAGCCCCAAGTGGTGTTGGGGCTCGCCTTTAATCCCAGCACTTGGGGAGGCAGAGGCAGGAGGTTCCCTGGAAAGTCGAGGCTGGCCAGGTCTACAGAAACCCTTTCCCAAAAGGAAAACTACAAGTACATTATCTAATGAAAAATAAGACAATCAAATGACACGTTGCAATTCAGGCAAGAGCACAATTTTATTTTCACCTCTAAAAGTAAACCACAATTGACAACAACAAAGGAGACTGTGCAGGTCAACTTTTTATTTTAATAAAACCAGAATATGCACAGCACATGCAGTGCTAGCATCTAAACTAATACAATAAGCAACTACTAAAGCTACAGTGACTTGAGGGTCAATTACATTCAGCAAGTTTAAACCCATTCTTAATCTTGAAACATAACTGAAAATATTGCTTGCTGATAAAACTTGCTCAACTGCTACTGCTGAATGTCCAAGTCACTGACTATGCTAATACAACAAAGATAACCACATGTTTGAGGATTGCAATGTGCCAGACATTCACTGAAAAATAAAAATACAACTAAACAAAACTCACACAACAAACATCTGAGAATCTGGACACTTTGTATCAGTGTTTTGAAGTGTTTCATTAATATCTTAAGACAAGTGTATCAAAACCTTGGCATGATTTAGTTTCAAGTCGCCAATTTTGTTTTTACTATCAGAAAGTTATGGCTACACCGCCAATGCCGGGTCTGCTTAATTTGACTTAAGAGTTTATTATGACTTAACATTAAAAGCTCACACTACCCCGAAATATATAATTTCACGCATACGGTGACATTCAACATTCAAGTGCCAGTGTTTTTGTACTGTCTTTTGGTCAAGTTTCTTTAAACTTTCAAAGAATCACTTTTAGGCTTACAAAAATAAATATTTGTCAAAATGTTCAATAAATATTACATAAAACTAGCAGCAAAAAGTATCTAGAAATCTGTCGTGTGCAAAGTTTTCTTCCCAACTATCATTCCCATGGTCCCAAATAAATTTTAGAATCTAGTCCCATCCCTTTCCTAGACAAGCTGCGTTCAACAATCTCCAAGAGACAAAATAAGATTGGAAGTTTAAGGACACGCACACAAGACATATATATAAAATTCTCTGAATGTGCAATAAAAGAAGTACTTTGTAAAAAGTTATGGGCAAAATGTACAAGGGCCTAAACCTAGACTAATTGAAATAGCACCATAACAAATGACCTCAATACTGTCAAGTGCACCTACTAATAAAAGTTTTAGAACAAGGCACAATACACTTGAAAATCTATTGCACTTTAGGAAATTTTTGCCATCTTCCTATGCCACTGTAAAAAGATTGAGCGTTTTGATCACTGCATTCTGGTCACAAAATGAGCCCAGAATTCCAAGTGGCATAGGCATTTTAGTGGTGGACAATGCTCATCTTTGGCCAGATTTAGCATAAACAGACTATAAATACAATGGAAACCTATGCAACTAAAACTGACTAAACTGCACTGTAGAGCAGAATTGACACCTTGTGCAGTTATGTACATATTTCCAACCTGTGTGATCTCAGATTTCAGTTTGTTACTCTTCTGGAGCCATTTGTTTTTTGTTTTGTTTTTTTTTTTTACAAAGTCTATAGTAAGCCAGTTTAACATCTCAACGCAGCTTGAACAGAGTAATGTGAATCGGCATTTAAAATAAAGCCTGCTGCATAATTCTTCCTGTTCATCCCCATCTTGACCAAAAAACATCAACACTAGCATGCGTTATTAGACCAAAAATCATCCAGAGCCCTAAGTGAGGGCTGGTCATTGCTGTGGTCAGCCATTCTACCATTTCAATTTCTTTTATGGCAGGCATTTAAAAAGTCTAAGTAGATGAATTCTCCTAAAAACCTATTTCAAGTTATCAGACCTTTAAACTTTCCCTGTAATAACATGCCCACATTTGGCTAGCTCATAGTTAACGATCTGCCTAAACATTGAAAGAGGAATTGCTGTATTTACTTGCATTAACTTTGAGAACAGTGCTTTGAATGTATGCATGTATTCATACATCACCTCATCATGACTGGAATGGCTTGTTTAAAGACTATTATCAGGTTCTAAATACCTATCCAGGATAGAGTGAGCAAATCAGAACTTTAACTTAATACAGTTTGCCACATTAGAAACTAATTCCATGAATATGCTTCAAGACGTTTGGTGTTTATTTCCCCCAATCTGCAAGTATCAGAAGCCCGAAGACAGGCCAGCACTTGAGTTTCCTTAGATTATTTATGGATGAATCCATGATTCCTGTTAAGTTGTATCACACCTGTGTGCCAAGGTTTGATTTTAGCCCAAGTTCAGTAAATTTATTTTGTCAAAAACAATTGGAATCTTGAGCATTACTGAGCCAACAGGACATCAAAATAAAAAGTTGTCTAAAGTTAAAGGCACAGTACATTAACAAACAAATGATCCTCAGTCACAAAATTATAAATGCAGTTTTGGGATAGGGGTAGGCGGGAGGGGAGTTAATCCAAACTACAGCAATGAAGTCTTCAAACCACCTTCAGAACAGGGCTGCTGATTGTTCCTTTCATCTTTACTTGTGACCTTGAGCTCCCTTAAAAAAAAAAATTTCAGTGGAGAATCACAGCTGGTAATGTACTGCGAGTTCTTGAAGCTACACAAGGTATAGTCTGGCTAAGTTACATGTGGTTTCCATATTAGCTTGTTTGGCAGGGTGACCTACTACAAAGCAGGCTCAGTTACCCCACCAGTCAACCCCCTGGGAGTTATAATTTCCTCCATATCCATCACTGTTGTAAAAGCCTCCGTAGCCACCTAGTGAGAGATAAAAAAAGAGAGATTAAGTCACCCACTGTTAGCAACAATCTTTCCCTTCAAAAGTTATGAAAAGCTATACCGTGTTGAACTTTCCTAAATCATCTCATCTGTGTTTAAGACAATAAAGTTTAAAACAAAGAAATATTACCTCCACCAAATCCTCTGCTGCCGCCATGGCCACCTCCACCACTTCGACTGCTGCTTGCACGGCTGCTGCTGAAGCTGGAACTGCTGGCACCACTACTTTGTCGATAGTCTCTGGCACCAAACCCTCCACTAAATCGGCTGCTGTAAGGGGCAAGGAAAAGTCATGTTGGTATAAGCACTGATAAGCCAACACTAACTTAGTATTTTAAGCAACACTGAGAAACAAGTTCTCATGCCCCTAACTATGCACCATGTGTACACCTTACCTCTTAGAACGTCCACGACTGCTACCCTTGTAGTGGTGCTCAAAAGCCATGTTTTCTAACCAAGATGGCACTTCTTGTTTTGCTTCAACAAGAAGATCCAGTAAATCCTTAGTGATGTTTATATTCCTTTCATTGAAGAATGAGGTGGCAAGACCTAAAGCAGTTCATACACACACACACACACAAAAAAAAAACACACATAAACAAAAAGTACTCCAGAAAAGTAGCTTAATATTCTTATCAGATAATAAAAATATTACTCTCAGCTATCTAACCAATAAATCCTGACTGCATTGTGTAAAAAATAAGAATCATAAATAGTATTTAAGATACTATAAATTATAGGCTGGTATGCATGGTAGTGAAAACAGCTTTAATCCAGCACTCTGGAGGCAGAGATAACCAGATTCTATTGAGGTCAAAGCCATTCCTGGTCTTAAACAACAAGCTATAAAGTTCTTTCCTGTGCTATCACAATAAAAACAAAACAAAACAAAACAAAAACCAATCAGGATATCCGGTAACTAAACACTTACCAAGGTTTCCTACACGTCCTGTACGGCCTATGCGATGCACATATTCTTCAATATCACTAGGCAGGTCAAAATTAATAACATGCTTCACATTTGAAATATCCAGTCCTCTTGCTGCTACCTGAAATATAACTTTTGTTTTAGATGATGGCCCACTGAAACCAAGTATTTGGACGCAATAAACTTTTGAGAGTAAAAAAAATATACAGTATTATACATACTGCCGTAGCCACTAGAATTGGGCTTTTTCCTGAGCGGAACTGGTGAAGGGCTTCTTCCCTATCTCTCTGAGAACGGTCTCCATGGATACTGGTACAAGCATATCCTTCATGGTATAAGAAATCCTCCAGCGAATCTGCACCCTTTTTGGTCTCCACAAACACTAGAGTCAGGGAATCCTTGCCTGAATTTGAAAATAAGGTTTATCAGTATTAGTAAACAATACTTTGTAAGTATGTATATAGACAAAATGGACATATGACAATGTTTTGAATAGGGTGGAAAATGATGGTGATACAAACAATTCTCATTACATAAATAGTCAGAGAGCTAATGACTATTCGAATTACATAATCATTAGAGAGCTAGTTTTACCTGTTGCATTTAGGAGGTCAAGCAGAAATGACCTTTTGTCTATCTCCTCCACCCAAACCACTTTTTGTGTGATGTTCTCTGAAGTAGACCCAACTCTTCCTACAGCCAGAAATATGTATTCATCTAAGAAATCACGGGCCAGCATCTGAAGAAAAAAAAGCCATTCTTTAATTTTGCAGTTGTATTGTATGTTTGTAAGTGTGGATGTCAATCAAAGAGTATACAACTTGAGGAAGTTGGTACTCCTTTCTCTTCATGTAGGTTCCAGGGACTAAATTCAGGAAGCAAGCAATTTTACTCACTAGGCCATTTTGCCAACACCCCCATTCCCCACTATTTCTGGTCAAAGGACATTCCTTTAAGCCTAGCAGCAGGAGGGTCTGAGGGCAGCCGGATCTCCATAACAAAGAGCTGAAAACATCTACCGAAATAAGGAAATCTTTAAGTAGAAATTGCATAGTAGTACCTGTATTTCCTTAGGAAAAGTAGCACTGAACATCATAGTGTGGCGAACACCTTTTGGAGGCATAGTGTCTTGTTCAACTATTCTACGTATCTGAGGTTCAAACCCCATATCTAACATCCGGTCAGCTTCATCTAACACCAGGTATCTGTCATGAAAAATATTTAGTTAGGATTTTGAGAAGAAATCAAGGCAATTTATGTTAATTTAAATAATATAATCAATGTAGTTAACATTGTTTAATACAGTTACATAGGGAAAAAAAAGGATTTGTGCCCCAAGATAAAAATCATCCATGATTAGAGAGCCAACTAGCTTAGTTTTTAAATTAATGTTTTCAAGTTTTATGTGTATATGCACATGTACTACAAGGCACACAGGACAATCTGCAAGAGTAGATTTTCCTCCATTATGACCGTTGGGGCAATAGATTGAGTCATGCCATCAGGTTTGGCAGCAAGCACCTTTACCTACTTAGCCATCTTGCTGAATGCCCCGTTCTTTGTCCTTGGATCTAGTTACTATCCTCTACTAAAGTATTAGCTCACCTTTCAAGGTCGATTGATACGATAAATTTTTGTAGCCCACCATCCCTCAGTATTTACATATTTAGACAAGCTAACAAACATACTTGCAGAAGTCTAACCCGATCTTCCCTCTCTCCATCATGTCCACAAGACGTCCTGGAGTGGCTACTAACAAGTGGCATCCACGTTCTAAGTCTCGAATCTGCTGACCAATTTCAGCACCACCATAAACCACACAAGGACGGACTCTAGATCGGTATGAGAACTATAAAGAATCTCCATCAAATTCAATATCAACATTCTTTACATGGCTATAAAATATTTTATTAGAATCAGTGGGCAAGCTATGAATCACCGAAATGCACTTACTTTCCTGGCTTCTTCATAGATCTGCACTGCTAGTTCTCTCGTTGGTGCCAGTACCAAGGAGATTGGATACTGTTTACGACGCCCATATCTTCCATTTTCCTAAGAAATAGAAATTTGTTAATCTGCATGCTAAATTATCACTTAAGTTAATGTATAAAAATTCATTTCCCTCTGCAATTTATATACTATACCATAAAACTTCGACTAGTCTTACCACCACTTGGAATGCTCTCAATACCTTCCTAAAAGCTTCCCAATAACTTTGCTTTCTACAGAGAAACAATGCAATGGGCATACATGTGCCCATTGACAGAGCGCTTGCTTAAGAAAAGCCCCCTAGGCCACATTCCCAGCACCAAGGAAAATCACCTTCATGGCCCTCAGAGCCTCTCCTGGACCATCAGCATAAATCTGACTCAAGATGGGCAAGAGAAATGCTGCAGTTTTTCCAGAGCCTGTTAAGAGAAATATGTTCATCAGTGGACCACAATAAAACCCTCCTTATTATTACTTCTGAACCAACACTGGTAAACTAACTAGTACTTTTTACTTTATGTCCAAACTTCCCAAAAACCCCATATAACTAACTTCTTTAGCTGACTAAGAGTCAGCAAATTCAGAAACAAGCCACTATTTTAAAATAAAGATTTACAGAATATAGCCATTATTTTCGTATCATCTATGGCCTCTTTGACACAACAGAATTCAGCATTGCCAAACGTTCATTGTACACAAACCCATAAGTATCTAGCACGTGTTTCTTTGCTAGAAAAAAGTGAGCTTACCTGTTTGAGCACAAGCCATCAAGTCTCTTTTCTCTTTGATAATAGGAATAGCATGCTTCTGTACTGGAGTTGGGCGAGTATAACGAGTAAGCTCAATGTTTCCCATGATAATTTCTCCCATCTCGACATCACTGAACTGTCAAATTCAATGGTATGAAATAAGTAGAAATGTTACCTGAAGCTGTTTTATATTAATTTGTGAATGACAACAACAGCAAAATTTTAACATGATAACTAAGCTGGGCTTTTACATTGATAAAGAAAATTACTTAATAATGCAACCAATGTCTCCCTTTCCACAAACTCTAATGTATGGGTTATATTTCTCTGTAATAGAGGAAGTACTTACACTTTCAATGTGTGGAGGACAGTTGTTGCCTGTTGCTTCAACTGGAATGTCATCATATTTTTCAAAGTTAATCCCAGTATTGCCTCCAGAAAAGAGTTCCCTGAAATAAATAGATTGGTAAATTCACATGCAATATCAATGAGAAAGATTTCATCATAAATAGCATACTTCAAAACTTACTGTTCCAAGCGTTCACTTGGTGGGAGTGGCTTTGACCAGTCATCCTCATCTGATTTATCACACCAGCGACTATTTCCACCTCTTTCAAATTTGCCAAAGCCACCTCTATCTCCTCGGCTGCCAATGCCATCATAGTCTCCCCGTCCGCGGTCATCAAACCTGAGTATCACAAGGACTAAATTAGAATCTTAACCATCATCATCAGATCACTCCAGAGGAATTGATCAACTCCATGGTTTGAACAGTTCAAACTACCAGATTCTATCATCTAAAACTCAGTACCTTCTTTTATTTCTAAAGTCATATAGCCCAGTCTTGTATACATTTATCATTAAAAATTAAAGCTTTAAAAACAATTAAATGGACATATAGCCCCTCCCTTCGTGTTCGTCAAAACATATTTAGCAGTAAAGATCAAAAAAATAGCACACAACACCACTTGTTCTGACTACAGACATGAGGAAAAATTCATGTGACAGCTTCTTAAATAATTTTTAAAAAATCCTTACCTGGATAAAGATGTTTGTAGTTTTAGGTCTGTTTGCGAAAAATCTGGACACGGGAGACTAACCATAGCTAGTAGGGCACATAAAGTCAGTTTGCAGTACTTGTATTATTAATATAAGGCATTTATTTTGCCACGAGTCTACGAAGAGCCCAAGCAAATTAGGCCATTCACTATATGAAATTACTTCTAAAACAGGTAATATTAAAAATAGAAAAACTGACTTCATATTTGCACTTTTCTTTTGTTTTTTTAAAACAGGGTATCTGTGTTGGCTGTCCTAGAACTCAAGAGATCCATCTGCCTGTCTCCCAAGTGCTGGGATGAAAGTATAGCAACACTGTACTTTTTTTTGTCTGATTTCTATGCAATAGGTTCAAGCTTACAGCTAAAAAATGTAGTGCCGTAAGTAGATATAATGGTTGACATCCACTTTATCCTGATAGTCAGGATAAAAATTCTTAAAGTACCATTGAATGTATATAAGATAGTTTCATTTACCTTCCCCTTGATCCACTTCCACGATCTCCAAAGAAGCTAGACTTCCCTCTTGAATCACCCCGGGATCCAAAGCTGCTGTATGCATCCTTATCTTTACTGGAACTCCACCCCGAACTGTCTTTGTCATAGAAACCTAAAAATAAAAACCACAAACTCTAAAAGAATCCTATTAACACGTGGTCTTAATCTTTCTGAATTAAGCCTACTGGCTTTTTTATCTCTCTGGTATCAAATGCCAATGTAAACATTCTAAAGATGACAGCAAAAGATAAGACTGTCATGCAATCTGACAGGCTATGAATATTTTGGAACCTCTAAGGTCAACAACTTTGCCATTAGCCAAGATGAGTACTATCTGAGTGACTATGCTCTGCCATTCACTTTATAGATGTAAATGAAATTCCAGAGAAACAGTCAATTAGCATCTGATTATTTGGTTTAGTATTTTATAGTTCTAACAGCAAAACTACAATGCCTTGTGCATGTAAACCATAGTCCAAAATGGTATCACTTTAATGGTTGATTTACAAGCTTAATAACAAAAATATTCAAAAGAACTCTCCCCCCTATATGTTCCCAATACAAAGTCAAATATAAATATTTAAGTAGGGATCACCAGTGACAGTTACTTAAGACAAGTAAGGCTAGAAGTAGCTTAGATGACATCTTATTAGTCAGAGGCATTTACAAGCTACTTTCCTTTTGCCTTTGTCTCTACCATTAGCCAGCCATGTGTTTTCCCTAGCAATCAAGAACTTAATTGCTTCTCCAGATCTTTCTGGTAGTTGTAAAATTAAAATCCTGCCTCTTCTAATATCTTTTGACAAAGAATTCCACATCAGAGATTCACTAGAATGTGCCTGATAGTTCAACTTATCTTGTGCTAAGTTCATCTTCTTGTCATGTTAAGACAAACCAACCTATTTTCATGTAGTTTGTACTACACACCATAGCACCCACCTATTTTCCCAAATTAAAAGCAAGATGTAATAAGAGACTAATAAATCATATAAAAACCATGACACTGACAGCAACTTTCCATGGTGTGACATCAGTTAAGGTTTTTCAAAGTTACTAAGTTCCAATACTTTAAATCAACCATGGTAGAAATGTATAGGCTTCCCAAGCTGCCTTGCCTTCCCTAGACTTTGACTAATTTCTAAATAAATCAAAAACTGGGCTTACCAAACTGGTATTAGGGACTCACCTTTAGAAGCTTCTCTGTTCCTTAAATGAGGAGGGATATAGCGCCCTTCTAAAAGAACACAAAATTAATAATGCCAAATACCTTCACAGTAAAGCTTTTCATCAAAATCCCTATTAAAAATCAAATACTCCCAACAACTTTAAAGAGTTGATGAGCCAGATATGACTTTAAGATACGCATTATGCCTGTAATCCTAGCTAAAGCAGGGCAGGAAGATCACCTCAAGGCCAACCTAGGCTACATTTAAAAAAAAAAAAAGGCCAACTTTAAGCCTAGTAGTTAAGGCTGGGTGTGGTGGTACTTGCCTTTAATCCCAGCAGAGGCAGAGTGAAGCTTTGTCGGCCAGTAAGTACCTGGACAGCTAAGTTAAATGGCCACTAGTGGTAATTTATTCTAATTCTCTTTGCACTTCTGAATTAAACATCTGATTTGATCACCAACTTATGTGCCCAGCACTTCTTTCTAGCCAGTGAAAGTGCATTCTAACAATGTTCATTAAATTCTTAACATTCAAGAAAATATTAAGATATCTAGTTCTGATATTCAATATATCCATAAAAGGTTTTACTTACTGCTTGCTGTACTTCCTCCAGTCTGATTATCTGAAGAGTTCAGGTCTAGGCCAGCAAACTAGAAAGAAATCAGATTGTTTTAGTTTCAATGTTGAATGAAATGGAAAAATACTCCAATATCCTAGTCCCACATTCAAATAGTTGCCTCTCAGAGCCCACACAGCTATTAATAAAATTTAGAATGTGACCAAGAATGCACTAGAGTTCTAATGCAAAGTACTACCACTATAAATACCACAAGTTACAAAATCAGAAACTGGATCCAAACTCAATCTTTCAAAATATTTGTTCTGTAAACATTGTCCATAGTGAAGCTCCTTATTTGAGAAACTAAAACTTAGTTACACTGTATCTCAGAATTTTTAGCCAGGTATGGTGGTAAGCAACCTAGCCCCAGTACTCAAGTGGCTAAAACAGTTCTATCAAGAGCACCTACTCAACAACTCCGGTTCCAGATCCACTGCTTTCTTCTGGCCTCCAAAGACATTATGGTACATAGAGGCAGACACATACGTTAAATAAAAACTTTAAGTTTGAGGTCAGGGCAGGCAAACAAGATTGTTTTAAAACATTAACTAGGCACTCAGAGCTTAGTTCAGTTGGTAGACTGCTAGCCCACATTGAAGGATGAGGCCTGAGTTTTAATCCCTAGTACCACATAAACTGTGATGATTCATGGCTGTAGTCCCAGTATTGGAGAAGTAGAGGCAGGTGGATCAGGAGTTCAAAGCCATTCTCAGCAATAGATAGCCCGGGCTAAATCAGACCCTGTCTAAAAACAAAAGCCACACACGTTAAATTAGTTTAGGATTCATTTTAAAAAGTTTTTCTAAACACCACCAACTTTATACTTATTATCTTAAACCTAAAAGCATAAAGACAAACTTTGAAATTATTGTTTAGTTCCTTTATTCTCCAATACAGCACAAGTATATTAAATTGGGATAATACTGCATTAGACAGAATTTTAGCAATACACTCACCAGTTAGCACTACAGAATAAAACGGAAATAATTCCTGTTCTCCCATTTAACTGTAAATTTACAGAAGTAGTCACGAATCTCCTCTGGTGTTCTTATTAAAGGACGTTTTACTGGGGCTAACCTCCCAAGTCTACCCATCTCCTTATACTGCTAACAAGATTGTACAAAAATGCTACACGCTATCTTCATTTTTTTAAGCTCTTGTAACCTTGACTGGCCTCAAACTCACTAAAAGACCAGGCTGATCAAATTCGGGTCGCCACGAACATCACACTTGGTGGCATCTGCCTTAACCTGCTGAGCCCATCTATTTAGGAGTATAAACCACAAATGAAAAGGGGACCCTCTCAAAAAAAGAAAAAAAAAAACAGAAAAGATGGAACTGTTACATTAAGGAAATGTTACTTTGTAAATCTGTGCTTAAAGTTCAATGATACTGGCTAACTACAAGTATCCCTATGGTTCCTGAAAACAGATGTAACCTCTTTGCCATTAGCAAAAAATGTTGCCATGCTTTGAAACAATAGTTGCCATTTAAAGCCACACTCATTACAATCTGACTTTTGGGTATTTTTTAAGTGACTTTTGAAATTGTGCACAGGTGGTTTGCCTTCAAGTATGTCTATGTGAGGGTGTCGGATCACCTGGAATTGGAGTTACAGGCAGGCGTGAGCTGCCACGTGGGTGCTGAAAATTGAACCCAGTCCTTTTAACCACTGAGCCATCTCTCGAGCCCGCCGTTTTGTTTTGCAATTTATCATTTGGCAACATTAATCTAAGAAGCAACAAAGTTGACAAATGCACTGTTGGTACTGGTCACAAACTTAAAACTTTGAAACACTCCGAATTCCTAAGCTTTTGGAGTTAAATCCATTACCAATTTATGAAAGGCTCTTGGAAATATAAATTCCAATAGAGGTCGGCAATATTGTATCATTTAGTATAAATAAGTATCATTTAGATGGGAAATGTAACAGTGTCCTTCTTTAAGTTACAATGTATCTAACGTGGAAGATTTACTGTATCGGGCCATTGACCCGAAGGCCAGCCAGAAGGCAACAGATTATCTCCTCGGTCTCTACACCTAGAATTGGAATGAATCTGGATTAAGAAATCAGAAAGCAGGCCTGATCACTCTCCCAATTTTACTTCAACGGCCAGCAACAAGTTATCTGTTGCCATATTCTGGGCCTTTTGCCTGTAGAGGATTCCCAGGGTGGGCCATCACTGGCAAGGCGCGTGATCCTCTCCCCTGCGCCCAGGTAAAGGGCGGGCGTGCCGCGATCGGGACTGCAAGGCTGTTTCCTGGAGCCTTAAGGCTGAGCAAGGGCCGCGCCGGGTGGCTCGCGTCACCGCCAAGCCCGGCGCAAGTGCGCACGCAGCGGCCCCGGCCTCCCTCTCCCTCCCCCCCCCCCCCCCCCCCCCCCCCCCCGCCCAATCCGCCCTGAAATTTCTGCGTCACAAAACTTTCCACTCGGGAACCGCGGTCTCCCCTGCCGCGACATACCGGGCCCGCGGTGCCGAAGAAACCGGGCTGGCTTGCATACGAGCCCGCAGGCGGGCAGGCGGGAGAAGGGGGGAGGGTTAGGGGGGGCGACCGCGCGGCACCGCCAGCCTGCGCCACACAAAGGAGGCCGCCGCCATTAGCCCGCGCTGAGGCCAGCACCCCCTTCCCGCGGCGCCCCCTCCCACATTCCAGCGCCGCGGGGCCACTCGGCTAGCCCGCGCGCCGCCGCTGACTCCCCGATTAAAAAAAAAAAAACCCAGCCACTGGAGCCATGGAGGCCTAAAGCCCTAGAAACCATAGGCCAAAAACCACCCACCCCAGCCCGCGGGCCACCACGAGGGGCAATATAGCCCCCTCTCCCCAACTGCGGGTCACTAATCAACTAGGGTGCGCGCGCGTGCGCCCGATTGCGCGCGCTCCCTCCCCCTCAGCTCGCCTGCGCACAGACACAAAAGCCGCCATTGTGATCGGGCCAGGGACAATACCGCGAATGCAGCCGAGCTGGAAGAACCACCGGCTCTAGCACTCCCCGCAAAGCATCCAGTCCCTCCAGAGCCCCTAGATACTCGCACCCGCCGGCCCGAGCCACCCGGGGAAACGGGAAGGAAAAAAGCAGAACTTAAAGAGCTGCGCCACAAGGCAGGTTAGGTCAGGGGAGACACTGATGCAGCGACCACTGCAGCTCACCTGCTGGTCCAGCCCGAGCGCATTTTCCACTGCCACATGACTCATCCCTGAAGAGTACCGAGAATTCGGAGTCTTCCGCTGCTGAGCAAATGCTGGCTCTACCGCAAAGGCCCTCTCACGGGAGAACTGCGGCTTTGAAGCGCACCGCGCGGCCACCGATCTTATATACCAACTCGGAGGACTGCTACGTCAGCACGTAAGACGTGTGCCCTCCTCTCGCCGGCGGCAGGCCACTGCCGTTAGGAAGTCAGCCTGCTTACGGTGCGTTGGTCGGCTTAGTCCCGTGAGATTCCCTAGTGAGTCCAGTTACCCGCGTCCTTGTCCGCACATGGAGAAGCCCGCATTCTATGTGGTTCTGCTTCTCTTGGGTTTGCTGTCCCCTAGTCTCCGCCAGTACCTTTATCTTAAGTGGTTTTTTTTTTCGAGATCTCGCGAGAAACCATTTCCTACCCTCCTCTAGCAATAAGTCCCTAAGATTTAAACTAGGGTTATTTGCGGCTACTTCCCCTGTGCACCCAGTGTTTCTCTTTCTAGTCTGTCCTCCATTCCTCTCATAACCCGGGAGTGGAGATGATGTAGTTGCCTTTGTCTGGCCTAATGAGTCCTGGCTTTCCGTGGAGGGCAGCAGGATCACGTGACCGTGGGTGTCCAGCAAGGTGGCCATTTTGTAAAGAAGGGAAACTCGCTTGACTAGTGCTGGGAATGGGAGGGAGGGATGAGAAAACTGCGGGAGGGCGGGGAGGAGGAAGGGGGAAGGGAGCTAGACATAGGAAGGAGAACGGTGGAAGGCTGGATGCTGGTGACCTGAGTCCACCTGAGCAGGGACTATAGGGGATGTGCGGGTGGCTGGAGGCATCAGATCGCCGTTGCCTAGGTAGCGGGCACGCCACCCCCATACCCCCACTATGAAGGAACAATAAGACTATCTCACGCGAATCTAGAGCCGGCAGTCTAGGACCCTCCTGGGACCCTGGGCCTCCGCTAGTGTGTGAGTCATTGCAGGCCCCTGTGTCCTTCCGCGCGGCATTCCTGGCACCAGGCCAGTGGCTGCTGGCACAGCAAGGGACCCCGAATGTTTCTAGCAACTCTCCTAGGATCCCGGGGAGGTGAGGATGTGGGACTGAACACAACCTGTGTCTCTGCTGGAGACGCTGAGACGGGGTTAGCTGACTTGCCTCGGGCCTCTCCACTAGACAGGGAATATGAAGGAAAAAGGGGGCCGGCATTAAAGGGACAGATTCTGGTGGTCCCCGTTTCTAGGCAGACCACCCCCCAAGTCTCAGCTTCAAAAACACATATCCTTAAACAACGAAAGCAAAAAAATAGATTGAGTCCTCAGCTTTTTGGCAATAGCAACACACGCGTAATCTAAAAGGTACTCCTTTCTGACCCTCAGTTTCACAAATAAAACGCCTGGACTCCCCACCCCACCCCCAAGGGGTCTTCTGCTGCCAGAATTCAAACAATTAGTTCTGGTCACATAATTTACAATACAATGCTTCTACTTTTCCAGTTTGTAAAACTGAAACCGAACTTTTAAAGAGATACGGAAATAATAAAACAATCCCCGGCAAGTTGCTTTTCGGCTTTTGTTCTCAATTTGTCTCATCTATAAAAGAGACCACTAGACTGCACAACCCTGTTGTGGTTTTTAACATTCATTTGTATAACA
Organism: Arvicanthis niloticus; assembly: GCF_011762505.2. NCBI lineage: Eukaryota > Metazoa > Chordata > Mammalia > Rodentia > Muridae > Arvicanthis > Arvicanthis niloticus. Next base: position 6,895,792 of record NC_047679.1, read on the forward strand.
ATTGGATGTTGTGTTTCTTCTGGTTGAGGTTACATTGGCAATGTTTTACTTAAAACAAATAAATGTGTTGTTTTGTTTCTTAGTAAACCAAAGAGTTTATTAGGTCTACTTAGAGGAACTGTAACTTTTTTAACAGCCTTTTAAAACATAATAAAGTAACAAGTCAGATAATGCAGCTGTTTGTTATAGTTTCAAGAAGCAGGAAACTATAATAAGTATTTTTAACACTCCCTGTAACCATACTAAAATAACAAATCATAGATAATACAACCCCCCTTTTTTTTTTCAGTTTCAAAAAGCATGGCTAACTGTAGTATCCAAACCAAAACCAATGCATGTAGTAAAACAATGTAATTAAAGCTGGGTGTGGTGGTCCACCCCTTTAATTCCAGCTCTGGGAGACAGAGGCTAGTGGATCTCTGAGTTTCAGGTCAGCCAGGAGAGAGAGGGAGAGGGGGTTGGGGGAAGAAAGGGGAGAGGAGAGAGGGGAAGTGAGAGGGGGGAGAGGAGAGAGATCTGAGCACCATCATTCAAAGAAACCCCCCGTCTTGGGGAAAACCAAACAAAACGAAAAAACAATGTAATTAAAAGTTACAAACTAAGAGGCGGAGAGATGGCTCAAGGGTTAATGGCAGGTCTTCCATTCCTACCACTTAGGTCAGGAGGGTCACGCCCCACGGCGCGTGTGCGCACACTCAGTTCTAGCTCCAGGTACCTGATGCCTTCTGGCCTCCTGGGCACCCACACCCTCATGCACATACCCCCACATGAACAGGCATGCACAGACTTTGTTTTAAGTTACATTTAAAATATTTAAATTTGGAGGAAGCTCAGAGGTTAAGAGAACTGGATGCTCTTGCAAGGAACCTGGGTTTGATTCCCAACACCCATGTGGTGGTTCAGAACCATTCATAAATCCAGTTCCACGGGATCCACTGCCCTTTTCTGACCGCCTCAGACAGCAGGCATGCATATAGTAGACATACATACATGCAGACAAAACACTCATCCTTTTTTTTTTTTTTTTAATTAAAAGCAGGCTGTAGTGGCATATACCTTTAATCCCAGTTCTCAGAAGGCCTGGAAGCAAGGAGATCTCTGTGAGTTCAAGGCTGGCCTAGTCTACATAGTAGACCAGGACTCAAAAGCTAAAGTCAGATATAGAAATTTGGAATTGCAGAGATGACTCAGCAGTTAAGAGCACTTACTGTTCTTGCAGAGGACCCAGGATGGGGGTCCTGGAACCTACATTCTGCTTCATATAACTTTATTTACAGGGGATTCAATCCTTTCTTCTAGCTTCCAAGGGCACTGCATGCATGTATTACATATCCAGACAAGGAGCCACACATACACATACATAAATTAAAATTAAATATGTAAACTCTCCCATTCAACTACCGAGCAGCTACAAACGCAAACTAGAGAAGTGTGTTGCTTCCACAACTGAAGTACCATAACCAGTTTACCGCCAATGGCCTCATATTCTCATAGTAACCTTTTGGAAATACTTGAAACAAAACAGCACCATCCTCTATTAATGTCAGCAGCTACATCTGAAGCCAACCTGGTGTGTATGGGAACAGCACTTAGATGATGATGTGGTTTTGCGTCTACCTGGGTATCCCGTGGACCAATTCTCTCATATCCAGAACTGATTAGCTTGCATCTAGCATGCCTGGCTCTGTCAACCACATACCAGGAGTCCTCAGCATCCTTTCCAGTAGTTTTGGCTCCCCCAGATACACACATTTCCATAGTGCCCCTCTGAAAATCATTAGGCCTAAGGATCTCTAGGGTCCTGTGGTGGTTTGAAGAATGACAGCCCCATAGGCTCAGGTTTGAATAGCTGCTAGAACTATCTGGGGAGGATTAAGAGGTATGGGCTTGTTGAAGGACATGTGTCACTGGGAGTGGGCTTAGAAGTCTCAAAAGTCTCTCCTCATTCCCAGTCGTGTGTGTGTGTGTGTGTGTGTGTGTGTGTGTGTGTCTGTCCCTTCTTTCGCTAGTGGTTCAAGATGTGAGCTCTCAGCTGTCCTGCCTCCATACACTCTAAGCCTCTGAAAGCATAAAGCCAACTGAATGCTTTCTTTTATAAGTTGCTTTGGCCGTGGTGTTTTACCACAGCAAATCCAAAGAAACTACGAAACTAAGATGGATCCCTTTCTGCTATGAGATTTGAGGATTCACAAAGCACATTAGTGAGATATGGTTTTAGTTTTGCTTTAGATTCCTTTTCACATAAATCTAGACACATAGGAGTCTACTATTCAAATGCTGTAAACTGTGAGCATTACTCCCATTGCTTGTAGCACAGGACATTAAGTGACAACCTGCTTCTGGGCTTTGTTTTACTTATAGAAAATATGCCCACAGTGCACTGTCAGGGGAATCCCTGCCCCCATCAAATACTTAGCAGGTTCCTTTTTTTTTTTTTTTTTTTTTTTTTTTTTTTTTTTTTTTTTTTGGTTTTTCGAGACAGGGTTTCTCTGTGTAGCCCTGGCTGTCCTGGAACTCACTCTGTAGACCAGGCTGGCCTAGAACTCAGAAATCCGCCTGCCTCTGCCTCCCAAGTGCTGGGATTAAAGGCGTGCGCCACCACTGCCCGGCCAGGTTCCTATTTTCAATTAGCCCTGGTTCATATAGTTAATTCAAACTACTAGAGTGTTTTGTTAATAAATTACTGTTGGAATACCAAATGTACAGGAAATTGGGTGCTGGAAAAAATGGCTTCTGCTGTAATTTCAAAGGATCCAAATAAGATTTCCAGCACCCACCTCAGGCTGCTCACAACCTCCTGTAACAGCAGTCCCAAGGGATCTGATGCCCTGTTTTGGCCTCCATAGGCACCTATAGACATAAACATACATGCACACATAAATGTTTTTTTTAATGTATAAGAAATGGGAAAACAAAAGATTTGTCTTCTCACATATTCACTCTGAAAAGGAATGGCGTGCAGGCCTAGAACAGTTAGCTAACTGAGCCACCTTTCCCTGCTCCAAGTGACTGGTCCATTAAGGAGCAATTTACATATTTTACTTTCAGAAGCTTTCTTAGTGTTCTATTGCTGTGAAGAAACACTATGACCACACGGCAACTTTTATAAAAGAAAGCATTTAATTGGGGGTTTGCTTACAGTTTCCTAGGCTTAGCCCATCATCATCATGGCGGGGAGCATGGCGGCAGACAGGCTGGCATGGTGCTGGAGAAGGAGCTGAGAGTTCTTTATTATGATGTTATGATCCGAGAGCGAGAGAACTGGGCTTGACTTCTGAAACCTCAAATCGACACAAAGTTACACAATTCCTTCAACAAGTCCACACCCCATACCTCCTTATCTTCCTAATCCTATCAAAAGGCAGTGATGGTGCACGCCTTTAATCCCAGCACTTGGGAGGCAGAGGCAGGCAGACTTCTGAGTTCGAGGCCAGCCTGGTCTACAGAGTGAGTTCCAGGACAGCCAGGGCTACACAGAGAAACCCTGTCTCGAAAAACCAAAAAAAAAAAAAAAAAAAAAAAAAAAAAAAAAAAGAAAGAAAGAAAGAAAGAGTTCCACTCCCTAATGAGTAAGCATTCAAATATATGAGCCTAGGGGGTCATTCAAATAAGAATAATAGGCTAAAAATGGTCAGAAATTACTGAAACCAGACGTTTGTTTTTCCTACTCACTTTCCTATCTTCACAGGCGTTTTAAGTCAACAGCCTGTATTAAAGCAAATACACTATGTGCATCTAGCCCCAGCAACCTGGACCTGAAGGTACCCTGGGAGAGACGAAGAGCTGCAGCTCCTAAAACTAGCAATGGGCTCCCTGCTCAAGGGCTTATAAGCTGTGTGAGGGGAGGCAACTCATTGCACCTCTCGGTGCTTTGGGAATATCTACAGAGTTGGGAGAAGAGCAGTTGATAGGAGCTGGAAAGATGGCTCAGTAGTCAAGAGTGCTAGCTATTCTTCCCAAGGAGCCAAGTTTGCTTCCTAGCGCACACACACTGATGCTTCCCCATCATCACCTGTAACTCTTGCTACAGGGGACCAAGTGTCCTCTGCGGGCATGGACACACACGTAGGTAGCATGCAGTCACACAGAAATACATACACAGAAATAGAAAACAATATTTTTTTTGTTGTTTTGTTTTTTTTTTGAGACAGGGTTTCTCTGTGTAGCCCTGGCTGTCCTGGAGCTCACTCTGTAGACCAGGCTGGCCTCAAACTCAGAAATCCGCCTGCCTCTGCCTCCCAAGTGCTGGGATCAAAGGCATGCACCACCACCGCCCCACGAAAACAATATTTTTAAAAAGCAGTTTCTACCTCAACTACAGTATCTTTTATTTGCCCAAATGTAATGGTCATCCCCGGGGCTTACTGCCTCAGTCTGCCAACCTAGCCCTGGAAGCTTCTAGTTGCCATACAATCTAATCTAGCCCTAGAATGTTTTCAGCCTCTAAGACTTGCTGAATAAACTCACCCTTTCTTGTTCTTTCTTTGTGATTGGCTTCTCATCACGTGGGCAGCGCGCGCGCGCGCGCACACACACACACACAGTCTCACTGCTCAAACCACTGTAACACTACATGGCATGACCATTCTTTGTGAATGGCCACACTCACAAGCGCACACACAGACACACAGACACAAAGGTTGGAATTTGTTTCATTTCCTTGTGCAAGGTACAATACACAGATGCCCAACAGATGTTAAATCATGGGTGGACTAAGTACCTGCCCTGGGCCAGTCATAATGTAGGGCGCGGAGAGGTATATGCATCCATTGTTTTGCTTCCATAGGTGGTGGCCTTAAACAAACTTTCTTGCCATTCTCTGAGGCCAAGGAACCTAAACCCAAGGGCAGAACTAACTGGACTTTGCACAGCTGCAAGTTAAGCAGTAATCAAGGGATTTCCAGAGCTGGATACCCCAGGGTCTTTGTGGTCACACTGCGTTCTATCTTGGATTGGGACAAAGTTCAAGGAGAGTGCTACATCTCTATAATTGAAGGGGTGAGCATTGGTCTTGCTGGGGGAGGATCAATCCCAGAGCCTTGTACATGCTAGGCAAGGACCCTTTTACTGAGTTACTTCCCTAGCCCCCTCCCCCCTTTTCTGTTTTGGTTTGGTTTTTTGTTTGTTTGTTTGTTCGTTTGTTTGGAGACAGACTCTCATTATGCAGCCTCAAACTTGAGGCAGCTCTCTCAGTCTCTCAAGTGCAGATTAAAGGCCTGAGCTAGCACTCCTGGTTCAGAAGGATAATTAGAAGTATGGATGTAAAAGGAGTTGCCTAAGTCAGTATCCTTTTATGTAGTTTTTGAAACAAGGTCTTCTACTGTAGCCAAGGCTGGTCTTGAACGCCAATGGCCCTGCCTCTGCCTTCTAAGTGCTGGGGTTCCAGTACATACCACCATGCCCACCTGGTTATTCTCCTTTTGTTTTTTGTTATTCTTCAGTTGTTTGGGGGTTTTATTTCATATTTCATTTTTATTATGCGCCTAGCCTTTAATGGCTAAGCCATCTCCCAAGCCCATAAACAAACAAACAAAAACAACAAGGAAAAAACCCAGGGTCTCACTATGTCTACCTTGCTGGCCTCAAACTCACAGAGATCTCCTTAACTCTGCCTTCCAAGATTAAAGGCATGCACTAACACGCCCAGCCCTCTTCTTGTATTTTAAAATTATAATCATCTTTTGGAGTTTTGTTTATTGGAGCTTCAAGAAAAACATTCATTTTCAATGCTGAGTTAGAATACTTAGGAGAATGTGACTTCAGAGACTGGTAACAGTTCTAAAGAGGAAAGGAGATGTTGGGGCCAGTAATTATGCTACAGTCCTCTAATCCTGACCCTAGGGAGGCTAAAGAAGAAGGATCTTGAGTTTGGGGACATCCTGGTTACATAATGAAACTGATGTGGTAGGAAGGTCTCAACCAATAAAGCTCTTGTCACCGAAAGCTGTCCACCTCAGTTTAATCCATAGAACCCAAGCTAGAAGGAGCGAAGCACCTCCACACAGCTGCCCTCTGACCTGCATATGCAGTCCATGACAGTCATGCTTTCCTATCACACACAGACACAGTTAATAATAATATTACTACTTAATAGTCTAGAAAAGTTTCTATATTATATGACTATTACGTAATAATAATAAATATTGCTATCACTATTATTATTACTTTAGGGGAAGGTGTTAAACTCCAGTATAGGCTAGCCCTTCTTCCTTCTTATTCAAGGGTAAGGGCTGATAAATATAGAACCAGGAATGTTGTAGGAAATCCCTAAAATACTGACCTGAAAGCTGCCTGCCGTCTGCAAACTTGGCAAGGCCAAAACAAAATTAGAATAAAGGGTATCTGCTCTGCCATTTAAACTGCTAAAAATATTTTCAGACAGACTAACCCAAGTGGCTTTTCCCTTCCTACATGCAGTCTGAAGAGTTACAATAGAGAAGCCATGGGCAGCAGGCAACTCTGAACTGGAAACAAAGGGTAGCGTGTGAGACTTAGAGGTAGAGCCCGAGGATTCACCTGCCTGTAGGACACCATGTTGCTTATTAACTCATGGGACTTTTTCTTTTTTTTTTTTTTTTTTTAGCAGATCTTCATGGGTGTTGTAGAACTTGAAAACTGGCTGAGCCTAAACTGCCAGTCTTATGTTGGAATTACATCATCTGTCCTTTGGTAAAAACTAATTCCCTTTGCCCCCTCAGTGAATATTGCTGGCATTGGCTTACAAACCTTGATGGCTAATGGGGTGTAATCACTTGTAAACTTTTTAAAGTGTATTCAGTGTTTTAACTTTCAAGTCTTTGACAGCTTGTCTAAATCATTAGTCTCACTTAAGAAATACAGGATTTAGCTGGGCATTAGGTGTCAGGCCTGTATCTCAGCAGTCCAGGAGCGTGAGGAAATCAAAAGTGTGAGGCCAGCCTAAGTTACACAGTGAACCCCTGTCTCACGAAAGCAATACAAACTGTGTGCACGGGTGTATGTTCTACAATTTCTCCCTCCCTGTTGGCCATTAAGGTATTATGAATTAAAACATAAAGAAGGGGCTGGAGAGATGGCTCAGTGGTTAAGAGCACTGACTGCTCTTCCAGAGGTCCTGAGTTCAATTCCCAGCAACCACATGGTGGCTCACAACCATCTGCAATGGGATCTAATACCTTCTTTTGGCATGCAGATGTTCATATGCAGATAGAGCACTCATAGACATAAACTAAATCTTAAACAAACCTTATTAACATGTATTAACATATTAACTATCCAGGGGCCTCTCAGCAGGTAGGTAGAAGTCTAATGTAGGACTTCAGTGAATTGTTCTCTGGCCTCCATACATGCCCGCATACACTGCACTGTGCCATACCCATGTACACACAGACACACAAAATGTAAAAAAGTTTAAAAAAAACGTATGAACCATACATACTAATGGGGTTCAGTGTAAGACTTCAATACATGCAAATGCTGTATACTGATGCTATCCTGGTGATTAGCAAGTTACTCTTCTTATCATGTGTTTATGTTTAGAGTCTTCAAGCTCTGCTAAATTTTCATAAAATATCTATTAGAGTTGAGAGTTCTACATTCAGATCCACAAGCATCACACACCCCAGTGACTCACTTCCTCCAACAAGATTATACCTACTCCAACAAGGCCACACCTCCTTTTTTCATTTTTTTATTGGATATTTTATTTACACTTCAGATGCCATCCCCTTTCCCCCTTCCCCCCCCCCTTAGAAAACCCCTATCCCATGCCCCCTTTTCCTTTTTGTACTTATACATTTTTTTTAAAAATGTTAATCAAAGGCTTTATAAATTTGGTATTGCTCAATCAGAGGTGTAACCCACTACCCAACCTAGATATATCAACTATCTTTGACTGGTACATGAATATCTGCCTCCCTGTCTCCCCCCTCTTTCTCTCTCTCATCACCTAGCTTCTCCTCTCCTTCTTCTTCTCCTCTTCTTACTCCTTTTCTTCCTTTCAGTACTCCTCCCACCTTAGCTCCTCCTACACATCACCCTTCCTGTTAAAATAAAACTTTTCTCTCAAAATACAATTAGAGCATAATTATGCCAATTTGTACCAGTGAGGTACAAGACAGTCCTAATACCCAGTCCATCATTTTGTTGACTAACCAGAACCTCTGTCATCTCTCCTAACTAAAGCACTTAGTTCTGAACCTGGCTTTTTCCTTGGCTTTAGAATGAATGTCAGCTGAAAACCATCCACTCAAATCTTTTCTCTCAAGGTAAACAGCCAGGATTGAAGGCCATACCTCCTAATCCTTTTGAATAGTGCCATTTCCTGGTGACCAAGCATTTGAATCTATGAGCTTGGGTGGGGGGTGGGGGAGTGGGGAGATCCTATTCAAACTGCTACCATCTCCTTTCTTGTGCATTCAATGTTAAGATGGAAAATCTTTAAATCCTTTATTAGTTCAAGTCTACTTTATGGTTCTTACAAAATAAATAAAAACTTATGCCTGTACACTTTACACTTTGACTTGGATAATAATTAGATAAGTGTTACTTTGTGCTAAAATAGAAAAAGTTCGCAATGCTATTTCTTCCACAAGAATTGTTTTATGAAAGGAAAAATGCAGCTTACCAACTGCCGCCCACTCTTCCTTCCCTGGAATGTTTTTGAATCTATCTTGTTACCTTTTATACAGCTTGACTCTGAACATAATGAGAAATGTTACTTATTGTGTGAATCAAATTCATACTTTAAATATGTTCCACTTCAAAGATTTGATCACCCATATATAATAGCTTGTGTGCCAAAAGTTTAATCCCTGCACTCATAATGTTGATGATATTTGGAGGTGAGGCCCATTGGAGGGAATTAGAATTAGGTGAGGTCACAAAGGTGGGCAGGCCCTCCATTGGTGTCAGTGTGGCTTTCTAAGAAGACAACTAAGACGTTTGTCCTGTTCCAGCATGTGATGCCTCTACCATGTTACCATGCAGCAGAAGACCCTCACCAGAGGCCACCAGATGGGGACATCCTGCACTTGGACTTTCCAGACTCTACAACTGTGAGCCAGCATATTTCTATTCTGTATGAATGACCCATTCTCTGGTATTTTGGTATAGCAACACCAAACAATTATACTAGGATATGACTTAAGAAAGAGCTAGAAATGTTGGCACCATGGACACACAGTAGTCATTGGTTCCAAAGTTGTGCTACACACATGAGCGCGCGCACACACACACACACACACACACATTTTGAAGATGGGATCTCATGTAGCCAAGCTGAGCTTAAATCAGACTGAGTCTGATTATCCCACCTACCCCTTTCAAGTGCTGGGATTACAGGTGGTCTGCCACACCTACCCTTTACTGTGTCTTAGATGACTCAACCGCGATTCCCTCATGGTCTAACTTAGTTAGTTTACCACTCTGTGCCTCCATTTTTAATTTATAAAGTAAAAGGCATACATGTTGGTACATGCCTGTAATCTGTAATCCCAGCTCTCGAGGTGTGGAGATAGGAGTACTGGAAGTTCAAAGTCAGCCTGGCCTAGATAGTAAGATTGTATCTTGAAAAAAAAAAAAAAAAAAACAAATCGAGTCTTAGCCTTCAGACACAGGAGGCTGTGTCTTAAGCAAAAGAAAACATTAGCTGGGCCAAGTGGTGCACGCCTTTAATCCCAGCACTTGGGGGGCAGAGGCAGGCGGATTTCTGAGTTCGAGGCCAGCCTGGTCTACAGAGTGAGTTCCAGGACAGCCAGGACTACACAGAGAAACCCTGTCTCGAAAAACCAAAAAAAAAAAAAAAAGAATAAGAACACCCCCCTATAGGCTCACATGCTGGAATGTTTCATCCCCAGTTGATGGAACTGTTTGGAAAAGATTAGGAGCTGTGGACTCCTTAGAGGAAAGGTGTCATTGGGGGTTAGGCTTGAAGGTTTGAAAAGTCTACAACATTCCCAATTAGTCTCCACCCACCCTTGCTCCCTCGCTCTCTCACTCTCTCGCTCTCTCGCTCTCACTCTGCCTCATGACTGTGGATCAGGATATAAGCTCTCAGCTATCTCTCCAGCATCACGTTTGCCTGTCTGCTGCCATGCTCTCCTGCAGGATGATCACGGACTCTAACCTTCTGCAACCATGAGACCAAATAAACATTTTATTTTATATAAGTTATGTTGGTCATGGTGTCTTATTGTGGCAATAGAAAAGTAACTGAGACAAGTGACAAAGAAGAAGGAACATGTCTTTACTTCATAGGAATGACTGTCCATTGGCCATAGTGTTTATTTTATCGTATTTATTTATTAAGATGGAATCTCAGTATGTTGCCCACATTGGCTATGGGAATAAAGTATTTGGGCTTTCTTTTGGAAATAGCAGCAAGTGAGGAGCAGGCAGGCATCCCCTAAAAGGGACAGTAGGGGGACAAACATTACCCAGGAAGTATCCTCATCAGACACAGGAACAAAACGCATTGTCATGTTGGGCCTGTGGTACAGGTCTGTAATCATATCTTTTCAGGAAGATGAAACAGGAGGACCACAACTTCAAGTCTCACTTTGACAACAGAGCCAGGTCAAGGCCAGCCTAAGTAACTTAACCAGAGCCTGTCTGAAAGTTAAAAAGGGACTTGGAACATAGCTTACCTACCATGTACAAGGCCCTAAGCTTCACTCCCAGCACAGTGTGGAGTCGTCTCACATGCCGAAGCTTAAATACTTAAGTATTTTTCAAAATAATATTTTATCTTGTGCTAACCATGGAACCTAGGGCTTCATATATGCTAGGCAAACAGCCTACACTGAACTACAGCTCCAGCCCTTATAAATTATTTCATTCACGTGGAGGTTGGCGTTTGGAGAAGGCAGTTCTGTCCTTCCCCCTAGGAACTCAGGTCATTAAGCTAGGCAGCACGCACTTTTACCCACTGAACTATCTCATCGGCCCACCCCAAAGCTTTAAGCAGCCTCCGGATAAGCATGATCAGGCCTTAAACTCTCAAGAATTCTTGGGAGACAATTGTAGCCTAAATCAAAGTTCAGGCCTACTTCTCAGTTATTAATCCAGGGGCTCCTCCCAAATGTGTCACTTGATGGGTTTTCCTAGTTGCCTGGGTAAGTAAGGAGCAGCCTACTCTACTTGGAATATAGGCCACTGAATAATAATCTCATCTTGCTTTCCTCGAAGAGACCGTGCAAAAATGAGCAGCTTGGCATGTGAGGTGAGTCCTTCAGGCGTCCCAGATGAACACTGCTATATTAGGAGCAAGAACTATTATGCAATGAGACCTATCTATACCTTTGCTTCATGCCGTCACTTAACAGCGAAAAGAGTACCTGGAAAACTAATAGGTTTCATTGTCGATTTTAAAAGAATTATCCTTTCTAGGGGTGAGTTCAGGGAATGTAGGGAAAGTATTATAATTAAGATGAAAAGACTAGATGGAAATGTTTTTATAGGATGTCCACATGTGTTCATACACACACACACACACACACACACACACCTGTAATCATAGCATGGTGTAGGCAGAGGCAGAAAGATTGCTAGTTCCAAGCCAACCTACTGTAGTGAGATGATGTCTCAACAAACAGTGGATACATAGATAAACATGCACACATGAGAAGGACTCTTTGAACACACTCTGACCTATATCTAGCTAGAGTAATACTAGGGTTTCAACTAGTTCATAACTGACCACAAACAACCTTCAGCAATAATCCCAGCCATAGTAGGTGCTCTATTCTGGGCTTGATTGGCATCCTTTACCATACTCCAATGGGAGGCATATGCTTACATACCCCATCCCTACAAGATTCTGGATATTCTGAATGCAACTGTAGTATATTCATTTTCAGATCACTAGCACCTAATACTAAACCTGGGCCATAGTCAATACACTAAGTGCATGAATGGACAGATGGATGGATGGAATAGGTATACGTCATGACAGTGGATTTCAGGACAAGCTAGGAGATCACTTTTTTAAAAGCAATTTAAGGTTGAACCGTATTTTATTGGTCAGCTTTCCATCACTGTGACAGAACACCTGCCATAAACACTTAAAGGAGGAAAGACTTTATTTTGGCTTCATTGTTTCTGGGCCATGGTGAGGCAAAATGTCATGGCAGGGAACCTATGGTGGATGACAGTCACTTGCCCTATGACAGCCAGGAGTAGAGAGAGCAAGGAGAAGGAGACAGAATAAAATATACCCTTCAAAACCAGTGACTTACTTCCTCTAACTAAGCCATAGTTCCCACCAGTCCATTCATCCATAAAGTCTTCGGTGAAAGAAGCACTGGCCAACTAGGCACCCTTTGATCCAATCACCTCCCCAAAGCTTTGCCTCTAAACACTGCATGAAGCCCAAACCTTCAACACACGAGTCTCTGGGCAATATTTCATATTGAAATCAAAATTTTTGCTTTGTCAGATACCCTTTTAGAAGGGTGAAAAATAAAAGCTGAGGAAAATATTTGAAAAAGGACTGATACCTAGAAAATATAAAGAACTCTCAAAGTAGAGATGTAGCTGTAGATAGATGGACCTGCCAAGCATGCCCAAGGCCAGAGCTCCACCCGGGCACCATGGAAAAGAAGGAAAGCTCAACCTCAACTGTAAACACTCACCAATTAGAAAACGCACAACCCGGTTTACAAGGTGAGTTCTAGGCCACATAGCCAGGGCTACACAAAGAAACCTTGTCAAGAAAAAAACAACCAACAAACAAAAAGCTTGTGGTCTATGCCTTTAATCCCTGCACCTGGAGACTCAGTCAGGGAGATCTTTTGTGACTTTGAGGCCAGCCTGGTCTACAGAGTAAACAGTAAATTCCAGGACAGCCAGGGCTGTACAGAAAAACCCTATCTTAAAATTAAAAAAAAAAAAAAAAAAAAGGGAAAATGGCCCAAATTGATGAAATCAGACTAGGTGTGTTCATCAACAGATGAATGGATAATGAAAAATATGGTCCATGGAATTTTACTTGAGTATAAAGAATGAAATTATGTTGCTTACAGGAAGGTAGATGAAACTGGAGAGTACTATGTTAAATGAAATAAATCCATCCCAGAGACAAGTACCACATGTTTTCTGACCTGCATGGGAACTGGGTGGGGATCGGCAGAAAGGGGCGGGAAACTAGAAGGAATGGGAAACTAAGGGCGTGAAGCGAAAAGAGGGAGGATTGAGAAGGAACAGAGTGCCAGACGTGTTGCTAGATTCCTGTAATCCTGGCACCCAGGAGGTGCAGAAATGTAGGCAGATCTCTGAAGTGGAAACCTTTGCTCTTAAAATATAAGATTACAGGTTCTAGCCAGCCTCCTCTATATTGGGAGTTCTAGGCCAGCCAGGGCTACATAGTTTGACCTTGCTTAAAATTGTAAAAAGTATTCTGAGTGCCGGGCAGTGGTGTCGCACGCCTTTAATCCCAGCACTTGGGAGGCAGAGGCAGGTGGATTTCTGAGTTCGAGGCCAGCCTGGTCTACAGAGTGAGTTCCAGGACAGCCAGGGCTACACAGAGAAACCCTGTCTCGAAAAACCAAAAAAAAAAAAAAAATTTTTTTTTTAAAGTAAAAAAGGTGAGGACACTTGTAATCCAAGCACTTGGGAGACGGGCCCAGGCGCCAGCCTCAGCTGTGTGAGACCCTGTTTCAAAATCAAGCCAAACAACTACAATTCGACGTCACAATCAACCATCAGACTGACAGAAGTGAAGAATGCTGACAAATGCTAAATGTTGGAGAGACTGTGGAGAAACTGGGTCACTTGCTGGAGGGAATGGAAAACGACACCGACACTCTGGAAAAATTTGGCAGTTCAGTTAAGGCTGAAAATAGATTTATCCTATGACCCAGCATTTGTACTTTTTGGCATTTGTCCCAGAAAAAAATAACAACTTATTTTCACACAAATCCTCTTACACAAATGTTTGTAACAATGTTATCTGTAATAGCCTGAAACTATAAGTATCCTATAATGTCCTTTTGTGGACAAATGGTCACACCCCACCCCACCTCTCACCCCCCCACACACACACACTTCTCACCCTCCACCACCTCTACCCCCCCCCCACTTCTCACCCTCCACCAACTCTCACCCCCCCCACCTACCTGGCATATTTATACCATAGATGACTCAGCAATAAAAAGCAAAGAACTGTGGAACGGAGAGTGGCGATTATGTCTGTGATGCCAACACTTGGGAGGCTGAGGCAGGAGGATTACCCCCAAGTTAGAGGTCAGCCTGGGATACAGACTGAAAAGGAGATCCAGGCTTTAAAAGAAAAGCCAGTGAGATGGCTTCATAGCTAAAGACAATTGCCGACAATCCTGACATGAGCCCCTGAACCCACATGGTAGAGAAGAAAAGCAATTCTCACAAGTTCTCCCTTGCCTCCATGCCCACGCCTGTGGAGTGCACTACCACACACATACACACTAAAGACACAAAAACAAATGTAGAAAGAGTTAAAAGTCTCTTTTGGCTGATTTATTTTATTTCATGTGCATGGTTACTTTGCCTGCATGTCTTTATGGGCACCATGTGGGTATCTAGCATCTGTGGAAGTCCAAAGAGGGCACTGGCTCCCTGAGGCTGGACTTATAGATGGCTGTGAAGTACCATGTAGGTTCTGGGAACTGAACCTAAGTCTTCTGCAAGAACAAGTGTCTCTTAAGCACTGTGCCATCTCTCTGGTCCTCAAGTGTATATATATACACACACACACATAGGATAAACAGGCCTCCAAGGAGTCATGCAGGGTGGGGAAAACCAGGCCCACCAGTCTCCAAGGGATACTTAGCACACCATCCCACTTCTGGAAGGTTCATTGAACTGTGTAGCTCTGGAGATGGAGGCCAGCCTCCTAGGCCTGGGCTTAGGAGGAGGGAGCAGTCAGAGGGATGGCTTGAAGGACCCTTGTGACAGATTTCCAGCTTCTACAAGCTACAGGCAAAATGACCTGCAGACAATCTTATCTCCCCACCCTCCCACTGAGCTGAGTAAGAGTCTCCTCCCCCAGGTTGGGGACAGACCTTGAGATTCAGGAGATAAACAAACTTCACTTTGTCTGGGAAAGCTGGAAATGTAAAATTCTCAGAGGCCTCCACCAGCTATCCAGAGGCAAACAGTGACTGGGGGAGGAGACTGTGACAGGGACAGGGAGCTGCGGAGAAGAGATCTCTCAGACCTGTGGAGATAGATGTCTGCAAGTTGTGTAGAGAGCACTAGGAACACAGGTTTCATGAGTCATCTCTGGTGGACTTTTCCGTGATGCAGGCGCCTGCTCCTTCAGCCCCACCCATACTCCTGTTAGGAACTCTAGTGAAAACTTACTGGGTCGCCAAATTGTACAGTTATTACTTTGGCCTGTTCTGGGTTTTCTTTCTGGGTGAATAGGGGTGTGTGTGTGTGTGTGTGTGTGTGAGTGAGTGTGTGTGTGTGTGTGTGTGTGTGTGTGTGTGTGTGTGTGTGTGATGTGTATGTTTTATCTTTACAGGAAGTCTCTCGACACACATACACATACTAATTTTTTTCTTTTTTATTGGATATTATATTTACATTTCCGATTTTATCCCCTTACCCCATTCCCCCCACCACCCAGGAACCCCTTTATCCCATCCCCTCTCCTCCTGCTTCTATGAGGTTGTACCCCCACCTACCCCCCACTCCCACCTTCCCACCCTCGAATTCCCCCCCACTCAGTGTTCAGCCTTCATGGGACCAAAGATCTCCTCTCCCACCTATGCCGGACAAGGCCATCCTCCCCTACATATACAGATGGAGTCATGGGTCCCTCCCTATGTGCTCCCAGGCTGGTGGTTTAGACCCTGGGGAGCTCTGGCTGGTTGGTATTGTTGCTCTCCTCATGGGGCCACCAACCCTAATTTTTTAAATTCATTTGAAAAGATAAAACCAGTTAACATTTCTGACTTGCAACTATGTTTTAATTCTTTTTAATGTTTATTCATTTACTAGGGAGGGACATGCTCATGCCACCATGACAGAGTGGAGGTTAAAGGACAACTTTTGGGAGCCAGATTTCTCCTTCCAGTATTTGCATTCCTGGGACTGAACTCAGGAGTCAGGTTTGGCAGCAAAGACTTCTGCCCACTACAGTCATCTCTCTGGCCCTGTTTTTGTTTTTTTATATACACTCTCTACTCCTTAAAAATGTCTCACATCATGGTTTGTGGGAACCTCAAGTGTCTTAGTCAGAGTTCTATTGCTATAAAGAGACACTATGACCATGACAACTCTTATAAGAGAAAGCATTTAATTGGGGGCTTGCTCAGGGGTAAGCCCATTATCACCATGGTGGGGGAACATTGTAGAAAGGCAGGCATGGTGCTGGGAAAGTAGCTGAAATTCTATATCCTGATCTGCAGGGGAGTAGGGAGCTGGTAATGGGCTTTTGAAACCTCAAAGCCCACGCACCGGTGACGTACTTCCTCTAACAAGGCCACACCTACTCCAAGGCCACACCTCCCATATATAACAAATTTTTTAAATTTTAATTTAATAGTTTTTTATTTGTGTTTGCGTGTTTTCACATAGGGAGTGATCTCCATCTACAGGCATCCATGTGTGGAGTGTGGAGGTCAACCTTTGGTGGTGTTCCTCAGGAAACCACCCATATTGTTTCTTTCTTTTCTTTTCTTCTTTTTTTTTTTTTTTTTTTTTTTTTTTTTTGGGTTTTTCGAGACAGGGTTTCTCTGTGTAGCCCTGGCTGTCCTGGAACTCACTCTGTAGACCAGGCTGGCCTCGAACTCAGAAATCCGCCTGCCTCTGCCTCCCAAGTGCTGGGATTAAAGGCCTGTGCCACCACCGCCCGGCATTGTCTCTTGAGATAGGGACTCTCAGTTGGACCTGGAGCTCACCAATTACAGTAGGCTGGCTAGCAGTGAACCCCCGGGGTCCATCTGACTTACCACCCCAGCTGTGGAGTTACAAACTCACACTACCAAACCTAGCTTTTTACATATGTGCTGGGGATTGAACTCTGGTCTTTGTGCTTGGGCAGCAAGCAATTTACCAACTGAGCTATTTCCCTAGCCCCCAGATTACTTTTAAAGGCTCAATACCAGTTCATTCATTCATTCACACATTTATTTATACATACACGCACCCATTCCCTTCCTCCTGTCCTTCCTTCCTTTGGCATGGAAACTGTCATCACTACCTTCTGACTTGAATCAGATTCTAGGTTCAATTCCCAGCAGCAAACAACAAAAGCACTTGACATGGCTACTCTTGTTTGTCATCTTGACTATATCTGGAATTAACTAAAATCCAGGTGGCTACGTATACCTGTGAGGGCTTGTTTGTTTTTGTTTGTTAGTTTGTTTTCTTAATTAAGTCATTTGAAGTGAGAAGCCACTTTTAATTCAGATCTTTTGTTTGTTGTTGTTGTTGTTTTTTGAGACAGGGTTTCTCTGTGTAGCCCTGGCTGTCCTGGAACTCACTCTGTAGACCAGGCTGGCCTCCAACTCAGAGATCCGCCTGCCTCTGCCTCCCAAGTGCTGGGATCAAAGGCATGCGCCACCACCGCCCAGCAATTCAGATCTTTTGAGGTGGGAAGCTTCACCTTTAATCTGGGCACCACCTTCTGCTGGCAGCCTATAGAAAGGACAATTAAGAAGGAAGTTTTTGTTCTCTGCCTGCTTGCTCTCATCTCCTGCCAGTCCGTTCCTTCTCTGGCATTAGAGCCCACTTCTTCAGGATTCTGGCATATAATGAAGCCCGGCTGAGACATCCAGCCTCAAGGACTGAACAACTGAATTCTTGGAGTCTCCATTGGTAGACAGCCATTGTTAGACTAGCTGGACCACAGCCTGTGAGCCACTCTTATAAATCTCCTTTATAGGCAGATGATTGACTGGTTGATTGATTGACAATAGATTGATTGATTGATTGATTGATAGATAGATAGATACATACATACATACATACATACATACATAGATCGATCTTCATTCTATCAGCTCTGTTCCTCTAGAGAAGCCTGACTACTAAACACTTCTGACACGTGTTGGGGTGATGAGTGTGTCCAGAAGTGTAAGCTCTTCAGCACTGTAAGTAGCTTTCTTTTGTTGTGCCCCACAAAGGGTCACTGGACAATTATACTTTTTGTTAACCTGCCTTTATTTTTTCCAATAATTTGTTTTTTTACTCACTTTCTATCCAGATCACAGTCCCTGCCTCTCATCTCTTCCCAGTCCCATCCTTACAAATCCCTCCCCCCCACTACCCCAAGCCCCCTTGGGTACCACTCCACCCTGGGGCATCTCATCCCAGCAGGACTAATCTCATCCTCTCCCATTGAGGCCCAACCAGTCAGTCCAGGTAGAGGGAAGGGGATCCAATGGCAGGGAAAAGACTCAGAGACAGCCCCTGCTCCACTTGTTAGGGGACCCACATGAAGACCAAACTGCACATTTGTTACACAGGTGTAGAGAGTCTAGGTCCAGCTCCTGCATGCTCCCTGGGTGGTGGCCCAGGCTCTGTGCGCCCACATGGTCCCACGTTAGTTGATTCTGTAGGTCTTGTGGTGTCCTTCACCTCTCTGGCTTGCTCACTTCAATCTCCACTGTTCTATAAGAGTCCCCGAGCTCCACGTGATGTTTGGCTGTGGGTCTCTACATCTGTTTCCATCAGCAGCTGGATGAAGCCTCTCAGAGGACAGTTATGCTAGGCTCCTGTCTGCAAGCGTAGCAGAGTGTCATTAATAGTGTCAGGGGTTGGCTGTCTTCCACTGGGTGGGTCTCAAGTTGGGCCAGTCATTGTTTAGCCACTCCCTCAGTCTCTGCCCCATCTTTACCCCTATGCATCTTGTAGGCAAGATAAATTTTGGGTTGAAGGTTTTGAGGGTGGATTGATGTCCCCCTCTCTCCTCTGAAGTCCTGCCTTGCTACAGGAGGTGGTCACTTTAGTCTCTATATCCCCCTCTGGTAGTAATCTCAGCTAGGGTCACTCCCATAGACTCCCAGGATCCTCTCCCATCCCAGCCTTCTAGCTAGTCACCAGAGATTTCTCCCCTCCTGCCTGCTGATTTCTGTTCTCACTCCTAGCCCTCTCTTGCCTCCTCCCCACACCTGATCACCTTCCTCGTTTCCCTCCTTACCCCTCATCCCCCAGTTCCCTCTATCTATCCACTGTTGCGGATAACTATTTACTTTCCCCTTCTGACAGATTCATGCACCCTCCCTTGGGCCCTCATTACCCAGTTTCTTTGGGTCTGTGGATTGTAGCATGGTTAACCTGCCTTTAAAGGCAGGAGATGCTCCTTGCTTGGTAGTTAATTGAGTATCACAACCTTCTTGTCTTATTTCTTGACCTCATCACAAGGACAAGTAAAAAATATTCCTCCAGGGTCCTTTGGTTTTCAGTTTGAGATGCTAGCACCAGGATAGCTGTAAGCACCTTAGTCCCCTCAAAGTTTTTCCCGTGTGGAGCCTCTTGGCAACATAGACAGTAGAGATGATATTATACATGATTTTACAGACAGCCTTGGAAAAAAAAAAGATTTTATTTTTGTTTTTGAAATAGGGTCTTCCTTATTCCAGGCTGGTCTTGAACTTCTGATCTCCCTGATTTTATTGCCTGGATGCTGGAATAAGACATATGTGCCAAGATACTCAGTCAAAAAATATTTATCTATTTAGTCTGTTTGTTTTAGAGACCAAGTCTCTCACAGTGTGGTCCTGCTGACCTACAATTCTTGATCTTTTACCTCAGCCTCCAGAGTGCTGGGATGACAGGCTTCTGCCATTACTCCTGACTAACAAAAACAATTTGTTACATCTGCTGAGACCAACCGGAAACAGATCAGGACTACTTGATATTAATGTCAAGGGTGTCAGGAAAGCCTGGAGGTGCACACACTGTCAGGTCTGCCACTACTGCCATGTCTGTAATTGGCATACTGTATTTTTTTTTTTTTTTTTTTTGCCTGTTTCCAGACAAGAATGAGACACCCTAGTTAGCTAGGGTGGAATTCAATCCAACATAAATGGAGCGCTTTTCAATCATGGGCTACCTGACTCCAGGCTACTCAGTTTCAGGGCTTCAAAGTCATAGCTCACTCGTCAGGTAAGTTTTCTGAGTACTTTTGCTCAAGCACTAGATAAAAGAAGAAAACATCTCCTGAATCAGTCTTTTAGGGGGCCTAAACACCTGGACAGATTCTTTGTATCTTATCAGCTCTTCTAAGAAATCACCTGGTCTTTTCTTCTGAGAATCAGGAGTAAATGGAACTCTGGAATGTTGTGTGTATGTGACCCTGACTCATTTAACCTGTCTGATAGTTCAGCCACGAGCCTGTGTCTTTCATCATAAGAAACAACACCGGCCCACTCCAAACTCACCAAGAACATGATGGCTCTACTCCAATCACCTTTGTAGCTCAAGGAATCTTAGGCAGCAAGCCCAGAAGGTCTCTTTGCACAATTCTATAAGTGAGTCTCTCAAAAAACATGTGACTGTTCTAGGCCTCCAGAAGCAACTGATTCTTGGAAAGGGATTTTAACAAATAGCACTTAAACTGTATAAAACACTGGGAATGGTCAGCTGCGGAAGGACGCTCACTAGCTGGGGGCTACTTCTGAGGTCCCATCAGTGCTGCCTTCTAGAATGCTACAACTGCTCTGTCCCTTAGCTACCTACAGAATGACTCTTTTTCAAGGGCGATCTTGAAAAAGATCTTTTCTTTTTTGATCTTCTTTTTTTTTTTTTTTTTTTTTTTTTTTGATCTTTTTCTGTATCACCTCTTTGTGTTCTCTGGACTCATAACCAAAGACCTTGTGCTGCTTTGAGTGAAAATGGCTCCAATAGGCTCATTTGTTTGAATGTTAAATGAGTCAGGGTCACAGAGTCACACATACATAGATAGAACCATTTTGGTGAAGGACTTGGGGGGTGTCTTGGAGGAGATATGTCACTGTGAATGGTCTTTGAGGTTTCAAAAGACTAGCACCAGTACCAGAATCTCTCTCTGCCTCTTGCTTGCAGATCTAGGTGTGAGCTCTCAGCTGCTCCTGCCACTGTGCCTTTGCCCTGCCATCATGGACACGGTCTCTAACCCTCTGAAAGTGGAAGCCCAATTAAAAAGCCCCACACTCACACACCTTTTTTGTTTCTTTATTTGGTTAGTTGGTTTGGTTTGGGTTTGTTTTTTTTGGGGGGGGTTGGGTTTTTTTGGATTTTGGGTTTTCAAGACAGGATGACAGGATTTCTCTGTATAATAACCTGGCTACCCTGGCTGCCCTGGAATTCACTCTGTAAACCAGACTGGCCTTGAACTCAAAGATCCACCTGTCTCTGCCTCCCAAATGCTGGTCCATCACACCTGGCTAAACCACTTTTTTTTGTTTTGTTTTTTGTTTTTTGTTTTTTTTGTCTTTCGAGACAGGGTTTCTCTGTGTAGCCCTGGCTGTCCTGGAACTCACTCTGTAGACCAGGCTGGCCTCGAACTCAGAAATCCGCCTGCCTCTGCCTCCCAAGTGCTGGGATTAAAGGCGTGTGCCACCACCACCCGGCTAAACACTTTCTGTTATAAGTTGCTTTGGTCATGGTGTTTTATCACAGCAATAGAAAAGTAACTAATACAGGCCTCAAGATCTAACTGCCAAGCATGTTGAGTTTTTTGGGTGGTGGTGGTGGTGGTGGTGGTGGTGGTTTTGTTTGGTTTGGTTTGGTTTTTTTGAGACAGGATCTTACTACGTAGCCTGGCTGGCCACAAACTAAAAGATCTGTCTGCCTCTACCTCCTGATGGCTGGAACTAAAAGTGTCGCGCGCCGCTATCTGACCCGCAGAAAGGAGCGACACGAGATTCTTCCCAATGTAGCTTTACTCAGGAACCTTTCTTACAATCTCTCTGGAAGCCCCGGATCCAAGTTTTCCTTTCCCTTTTATCCCCATGCCTGGTCACTCAGAGCCTGCCACGTGGACACACACCGTTGGCACACGTCAAATGGCCTGATATTATGTAGCAGCGAATCTGCGCAGTGTAACAGTGTAAGCCGGCGGCGGAGTGTGAGGAAGTCAGGCTCCATTCATAAAATTAGGCAGGTGCCATTCATAAGCTTTGGCGGGTGCCATTCATAAGCTTAGGCGCCATTTTAGCTGGCCGCCGCACCCGCTCCCCACAGACCGCCGCACCCGCTCCCCACAGACCGCTGCACCCGCTCCCCACATGAAAGCATGTCACTGTGCCTGTCCTGTGTCCAAAGAGTCCTGATGATCCTTCATGCTAAGCATCTTGAGATGGACTGGCACATCCTCACGGGAAATGTTCATTTGGAACTGAAGTGTTGGTGTATTTGTAAGTAAGCACATCTGGGATTGTATTAGGTGCCAGGTATCTATTTCTAGGTAAAAATCCCTCTGTATTAATTCTGTTTGTATTGCTATGGTAAAACATAATGACCCAGGCAACTTACAGAAGAAAAGATTTAGTCACGCTTATAATTCCAGAGGAATAAGCACGAGGGTTGGAGCAAGCCGACAACGCACATCTTTAATCACCAGCTCAAAACACACAGCTGACTAGGAATGAAATGGCACATGGCTTTTAAAACCTCCAAATCTGCTCCCAGAGACACACTTCCTCCAGCACCTCCTAACCCTTTCCAGCCAGCACCACCAGCTGAGAATAAAGTCTTCAAAGCCCGAGACTATGGGGGACATCTCATTCACACCACCATGCCCTCCAAACTTTAGTAGCTTAAAACAACTCATTTACTACTCTCCACAGTTTAGGGGATGATATCAGGCATAGCTGAGCCCCTAAATTTGCCTGTGGTGAGATGCTGGATGAGGCTGGGAGATGGTGGATGAGGCTGGGAGATGGTGGATGAGGCTGGGAGATGGGGGATGAGGCTGGGAGATGGGGGATGAGGCTGGGAGATGGGGGATGAGGCTGGGAGATGGGGGATGAGGCTGGGAGATGGGGGATGAGGCTGGGAGATGATGGGGGATGAGGCTGGGAGATGGGGGATGAGGCTGGGAGATGGGGGATGAGGCTGGGCTCCATGGAAACCGTTTGTTGCCTAAGCTGGACTGGCTGGAAGACACCTATAGGACTCCTTGTGCACTAGAAGCACTAGAGCAGTCATGTTTCTTCCCTCTCCTACCCACCCCACCCACCTCCCCTCTTTGTCTTTGGTTTTGATTGTTTTGCTTTTGTTTTTTAAGGCAAGATATCACTGGGCTGGTCCCACATCCATAGCAATCCTTCTGCCTCTGTTCATAGTGATTACTGGTGCCAGGCACCATGCCCAGCTTAAAGAATTCTTTCCAGCCAGCATGTAGTTCTTCACCAAAAAGGTCCTCTTTTTTTAAATCCATGTTGATAAGCCCAATCCCAGCCTACCCTCAATCATGCCCTATCTTAAACCACAGTGACGTCAGTGCCATAGTTGTCTTTAAAAAGGCCACAGATAGTGAAGTCAACAAAACAAAAAGAGATGCTGAGTCCCAGCACTGAGTAACACCTATGACAATGGCTCCAAGCCAGCTATGTGGCAGCCCTGCCTGCATCCATAGCACTTGGAAGGCTGACGCACAACTGCAAATTCTAGGCCAGCCTGAGCCACACAAGAGTCTGTCCCTATCCCCTAAGTGGGGGATCTTTGTCCTATTTTCGGTCCTAAAATTGTTTCTTTTATTTATTTGGATTTAAATTACTTTATGTGTATGAGTATTTTGCCTAGATATATGTGCACCATGCGTGTGCCCTTAGGTTCAGGAGAGGGCATTAGATCCCCTGAAACTGGAGTTACAGAAATGGATGGTCGTGAGCCACCATGTGGGGTGCTGGGAATTGAATCCAGGTCCTCTGCAAGAATGAGTGCTCTTAACTGCTCAGGTAGCTCTTGAGAGTCTGTTTGTTTTTTTTTAAATCATTATTACAAAATGACATCTTGTTCCTATTAAGTGTTTCAATAAAAGAGAGCCAGGGCCAGGGTGTAGGTCAGTTGGAAGGTGCTTACCCAGCATACAGAAAGCCATCCCAACACCAGGTATACTAGGTGCTGTGGTACAGGCATCAAAAAGTCAAAGTCATCCTTGATTACATAATTAAAATTGAGACCAGTCTGGGCTATGCAACACCCTGTATCAGAGAGGGGGGTGGAGGGAGAGGGGGAGGGGGAGAAGGGGAGAGAGGGGGAGGGGGAGGGGAGAGGGAGAGGGAGGGGGGAGGGGGAGAGGGAGAGGGAGGGGGAGAGGGAGAGAGAGGGAGGGGGAGAGGGAGAGAGAGATCGCAAGATGGCTCAGCACATAAAAGCACTGGCTGCCTTTCAATCCCTGGAACCCACAAGGAGGAAGGAAAGAACTGATTTCCAAAAGTTGTCCTCTGACTTCTACACACAAACTCATCACACACAAATAAACACATAAGTATACTTTAAAAAGATTTAAAGATTTAAAGAGAAAGCTAGATATGCTGGTGGGTGGATATCTATAATCCCTGCTGTTGGAAAAGAGGATTACTGGGAGTTCAAGGTTAGTCAGAGCTATATATATGGTGAGACCTTGACTAAAAAAAAACAAAAAACAAAAAACAGGGGGAGGGGGGAGTTAGACATGCTATGAATTATAAAGAATTGTATGATCTAGCTTACAAAAACAACACTGCTTTAGTTTTCTCCAAGCAGGGGTGCTGGCGTGGAGCAGTCCAAGCTCCAAGCCACAGAATTCAAAGTAATATTTACACACACACACACACACACACACACACACACACACACACACACACACACAGTATATATCTGACTCTTGCCTGTTTGTTGACTTCTTCTTGTTTCTTTCTTATTTTTTATTTTATGTGTATGTGCATTTTGCCTGGATGTATATGTGTACCACACGTATATCTAGCACCTGCAGAGGCCAGAGGATGTGTTGGATCTTCGAGAACTGGATTTGGGGATGCTTGTTACCTGCTACATGGGTCCTGAGAATCGAAACCCAGTTCTCTGGGAAGAGCAGCCACTGCTTTTAACCAGTGAGCTGTCTCTTTAATCCTTCATTGGCATCTTTATATTGAATTATATCAAACTTGAATTATGGTTGGTGACATTGAAATATTGCTGTTGATGTGGGGATTCCAGAGCATTCTGTGTGGCTTCAGGACTGTGCTGTAGCCTGATAGTCAGTAGGACCAGAAATTTTCTACTTAAAAACCCAAACCATACAGCCGGGCAGTGGTGGCGCGCGCCTTTAATCCCAGCACTTGGGAGGCAGAGGCAGGCGGATTTCTGAGTTCGAGGCCAGCCTAGTCTACAGAGTGAGTTCCAGGACAGCCAAGGCTATACAGAGAAACCCTGTCTCGAAAAACCAAAAAAAAAAAAAAAAAAAACCAAAAAAAACCCAAACCACCATCCCAGCTGGGTATGGTGAGACATGTTTTTAATCCCAACACTCAGGAAGCAGAGGCAGGCAGATCTCTGAGTTCTGAGGCCAGCCTGATCAACAGAACAAGCTCTAGGACAGCCAGAGTTACACAGAGAAATCCTGTCTCAAAAAAAAAAAAAAAAAAAAAAAGACAAAACAAAACAAAACAAATCACTGATCCACGTCAATGGCCAGTTTATCAGCACTGCTGACTGAGTTGGTGACCTCTGCAGTCATTGTCCAGATGTCTCTGCCTTTACTCTGTCCTTTTCTTTCAGAAGGTAGTACCCAAAGGCAATAGTGATGGCAGCTGTGCTCCCAGGAGGAAGGGAGGCAAATGGACCAGCCTGTGATGCCCATTGGTCCACAGTCCTAGCATCATAGCAGCATGACTGCCAGGGCCCCTGCCACACTCCCCAGTAAACCCCAGAGGGACTGAGATTCTTCCCTACCCACCTTTGTGTGAAGCAAAAATCTCTGTCATGGCTCCTAGACTAACGTTAGTCACCCTCTGTGAGGTAACAATATTAGGGAAGCAAATTAATGTTAGTGACTTCTAGCATTCCAGCTGAGAAAATAGGGTCTAGTAACACAGGTTATTAGAAGTCTAGTCTACATCTTTCTTTTCCCTTCTTCCTTCCTTCCTTTCATCCTTCTGTCCTTCGTTTTTTTTTTTTTTTTTCTGTTTCTGGAACAGAATCTAAAGCCTCACACATGGTAGGCAAGACTGAACCAGCAGCCTCCTTTTCTTTATTATTACTGGTGGTGGCTCTGTGTGTGTGTGTGTGTGTGTGTGTGTGTGTGTGTGTGTGTGTACACCACAGCACATGTGTTGAGGGCAGATGACAACTTTACGAAGTCGGTTCTCTTCTTCCAAACTCACATTATTAAGCTTGCAGACCAAATGCCTTTACTTGCTAAGACATTTCACAGGCTCTCTTTCCTTTCCTGTCCTGTCCTGTCCTGTCCTGTCCTTTCCTTTCCTTTCCTTTCCTTTCGTTTCCTCTTCTTTTCTCTTTGAGACAGGGTTTCTCTGTGTAGCCCTAGCTATCCTGGAACTCACTCTGTAGACCAGGCTGACATTGAACTCAGAGCTCCACCAGCCTCTGCCTCCCAAGTATCAGGATTAAAGGCATGCGCCACCACCACCCAACTCAGGTTCTCTCTCTTTTTTCTTTCTTTTTTTATAACTAAAGTTGACATGGGGATGTGCCTTTTATCCCAGCACTCCTGGGCAGAGGCAGGTGGATCTCTGTGAGTACCAGGCCAGCCTGGCTGGCCTACATGGCAAGTTACAGCCCAGCCAGAGCTATCTAGTGAGATCCTGTTTAAAAATAAATGAATAAAAATATAGTAGCAAAAACAAAAACAAAAAAAACAAAAAAAAAGAAAAGAAGCATTTAAATGTTTACATACTATGAAGCCACTAAAATTGAAGAAGGCTATTTAATGGCTTGGGGAAAATTCCTGTAGTATCTTAAAGTAAAAAGAAACAGAACACAAGGGATCATTGCCTGCAGGTTTACAGGGATCATGTGTGACTATTTGCACAGAAAATATGCTGGAGGGATCTGTCAACATGTTGACATGTGACTCAGGACATCTTCCTGAGTTAAGGCCTCTCCCTTAGTCTGAGTGATTTCTACCATGGGGACCTTACACAGTTTCTTACATATGTTATTGTGGCACTGAGATCCCCCAGCCTTCTTTTCTGGCCCTTGGACCACTCTCAGAACAGGCAAGGGACTGTTCCCAGTGGACCAATGGACCCAAGTGAGTACTCTGAGCATGTCCCAGTTTAGTTTCTCAGAACATTACCAAGTGAGAGGTATGGGTGGAGGAAGATCACAGTATTCTGGAATGTTCTCTTCAAAGCCAGGATACTAAACGCTAAGCAGGCAACTTCCATAACTTCCCAATGGTTCTGACCACTTGCTGCTCTATAGGACATTGGGCATATATGTTCAAATGGCTGCTATTTGAATGTGGCTAGCATGACCCTTGAGACTTTGGAAATGAATAGTCATCACTGAGAACCTTGACTCACTCTAGGAATGAAGCAATGTGATAAGAGCAGAAAGGAATGACTGGGGGTGGCAAAGCCTCGGTCACCAGGTCAGTGTCAGAGCCCAGAGTGCACAGTCTGGTAGTGGAAATGAAGGGTTTGCAGCTTCAAACCACAATTCCACTGTGCCCACGAGGCTGCACTTCAGAGAAGGTCCTGGGTATCGTTCATGTGCAGAGACTAAGCCTAGAAGAGGGAGTTGGGGCTCATCTGTGAAGACTTAGGGCTCTTGGTCATACATTGAGAGCTACTGGGTCATCTGATTGGTGGAAGGACCACCAGCATTACTAAACTGAAAAGTAGCAAGACCTGAGCTAGAAATTCAGCTCCGTGGTAGAATGCTTGCTTGGCATATAGAAGACCCTGAGTTCTAGAGCCAGCAAGGGGGGTGGTGGCTAAGTGATGCTGTCTGAGTTGATGTGGAAGGCAGTAACTAGGGGCAGGGAGTCCTTGGGAGTCTCAGGGCTTCTGGAGTGATGGGCCAAGAACAGAGATCATGGTTGAGTGGTAGGATGTGGAATCTTGGGAGAGATGGGAGAGAATAGGAAGAGTAGAGAAGTCTGCATCTTTCAGAAGATCCCTGAGGGGACCAGCCTGAGAGACTGTTTAGCTAACTCCATTCACCAAAACCACAAATACATGAGGAAGATCTCTGTGGGAGGACATAATAAGCTATCATGGGCTTGCTAACCTGAGAAGCCTGAAGACATGCGAGTGGAAAAGTCCAGCAGGCATTAGAAAATGGGTGAGAAGCAACTAAATACCTAGTCGCCACATGATGCAGCTGCTGGAAGAAGCCCAAAATCCATTCGTAGCTGCATAATATTTCACCAGAGGTACTTACTTGTACCTCATATTTTGGGTCTGGTACTAATAGCTAAGCTCAATGGGTCCAAACACATTCAGCAGGGTAGTAGGAGAACGGGAGACCATTGTATAAATACTCTTAAAAAACAGAACCCTGGATATTAGCATTTCCCAGAAGAGGGGTTGAATTCAGGGGTCAAAATACAAAAGTGAAAGGCAGGAGGATGGAGAGATGGCTGTCAGTAAAGCCTTTACCCTGCAAGCTGAGGACCTGAGTTAAGATCCTTAGTACCCACATAAAGCCCAGGAGTGCTGCAGGACTGTGGAGAAGCCAAGCCAGGAAGATCCTCTAACTCATGTGCTATCCAGCCCAGATGAATTGATGATCTCCAGATTCAGTCCTTGAGAGACCTTGTCTCGGAAAAGAAAGTGGACAGTAAATGGGGGAAATATGACACTAACATCTGGCCTCCACATGCACATACATGAACACATACATAATGCACAATAGTGTCTAGAGAGAGAGCAAGCCACAGTGAACAAGTGCCAAAGTGACATCATTTCAAAGTCAAGTGCCAAGTAACTAGTTGCTAGATACAGACTTGCAAAAGTGGTATATGGGGTCTCATGAAATGAAAGCCAGGAATGAGCTGGAGAGTAAGAGGGGGAGAAAAGTGAGGAGACTTGGGGTGAAGGGATTGCACCCCCATGTAGGAAGGTGCAACCTTTAATCCAACACCTAATAAGGGATCTGGGGCCAAGGCCATCTCCTCACCCCATAGCCCCACCCAAGTCCTCAAAGCAGGACCTGGTAAAAGCCCTTCCTTAAAGCTACCTTATTCTGGGGACAGGTCCCAAGGAATAGGAGTGAGGGACAAGAAAGAGTTCGACAGGGAAGGTAGGACAGCTGACCCCAGTACATCATCACTGTAGGTGACCGGACATTCTGAGCCACCACATAAATGTGTCTTGGAATTGTTGACCTAGGTTAGGAGTGAAGTTGATGGTAAAGCAAAATGCTGAGGACACAGGAGATCCAGCTCCATCCCCAGTGAAGAAAACATAATTACCCTCTCTAGAAAAAAAGGACACTGTTTACCCAAGGCTGTCACAACAGGCCTGGCAAAGATTGCCCTCAGGGTGTTTGTACAAGCGTCAAAATGGTCCAGTAGGTCCTCACAGTCCTCCGACCACAGAGGCCCTAGAGCTAGAGAGATGTTCATTCAGGAAAAGGAAGTGCTGTAGCCCCCAGCTTCTCCACACCCACCCTGGAGAAAGTAAAAGTCACTGTGCACTGAGGTCAGCTCCAAGATGGAGCTTCTAAAGGGAAAAGACACCTGGCTAATTGCCACAATGGCCAAAAGACAGTGCTGCTACATGGGGATTAGGCTAACCCACAAGAGAAAAGATGCCCGAATGCTTCCTCAGCCCCCACAGGAGAGACACAACCCACTTAGGGCCTTTTTACAGACTGTCCAAGAGGACTTGCCATGGTAGATGAGGCAGAGACCAAAACATAAAGAGGCAGACCGATAACAGGCCATGCTCCTGTCTCTGTTGTTAAGATTTGGGGAGGGCGGGGAGCCCCAGGGATGGGAATCTCTGAAGAGTCCATGGAAACTTCCTGATTCAGCTTCAGAGACCTGCTGGACTCAGAGAGAACCACTGTAGAAGACGTCTGGTCCGACCGGCCTACCCTCCACCCTCTCCCTCAAGAACTTGGGGAACAGGAAGTACAAGGTGGGGAAATTGATAGGAAGCTAGCTACACCCACTTCCTGCTGGATGATACCAAACCCAAGTGGGCCTGAGCTAGGGAGGGGAAGAGATAGTAAGACTCTTGGACAGGCTCTTCTAATTATGGAAGAGGCTGTGTTTGTGACGTTCAGGGCCCTATTAGAGTGTTTCATGGGTTTAGGGATGTAGCTAGCAGCATCTGGCTTCCATCCCCAGAACCACGAAATACAGTTCACCTTCCTGCAGACCAAACTGAAAAGGCACACTATGTGTTGGAATATGTATTGAGGAACGGGGTTTACTTATCCAATGTAGAAGCCAAGATTCCTCAGAGAAACAGAGGCCGTAAAAGGCGTGTGCATGTATGAATTGGCTCATACACACAACTGTGCGGGCTGACAAGTCCCCAGACTTGCAGTGTGCCTTGTGGGAGAGTCAGTGACATAGTGCTAACCCAAGTCCAAAGGTTTGAGCTCCAGGAGAGTTGGTGGCCTGGTTCCAGCCCCAGTCCAAAGGTCTGAGATCTAGAAGAGCAAACAGTGTAGTGCCAGTCCAAATGACAGCAAACTGGAGACCTAGGGAGAGCTGATGCTTCAGTGTGAGTCTGAAATCAGGAGCAAAATAAGACAGTATACTCCTCCCAGTTCAAAGACGGGGAGAAGGAATTGGCTCTAAGGGTGGGGGCATGTGAGCTTTTTTGCTGTAATGAAGCTATCAAATGAATCGGATGAGCTCTGCCCACATTGAGAAGGCCAATTTGCTTAATGTAAATCTATTAAGTGTTAATATTATCAAAAGATGCCTTCAGAGAAACACTTAGGATAATGTTTGGCCAAATATTTGGGTACTCTATGGCTTAGGCAAGTTTATACAAAATTATTAATCCAGTTTAAGGATACTGAGTGAATTTTTTATTTTATTTTATTTATTTATTTATTTGTTTGTTTGTTTTTGTTTTTTTTCAAGACAGGGTTTCTCTATGTAGCTCTGGCTGTCCTGGAACTCTCACTCTGTAGACCAGGCTGGCCTCGAACTCAGAAATCCACCTGCCTCTGCCTCCCAAATGCTGGGATTAAAGGCGTGCGCCACCACCGCCCAGCGAATTTTTTATTTTTATAACAGTTGTGTGTGTGTGTGTGTGAGAAAGAGAGAGACAAAGAGAAAATGTGTGTGTGTGTGTGTGAAAGAGAGAGAGATGGTGCAAGTAAGGCATCCAGGACAATTTACAGAAGTAAATTGGTTCTCTCCTTCCACCATGTGAGGTCTGAGAATCAAAGTGAAGCAGTTGAGTTTGGCAGAAAGCCCTTTTACCCACTGAGCCATCTCACCGGCCCAACTGAATGGGCTTTAATGGAAACAGTGTCTCATTCTTTACAGGTCAGGCAGAGACAGCATCCGAATCTGGTTACATTCTTTAAAAACTAGCACCCTTACTCTCTCGCCCACCTTGTCTCTACCCTTCTCTCTGTGGGCAAGCCTTCTGTCTTCCTCCATTTTTAGTGGAGTGTTTTTATAAGCCAGGCTAGCCCAGAACTCACAGCTCTTCTTCCTCAGCCTGCTAGTGTTAGGATTACAAGTGTGCACCACTACACCCAGCTTCGTCTTCTGTTTTAACACTTAGTACCTTCCTAGCTCTCTGTCTGAAGCTCTGCTCTCTAATTTACAGGCAGCCCTAGAGCAATTCCCCCATAGTCCTAACCTTAATGACTCCGGATGGCCATGGCGTCAGCTACAGCAATTCTAACTCTCTCCCTCTGGCTGAGTGGCCATACCCTCTCCTAAAACAGCCTGGTGATTACTTTAACATTCAAGCAGCAATCCGTCAGAGATCCCAGTCTGCATTCTAGTGGCTTAGCTAGCATGTGACAACCCAAGGGAACTAACTAGGTCATGTTTTTTCGGTTTCCTACACAGCTTAAACCAAGATTCCAAAAGGCTTTCTTTGTACCCAGTAGCTCCAGCAGTTGCAAATTCTCTCCAGGAGTTCCTTCAAGCCAGAATCTTTTTGGCCTCATCCATTTCAGGCTGGAGAGAGGAAAGAAATATTTATGAGACTTGGTCTCCGCCTTGGGGAGAAATAAACCCATAATCACTACTCTGTGTTCTGAGAGTTGATGATCGAGAGGAACAAAGGGCATGCATGTGCGCATGTGCACAGCTCCACCCCTGCCCCCAACATCCCCTCAAGGGGGGCACAAATCCCTCCCCCACTGCGCAACCCTGCATCCGAGTTCTGCCTGAGTAACTGAGGGAGGACTCTCAGCAGACTGTTGGAGGCGGGAAAAGCCAGGCAGGGACATGGTTTCTTCATCTAGACTCAGCCTGATCCCACCAGGAGCTCAGGACTAGACCCTGCATCCCATCATCTGCTCGACTCCATCTTAAGAGTTTCAGCGTATTGCTCGCTCCTGAACACAACTTCCTGATGTACTTAGGATTGTTGGCTTTGTGTTTGCAAGGGAGTTCAGCCACTTTCTTTCTGATCTTGATACTGTGCTTGTCTCCTTTGCATATGTGGGTTCTAATAGCGCCATCAAAATTAATTGGGCAGGAGAGGCACCCTGGGCTGCTCTGCTGCGCCGCTGCGGCAGCTGCAGCCTCACAGGAAAAGCGGTGGGTAGCAAGGTCGAGCGAGACCTTGGCTGGAGACAAAGCTGGACAGGATGGTGGGAAGACTAAAACAAGATCTCACTACATAGGCTAGGCTAACCTCAAACTCGTGTTTCTCCTGCCTGCCTTTGCGTCCGAGTGCTGGAATTACAGGCATGTACCGCCATGCCTGGCTTGCTACTCCCTTTCTTTCTTTTAATTTAAAAAAAAAAAAAGCGCATGTGTCTCTTTTTTGTGTGATGAGGGAGTGGGTGGGGGAGGGCATGTGGAGATCAAAGAACACAGCTTTGAGCAGTCGGTTCTCTCCTTTATGTCGGTTCCAGGGATTGGATTCAGGTCGTTGTTTGCCCTGTAAGCGCTTTATCCACTGAGATATCTGCTCGGCCCTTGATATTCTGTTTCCGATTGCTGTTATTTTACACCCAGAAGATTGTACCTTTCATCTAATTTTCCAAATTCGTCGGCAGATTGTTCACAGTGATCACATGTGCTTTTCCAATATCTTATAAGTACCGCTTTCCTCCCCGCCGTGCTGACTCCCATCCATCTTGTGGCACTGGGGCTGCAGGGATGACTTCCTGGCCGCGCTTTGGAATGCTAGCCTAAATAAGCATATTGTCCCTTTACTGATAAGATGGGAAGGCTTTACCAGATACAAGGAGGAAGCCAGGCTTCTCACAGCTTGTAAAGGACATTTAAGTTAGTTCTTTCTCCAACAGGAAACGTAAGTCTGCAGAAAATACTGCTTGGTTTTGTCATCGCCTGGCTTAAAATGTCCCCTTAGCACTGAATCCAAATTACTTGGCCAGACTCTCAGGATCCTAAGGAATCGGCCATCCATAAATCACCATCCGGTGTGAAACTTAGAGCTAGCAAAAATGCCAGAGGCAAGGACACTCTTCAAGGGAAGGGTGCCTCCAGTGAGCTTACAAGTGAGAATGAGGCAAGCGAGGTGAACCGCATGCTAATCTGTAAAGCACAGTTGCAGACACAAACAAACAGGAGGCCTTTTAAAGTTGTTCTCAACCTCAGGGTAGAGGCCCCTTTGGGGGTCGACCGACGACCCGGAGTCATCTAAGAGCATCGGAAAACACAGATATTTACATTACAATTCATAGCAGTAGCAAAATTGCAGTTATGAAGTAGCAACAAAAAATAACTTTATGGTTCTTGGTCACCACAACATGAGGAAGGAATTCTCAGCATTGGGAAGGCTTAGTTAGGACCGCTAGTAGAGAAAGGGAAGTTAGACCAGTTCCAGGAGCCAGGAAACCTTGGCAAGTGGGGAGGGGAAGAAAGGATGGTGAGTTTTAGGCAACCGAAACTATTTAGTGGACCGCAGGCGGGCAAGACAGCACAAAGGCTCTGAGGCAGGAAGCTCAGCAGGAGCCTGAACAGGAGGGGCCATCCTAGAGGCCATTTTCTTATAGCTGAGATGTGGGAAACGAGGGGATATGCCTAACAGGAGTTAAATTCATCTGGAGTAAACTAGAAATTAGAGAGATTTTAAAAGGTTAACTGATGCGCTTTTATATAAGGACACCGTTTTGGGGGCTGAGGATGTCGCACAGTGGTAGTGTTAAGGTTTGCTCCGTTGCTATGTATTGTAATGCTAAATACTGCCCCCCCCCAGGCCCAGTTGCCCCAAGGATTAGAGAATCTGCACGTAGATCCAAGTGACACTATGTGACCCTGCCTCCCAAGTTATCCCTGATTGGTGAATAAATATGCCTACAGCCTATAGCTGGGCAGAATTGAGATAGGCTAGGCTTCGGGGTCGGAGGAGAGCCACAAGGAGAGGGGGTGGGGGGAGAAGGGTGAATCATGAAGAGCAGCCCAGGCAGAACATGGAAAATTATAATTTGGGTTTATAGATTCTAATAGTTCAGAGGGTAGATATCTGCCCAGTTCTAGTGCTGGTTAAAGCTTACTATAAATATAAAAGGTGTGTGCTTTTTATTGAATGATCAAAGGTGGGGTACAAACCCCAATTGAGATTAAATATTTTCTACAATAATATAGTTGTGCATATTTTCGTTTTTTTTTTGTTTGTTTGTTTTTGGGTTTTTTTGTTTGTTTGTTTTGGTTTTGGTTTTGGTTTTGGTTTTGGTTTTTCAAGACAGGGTTTCTCTGTGTAGCCCGGGCTGTCCTGGAACTCACTCTGTAGACCAGGCTGGCCTCAGACTCCGCCTGCCTCTGCCTCCCAAGTACTGGGATTAAAGACATGTGCCACCATCGCCCAGCACATATTTTCTTTTGTTTTGTGGCACTACCAATTATTGAATCAACCCCAGGGCCTCACACACTAACCATACACTACCACTGAGCTATACCCCAGCTCAAGAATGTATTCTTTTTTGTCATTTTGGGTTTTGTTTGGGGGGGGGGACTATGGGTTCCTCTATTTTTCCCCTACCCCTCAAAACAGGGTTTCTTTGTGTGTTTGCTCTGGCTATCTTGGAACTTGCTTTGTAGACCAGGCTGGCCTTGAACTGACAGAGATCCTCCCACCTCTGCCTCCCAGTGCTAAGCTTAAAGGTGTGCACCACCACACCTGGCAATCCTCTTTCTTCCTTCCTTCCTTTCTTTCTTTCTTTCTTTCTTTCAAGTTTCATTTATTTATTTGTTTGTTTATTTATTTATTGTGTATGAGTACACTGCCACTCTCTTCAGACACACCAGAAGAGGGCATCAGATCCTATTGCAGATGGTTGTGAGCCACAATGTGGTTGCTGGGAATTGAACTCAGGACCTCTGGAAGAGCAATCAGTGCTCTTTAACAGCTGAGCCATCTCTCCAGCCCCACAACTTCTTCACTGGATACTTTGTAGATGACACCCAGAGCTACACTATTAAATAATTATTAAAATACTAAGTGGGGGCAGATTTCTGAGTTCGAGGCCAGCCTGGTCTACAGAGTGAGTTCCAGGACAGCCAAGGCTATACAGAGAAACCCTGTCTCGAAAAACCAAAAAAAAAAAAAAAAATACTAAGTGGGACAAAGGCCCTGTCCCAGAGCTCCAAACCAGAAGCAATAAGGAACAGCGGTGATGGGCTGGCGGTATTCCCCCAACAACACCAAACCCATAAAATGAGGCTCTTGAATCCTTCCAGGGCCAGACCATGGCTTGGGTTCTTTGGGTTGACCCTGGTATCACTGGCTGTATCTCTCAGAGCAAGGTAACCCACAAGGGTCTAGAGGGAACAGCCAGCTGAGTACAGACAGACTCAAATGGAAGGAGGGTGGGACATGGATAGGTGCTGTCCAGCTGGAGATATGATGCAATGAAGGCAGGCTGCGGGGAAAGGCTGGGGGCAGGATTGCAGTAATGTGGGAGTGTAGCCCCAGGGTCCTGTCCTTGAGTCAGGTGTCAGCTCAGCTAGCAGTCTCTAGGTGGCATTTCTGACCCAAGCCTGGCTGAGGGCTCACACATTATGTGTCCTCCTGGTGAGCTGGGTCTCCTTATCTACCAGCTTGGACTTGAGGTGCTCTTTGTAGGCCAGGATATTGTCAGGTCATTTGGTGACGTTCTGCTTCTCACAGACCCAAATCTCCTGCATAACCTGCTGGATGAGTCTGAAATCATGACTGACTAGCAAGATGCCACTCTCAAACTCATTGAGAGCGTCTGCCAGCGCATCAATGGTCTCCATGTCCAGGTGAGTGGTAGACTCATCCAGAAAGAGGATATGAGGCTTCTGCCAGGCTAGCCAGGCCAGACACACTTGGCACTTCTGCCCATCTCACGGGTTCTGGATTGGGCTCACTTGTTTCCCCGTGAGGCCCTATCTCCCAACGATCTTCGTCATTTCCTCTGTCTCCTTGATCTCTGGGTAGCACTTCAGCATGTACTCCAATGGTGAACGGTCCAGGTCCAGCTGTTCCTGTAAGTGGTGATGGTAACTAATGCCCTATTGTGACATGACAATGGTTCTAGATCATTCCAACTTTGGGCAGAAGCTCTCCAGTTAGCAGCTTCAGAACAGTGGAGTTCCCTGCACTGTTGGGTCTCTCTAGGGCCACTCATGTGTCAAGCTCACTGCCAAATTTTAGATTATTGTAGATGGAATTACATACTGATCATAACTACCCATATAATACTTCAGTTTCTTGTTGTAGATGATATTGGTACAGACCCCATTCAGAAAGTCCTCGGAATGGGACACAAGGACCAGGATATGCTTGAAAGTTTCTCTTCCAGCCACACAGAAACATCCAGGTCCAGGTGGTTAGTAGGCTCATCCAGAAGCAGCGTGAAGAGCTGAATAAAGAAGGCTCTGGCAGCCGGGCGGTGGTGGCGCACGCCTTTAATCCCAGCACTTGGGAGGCAGAGGCAGGCGGATTTCTGAGTTCGAGGCCAGCCTGGTCTACAGAGTGAGTTCCAGGAATACACAGAGAAACCCTGTCTCAAAAAACCAAAAAAAAAAAAAAAGAAAAAAGAAAAGAAAAAGAAGGCGGCTCTGGCAAGGGCAACTCTCATCTCATCTGCCAGCTACCACTGAAGTCTTTCAGCATTCTTTCAATGCAGGGCAGGTGTGAAACCCAATCCGTGTAAGACCCTTGAGGTCCTTCCTCATCTCAGCTTTATGGGCATCCAGTTCTTCATCTACCAGCTGTTCATCGAGTTCCATGAATACCTATCTCACGCGCCACACCTTTGTGAGCTAACTAAGCGTGCTCGGCCTGCCTCTCCAGACGAGAGAGGTCGATAATGTGGACGCCAGCACTGTCAGTATTGCTGGGGTGAGAGGCCAGGATGCCGGGCTTGAGCAGCAACTTTCTTCAGCAAATCCACTTCTCCATCACCCTGCCATTGGCTTCTTCATTTTTCTCCTTTGCCACCTGAGGTTCTGTGACAGCATCTCCATCATCTTCTTGTCCCTTGGTCCCTTTTGGGACCAGTCATCTCTAGACCTTTCTCATCTTCTCAAACTTCCAATTCCTTTCTCCTCCGTGACAACTATTGTTCTCCAGTCTGTCTTTATGAAACTGTCTATTCAAGGAACATCAGTTAAGAGGCAGGCAGATTTCTGAGTTCAAGGCCAGCTTGGTCTACAGAGTGAGTTCCAGGACAGCCAGGGATACACAGAGAAACCCTGTCTCAAAAAACCATACCTCCCTCCCCCAAAAAAGGAACCCCAGTTAAGTCAATATTTGTCTTCAATATATATCCATGCCAAGGCAAATGTGACTTTTCTTCCTTTTTAAGGCTGGATAAGGAGCCGGGTGGTGGTGGCGCACGCCTTTAATCCCAGCACTTGGGAGGCAGAGGCAGGTGGATTTCTGAGTTCGAGGCCAGCCTGGTCTACAGAGTGAGTTCCAGGACAGCCAAGGCTATACAGAGAAACCCTGTCTCAAAAACCAAAAAAAAAAAAAAAAAAAAAAAAAAAAAAAAAAAAAAAAGCTGGATAAAGTGGCGTGTACTGGTACACAGCTTTAATCCCAGCACTCCGGAGGCAGAGACCAGTCTGGTCTACAGAGTGAGTCCCAGGACACCCAGGGCTACACACACACACACACACACACACACACACACACACACACAAAACCCTGTCTCAAAAAATTAACTAATGCCTGGCAGTGGTGGCACACGCCTTTAATCCCAGCACTTGGGAGGCAGATTTCTGAGTTCGAGGCCAGCCTGGTCTACAGAGTGAGTTCCAGGACAGCCAGGACTACACAGAGAAACCTTGTCTCGAAAAACCAAAAAAAAAAAAAAAAAGTTAGACAATCAGACAGGTAAGGTAATACCATTACTCAGGACTCTGAGAAAGGAAGATGGGAGAATTGGAAATTCAAGGAATGTCTGGCTTATACAACAAGTTAAAAGCCAACCTGTGCAATTTAGTAAGACAAAAAAGAAGGGCAGGGCTGTGTGGCTCAGTGGTCGAGCACTTGCCTGGCATGCATACTAAGAAACTGGGTTTGATTCCCCCATACCACACACACAAAGACTAAAATGGAAAGTGTCACATTTTAATAGTTTGAACATTTTATAAAAGTTAAAAAATATTATATGTATTTTACCACACAATAAGAAACAAATTTAGGGCCGGGCAGTGGTGGCGCACTCCTTTAATCCCAGCACTTGGGAGGCAGAGGCAAGCAGATTTCTGAGTTCAAGGCCAGCCTGGTCTACAGAGGACAGCCAGGGCTACATAGAGAAACCCTGTCTCGAAAAACCAAAAAAAAAAAAAAAAAAGAAACAAATTTAGGGCCGTGACTAAAGTTGAGTTGCTGATTGTTTGCTTAGCATGTGTAAGGCCTCAAGTTCAATTCCAACACACACACACAAAGAAAGAGAGGTTTTAAAAACTAATTGTTTTTATTGAGAGAATGCATACATATTCTGACAAACATTGGCCAGAGTGAGCTGTGGCCAATGTGGAAAAACTCAGGCAGAGGGGATACCAGGCAATGGATTAGCATGAGAAGCGCTTGGGCTCTCCATGTCCTAGAGGGTTTTCCTTCCTTACTGGGGGATAGCTAAGGGTGAATGCAGAGCAGAGAGAAGGGTAAGGTTCTGGGGATGCTGAGCCCCAGGTGCAGATAGCAATTTTCCTTATGAGACCAAAGAGAACTTGGGGCTAGCAGGAATCCCCAGTCCCCACTCTCCTTAACCCCCACCTCTACAGCCTGAAGGCAGCTGAAGTGGCTCAGGGCAAGACAGCTAAGACTCACACAAGCAGGGACCCTGAGACACAGGCTCCTGCCTGGAGGGTGACACTGTGGCCTCTCCACCCTATTACTGAGGACCCATCTAGACAGTCAGTGTGTCTGCTGGGAAAAGCCATCATCGTGATGCAGGGGGCTGAGAAGGAACTGGCATCGGAAACGTTTGTTCCTCTGCTTTGCTCCCAGGTTGCTAGGGTAAGATCCATAAACAACAATGCCTGGCTTCTGTACTTCATTACTGATTAATGAGAGCCAGCTTTATGCTTGACAATCATTGGACAGGACCCAGGCAGCTCCTCTGCTCCTCCTCCTAACAGGCCTCAAAGCTTTCTCTATCCGCCCTCCCTACACAGTGGTTAATTGGGGCCTTTTCCTCTCCTGTGGCCTGGTGAGCTGGCCTGGCCTTGTCACTCAGCTCTCTCCAATCATGAGTGTCTCCACCCAAATATAGGTCCTTCCTGAAGCTGACATCTAAGTGGCAGTGTGCTTGCTGAGGTTGGACCTGAGTCTGTCTCACCTGTCAACATTTCCTAGGCCTTTCTGATGTTTGGTTTGCTTTGGCTTTTCTGTTTTGTTTTGTTTCATATTTTGTTTTATTTGTTGAGTTCTGTTTTGTTTTGGTTGGTTAGTTTTGTTGTTGTTGTTATTGATTATTGAGACGGGGGTTTCTCTGTGTAATAGGCCTGGCTGGCTGTCCTGGATTTGCTTTGTAGATCTGCCTGCCTCTGCCTCCCCCCTCCCAAGTGCTGGGACTAAAGGTGTGCCCCACCCTGCCTGGCCTTTGACATTTGTTTGTGGGCTTTTTGTTGTTTTGGTTTCTTTTGTTTGCTTTTTGTTTTGTTTTGTTTTGTTTTGTTTAGAGACAGGGTCTCTGTAGCCCAGGCTGTCTTGGAACTCACTCTGTAGACCAGGCTGGCTTCAAACTCAGAAATCCACCTGCCTCTGCCTCCCAAGTGCTGGGATTAAAGGTGTGTGCCACCACCGCCTGGCTTTGTTTTGGTTTCTTTCTTTCTTTCTTTCTTTCTTTTCTTTTCTTTTCTTTTTTCTTTTTCTTTTTTTTTTTTTTTTGGTTTTTCGAGACAGGGTTTAGCCCTGGCTGTCCTGGAACTCACTCTGTAGACCAGGCTGGCCTAGAACTCAGAAATCTGCCTGCCTCTGCCTCCCAATTGTTTTGGTTTCTTGAGACAGGGTTTTATATAGCTCAGGCCTGGTCAGTAGTAAAACATCTTATGAACTTCTGATGGTCCTGCTTCTACCTCTTGAATTCTAGATTAAAAGTGTGCACTATTTCATCCAGGGTCTCTTTGTATCCTACTGAACACCCTACTAAACCCTGAGCACACTAAGCCCCCTTAGGCCTTTCTAGATTTCCGTGATGTCTCATGTTTTTTCTCTCTCCCACAGATGAGTCATCCTCAAAGACTGTGGTCCATACCGGTTGTTCCTGAAAAACTCTTTGGCTGAGTGCTCACCACATAGCTCAGGTTGGTCTCAAAGTCATGGCTAGCCTCCTGCCTTAGGTCCTCCAGTGCCTGGATTAAAAGCATGTGCCACGTGGCACAACTCGGCCTGTTTTGTTTTGATTTGGATACTGGGGACTGAACCCAGAGCTTTACTAGACAAGCAATCGATCTATTCTTTTCTTTTATACAGATACGTGTGGACACCGTGTAAGCAAGTGTGCGCAGGAGCAGGCAGAGGTTAGAAGAGAGAACCAGATCCCCTGGAACTGGAGTTACAGGCAGCTGCAAACTGCCATTTTGGTGCTGGGAATAGATCCTGTATCTCCTGCAAGAGCAGTTATGTACTCTTAATGGCTGAGCCTTCTTCGGCCCCCTGCTTGGATTTTTTACAAACTAATTTTATTAGAGAATACATTACTTCCTTTTAGACCTATGAGGATAT
The DNA here is from genome assembly GCF_011762505.2 of Arvicanthis niloticus. Classification (NCBI taxonomy): domain Eukaryota; kingdom Metazoa; phylum Chordata; class Mammalia; order Rodentia; family Muridae; genus Arvicanthis; species Arvicanthis niloticus. Next base: position 6,936,966 of record NC_047679.1, read on the forward strand.
GCAAAGTATTTCCTTTATCCCTCTCCAGAAGAGAAAAGGAAACAGAAGTGGGGCCTGATACAGAACTCCAACTCCTATTAGTGCATGTGATGTGCCCAGGATGTCATAAAATCAGCCCAGTCTTTAGCCATAAACAAAGGGCAGTGTCTTGTGTTGGCTGCTGCACTGCCGTCAGCCTACAGAAGGAAAAGCAAGGCTAACTGCTCCTGCAGGACACAGCACTCAAAGCACCTTGGCTCAAGACGAGTGGGGAATTATCCCAATAAACACATCACGGATTTAAAAAAAAAAAAAAAAAACAGCACTGTTTCAAATGAGATAAGTTTTAAATATCTATTTTGATGAATTTGGGGTTTTGGGAGTGTGTGGTTTGGTTTTCATTTTGCTATGGAGCCCGAGTGCCAGAACATCAACCTAAAACCAAGGGCACGTTCCTTTTATAGGCCACAATGCCCACCTTTTCCTATTAAGAGTCCTCCCACTCCAAGTAAAGGATCCTGGAAGACCAAATGACTTCTGTGTGTGTATGTGTATGTGTTAATAGAACCCAGGACTCCAGCATGTTAGGTAAGCGCTCTACCACTGAGGCAGCAACAGACATGCCTGCATGTCGCGATGCTCTCCTCTCTGCCTTCCCCACCACCATTCCTGCGGCTTTGTGTTTCCCAGCCTCCTAGCAGTTGGAGATGAACACTGCCATGTCAGCGAAGGTTGCTGGATAGGCCTTCCTGGACAGGCCTTCTGCCGTGTGTCATGTAAATTAATTTGGTGAATTGACCTGGTGGTGGGAATGAGAACACTCTCCATAGGTTCATATGTTTGAATGCGTGGTCTTCCCCGCCCCCCCCCGCCCCCCCACCCCCGTTTGGGAAGGATTGGGGGTGTGACCTCATTGGAAGAGGTGTGTCACTGGGGCAGACTTTGTGGTCCAAAAGACTCCAGTGGTCCCTAGTGTGTGTGGTCTCTGCCTCCTGCTTGTGTTTAAAGATGTGACTCTCGCCTGGTGGTCCTCCTCCGTCAGCATGAACTCCTGAATCCTGAACCCCCTGAAATCAGAAATCCCAAATTCTTCCTGCCTGCCTTCCTTTCTTTCCTTCTTCTTCCCTTTCTTCTCCTCCTCCTTCCTTCCTTCTTCTCCTTTCTTGTGAGGGTGGGGTGGGTTGGATTGTGGCTGTCCTAAAACTGTGTAGACCTTGAACTCCCAGAGATTAGCCTGTCAATGCCTCTCACATGCTAGGCTAAAGTCATGTGCTACTGAACTCATTCTTGGTTATGGTATCTTATCACAGCAAGGAAGTCTTGTGCTGTTTGAGCTCACTGAGCAGGAGAAGTGGAACTGAACCATTTCAGACCCAGGCGGATCCATTTCAGATCCACGTTATGGCAAGTGTCCTCCAAGACCCCTTATCTGGGGATTTACCTTAGCCCCCTAAATCCGTAACAGGGAGGAAAGAGAACAGAAAAATAGGCCAAGAGTAAAACTAGCATGTCCTTGGAGACAGCTAGAAGGTAAGCCATTTCCGTTGGAGGTTTGCCCATGATCTGAAAATGCCAGCAGTGGGGAAGGGAAGTTCATCCACATAAGAACCCCAGCTGGCTACCTCCCCTCCAAGGTCCATTTTTGCCAGGGTTTGTTGTCCTGTCTGATTATAGGTAGGGGTGTCACTGTATAGCTCTGACTGGCTTGGACTCTCTATGTAGAACAGGCTGGCATAGAACTCACAGAGAGCCATCCCTGCCTCTGCCTCTTGAGTATAAGAATTAGTGGCATGCAGTACCATACTGGTTTGCTGGATTTTTTGATTACCCAGTTTAATGATGTTTTGCTCCTTGTCTGTCAATTAATCACCTATCACTCACTATTTATTATTTTCCTTTGGTTTGCTTCATAAACTCATTCAAAACCAAAAGTATTAGCCTGGTGATGGTGATATACACCATTAATCCCAGAACTCTGGAGGTAGGCAGATATCTTGAGTTCAAGGCCAGCCTAATCTACAGAGTGAGTTCCAGGACAGTTAGGGCTACACAGAGAAATCTTGTCTTGAAAAGCCAAAAGGGGGAATACTGTGTTACTTAAGACACTAGTTTATTAAAGACATTGCAACCCCTCCGTATAAGGAGATCCATCTATGTGTCATGGGACACTGAGGGCCCAACCCACAGCCAATACCATGAAATGGCCATCTTGGAAGTGGCTCCTTCAGCCTCTGTTCAGTTGTCAAGAGTATATATACATATGTGTGTATATACATACATACACATACATATGTGTCTATATGCACACACATATATACATACACACATAATCAATCAAACTTTTAAGAGAAAAGGCAAAAGTGGTTCAGAGGCTAGTGGGATAGCTCAGTTGGTCAGCTGCTAGCCATGTAAGCATGGGGACCTGAGTCTGAGCCCCAGAATCTGTTAAAAAGCCAGGGTTAGAGGTGTATGTTTGTAGGCTGGACCATGCAGATGGATCTATCCCTGGGACTTGACAACAGTAAGAAACCCTAGCTCAAAAACTAAGATGAGGGGCTGGAGAGATGGCTCAGCAGTTAAGAGCACTGACTGCTCTTCCAGAGGTCCTGAGTTCAAATCCCAGCAACCACATGGCAGCTCACAACTGTCTGTAACTCCAAGATTTGACACCCTCACACTCAGACATACATGCAGGCAAAACACCAACGCATGTGAAGTAAAAATAAATGAATAAATTATTTTAAAAAAACTAAGATGAATGGAACTCCTGAGGAATGGCATCAACAGCTGATGTCTGGCCTGCACACACACACACACACACACACAAATGTGCACCCATGTACATGACACACACACACACACAAAATGAAAACAAGTGTTGGTTTTACCTGGGGATAGGTTCAGAGCTCGAGTGCCTGCTTAGAAACTTTGAAACTGGAGCAATAGGCAATAGAAAGCATTAGGACTGCAGGGGGCCTCTCTGAATGCTGGGATCATCCTTTTTGCTTGGGTCCAGGGATGAGCTCAAGTTAACAATACTCCTGTGCTTGTGTGACATATAGCAGAGATGGTTTGCTTAAAACCCTGTCTTTTATTTTGAGACAGAGTCTCATAGAGTCCTGGCTGACCTTGAACTCACTACTTTGAAAATAACATTAGATTCTAATTCTCCTGTCTGCACCCAGGGCTCTCCAGGGCTGAGATTACCGGTGTGCCCTACTATCTCCCACTGGGTCTTTTATTCACCATAATCCCTTTCCAAGGAAATCCTTTTTTTCCCACAGGCATTTATTTGGAGGCTTGAGGAACAGCATGGTGGCAAACACTCTACCCACTGAGCTACACCCCCAGCCCAATTTAATGGCGATTGTTCTGAGGTGCTGGGATTAAACCCAGGACCTCCCCATGATAGGTAAACCCTTTACTGATCTGTCCTATCCCTTAGATATCACAGGCAATCCATATGACCTACAGTGGCCCCTGTGTCCCAGGCAGAGGATTCCGTTTCCGAGACACTTGGTCCACAAAGCTCAAAGGCTCACAGGTGCTGAAGCCTTTCATAGGAAATGGTATGAGAAACTGAGGATGCCGGTGCATCCCTGTAGCCGCCACACTTCAGAACTGGACACAGAAGCCTCCAGTGTTCAAGGCCAGCCAGGGACATATGAAACCCTGTCTCTAAATAAACAGGCAAACAATTAAATAAAGGAAAATAGTATGATATTTGCTCATAATCTGTGACTCTCCTCCCCTATGCATTGCTTTATTTCTAGAAATATGAAAAGAAGGCACGACGAGCAGACATGGACAGCTGTTATACTATTCTGTTCAGGGAAGGATAAAAGAAGTCTTTATGTGTTTAGCGGAGACAAAATCTTTTTTTTTTTTTTCCCCAAATTATTTTCAGTCTTCAACGGACTGAGCCTGTAACCAGAGGCCATGGACTCACATTGTGTTAAGGACAAAGCCCAAACGAGCTTAGCCTGAAAGACAGGAGAGAGATTTATTACTCACTGCAGGCCGAGGGAGGGGAGTTACTGAAAAGCAAGGTCCTTGCGAACAAAGGAAGCATGGGGACCACAGTCAGGGAGTCTATACATATTCATATAGGGGTTGTCCTTTCATGAATATGCAAGAGCAAGGAGCACAATTCTGAGCATGCCCAGTTGGGGAGTACACCCCTGAGCATGCTCAATGACGTAAGCCATTTCCGAGCATGCTCAGTTAAGAAATACACGTTTAGGCATGCTCAGTGTAAGGTTGTGGCCAGCATGTTTGTTTGAAAAAATTTAAAGAGACAGATAGAAATGCCTCTGAGCATGCTTAGTTTACATTATGACGTTTTAGCTGAAAAAAAAAAAAAAAAAAGGAAAGGACACATTAGAAGCACATTAATACCTGAGTTGCCCTTGGAGGTGTCTGCTAACAAATCTGGATGCAGATTTGTGTTGATTTTATATCTGGCTCTTTATATGTGTGCCTGAAAAACGGATATTGTCACTTAGCATGAATTTTGCTCTACTTTGTTTTGTTGTTTTGGGCTTGAAGGGGGAGGCTTTTTCTGTGCTGCTGGGAATGGAAGTGAGGACCTACATGTTAAATAGACCACTGAACTACAGCCCTAGCCCTCTGTGCTGGTTTTTTTTTTTTTTTTTTAACTTTAATGTAAATGTAAGAGCCATGGGATATACATCGTACCAGCATGGCTGAATTTTCACAAAGTGAAGTCTGTCTATGAAGCAAAGGTCTCGCTCCAGAAAGAGACCATAAGCTGAGCAGGGTGATGCACACCTGGAATCCCAATACTGGGGAGGCTGAGGCTGGAGGATTACTGTGAGCTTGAGCTAGCTTACATAGTAAGCTGCAGACCAGCCTGTGTTACAAAGTGAGACCCTGTCTCGAACATACAAACAAACAAACAAACAAACAGAAACATAAAACAGGACGGGCAAAGAGTGTCCATTAATACCTGTACCTATAATCCACTCTTTCCCCTAGTTCCATGGTATCCCAAGATCCGCACTCACTTTACTGAACTTCCTCCATAGCCCCGTCCCCAGTACTGAAACTTACAGGGTCCACAAGGCCACACAGGTTATACAAGTAGTAATAATTTCTGGGGGAGCACACTGTCCAGACAGCTAAGTTGCTTGCCAATCACCAAGGAACCTTCAGGATGCAGTTTTCTTGAATTATCATGTTTTTGGTGGTGCGGCTGCCTTGGAGTCACCCCTGCTCCGGAAAATAACCCCTTGCCCTATATGCCTCTAAGTAAGCCAGACCGACTCACTGGTCCGCTGAGCTAGATTTGGGTGGGGTTTTCTTTCTTTCTTTCTTTTTTTTTTTTTTCAGTCTTTTGTGGAAACAGCTGTGCTGGCTGGTTTTTGTGTGTTAACTTGTTACAAGCTAGAGTCATCAGAGAGGAAGGAGCCTCAGCTGAGGAAATGCCTCCATGAGATCCAACTGTCAGGCATTTTCTCAGTTAGTGATCAAGTGGGGAGGGCACAGTCCATGGTGGGTGGTGCCATCCCTGGGCTGTGGTCCTGGGTTCTATAAGAAAGCAGGCTGAGCAAGCCAGGGGAAGGAAGCCAGTAAAGTAAGCAGCACCCACCATGGCTCTGCATCAGCTCCTGCCTCAGGTTCTTGCCCTGCTTGAGTTTCTGTCCTGACTGCCTTTGTGATGGACTGTAATCTGGAAGTGTACGACAAATGAACCCTTTCGTCACAGCAATAAAAACCCTAAGACAACAGCTTATTCTGAAAACCCCTCTGGCCCTCAGAAACTGCTCTTTTGCTAGACATCGAACCAAGTTAATGTGCTTTGAGACCATTTAAAGCTATGTAGTCAATCTGCTACTCAAACTTTATACTCAGCCTGTTTTAGTTTAATTTGCCTTTAGGAAAACAGTGTAGAGGGTGGAGATTTAGCTCAGTGGTAGAGTGCTTGCCTAGCAAGATCAAGGCTCTGGGTTCAGCCCTCAGCTCCAGGGAAAAAACCAAAAATGAAATAATGTCTCTTAAAGGGCTGTACAACATGCCCAGCTCAACTTCTTTTGCTTTTTGAGACAGAGTCTTAGGTTAATTAATGTAGCCCAGGCCTGCCTTGAACTAATGGCAATCCTCCTGCCTTTTAGCCTTCTGAGTTCTGGAATTATAATGTTCACCACATATCTAGCTTTAAATGAGGCTTTCCTGGGGCACATACAAACAATATTCTCATAAGAGTCTCCAGACTGTCTTTGAGGAAGTGGGTGGAGGCAGGGGGATTGAGAGCTTGAGTCCAGCCTGTCAAATTGTACTATAGGGCCCATTAAAAACAACACAAACAAGCCAAGCCTAATAGCATTAGCCTTTAATCTCAGCACTTGTGAGGCAGAGGCAGGCAGGACAGGCATATTGACAGTTGTCCTTGGCTGCCCAGCCACCCAGGTGGATTGGTGGCTGTAGTCCTTGGCTCAGGATTTCTGCAGAAGTGTCATGAAAGATGTTGGCACTTGACAGGTTGATTTGCTCATGGAGTTGGGGTCATTTGTGTTTAGCTGGCAGGAAGATGGCGGAAGGGCTTCCTGTTGCCATGGCAAGGAGACCATATAGCAATCAGAGCTGAACATTCTGTGCATCCATCCAGAAGCTGTGTGGGAAAGTCTGTCTACAATTATTTATTTATTGGCAGCATTGGGAATTGAACCCTGGACTTGGTGCATGATAGGCAAGTGCTCTATCACCTCCACCACTGATGAAGCCGGTGACGAGCCCTGCCTCTCAGTAAAGATGGATTGCAAGGCTGGAAAATTTGGCCTTTTAAAAATTTTAATAAGTCTCAAAGCAGGACATGTTTAATTCTCCCAGTAATAAATTGTGATGATACATGTGCCACACTGTCTGCCAGAGCTCATTACTCAGTGTCCAGATCGTCACTGGGGGCTGGTAGCACAGGCACTCTACCCAACAGCACAGCCCTCAGCAAGAAAGCAGATGTTTGACCTTTTTTTTTTTTTAAAAAAAAAAAAAAAGTTGGTCCTAGAAATGGCAGGAACCTTCTCCAAATGCAAATTTCCAAACACAAGTCAAGGGCTGATATGTGACTTGTCCTGGGGAGACATGAACAAATGTCTGTTTAGTCCAAGCAGGGCACCAATGAAGACCTGTGTCAATGTCAAGTTAAGAGATGAGAAAGAATCTTTCTCTTGGAATAATTTAGGCCAAGAGTGAGCCCAAAATTGAATTTTCCACTTCTCTTCCTGTGTCTTTAGTTTTGTGATCTGTGGCCTGTCATCTGTTGTATGTGTGGTGTCTGTCCCTAACAAAGGGCATTGTTCTTTCTGTATGATGAACAGCACAGAAAACCTGGTGTAGGAAAGGAATGAGGACTATGTTTTTATAGAGTTCTTTTTTACTGTACATAGTCCTGGCTGTCTTGGAACCCAGTATTTACGAAGCCCAGGCTGACCTTGAACTGAGAGATCCACCCCCCTTTGCATCCTGAATGCATACTGTTCTTTCAGAGGACATACTGGAGAGGCAGAGGCAGGGGGATCTCTGAGTTCTAGGGCAGCCTGGAACAGAAAACACAGAGAAGGCCTTTCTCAGAAAACAGTTAACAAGGAAAGAAATCTCTTTACTGGTCCCCAACCAGTGCAGTATTAATTAACCGATGTCCGATGTCCACATGATGCTTGGAATATTTACGGTGATACTTCTTTTGTTAAAGGTCCCTTTCAATCTGTTAGCTGCTTTCAGCTGATCAGCAGCACATCCATATCCACTGTTTTCTGGGCCAGGGACATGAAAGTACACAGTGTAAGTTAAAGCCATGCATTTAACTTAGGTTGTGAAAGCTGATGAGTGGGAAGTGCAATGGTTGATTACATTGTTTTCTTTCTTTCTAACGAGTTTTTGGTTGTTTTCCTGATAAAGGGTTTCTCTGTGTAGTCCTAGCTGCCTGAAACTTGCTGTGAAGACTGGGCTGGCCTCAAATTCAGAGATCCCCCTGCCTCTGCCTCCCCAGTGTGTCCTCCAAAAGAACAGTCTGTATTCAGGGGGCAAAAGCAACTGAGTTTCTGAGTCCATGATCAGCCTGGGCTATGTACAGAGACCCTGTCTCCAAAACCAAACCAAAACCAAACCTTTAAAATAAAAATAAATCAATGAAAATACAAAAAGCAACCAACCAAAATCCAGACTGGAGAGATGACTTAGAACTTAGATGGTTAGGACCTCATGCGATTCTTTCGGAGGACCTGAGTTCAGTTCAGATCCTAGCAGAGATCACGCTACTCACAAGTGCTTATCTGTTTTTTTTTTTGTTTTTGTTTTTGTTTTTTTGTTTTTTGTTTTTTGTTTTTTTGTTTTTTTTTTTTGGTTTTTCGAGACAGGATTTCTCTGTATAGCCTTTGGCTGTCCTGGAACTCACTCAGTAGACCAGGCTGGCCTCGAACTCAGAAATCCGCCTGCCTCTGCCTCCCAAGTGCTGGGATTAAAGGCATGCACCACCACCCGGCACAAGTGCTTATCTGTATGTAACTCCAAAGGCAGTGAGAATGTGTGTGTGTGTGTGTGTGTGTGTGTGTGTGTGTGTGTGTGTAAAAAAAAAAAACTTTTAAAATGCTCAGGGAACATCAAGAACAAGGAGGAGAAAGAACGTACAAGCCAGCATATGGGGGGGGGGTCCCCAGCTGTCCTGGAATTCTCTGTGTACACCAAGCTGGCCTTGAGCTCACAAGGTATCAACTACCTCTGCCTCCATCCTCCTGCCTCCTCCCCAGTCCTGAGATCACAGGTACCATTAAAATGACACATTTAGCGCTGGACAGTGGTGGCACACACCTTTGATCCCAGCACTCTGGGGGCAGAGTCAGGGAGACCCCTGGGTTCAAGGCCAGCCAGGTTTACAGAGTGAAAAGTCCAGGACAACCAGAGCTAGAGCGCAAAACCTTGTCTCAACCCTTAACCCCACACAACTAAAAAGCCAATAACAACAACAACAAAAATTGGTGACACTGGACCTGTAGAGATGGCTCAGTATTAAGAGCATTCCAGAGGTCCTGAGTTCGATACCTAGCAACCTCGTGGTGGCTAACTATCATCTGTAATGGGACCTGATGCCCTCTTCTGGTGTACCAGCATATATGCAGAGAAAGCACTCATCCATAAATGAACTTTAAATCAAAACAAAACCATAAAAGCTGGTGAAGCCAGGTGTAGTGACAAAGGTCTTGTATCCTAGCACTTGAGAAGTAATCTTCTTCAGTTTCTCAGCTATACAGGAAGTTTGAGGCTAGCCTGGCCTACATGAGACATATCCATTTAAAACAGATGGATGATTGATATCTGGATGGATGGATGAATAGAAGATAGACAGACAAACAAAATAAAGCTGTGGCTAGAGAGATAGCTCAACCTATAAAAGCTCTTGCCAGATAAACTGATGACCTGAGTTTGACCCTAGGACCCCAAGTAAGGGTAAAAAAGAATTCCATGAAGTTGTTCTCGGATCGCCACACATGAGACATGGCACATGGACAACCCCCCAACCAACCAACACACACACACACACACACACACACACACACACACACACACACACACACAGTAAGTAACTTTTAAAAAACATGCAGCCAGGGGCTGGAGAGATGGCTCAGCAGTTAAGAGCAGCGACTGCTCTCCAGAGGACCTGAGTTCAGTTCCAGTGGCTCACAACCATCTGTAATGGGATCTGATGCCTTCTTCTGGTGTGTCTGAAGACAGATACAGTGTACTCACATACATAAAATAATAAAAATAAATAAGTTAAAAACATGCAGCCAAAGACTGGCAAGATGGTTCAGTGGGCAAGGGCACTTGCCACCAAGCCTGACAACCCAGGAGCAAATTAATTCCTGAGTGCCACACGAATGCTACAGCATGAACACATCTACACAATAATAAAAATAAATCATAAATGTAAAAACAATTTAGTAGGCTGAGATCATTGAGACCAGCAAGTTGTTACGTTTCTAAGACCAGCAAGAACATATTCTCTTTCTTTGGTGTCAATCAATTAAAACTATTCCTGGAAGCACAACAACCATATGGTAGTTAAGAAATGGAAATAATTTCTACAGAGTCCACATCTCTCTACAGTGCCTGGTAACTGTGTCACACACAGAGCAGGGCCTGTGTAGTGCTGACAAACACTTCCTCGGGCTTGGATGCTTTAAAAATATTTGTTATTATTTTTGTTGTTGCTGTTATTATTATTACTGTCACCTCTAGAATAAAGTTGAGAAGCTTTCTGAGGGCCTGGGTCCTTTTCTGTCTAGCTTCTCTTCAGGTCTGTGGTAGCCAGCCTCTAAGATGTCCCCCAGTGACTCCTGCTTGTACTGTCCCCTCCTGCTGTGTGCATGCTCCACTTATAAACAGAGTGAATCAGGGGTGAGGTGAGATGGGATGGAATAAAGACGGAAGAATTCCCAGTACTTGCTGGCCAGCTTGGCCTACTGGGTGAGTTTTAAGCCACTGAGAGACCCAGCCCAGATAAATAAGATTGCAGTCGAGGGTGTGACTCAATGGGAGAAAGCATTTGATGTGCCGGCATGAGGACCTGAGCTGGCATCCCCAGAGCCCACAGAAAGCTAAACATGTTAGTACGTATCTATAATGTCAGCCCTCCCACAGCAAGATGGAGAATAGACAGTCGGATTCCCGGGAGCTTTCTGGAAGGTCTGCTGTACACAATGGCAACCCTCAAAGTTAAAAGCCCAAACTTGGGGTCGTCCTCTGACTGCTAATGCCCATGTCATAGCATTCTCTCTCTCATTCTCTGTCTCTCTGTCTCTGTCTCTCTCTCCCTTTCACACACACACACAAAAAGAGAGGGCGAGGGGGGAAGGGAGGGAGGAAGGAAGGGTAAATGATGCCTAAGAGACTTGATCTGCACACATATATGTATCCCCACAAATCTGTTTGCGCGCACGCGCGCACACACACACACACACACACACACACACACACTGGACTAATTACTGCCTACCTCATCAACTTGTTGGAAGGTTTAGCTACATATGTTGAAAGTTCTTAGAGAGGAGCCTGGCATCTTGTCACCCTCTTTCCCCACAGTTTTCAAAGCCAGAGACTCAACCAACCTTACATTAAAAAACAAAAACAAGCCGGGCGTTGGTGGTGCACACCTTTAATCCCAGCACTTGGGAGGCAGAGGCAGGCGGATTTCTGAGTTCGAGGCCAGCCTGGTCTACCTGGTCTACTGAGTGAGTTCCAGGACAGCCAGGGCTACACAGAGAAACCCTGTCTCGAAAAACCAAAAAAAAAAAAAAAAAAAAAAAAAAAAAAAAAAAAAGAAAAGAAAGAAAGAAAGAAAGAAAGAAAGAAAGAAAGAAAGAAAGAAAAAGAAAGAAACCAAAACAAAGCCGGGCGGTGGTGGGTGGTGGCGCACACCTTTAATCCCAGCACTTGGGATTAACCTGCTGTTAGCATTTTGCCTAGGCTTTGCCCCACAGTTACCTGGCAACAGCCATGTGTGCCTGATTCACTATAAAAGGGGCTGCTTGCCCTCTCCTCTCTCTTGCCTTCTTGCTCTGTCCCCTCCTCCTCTCTCCACATGCTCATGGTCGGCCTCTACTTCTCTCTCTCTCTCTCTCTCTCTCTCTCTCTCTCTCTCTCTCTCTCTCTCTCCCTCCCTCCCTCCCTCTGCCTTTCTCTGCCTCTACTACCCTCTCCCCTCCCCTCCTCATGCCCTGAATAAACTATACTATAGTATTCTATTCTACACTGTCTTGTGGTCCCTCAGGGGGAAGGGGTGCCTCAGCATGGGCCTGCAGAGGCACCCCCTTCTCCTACACCTGACTGCACATCCACCAAACATATTCCTTCTCTCCTTATCTTTTCATGAAACACATCATTTGGTGCCGAGACAGTCCACAGGTTCACATACCCCCTGTTACCACATGGAGAGCCATTGTTTGCTAGCCCAAACTAGAGAAGGGAGAACTGGTAAGCCTCCCCCCACCCCCCACTAGCCAGCGTAAATGTCTCCATGGTCCCAGGGTAGAGAGTTCTTGAGCTCAGAGCCATCCTTGTGCTGCCCTTGAGGATGGAGATACTCAGTCTTTATGGCTGGTCTTTTCACTGACCCTCGTTCTAGGACATTTCCTCTTGGGTGAGATTTTCCTCTCTCCTCTGAGGCAGTTCCTTTCTTGCTGCTGAGAACCCTAGGCCTTGGGGAACCGTTCTCCCACCGTCCCAGAGCTCAGCCCCCAGTTCACCACGTGACAACCTGGTGACCTGGCCTAGCTGTTGTTTTCTCTGGTTATTAATTTTATCCTCAAGATGCTAGTAGGGGTAGTTAATAGCTCTACTCTCACCCAACGGCTTGGTCTTTGCCTCCTTGTCCCTACTTACTGGGACGTCCAGGTCTAGTTTACAGTGACCAACAAGCAATATCTTTACATGACCGCTGAACTGGCATTTCAAAACAACTCTTCTCGCTAGCAATCCGTAGCGTAGGCTTCCCCCGCCACCCTCATTCTCTTGCCATTTGCCATTCTCTCTCTCTCTGGGACTCCGCTCCTGCGCTCTGCCCACCACGGCTGCCACCGCCCCTGCCTGGCAGTCCAGCATCTCGTGGCTGGGCTCGAGCTCTGCTGCAGCTGCGGGGGAGGGGGGGCAGGAGGGAGGGGGGACGGGGGGAGGGGTGGAGCAGCTTTCACCCTGCCCCCTTGCGCTTCCCGCGCCCAGTCTGGGACAATGCTGCACTGCTTTCCCCTGATCTCTCCCTCCCTCCCTCCTCCCTCCCTCCCCCCACCTCTCTCTCGCTCTCCCCTCTCTTTGTATGGGAGTACTGTGCTTCTCCTGCCTCAGGAGTTGAGTTGCTAGGAGACAGAACGTTAAGCTAACGTTCTGCTACTGGGCCAGGGCTTCTGGCTGCTAGGAGGAAGCCCCCCTCCCCCGGCGGGCTCACACTGCCCTCCCCGCCCTCCCCTCGATCCTGCCACTGCGGCACCACCACCGCCATTGTGGCTCCTCGTGATCTGTGCTCTTCAGGCAGAGTGCGCAAGTGCGCGCCCCATCCCACCCCCCACCCCGTGCGCATGCCTGGTGCGTCAGCCGTGCACACGTGTGTGCCTGTCTTTCACTCTGAGCTGGAACCAGCCCAGGTCACAAATGGAAGGTCAAAACTCCCCAGCCCCAGCAGGGATCAAGCTGCAAGCTTGCCAGCCTCTGCATGCCATGGCCTCCACACTGATCAATAGTGAGGCTGCGCCTATAAACAATCATCTGCTCTCTTTCCATTCTGTTTTCTCAGCACTGTGTGCCCACGTCCCTCGCCTGTTCTCACAGCCTGCGTGCCTGCCTGCTCAGTTCCTGTCACAGGCCTGAACCCGCCTGGACATACTTTCTGTCACCACGGTCTCACGCCACTGCTGTCAGCTCTCTGATTTCTTTCCATTCTGGTCCACACCAACTCTAAGCCAAGTGTTTCTCTGCTAATGCAAAATGTGTTTTTCTCTGCTAATGCGGCCTGTCAAAGTCACTTAACAATTAAGGTTTTTCAGCTCTATCCTGCCTTGGTAAATGATTTTTTTGCTACTGCCGTTAAATTATAGTGTGCTCTATTGTCTAACTCAGATTATGTTTATTTTTATTTATTTATTTTGTTGTTTAGTTATTTAGTTATTATTTAGTTGTTTTGTTTTTTCTAGACAGGGTTTCTCTGTATAGCCCGGGCTGTTCTGGACCTCACTCTGTAGACCAGGCTGGCCTCGAACCCAGAAATCCGCCTGCCTCTGCCTCCCAAGTGCTGGGATTAAAGGCGTGTGCCACCACTGCCCTGCCCGGCTCAGATTATGTTTAAGATACTGCTCTCAATCTTGTCAGAAGTCTGCTAATTATTAATATTTAAGCTTATGACAGAATCTCCCAAATTCTAACAGTTTACCAAAGTCTCAGAAGATAATGGACACAGCTACAAGAGGCTTCCTGAAGTGTGGTACGATAACCACTGAGAAACACAGTGGACAAAACTAGATACCCCGAGAGTTAAATAACTTACATTGTCTAAATCAAGGTAAGTCGTTTCTCATGTCACACATATCCATTCCACAGAGAAAAAGGATCTTTGTCTTCTGGACTTGAAAGCCAGACTGACTCTGCCCAAGTTGCCATGGAGACCACAGGACCCTGGGAATTGTTTGGACTATAGATGAACTCTGTCATTTTCTAATTAATAGATCACTTCTAGATTATAATTTATTCTTCCCAGATTTCTGACTACATTGACAGCTAACTGTAGCTTGAAAGCTAGAAAACAGACCTAGTTCCTTACCCTAAGGTAATCCACCACTATATTAGCTCATTAGTTAATTTGTTAACTAGCTGAGATTGCCAGATTTCTTACAGACTTTATGATAAAGGATACACAAGTTCAGATGTAAGTTTTCACAGGTGGAACCTGTTAATTCCTTACCTAAACTCAGTTTCCAGTGACTAGTTCAGATGTAAGCTTTCACAGATGGAACCTGTTACTTCCTTACCTAAACTCAGTTTCCAGTGACTAGTTCAGATGTTAGCTTTCACAGATGGAACCTGTTACTTCCTTACCTAAACTCAGTTTCCAGTGACTAGTTCAGATGTAAGCTTTCACAGATGTAACCTGTTACTTCCTTACCTAAACTCAGTTTCCAGTGACTAGTTCAGATGTTAGCTTTCACAGATGTAACCTGTTACTTCCTTACCTAAACTCAGTTTCCAGTGACTAGTTCAGATGTTAGCTTTCACAGATGGAACCTGTTACTTCCTTACCTAAACTCAGTTTCCAGTGACTAGTTCAGATGTAAGTTTTCACAGATGTAACCTGTTACTTCCTTACCTGAACTCAGTTTCCAGTGACTAGTTCAGATGTTAGCTTTCACAGATGGAACCTGTTACTTCCTTACCTAAACTCAGTTTCCAGTGACTAGTTCAGATGTAAGCTTTCACAGATGTAACCTGTTAATTCCTTACCTAAACTCAGTTTCCAGTGACTAGTTCAGATGTTAGCTTTCACAGATGGAACCTGTTACTTCCTTACCTAAACTCAGTTTCCAGTGACTAGTTCAGATGTTAGCTTTCACAGATGGAACCTGTTACTTCCTTACCTAAACTCAGTTTCCAGTGACTAGTTCAGATGTTAGCTTTCACAGATGGAACCTGTTACTTCCTTACCTAAACTCAGTTTCCAGTGACTAGTTCAGATGTTAGCTTTCACAGATGGAACCTGTTAATTCCTTACCTAAACTCAGTTTCCAGTGACTAGTTCAGATGTTAGCTTTCACAGATGGAACCTGTTAATTCCTTACCTAAACTCAGTTTCCAGTGACTAGTTCAGATGTAAGCTTTCACAGATGTAACCTGTTAATTCCTTACCTAAACTCAGTTTCCAGTGACTAGTTCAGATGTAAGTTTTCACAGATGGAACCTGTTACTTCCTTACCTAAACTCAGTTTCCAGTGAGTAGTTCAGATGTTAGCTTTCACAGATGTAACCTGTTACTTCCTTACCTGAACTCAGTTTCCAGTGACTAGTTCAGATGTAAGCTTTCACAGATGTAAGTTTTCACAGATGGAACCTGTTACTTCCTTACCTAAACTCAGTTTCCAGTGACTAGTTCGGATGTTAGCTTTCATAGATGTAACCTGTTACTTCCTTACCTGAACTCAGTTTCCAGTGACTAAGTGCTTCATATTTCCTCTTGCTAACATTATTCAAGTTCTATAAATTTGCCTAACCCTAATGAAACATTCCACTAGACGATCCAACTGTCGAATAACAAATTCAAATTTTAAGATTTTTGATTATCTTTTAACTAACCGTAAAATTGTTTCTCATTATGTATGTTCAGTCTCCTAGACAGAGGGAAAAAGCCTTTCTTGTTCCTTCTGCTCCATGAAAGGATAAAAATCCTCCATAAGCTCATCTTAAAGCCTGTCCATGTTGTTAACTTTGTGTTGTTATCTCTTTTGTAAACGTATAAGCTACAGGGAACTCACTCAGATCTACCTCTCAGGAACCAAATAGACTCCATCCAGATAAACACATCTGCCAATCAATAGCCTAAGTTCCCACTTACTACCTATTCCAGAGGGTGGGATTCCCATCCTGTGCCCTGAAATTGGGACTCACCCTTAACCACCAGGACCTAAGGGTTTCAAATGTACACCTAAGAAAAAATTTCTTTCTCCCAAACGTACTTAAATTTATTCTCTACCTATAGTGTGTGTGTGTGTGTGTGTGTGTGTGTGTGTGTGTGTGAAGTCCAGGCATTTACTACATCCAGGACAGCTCGAGAGAAGCAACCCCCAGATGCTCCAGTCTTCTCTCTCAGACACAGATGCTTCTTCTACTGGACCTGCTCCTTCTGATCTATCCAGTAATGGTTCCACAAACCCTGGACAGCAAGGAAACAGCCAACTCTAAGACTGAACCAACATTCTGTCTAAACTCCACCTCCACAGTTACCTGGCAACAGCCAAGTATGCACTTCCCCACAGTTGCCTGGCAACAGCCAGGTAGGCCTGGTCCACTATAAAAGGGGCTGCTTGCCCCCCCCCCTCAATCTCTTACTCTCTTGCCTCTAGCTTCTCTGTCCCCTCCCCTTCCCCCTTCTCTTCCTCTCTCTCCATGTGGTCATGGCCGCCGGCCTCTACTTCTCTTCTTCCTCTCTTCTTCCCTCTTCTTCCATCTTCTTCCCCCCACCTTTGCCCTATCTCCTGAATAAACCTCCCCCACTTGGAACCGTGTGGTCTGGAGTGGTCTGTTCTGAGCTAGGCAGACATCTAATGCTAACGTCTAACACTATACCCATTTTTCTAAGTTTCCTAGAAACATCACCCCCAAATCAGAAGGAAGTAGTCAGAGATCATGATGACCCTATTCCTGCTCCACCATCACCTCTCTCTAGTTTTTCCTTTTTTAATTACACCAAAATGGGGGAATGTTAGCATTTTGTCTAGGCTCTGCCCCTCAGTTACCTGGCAACAGCCTGGCGTGCCTGACTCACTATAAAAGGGGCTGCTTGCCCTCTCCTCTCCCTCTTACCCTCCTACTCTGTCTCTTCTCTCCCCATTCCCCTCCCCCTCCCTCTCCACATGCTCATGGCCAGCCTCTATTCCTTTATTCTCTCTCTCTCTCTCTCTCTCTCTCTCTCTCTCTCTCTCTCTCTCCCTCTCTCCCTCTCTTCCTCTCCCTCCCTCCCCCCTCTGCCTTTCTCTATCTCTCCTCTCCTCTCAAGTTCCCTCCCCATGCCCTGAATAAACTCTATTCTATACTATACCATCGTGTGGTCCCTCAGGGGAAGGGATGCCTCGGCATGGGCTCGCAGAGGCCCCCCTTCCCCCACACCTGACCACATCCACCAAACATATTCCTTCTCTCCTTATCTTTTTATAAAACACAACACCTGCAATCTCAGCACTCCTAAGTCAGAGTCAGGAAGATGGGGAGTTCAAGGCTGGTCTTGGCTACACAGCAAGTTCAAGGCCAGACTCTGTCTCAGAACGTATGGGAAGAGGTATGCGTGTTCTCTGTAAACACTAAGCCATTTTATACAAAGGAGTGAGCATCTGATGGATTCCGGCATCTGCAGAGGTACTTACACTGATCTCCTGCAGTCACAGAGTGCCACCACTTTATTTAAAGTGCCACTCTTTGTGCTCTTACAGCTGCTGGCAGATGTAGTAGAGAAAGCACCAGGCTTAAGTGCCTGCCTGCAGAGCAACGCTGATGCGCTCTAGAGAAATAAGGCCATGAGTGTTGGCAGGAGTCCCTGACACAGGGCCCAGGAATGGTTTTGCCACTGCCCCACAGTGTATCACTAAATACCTTTGACTGCAGATTGGCTGTGCTGCCAAATGGAGGGGGAATAGGAGTGGGAGTAGGTGGGGGAGACTGAGCAGCCACTCCTCGGCACCCTTCATGGAGTTTCAGAACCCCTGCAGGAGAAAATGAAGGTACAGAATCTTTCCACAGGTTAGGCCCCCCAAACCAGAAGTTCCAGGAATCTCCATTCCCACTATTC
The DNA here is from genome assembly GCF_011762505.2 of Arvicanthis niloticus. Lineage (NCBI taxonomy): Eukaryota > Metazoa > Chordata > Mammalia > Rodentia > Muridae > Arvicanthis > Arvicanthis niloticus. The sequence continues at coordinate 6,954,994 of NC_047679.1, forward strand.
AGTCAGTAAATACTATTTTTCTTTTGTCTTTAAGGATAAACATTTGATTCCAACTTACTTGCAAGGCTGAAATCAGCCTTTCCCTTAATTGAAAGCTGTTATTCATTGTGTATATTAAGTGGGAGAAAGATTGGAAAAATAGAAATAGGAAATGTTTACCATAAAAGCGAAATGAGCTGCTAAATGAACACAGCCAAACCAGAAAAGCTACAGAACATTCTGGAAAGCAGCAAGACTATAGAAACAAAAGGGATAAAGGGCTGAGTGTGAGCAATGTTACACGCCTACAATCCCAGTGTTGGGAGGCAGACAGAAGGCTCTGAAATTCAAGGTCATTCTTGATTACACAGTGAGTTTGAAGCTGGCCTGGCTTACAAGGTAAGACCCTATCTCAAAAACCAACACACACACACACACACACACACACACATATTTGAACAAGGCATATATGCAGAGGAAGGGGATGGATATCGAAGATCACCATTTGAATGGCAGGGCACAGGGCCAATAGAGTGCAGGGCCCTACCTTTTTTTTTTTTTTTTTTTTTTTTTTTTTTTTTTTTGATGAACACATGACACCAATTCCTCTGAGCACACTGAAAGGACACCACCAACAGGGAACGCAGAGTAATCACTGGGTTTGAGTGACAATATAGGTCAAATGATAATAACGAAAGCCCCTAGGTGGTGGGGCTGCTGCTGTGCCTGTAGGGATGCAGGGTGCTGATGGACCTCTCTGTACCTTAGACTTAATTTTCCTGAGAACCCAAAATTATTCCTAAAAAAAAAAAAAAAAACCAGAAAAATAAGGAAGCCAACTTTGCTTGGAGGACACATGATAGGCAGAGTCCAAGTCCTGGGGATTTGAAGCTGAACCAGAGAAGACATCATAGGTCTGGGATGGAGTATCTATGAATTCTTAAGGCCAATGGTAGGAGGCCATGGTTGGGCCTGCCTCTTTCTTTCCTTCTGCCCCTGCCCCAGCCCTGCAGTCTCTGCTACCTCAGCTCTAAGCTTTCCTCACACACAGCACAGGTGGCTCTTCTGCGAGATCATAGTTGTCTTCCCCTGTCCCAGTCCTAAATCCTGAGGAACATGACACCGGTGGCCCTAAAGGACACTGACCTGTCTTTGCCTCTACTGGCCTTTAGGGTTGAGACTGGAGCTGAGGCCAGAGACCCAGGGAAATAAACATCTCTAGGGTGTGGGGTGGTGAGGGTGCTGGGGACCTAATCTTGGAGGGATGACACAGGGTAGCTGCAGGCAAAACTTGGCCTTGTTTTCCAGGCTTACAGCCTGCATTCTCCCATCTCTTCTTTCATAGGACCTTGGTGGTGGTGTGTGTATGTCTGTGTCTGTGTGTGTATTTGTGTATGTGTGCCACTGTACATGTGTTGAGGTCAGATGACAACTTGTCAACGTGTGGGAGTCAGTTCTCTGTTCCCACTTATTTATTTGAAGCTGAGTATCTTGTTTACTTTTTTATTGCTGGTTTAATAAGACACCATGACCAAGGCAACATAAAAAAACAAAGCCTTTAGTTTGGGGCTTTTGGTTCCAGAGGGTAGTACAGTCCATAACCATCGCGGCAGGAAGCATAGCAGCAGGCAGACATGGTGCTAAAGCAGTGCCTGAGCCGTGGTGGCGCACGCTTTTAATCTCAGCACTTGGGAGGCAGAGGCAGGTGGATTTCTGAGTTCGAGGCCAGCCTGGTCTACAGAGTGAGTTCCAGGACAGCCAGGGCTACACAGAGAAACACTGTCTCAAAAAACAAAAAATAAATAAATAAATAAATAAATAAATAAATAAATAAATAAATAAAGCAGTGCCTGAGAGCTTGCATCTGATCCACAAGTAGAGGGAGGGGGAAGAATAGGGAATGATGTATCCTTTGGAAACCTCAAACTCCACCCCCCAGTGACATACCACCAACAAGGCCACACCTCCTAATCCTTCTCAAGCAATTCCACCAACTGGGACCAAGTATTCAAATCTATGACCTTATGGGGGCCATTCTCACTCAAAGCACCACACTGGCAGTAGAACTGAGGGTCTGTGGCATGTTAGATAAGTGATGTCCCTATTATCTACACTCCATTTTCTGGGGTTTTGTTGTTGTTGTTTTGATCTATTATGTTTTGTTTATTGGGACTGAGTCTCTTCTTGCCCAAGCTGGCCTTGTATAGCTGAGGGTAACCTTGAACTTCTTTTTAAATGTGTGTGTGTGTGTGTGTGTGTGTGTGTGTGTGTGAGTTTGTGTTCATGTGTTGGTGAATGTAAGGGATCGACTGGAAGGCAGAGGATGCCTTTGGAGCTCTCCCTCATTCAGTCACCATGTTGGTTTTGTATTCATTTGCTTTTGCTTTTTGCTTTATTTTACATGTATTGGTATTTTGCCTACATGTGTGCCTATACTCTCTGTGCATGTAGTGCCTGACAAGGCTGGAAGAGGGCACTAGATCCACTAAAACTGGAGTTACAGGCAGTTGTGAGCAGCCATGCTGGTGAAGGAAATTGATCCAGGTCTTTTGCAAAAGCAGCCAGTGCTATTAACCGCATAGTCATCGCTGCAGCTCTCTACTTCAGTTTTTGAGACATTGTCTCTCACTGAACCCAGAGCCCATTAATTAGGTTAGTCTAGCTGGCCAGTGAGCCCCAGGGACCCTCCTATGTCCACCTCCCCCAAACTACGATTACAGATAGACACCATAATGCCTAATGTTTTCTGTGGGTAATCAAACGTAAGTCCTCATGCTTTGAGACAAACAGTACATCAACCCGAGTTGTCTCTCTAGCTCTTGACCTTCCCAAGTGATGGGATTACAGATGTGGGTCATCACATCCATTTTTTATGGGGTGCTGAGGATTGACTCCTGAGACAGGACTTTGCTCATGTTAGGACAGTCACAGCAACCAGCCCAGTTTTGACTGGGATCCCTGCTGAGAAGTGAAGAATAGCCTCCCTGGATATCTGGTTACCAGTAAGGACCCAGGAGTCCTCTCCAGTGACAGCCACACCCTGGGCTTCCTTATGTAAAGTAACCAAACTTTTCTAAGAGAATGCAAGCCAATGGCTCAAGCTTCTGGCTGCTAGGGCAGGTCTACCTGGGAGGAAAGGGGAGTGAGGCACATTTCAGAAGGTGCCAGCCATCAGCAGCCTTTAAACAACCTACTGAGGTTTGTTTCCACCAGCATTACTTTTTTTTTTCTTTTTTTTACAAAAATATTATGTGTACGGGAGTTTTACCTGATTATGTACCTGTGGAGGCAAGAAAAGGATGTTAGAACCCCTGGAACAGGAGTTAGCTGTGAGGTCCCATGTGAGTGCAGGGAATTGAACCCAGATCCCCTGGAAGAGCAGCCAGTGCAACCGCTGAGCCATCCCTCCAGTTCCGACATTACTTTTAAATGGATCTTAGTTTTTAGAGTAGCTTTGGTTCCCATCAGTATTGAAAGTACAGAGTTCTGCATGTCTGGTTGCTTCTCCCATGTGCACGGCCTCCCCGTTATTAGCAACCCCCACCAGTACATTTGTGGCCACCAGGATCCCCCTATGAACCATTCTCGTAACTCTCATTCCACATCTGAACTCACTCTCAATTGTGTAAACTGGACTTAGATAAGCTTATATGCCTTCTACCTTATAATATCATCCAGAAGAGCTTCACCGGAGGACAGAGGATTGCTCAGTGGTGGAATGCTTGTCTCTAATGGACAAAGCCCCTAGTTCAACCATCCCTAACACCACCAGAAAGTAAAGTTCAGAATGTTTCACAATACGTGTGTATGTTCCTGCAAGTGGAGACCCAAAGATACCCTCAGGTGTCATTATTCCTCAGACACTGTCACCTGTCCCCTGTCCCCTTTGTTTCTGTTTTGTTGTTGTTGTTGTTGTTTTTGGTTTTGTTTGTTTGTTTGTTTTTGTTTTTTCGAGACAGAGTTTCTCTGTGTAGTCCTGGCTGTCCTGGAACTCACTCTGTAGACCAGGCTGGCCTCGAACTCAGAAATCCGCCTGCCTCTGCCTCCCAAGTGCTGGGATTAAAGGCGTGCGCCACCACTGCCCGGCTGAGGAATACTCTCAATTTTGATACTCACCTGTAGTGGGCTGGCCTGATGCTGCTTGTATTCTAATTCTGATACTGGTTCCTCAAGACCTGGTTGCCAAATAATAATAATTGTTTTAATTATCAAAATGAAGATAGTTTTAAATTTGGTAGTTATAATATTACAAATCCTCTATAAGAGAGGGGGATCTAGCCGGGCAGTGATGGCGCACGCCTTTAATCCCAGCACTTGGGAGGCAGAGGCAGGTGGATTTCTGAGTTCGAGGCCAGCCTGGTCTACAGAGTGAGTTCCAGGACAGCCAGGGCTACACAGAGAAACCCTGTCTTGAAAAACCAGAAAGAAAAAAAAAAGAGAGAGGGGGAACTAGAGCAGACCTAAGTATAAAAGAGGCTACTAAATTGAATCAATCAAGGTTGGGAACATGGCAGCATGCAGGCAGGCATGGTACAGGCAGAGCTGAGAGTTCTACATCTTCATCTGAAGGCTGCTAGTAGAAGACTGACTTCCAGGCAGCTAGGATGAGGGTCTTAAAGCCCACACCCACAGTGACACACCTACTCCAACAGGGCCACATCTACTAATAGTGCCACTCCCTGGGCCAAGCATATATAAAACATCACACCAAGTTTTCTGGCATGGTCTACTGCCCCACAATAACGTTCTAGTTTTATAGTTCTTATATTTATTTCTATTGTATGTAAGTTGATAATATTAGAGAAAAAGACAAGTTTTTAAACAGAAATGGGGATATGAATTGGGAATTTCTGGTTTCGTTGGAGACTCAGTTGTGTCATGTGGTGTTTTTCTGGAAACTATCTTATGAGAGGATGTTTTTGTAGAAGCAGACACATGGAAGGATGTTTTTCTGAGAACAGACACATGGTATTTTTCTGGAAGCAGCTTGGAAAAAAAGACAAGTGATGTTTTGCTAGAGGGGATACTTGAGAGAGCATGCAATGTTTGGAAAGGGTATAAATACAACCCAACAGAAAGCGGATGATACTGAATTACCGGTATTGGTACATCTTGCCATTCTTTGCTGGTCATTGTTGGGCTTTGCTAATGCTGGTCTTCGCTGACAAGTCTATATGGTATTGGTTTACCTTGCCATTCTTTGCTGGCCATTGTTTGTCATGACCTCACAGAGAGAAATGTACCAAAGAACTTCTGCTTGTCAATTCCTCAGACTCGGGCCAATTGGCAGAGCCTCAGTTTCTTCTGGATCAAACTGCTATTGAACCTCCAGCTGCTTTTGTACCAGTGGTACAAGTGCCTGCAATTTTTCTTGTGTTATGGACCACTGCTCTTGCCATATAGGTCGGTTTGATAACCATTTTAGGAGCAAGGCTGCTAGGGCAGATGCTCCTGGGGAAGGTATTGATACTGGTGATCCAGAACAACCACAAGCTGTGCCCATTGTCACAGGAATTGAGTTTCCAAATTTATAAAAGGGGCCACTGCTTACATACCAACAGCCCATGGGATTCCCATGTGTTTGTTGTAAAAAAAGAAAGCAGAATTTTCCACTTCATATTCCTGTAGGCTTAGAATTTTCAAAACCTACCTTTAATAAGGGTACTTAAATGTTTTAGCCTGCCTTCTAGCCCACCACCCACCAGAGGTAGTGGAAAGGAAAGGTTATTAGGACAAAGGAGGATGTAGACCTGTTTAGAAATAGTTCTTTGGAGCAAATACAATCTGTGTTGTTAGGATATCAGCAGTTCAGTTCACATAAATCAGCAGTGAAAGCGCTAGCCACCTACAAGCAACATTCTCCAACCAGCAATGGCAGTTCAAGTCAAAAGAAACTTCGAGGCTCTGCCAAATAGGCCCAAGTCAAAGGAAGCTGCAAGAAGCCACAGGGACACCACCAGAAGTTCTTTGGTACATTTCTCTCTATGAAGTCGTGACAAACAATGACCTACAAAGAGTGGCAAGGTGTACCAATACCACACAGCATCATCCACTGTCTGTTGGGTTATATCTATACTCTTCCCTAACATCACGTGCTCTCTCAAGTGTCCCTCCTAGCAAAACATCTCATGCTCTTTTTCCAGGCAGCTTCCAGAAAAACACCATGTGTCTGTTCTCAGCAAAACATCCTTCCATGTATCTTCTTCAGCAAAACATCCTCTCATAAGACAGTTTCCAGAAAAACATCACATGACACAACTAAACCTCCAAAGAAACCAGAAATTTCTACTTCACTTGCCAGTAAGGAACTTCTTTTTCTTTTCCTTTGTTTGTTTATTTGAGACAGGGTTATTCTGTGTAGTCCTGGTTGTCCTGGAACTCTGTAGACAAGGCTGGCCCAGAACTCAGAGATCTGCCTGCTTCGACCTCCTGAATGCTAGGATTAAAGGCATACACTACTGCATCTGACTAGGAAAATCTTTTTTTTTTTTTTTTTCAAAGATTTTTAAAATTTATTTTGTCTGTGAGTACACTGTCACTCTCGTCAGACACCAGAAGAGGGCATCAGATCCAAACACAGATAGTTGTGAGCCACCATATGGTTGCTGGGAATTGAACTCAGAACCTCTGGAAGAATAGACAGTGCTCTTAACTGCTGAGCCATCTCTCCAGCCTGACTGGGAAAATCTTTTTTGTTTTCTTTCTTTTTTACTGGATATTTTCTTTATTTACATTTCAAATGTTATTCCCTTTCCAGGTCTCCCCTCCAGAACCCCCATCCCATCCCCCTCCCCCTGCCTCTCCACCACTCACCCACCCACTCCCGCCTTCCTGCCCTATCATTCCCATATACTGGGGAATGGAACCCCCTCAGGCCCAAGAGCCATTCCTTCCACTTATGTCCAACAAGGCCATCCTCTGCTACATATGCAGCTGGAACCATGGGTTCCTCCATGTGTGCTCTTTGGTTGGTGGTCCTGTCCTCAGGAGCTCCGGGGAGTCTAGCTGGTTGACATGACTAAAAAAATCTTAATCCCAATAAATATTTAATAATTTTTATCTTCTACCTATATTAGACAACCAAGCCTGACAACCTGAATTTGATCCCCAGAACCCACAGAGTCCTTTTGTTGGCAAATACATACATTGATTTCTTTACTTTTCATTGTTTAAATTTATTATTATTATTATGATGATGATGATTATGATTTATGTGTACATGATTTGGAGAAGGGAGAACTGGTAGCAGTCTACATAAAAGGGCATGGAAAAAAAGGAAGCTTTCTGTTTTTACCTACTTGTCCTTACTCTTGCTGGCAAATCCATCTATCCTGCTGTGAAGACATTCCTTCCCTGGCATTAGAACCTACTTCTTCAATATTCTGACATATACTGAAGACCGGCTGAGATGGACAGTCAACTACTGGATTCTTAACCTTTCCATCAGGAGATAGCTATTGTTGGACTAGCCAGACCGCAGCCTAGAAGCTACTCTGAGAAATCCTCTTTTTATTTATAAGTATAGCATCATTCTGTTGGTTCTGTTCCTATAGAGAACCCTGACCAATATAGCAGAGTGATTTTTTTTTGAGACAGATAAGGTCTCTTGTAGCCCAGGCTAACCTCCAACTCACTGTGTAGTCCATGTTGGCCTAGAACTTTCCACCCTTCTCCTGCTTCAGCCTGCCATTATCCTCATTGCAAAAACAATGTCCCCAGGCATAGTTGGTTGCCCCTCCCCCCCATCTGAGGTGATATCCAATGTGATATATCACCCTCCCTGTGAGTAAATCTGATGGCTAGCCTTTCTGGTATGGCCTGAGGCCTACAGGAAATTAATTTCCTCTTACTGGGCTCCATCTCCAAAGGATTTTTTTTGTTTTGTTTATAATTTATTTTTATTTTATGTGCGTTGGTGTTTTGCCTGCATGTATGCCCGAGTGAGGGTGTTCGAACCCTTGGACCTGAAGTTACAAGCAGGTGTGAGCCTCCATATGGTTGCTGGGAATTAAACCTAGGTCTTCTGGAAGAGCAGTCAGTGCTCTTAACTGCTGAGTCATTTCTCTAAGCCCTTTAAATAACTTTTAATTATTTTATTTATTTATTTTTATTTTATGTACCAGGATAGTATAGAATAGAGTTTATTCATGGCATGGGGAGGGGAGTTAAGAGGGTATTAGAGACAAAGAAAGGTAGAGTAGAGAAATAGAGGCCGGCCATGAACACGTGGAGAGAGGGGGAAGGGAATGGGGAAAGGAGGGGGGAAGGGAAGAGCCCAAGAGGGCAAGAAAGAAACAAGAGAGCAGAAGATCAAGAGCAAGAGAGAGAGGGGAGGGGGCAAGTAGCCCCTTTTATAGTGGGCCAGGCCTACCTGGCTGTTGCCAGCCAACTGTGGGGAGGAGCATATCTGGCTGTTGCCAGGTAACTGTGGGGAGGAGCTTAGAATGCTAACAATGGTGGAACAATCATTTAATCCCTGCACTCAGAAGGTAGAGGCAGTCAAATCTCTGGGTTCAAGGCCAGCCTGGTCTGTGTACTTAGTGGATTGCAGGCCAGCACAGGGCTACATAGTGAGACCCTGTCTCAAAAAATTTTTATTTTTATTTATGCTTTATATGTATGTCTAAATGAGCATGGAGGTCCCTGTAAACAGTAGAAGAGGTCATCTGATCCCCTGGAAATGGAGTTACAGGTAGGAAGTTATGAGATGCTTTATGTGGGTGCTGGGAACTGAACTCAGGTCCACTGGAAAGCAGGAAGCCTTCTTAAACAGTGAGCCACCTCTCCAACCCCAATTCAGTGAGAGACAATCAACGATTGACATTGCCAGCAAGCATTCTGGAGAGGTCTGAGAATCCTTGGAGGCGTCACCTTTTCAGTATTTTGATGTTAGTGTTGTAGAGTGAAAAATTATAAAGACCATTTTATCAAATATGTAGACTTTTTCTTTGCCCTTAGACCTGGGCAGAAAAAGTGCAGGTTCCAGAAAGCAGAACTGAAAATAAGATTTCAGGCCTTCACTGCTCCGGGGCACATTCCGGGTGGAGGACATTATCCCTGAATCAGAGGACACTTGCTGGATTACATTCCTCAAGCCTCAGGCAATAGGCCCACCTGTGGGTGGGAAAAGCTCAAGGCAAGAAGACACATTCCTGACCACAGAGAAAAATGCAAGCCATCTAGGTGGGGCTATAGCTGGAAGAAGTGAAAAATAGTTTACCTGAAATAGTTGGTAATGATCGTTTAGGGTAGGTTCCTCTGAAAAGTTCCACTGTTCTGGGTTACTCCCCCTACCCCCTTGGTCTTTCCAGTGTTACAGCCTGTTGGTGTTCAAACTTTGTAAAGCAACCAATCCTGTGTAACCTCGAGAAAATTCCTCCCTGCCCCAGCCCGCGGGGATTCGACGAGACCTTAGGGAAGGAGGCGAACGAATGAAAGGACAAGAGACACAAAGAATGAGAGCAAGTCTGGGTTCTGATCAAGCTCTGAAACTTTAATTTTGGGGGCAGGTTATAAAGACACAGCAAACCGGGAAGCTTGGGCGAGGGTCATTGCTTAGGGCTATCCTACTATGGAATCCTTATCGCCCTAGACCTTCCCACTGTCATAATCAGCTCCAAGGAAATGCCAGACGTTCTTTCGGTTCCTGGGACCTGAGACCTGAGACCTGTGAACGTCCTTTCTTAACCTTGTACTGACTAGACTTTCTAAAACAGCCGGTAATTTCCTGGGCTTGGCTCCCGGCACCTCCCTTTCCCTATAAAAAAAAAAACCCCTCAGCTTGCTGGCCTTTTGTCAAAATTCTGTTCCTGCGTGGACGAGCAGTTTTGACCTTGGCTAGCCAACTCCCCAACCTCTGCTGATTGCAGATTCTTGAGATTCTTGGGTGGTCGTGATTTTCTGAGACTTGAGGAAGGGTCTCCCGAGTCTGGGGGTCTTCAGTGTTAAGAGCTAGCTGACTCTATTTTTTTCTTTTTCTTTTCCTAGTTAAATGTAATGTTAGATGTTGGTTTATTTCTATATTGTTTCCTGTAGCCGCCAGCAGCTACGACGGGGAACTGGGTTCACCTGAGAAGAAAGCTGGGAATGAAAGGGGAATGGAGGGCGAGAGAAACGTGGGACCAAGACAATGTATTCTGATCAAGGCCCGAAGTTTAATATTTTGCTTTCACATATAAAGGGGGAGGCCCACCCCCCAGAGTCTCTTCCGGTTCAGCCCAGGGGCTGGGTGAGGAGATAGCAGTCCAAAGGTGTCAAGGCAAGCTCAACAGGCAGTCCATTCTTCTTAGCTCCTGTAACAGACTGCAAGGCGCCAAGGCCAGCAATGCAATGCCTCCTAGGTCCTACTGTTGTTTGGTCTATTGTGGTAAACAGCTTGTTCTGGTCTGCTCAGGCTGGCAGGCTGGGGGAAGGGCACAGTTTCCTAGGGTGTTTTTTTCTAGTTATGTCCCAAGCTAAAGTCAACTTGGTGTTTTGACTTGTTCTTCCTCTATAGTCTTGTGATTTACAGATTGTAATGTTTCATGGTCTGTTCCAAGGATTGGCTGACCATAAACCTCTATGGGCAAGTAGGCTGTGCCACCAGATAGGGAGAACTGTTGAAGTTGAGTGAGCCCAAACCCCAGGAATCTCAGAGATTTGAAAACAGCAGGAGTGGAGTCACTCCCTACCTGTCTCTATAGCAACTCTAAAACATAACCGTGACACCCCACTGAGAGGACCAAGGGCAGACGGTCACATAATGTACCACCTAGAGTGTCCTTCTTCCTGAAAATAGAGCCTCACCAATCTCTCAAACTCCGCCAACAGAAAACACCCTCTAAATCCCATCCCACTCGCCAAGGTTCATATACTCCCTGTCCATATGGATTTACCTCACTGAGGATTGTCTGAGAATGGCTTTCTTTACTGAGCTGTAACACTTGGGGAAGATGCTCTCAAAGCATTTGGTCTTGATTCTTGGACCATCCTGGCTGGCCAGGCTCTCGCTGCCTGCAGAAGCTCACACCACTGCCATTGCTGCTGCTGAGAGACCTGGGAGCCTTGCTACCTGTTCTACACAAGCTGCCCAAAACCTCTTCATTCCTCTTTTAAGAAGAGCTGTAACACTCCCGGCATTCCTGCTGGGACCAGAGTCCTGTGGAGCTTATCCATCCCAGGTTTCTGCTTCATCCTCCTCCTCAGTCTGGCATGTAGAGGAAAGTGGACAGACTGCAGACAACATAATCCCACAACATGCACTTTTCTCGTTATCATAGAAATAAATAATTCTACTTTTGTAATCACTTGCTGTGTACCTCAGACTTGAGCTCGACTGTAAAAAGGCTCCCCTCCTTTTAGTCTTGGCTGCTTCTTTCTCCTACTTCAGAGGAGACTGAAAGTTTGGCCCAGTTTACCTTGCAACATTTTGGTGGTTGTTCCTGGGTTTTGACACCATGACAGTTAGAATCCAGTCCAAAGAATGCAAATGAGTTCGAGAGTTCTGGGCTGAGAACTTCTGATGGGTTTTTGTTTGTGTGTTTAAAGAAAGGTCAAATCAAGCTGGCTCCCTATGATGCAGGCCATTTCAAGATGCCAACAGGTCCTGGCATCTTGAAATGACCACCTTACCCTGTGTGAGTCAGCATTCATCAAGGCCTCCAGGCAGGCTGATGGTCCACTTTGTCCTACAAGAGGAGCAGGTGCTAAGATGGAGACTAAATGTGGACCCTCTTGAACAGAGCTCGTTTTCTCATCTTCTGGTATTTAATACTAGCTGACTTTTCCCATAAAGATAACACTATTTTGGTACAAGAAACCTAGTTTTCTCCATCTGGTATACCCTTGTAGCTCATGTTTCTTCTTCTAGGACAACCCGACTAAAAAGAGCCACCATACAGTAACACCTCCCCACTGTCATGGATAGTCTCATGCCTTCAAAGGGACAAGGGTTCTTCAGATTTTATTTGCTTAACTTTGAGCAACATATTGGAGGACACACACACCCCTCTTATAAATGTCTATAGAACAATACAAATTAGCACGTGAGACACTAATATAACAAATGATGAGTATATTTAAATAGCCAAAGGACTAAAAAAGGAAAGACAAAAATTACCCCTTCTGTCAGCGACAATGGTGACCCAAAGCTGCCCTCTCCAAATTCTTTGTGAATGACAATAAAGGCCAAAAGGTCATGTGGAAAATTAGCTCGTTAGTAAAATTAGTTTCACCAATAAAAACAGTTCTCCCCAAATAAGCTTTTTTGTTGTTGTTGTTGTTTCGAGACAGGGTTTCTCTGTATAGCCTTGGCTGTCCTGGAACTCACTCTGTAGACCAGGCTGGCCTCGAATTTAGAAATCCACCTGCCTCTGCCTCCCAAGTGCTGGGATTAAGGGCATGCGCCACCACCGCCCGGCCCAAATAAGCTTTTAGTAACAAGTAATAAATCTGTGTTAAATCTGAGTCTGAATGTTCTGGAATATGTGCACGTGAGAGGCTGCCTGCATGTGTGTGTGTGCATATGCATTGATTCGGGTTTTGTAGTACAAAACCTGAAGATCTTACAACTTGGAGAAACCCCCTCCCCCCACCTCCCCCCACCTCCCCCCACCTCCCCCCACCTCCCCCCACCCCAGACAGGGTGTGCCACCACCGCCTGGCTTGCCTGGCTTGGAGAACCCTTTATTAGTGAATGAAAATAAAGCCCTGCACAGTGGCAAATGCCTTTAATCTCAGCACTTGGGAGGCAGAGGCAGGCAGATCTCTGAGTTTGAGGCCAGCCTGGTCTACAGAGCAAGTTCCAGGACAGCCAGGGCTACACAAAGAACCCTGTCTCAAAAAAACAAACAAACAAAGCTGCAAAGGCTGGTGATGTATCGCTGTTGGTACAGTGCCTGGTTCCATCCCTAGCACCACATAAATCTGTCTGGTGGTGTGCTACTGTAACACCAGCATCCAAAAGTAGAGGATCAGGAGATCAAGGTCCCCCTTAAACTATGTGAGACTGTTTCAAACAAAACAAAATAGGCTCCAAATTTAAGGACTGATCTTGTGCAGTACTAGGGAAAGAGTCCAGGACTCTTAAAATTTCCCCATTGTTCTATCAGGTAAACTATTAGCCCCAAAGGCCCTTATGTTACTGTAGAGTGAAAAATTATAAAGGCTATTTTATGAAATATGTGTAGATTTTTTGCCTTAGACCTGAGCAGGAAAAGTGAAGGTTCCAGAACTCGGAACTGAAAATAAGATTTCAGGCCCCCCAGGACACTTGCTGGATGAATTACATTCCTCAAGCCTCAGGCAGTAGGCCCACCTATGGGTGGGAGAGGCCCAAGGCAGGAAGACACATTCCTGACCACAGATAAAGATGCTGCCACCTAGGTGGGGCTATAGCCAGAAGAAGTGAAGATAGTTAATCTGAAGTAGTTGGTAAATGACAGGGTGGGACACAGTGACATGGCTATTAACCTTTCAGGGTGGGTTTCTCTGGAATGTTTTGCTATTCTTATGTTATGTATCCTTGGCAACCCCTCACCCCCTCCCCACTCCCCTGGTTTGTGGTTTTGCTCTTTAAAAGACCCTTACCCATCACTCTGGGCCAAACCTTGCTCTTCAGAGAGAGAGCTTGTGGTTTGACCACCGGCCATTTTCCCTAATAAAGCCTCTGCTGATTGCATCCAGGTATGGTTTCTTGTGATCTTTGGGTGGTCGTGATTTCCTGAGACTTGAGGAAGGGTCTCCTGAGTATGGGAGGTCTTCATTACCTGTATTTAAACTTTCTTTCCTCTGCAGCAGGGAGTGGTGGTTCATGTTTTTAATTCTCAGAAGGCAAAGGCTGGAGGATGTCTGTGAATTCAAGGTGACTAAACAGTGAGACCCTGTCTCAAACACACACACACACACACACACACACACACACACACACACACACCTTCTTTTGGTCTGATCCAAAATAATTGTCACAATTCATTTTTTAAATACATAGTCTCTTTTGACAACTTATAGAATTATCTGAAAAATCCTCAAGTATGAAAGTGTGTGTGATCTCAGCACTCAAGAGGTTGAAGCAGGATGAACACTGGCACCAGGCCAGCCTGGGCTAAAGCAGCAAGATCTTTCAAGAAAAAAGTGATGTTGGAAAGATGGTTCAGCAGGTAAAGGTACTTGCTACCAAGTCTGATGATCTTAGTTCAGTCTTCAGGACCCAGATGTTAAAAGGTGAGAACCAACTCTCACAAGTCATCCTCTGACCTCTACAGACTTGCTCTGTGGCACACATGCACGTGTACACACACAAATAAATGGAGTTTGTTTGTTTGGTTTTGGGTTTTCTAGACAGGGTTTCTCTGTATAATATTCCTGGCTGTCCTGGAACTCCCTCTATAGACCAGGCTAGCCTTGAACTTAGAGATCTTCCTGCCCCTGCTTCCTGTGCTGGGACTAATGACATGTGCCACCATGCCTGGCAATAAATGTAATTTTTGAAAAAGAGAGGGTAAAGCTGTTCCCCCAAATAAAAGGAAATGAGAATAAAAAAGAAATTAAAAAAGTTAGGTGTAAAGTGCACTGATAGGGCAGAAGGACAGCCAGGATGTGAGACAGAGAGAGAGAGAGAGAGAGAGAGAGAGAGAGAGAGAGAGAGAGAGAGAGAGAGATATGTTTCATCGCATAGTCAGCTGCTCTTATATCTATTGTATTGTTGATTCTGCCATGTGAGAGCTCTGCAGGGGAAAGAGCACACACACTGTACTCCTTACCCTAGACAGACCAACAAAATGATTGCACCAAAGTCCAGCTTGATGAATTACTGAAAACCCCAGTTTTACTGTGGTTACTAACAGGAGTATGGGTGAGGGGTCACTTACAGGAGCAGGGGTAACTCCAAAGCAGATGCATTCCAGAAAAGCCCACCCAAACACTGGTGACAATTCCTGAACCCTGAAGTCCTCTGTGTAATTGGACAACTGGACAACTGAGCAGGACTGAGAGCTCTCCTTTTGGTAGCTGGTCAGGGTTTCCTCTGCCAGCTGTTGTTGGCTGCTTCTAGAAGTCGAGGAAAAAGAGCCTTTTAGAACCTTGCAAGTTTCAGCTTTCAGCATGGGAAGTTCATATTTCAAGTCTCCTATTCTCTCGGGAGCGAAAGTTTCCCAGCTCTTTCTGATAGGTTTTTTGTTTGTTTGTTTGTTTGTTTGTTTGTTTGTTTGTGTAATTTTTATTTTACATGTATGGGTGTTTTACCAGCATGTATGTGCACCATGTGTGTGCCTGGTACCACTGGATTCCCTAAAACTGGAGCTAAAGGTGCCATAGGGATCCTAGGAATCAAACCTGGGTCCTCTGTAAGAGCAGGCAGTGTTCTTGACTGCTGAGCCGCTGATGAACCATCCTGGTTCCACCCTATCTATGGCTAAAACTGTTTCTCAAGGTTTAGGCTATGCCCCACCTGTAACTTTAACTTCAAATGGTTCTATACTGCTTGTTCCAAGAACCAGCAACTATGCCTTTGTTCCAAAAAGTTATGACCATGTTACAACCCTATTTTTGTTTCAAAAGGCTATCATGACCACCTTGCAACCATGTCTTTGTTTCAAAAGTAAGAGCTTGCAGTGGACTATGGTGGCGGCTCTTACCTTTAATATCTGCAGCTGGGAGGCAGAAGCAGACAGTTCTCTGTATCTTCAGAGTGGTAGACTCAGCTTGGTGTACAGAGTGAGTTCCAGAAGAGTCAGGGCTGTTACACAGAAAAACTCTTAGGTTGCAGTGTAAGCTTGCTTTAATTAATTTGACTGTGATGATTTGGGTTGGTGGTCTTTCTTCAAATCTTTGACGTTAACACCATCCCTACAATCTTCTTTTTTTGGGGGAGGGGGTTCGAGACAGGGTTTCTCTGTATAGCCTTGGCTGTCCTGGAACTCACTCTGTAGACCAGGCTGGCCTCGAACTCAGAGATCCGCCTGCCTCTGCCTCCCAAGTGCTGGGATTAAAGGCATGCACCACCACTGCCCGGCTTACAATCTTCTTTTCTTTGATTTTTTTTTTTGCGATTAGGTCTCACTGTGGACAGGTGTTTTGCCTGCATGTACTCTCTGGGCACCACGTGCATGCAGATCTTGAAGAGATCAGAAGAGGGTAGTGGATTCCCTGGAATTGGAGCTACAGATAGTTGTGAGCCACCATACGGGAACCAGGAATTGAACCCATGTCCTTTGGAAGAGCAATTAGTATTCTAAATCACTGAGGCATCTCTCCAGTCCCTGCTCAGAGAGTTTCTTTTTTCTTTTCTTTCTTTCTTTTTTCTTTTCTTTTCTTTTCTTTTTTTTTTTGGTTTTTCGAGACAGGGTTTCTCTGTGTAGCCCTGGCTGACCTGGAACTCACACTGTAGACCAGGCTGGCCTCGAACTCAGAAATCCTCCTGCCTCTGCCTCCTAAGTGCTGTGATTAAAGGCGTGCGCCACCACTGCCCGGCTCAGAGAGTTTCATAACTAATAGATGGGATAATTTTTCACAGGCCCTCTTTTGGCTCTGCATATTTGAAACATTGTTTTCTCTTCCACCACCCACTTGCCAACTGCTGTAGCTCAGTGTGGCGCTACCAGGTGGGCAGGCAGCTTATTCCTGGAAAGCAATCCTGTCTTAGGATGGCCAGTAATTCCTATATATGGAAATATAATGGCCCATTAAAGTCATACCAACTGTATCTCCAACTCGACATCTCAGGATCCAGGGCCAGACCTACCTGGCTGTTGCCAGGTAACTGTGGGGAGGAGCATACCTGGCTGTTGCCAGGTAACTGTGGAGGCGGAGTTTAGACAGAATACTAATACCCTTAGCCTGTGGGAATGGGACAAAGGGAAGAGTCATAGTGGGTAGAGATAGCAGAGTTGTTTTTAAACTGGGTCTAGTTATGTTGTCCAGGCCGGCCTCGAACTCACAGTGAACCCCCTGTCTGTGCCTCTGTACTGTAGGGATTACAGATGTACACCAGCCACCACTTAACTAACTAAGCTCATAGCATCCCCTTTCTCCAATTTTACACACATATATGATATGACAGTAGCGTTCATTCCTGAGGTCGCTCCAAGGGTTTCCAGCAAACAAGGAGGAGGATGCTAGAGCCTTAGTTCCGGCTTCGTGCTCTGGATATGCGTGAGTGTAAAAGCTTTAGGTGCTTTTTGAATTCTGATTAACAAAGGGCAGAAAAAGCGGGGGGGGGGGGGGGGGGGGAGGGCGCAGGAGAATCAGATCCCTTCCCCCATTCTCCATGCCATTGAGCATGACATCTCCCACTCCTCGTGATTCATGCTACTCTGGGGCCACTAGAGGGCAGCAGAGCCTAACGTCAAGCGAGGCGGAGCACAAGAGCTGGGTTTCCAAGGGGATTTCCAAACCTCGCTCCTTTAGACTTCCGGTGACGCCACCCATCTTTGGCAACAAAAAGTGTGCCCGCTTGGCCAGGCACAGAGCCGCGGACTCCTGACGGATGCGGTTCTGTTAAAGATCATGGTCATGGGACATTGTGGCTTCCTCACCATCCTGATGGGCGAAGGTCTATGTGACTGGGTGGTCAGGGCCCTAAAGGAAGTAGCACAGAGCTGGCAGGTGTCGCAGCCTCTGTGTATCCATAATTAATCCTCGTCTCACCACTGAGCTCACACAGAAACATTGTGAAACCAGAGACGCATATCCAGAGCACGAAGCCGGAACTAAGGCTCTAGCATCCACCTCCTTGTTTGCTGGAAACCCTTGGAGCGACCTCAGGAATGAAAGCTACTGTCATACCATATATGTGTGTAAAATTGGAGAAAGGGGATGCTATGAGCTTAGTTAAGTGGTGGCTGCTGTACATCTGTAATGTACAGGAAGGTCAGGAAGAGACGTCAGACCCCAGGATTGAACAAGTCACTTTTTTTTTTTTTTGGTTTTTTCGAGACAGGGTTTCTCTGAGTAGCCCTGGCTGTCCTGGAACTCACTCTGTAGACCAGGCTGGCCTCGAACTCAGAAATCCTCCTGCCTCTGCCTCCCAAGTGCTGGGATTAAAGGCGTGCACCACCACCGCCCGGCGAACAAGTCACTCTTGCTGTTGGCTGGGACAGGGGAGCTGCGTGAGTAGATTATGAGGGGTCAGGGCTGGAGACGTCTTACTCCAGTAAGACCTGGTGGGACTATACACCAGGGTGGGCACACCACTGCAGACTTCAGGTCGGATGCTCTGCCAACAGCTGATTTGTGTGGCCGGTGCTAAGTTGTTAGCCCCAGCCTGCCTTCAGCGCCTCAGCGCCAGCAGCTACATGATCACCAAATGCCACAGGCATACCCTTTAAAAGGCCTCCTCCATCACCATCACAGCCAACTCTCTCACCCTGTCTCTGTCTCTAGTTCTCTGGACCAGTCCACCTCCCCCACCCCCAAGTAAATCTCTTTTGGGAGATCTATTCCAAGGTGGTGTAATCTTTGCGACACACCTTAGTCCCAGCCTGCCAAGGGACTCTGCCAAGGTTAACCCTAACACTGGTGATATGGGATCTTATGCGGACTCTTCTGCCATGCACTCTGCAACTGAGATACACCCCCTGAAAGGAAGATGAAAGAAAACCCAGCCGCCGTACAGAATAGACTACTCCAGGCCACGTGGTTCCAAGGGGGGGGTAGGTTTATTCAGGGGAAAGGGCAAAGGTGGGGAGAGATAGGTGGGAGAGATAAGAGGTTAAAGAGAGCTCGAGTCCGGTGTACTGCCTGTTTTATATGGGCAGTGACGTAGTATCTCCCAGGTACAGGTGAGGGAGCCAGGTGGATTCTGGGAGCGTGGGGCTGTTCCCTCCGCAACGATGTGGGAGTCGCCTAGAAGTGACGTCACTGGGTTCGGAGGCTGATACCAACACCCCCAGCTCTCTGAGCTGTATTTTTTTGTGATTACTATTTTTATTTCTGTGTATGCAGGCACATAAGTACTGTGTCCTAAGAGGCTACAGGCATTGATACCCCTAGATCTAGAGTTATGCTAGTCTCCAGTCACCAAAATATGCATTTTAAAGGTGGTTACAGGACAGTTGGAGAGATGGCTTGGTGACTTGGCTGCTCTTCCAGAGGACCCAGGTTCCATTCCCAGCACCAACATGGCCACTCAAAACCAGCTGTAACTCCAGTCCTAGGGGATCCAACTTCCTCTTCTAACCCCCAAGGCCATAGGCACTCATGTGCATACATACATGCAAATGAAACATTCATACCGATGAAATAATACAATAAATCACTAAAACAATCCAGTGAGTCCTGGGTGGCAATCCTGTAATCTGTTGTTTGTGATGCTGTTTGGTTTTTCTCTTTTACAGGGTAGGAATGTAATCCAGACCTTTCAGAAGCAATTTCCCATTGAGCCACATCTCAGCCGAGGTCATCTCTTTTTTGTTTGTTTGTTTGTTTGTTTGTTTGTTTGTTTTTCGAGACAGGGTTTCTCTGTGTAGTCCTGGCTGTTCTGGAACTCACTCTGTAGACCAGGCTGGCCTTGAACTAAGAAATCTGCCTGCCTCTGCTTCCCAAGTGCTGTGATTAAAGGCGTGCACCACCACTGCCCGGCGAGGTAATTTCTTTCTTTCTTTCTTTCTTTCTTTCTTTCTTTCTTTCTTTCTTTCTTTCTTAGGTTTTGAGTTTTGTTCTGTATTGTTCTTGTACTGTTTTTGTTTTGGAGACAGGGTCTCAAGTAGCCCAAGATGGCCTTGAACTCACTCCAATACTCTTCCCTCCATATCCCAAGTTCTGAAATTACAGACATATGACACCACTCTCTCTTTCTCTCTGTCTCTGTCTCTCTCTGTCTCTCTCTGTCTCTCTGTCTCTCTGTCTCTCTCTCTATATATATACACACATATATATACATATACATAATATACATATACATACATACACATAAGTCTGTCTGTTTTCTTGTAAAAGCATAAAATAAAATAATCCACCCCACCCCCAAGTATGTTTGTCACTGAATTTCCAGTTGCTTATTCAGAGACACTGCAGGCCTGGTGGCATGGAGCAGGTCTAAAAGGCTGCCCTTTTGTAAAAAGAAACCTTCAAGTATCTGAATCCATGTGGTAAGTAGCAAAGGAAGAGGGGGTCTGACACCTGGCACGGACACAAAAGAGCATAGGTGGTACTTTCCTGAGAGAGTTGGTGGGCATCCCAAGGCAACCCTGGCCTTCACTTGCCCTAGAAGCCCAATCCCTAGCCTTGTCTGCCAGCCCTTAACTGTATCTCTCTAAGCTCTGGATAGTGGTCCCAAAAGAAATACAGCTGCTTTGTATTCCTTTTTATTGTTACTTGTTTATTTTGTTTGAAACAGAATCTCATTTGCCCAAGCCAGCTTGGAGCTTGGAGCCCAGAGTAATTCTTCATTGGTAGGGTTACAGGCCTGTGCTACCCCATCCGTTTTCTCATTCTCTCTCCCCTTCCCTCCCTCTGTCCCCTGCCTCTCTTGAGACACCCCCTCTCCCTTTTTCTCTCTTTCCATTGGTAGGGGTGGGACTCAGGCCCTCAAGCACGCTAGAAAAGCTCTCTATTACTGAGCTGTAATCTTTGGCCCTGAAAAGATATCTATTTTAATAATCAGTTATCTCTTTGAGATGTCATTGATTGATTAATTAAAAAAATAACCTACTTATTTTTATTTTATGTGTGTTGGTGTTTTGCCTGCATGCATGTCTGTGTGAAGGTGTTAGATCTTGGAGTTATTGCTGTGAGCTGCCATGTAGGGGCTGGGTATTGAACCCAGGTCCTCTGGAACAGCATTCAGTGCTCTTAATCACGAAGCCATCTCTCCAGCCCAATTGATTGTTTTTTCTTTTTAATTTAATTTTTTGTGACAAGATCTCACTTGGTAAGTGCCAGCCCCAAATTCCAGGTGATCCCCTGACTTGACCTAAAAGAGAACATTTAACATTTACCACCCTTTCTGTCTCTCATTCTTCATCATTTTGACCAGATAAAATCCTCAAGGATTGTTATAAGGTGTGGGAAACAGAGCAGCAGAGACCTGGCCCTGGCTACAGGCCTAGTTCTACCTTGAGTTCAGACACCCACTGTGCCCTCACTCCAAGCCAGCAGGGTAGGGACTGCCCATTTGCTTATCAGTTTCTTTCGTAAAAACCTTCCACTGGGGGGTGGGGGGTGGGTGACTCTCCCCACATCAAAGGTAAGTACTTTGTCTGATTAGAAATCACACTGCTTAAACTTGTCAGGCACTTCAGCCTAGCACAGCTACGGTCACATTCCCATCCCCCCACCCCTCCCAGGGAGCTCCACTCAGATAAAGCCAGATCCTTGAAGTCACAAGAAAAACTTTCAGGTTGGGCCACAGTGAAAGAGCTTGTGACTTTGTTAATTATTTGGAGGAAGACATATGGGAAAGGGACAATAGAACACCCCTGACTGTCCCCACCCCAAGTGTGGGTGTCTCCAGAGCTGTGTTCACAAGTCTTTATAGTGGCTCTGTGTATGACTGTGCAGTTTACTAAATTGCTCTCTTCAAGGGATATCATTTACAACAAAGCTTAATGATTAAGAAAGCTTAAATGTAAGTGACTTTTAAAAGTTATGTAAGGCCGGGCGGTGGTGGCACACGCCTTTAATCTCAGCACTCGGGAGGCAGAGGCAGGCGGATTTCTGAGTTCGAGGCCAGCCTGGTCTACAGAGTGAGTTCCAGGACAGCCAGGGCTACACAGAGAAACCTTGTCTTGAAAAACTAAAAGTTATGTAAGGGCTGAAGAAGTGGCTTCAGAAGTCAAGAATGAATGCTGCTGTTCTTGGACCCAAGTTAGGTTCCCATATCCATGACTGGTGGCTCACAACTACCTCTTCAGTCTCCATGGGCAGCTGAACTCATGTAGATACACACACACACACACTTTAAAAATATTTTTAAGATTTATTTATTTATTTATTTATTTATTTAATGCATATGAGTACTCTGTCTTCATGCACACCAGAAGAGGGCATCAGACCCCATTATGGATGGTTGTGAGCCACCATGTGGTTGCTGGGATTTGAACTCAGGACCTCTGGAAGAGCAGTCAGTGTTCTTAACCACTCTCCATCCTGGAGCCATCTCTCCAGCCCAAACATAGTTTTAAAAATATTTTTTTAAAAAGTTATGTAAAAAATATACAAGCTGGTTTACTTTGTTTTTTTTTTTTTAAAGAAAGATTAATTTTAAGTGTGTGTGTGTGTGTGTGTGTGTGCACGCGTGTGTGTGCAGTTGTCCTTGAAGACCAGAAGAGGACATTGGATGCCCTGGAACTGGAATCCCAGGCTCTTGTGACATAGCTGCTGAGAAGCAAACTCCGGTTCTCCAAGAGAGCAGCCAATTCTCTAAACTGCTGAGCCAACCCTTTAGCCCCACTTTTTTCTTAAAGAATTTCCAGAGCTACAGGCTGGAAAAATGACTAGGTGGTTATGAGTACTTGCTGGTGATCTTCAGGAAGATCCAGGCTCAGTTCTGGTGACTCACAACTGTCTGTCACTCCAGTTCAGGGAGATCTGACCTTATCTGTTAACCTCCACAGGCACCAGACATACAGGTGAGGCAAAACACTCAGACACATAAAATAAAAAAAAAATAATTTAAAAGAAGAAGAGGAGGAAGAAGAAGGAGAAAGAGGAAGGTTAGAGAGACGGCTCAGTGGTTATTGAGTACATAATGCTCTTCCAGAGGACCTGGGTTCAATTCCCAGCCCCCATATGGCAGCAGCTCACAACTGTTTGTAACCCCAGGATACAACATCTTTACACAGAAATACATGCAGACAAAACGCCACTAATGCACATTTTAGAAGAAGAAGAAGGAGAAGGAGAAGGAGAGAAGGAAGAAGAAGGAGAAGGAGAAGGAAGGAGAAGAAGAAGGAGAAGGAAGAAGGGAGAAGGGAGAAGGGAGGAGAAGGAAGAAGAAGAAGGAAAGAAAGAAGAAGAAAAAAGGAAGAAGAAAGAAGAAGAAAAAGAAAAACTAGAACTATTGTTATCATTATCATTATTTTTCCAGGGCTAGAGATGTATCTTTCTTAACATATGTTTACCTATCATGTACAAGCCCTGGGTTTGATCCCCAGCACCCAATCAAACTAGGTGTGGTAATAAAAGTCTTTAATCTCAGCAGGCTGATGGTAGAGGCAGGAGAATCAGAAGGTCAAGGTAATTCTCTGCCATACAGAAAGCTGTCCAAGAAAAAAAATCCTTTTGTAATGGAATTGTGATGTGGCTTTATTGTGGTTCAGTGTATTTAGGGGATGAAAATGGAATGCTGGTCTAGGAAAGCTCAAAATTTTACCTAAGTGAGCATAGTTCACTTCTTAATCAGCATCTTTGTGATGTCTTTAGGAAAACATTGTCTATATAGGCAACTTTAATTTCATCAAATGTGGTTGGGGTTTTTTTGTTTGTGTGTTTTTGTTTTTAATTTTTACATTTATTTTGTGTATGTGTACACACATATGTATATGCATTGGCAAGTATATAGTATTTTTTCGATTATTCAAAGGCTTTATAAGTTTGGTAATGCTCAATATCAAGATGTCCATACAATCAGAAGTGTAACCCAATACCCAACCTAGATATACCAACTACTTTTGACTGCTAGAGACAGGCGCATGTTCGCTTCCATGTTCCCCCCTCTCTCTCTCTGGTGCCCTTTCTCCTAGCTCCTCCTCTTCCTTCTCCTTTTCCTCTCCTTACTCCTCCCAACTTGCGGGAAAAACTTCCCGCTACATATCACCCTTCCTGTTAAAATTAAAAAAAAAACTTTCTCTCTAAATACAATTAGAGCATAACTATACCAATTTGTATCAGTAAGGAACAAGATAGACCTAATACCCAGTCCATCATTTTTGTTAACTAAACAAAACCTCTGTCATCTCTCCTAACCAAAAGACTTAGTTCTGAACCTGGCTTATGTTTTGGCTTTAGAATGAATGTCATCTGAAAACCATCCTCTCAGCTGGGCAGTCATGGCGCACACCTTTAATTCCAGCGCTTGGGAGGCAGAGACAGGTAGATTTCTGAGTTCGAGGCCAGCCTGGTCTACAGAGTGAGTTCCAGGACAGCCAGAGCTACACAGAGAAACCTTGTCTCGAAAAACCAAAACCAAAACCAAAACCAAAAAAAAAAAAAAAAAAAAAAAAAAAAAAAAAAAAAAAAAAAAAAAACCAACAAAACCATCCTCTCAAATTCACTCTCCCAAAGTAAATAGCCAGGATTGGCTATGAGACTACAAGTCTTCAACCCCATCAAAAATCCAGAATGACTGAATTAACTAAAACTATGGGAAGCATCAAGTGTGACCTCTAAAACTTAGCCAATTTATAGAGACCGCTGATTACCTGGACAGTCCCTTCAAAATGTTGGAGCATTTGGTCTTCAGCCTTCTGGCCCAGGATCATCTGACAGATCTAGTGATGCAGAATTTTTAAGGGCTGACCACTTTGTCTTGGCAGATATAATAAGTTGACTGTTCCACAGGTGTGTCCTTTTTCTGGACAGTAATTTATCTGTAGATGAAAAGAGGCAATTCTTGCCTAGTGGCTGTCTCATCACAACTGGAGTAACTCCAAAGATGCTCAATTTCTTCTTAGAATCCACGACAGGAAGCTGTCAGGAGCAGGCAGGTCTCTAATCAAAATGAACATTAATACAGAAATGTTTGTAACATCAATTCTATGGACTTCTGATTTTTTGTTGTTGTTGTTGTTGTTTTTGTTTTTTTTGTTTGTTTGTTTGTTTTTCAAGACAGGGTTTCTCTGTGTAGCCCTGGCTGTCCTGGAACTCACTCTGTAGACCAGGCTGGCCTCGAACTCAGAAATCTGCCTGCCTCTGCCTCCCAAATAAGTGCTGGGATTAAAGGTATGCGCCACCACTGCCTGGCGACTTTTAATGTTTTTTGAAAACCAACTATCTATGTAAGGCAATCTGGACTGTTGTCTGTTAACACCTTTCAGCTATTTCTAATTAAAATCTAGAAAATACCCTAACAAATAAACTCAGAGCCATGAATTTGCTATAGGCCTTTAATTTACAGGCTACTTCAGATCAGTTTTAAAAATTAAAAAAGGACTGGGTCTAAGCCTTGTGCCCTGAAAGGTACCTTTTCCCCAAGGCTGTCAGCCTGTCAGCTTTAAAAAATTTTTGAAATACTTGTTGCTCCAAAAAAGATTCAAAGGCAGTATCTTAAGTAGAGAAATTGAATTCCCAGCAACCGCATGATGGCTCACAACCATTTGTGGTGGGGATCTAGCGCCATCTTCTGGCTTGTAAATATACATACAAAAAGAAAATGGTTTCCTTTTAATCCTGATTTGGGTTTAATGATTTTTAAAAGTTGTTAAGAGATATTAATTAGGCTGGGCGGTGGTGGTGCACACCTTTAATCCCAGCAAGCACTTGGGAGGCAGAGACAGGTGGATTTCTGAGTTCGAGGCCAGCCTGGTCTACAGAGTGAGTTCCAGGACAGCCAGGGATACACAGAGAAACCCTGTCTCAAAAAAAAAACAAACAAAACAAAACAAAACAAAAAAAAAAAACAAAAAAACAACAACAACAAAAAAAGAGATATTTATTGGCTAAAACCTCATCTTAAGCTTACCATAGGAGGATTTAAACCTCTGTTTGATATTTTCAAAGGGATGCAAGTCCTAATTCCCCTTGACAACTATAAAGGAGAGAGAGCTTTGCTGAAAATAGAGTAAGCTATTAGTTATCAACAGATAGATTATATAGACTGATAAATTGTTGGCTGTTTGTGTTGTTACTACTCATATGTCCACAGCAGCCCTTTGGAAAAAGAAAACATTAATGTGGACTTATCTTTCTTTGTCTACAAATAAAGTTTAAATATCCTATTATAAAATTATAATTGTGTTTATACAAGATTATATGATAAAATCCTAAAAGCATTTTAGATAAAAGGTATATTCCTTATTCCAAATAACAAATTGGTTATTGAAAAATAATGATATTTGGCCTATTACATGGCAAACATTTTAGACAAATTTGATAATCATTTGTTACCATTTTTCTCCATGCATGCTTTTATATTTCCTAAAATTTACTATGCATGCAGCCCGTAGAAAAGATGTTTGCTATATTTACTATATTTACAGATGCCTCATCTATTGAGAAGACAGTATATGTAATTAAATCATTATGTATATTTTTTCTTGAGTTTACCCTGCTTCAACACAATTAAATTATGTGTTGTAGCCACTGTTTGAAATGCTAAAAAAAATCAAGCTTTCTATTTATATACTCATAGCCAGTATATGGCTCATGATTTATAATTGCTTAAAATTGTTTCTTTTTTAGATATAGCTAATTCTCAAATTTTATTTATAAAAATACAGCTTAACTTACAAAACATATACTGTTTCTTAACTTTATAAGACATTTAAAAGCTCATTGGATTGTCTGAACCACAGGACAATGCTAGAGCAGATTTATATACTAGACATATTCTAGGCCTTTCAAAAATAATTGGCCATACAGTCTTATTCTTTACAACATCAAAAGAGTAATAGCTTAAGACAACAATTTGACATTTCTAGAAAGTGTGCAAGTTAAATTGCAAAAACTTGTTCTCAATATCTTCAATTTTTTCATAATGGTCTTAAGCCTTGAGGACTTACATATAATTAATTTTGACAAATAGATGTTACTCATTTTTGATTAAAAAATTAAAATATGTACATGTGAGTTGACACCTTTTAGACCTTTTAGTGTGAAAATAAAATTTGAAAGCAGCATTGAAACAATAACAAAAAATTCATGGTCAGCAAAGACCACCAACAATTTGTTAAATATAGTCATAATAAAATATTAAGTCCCTGCAGGGGCAGGGTGACCAAAAATAAAGGCATGCAAGGGCGTGCCCAGACAAGTCCAAACAAGCTCAAGTGAGTAATGGGCTATCTGGTGTTTACTTCTCTCTCCTTTCTGGGAGGTCCGAGGTTCTGCAAGTTCTGCCAGTTCTGCAAGTTGCTGATGTTTGAAATATCCAATCATATGTAACCGCGCCAAATTTTCCCGCTCTCCCCAACCCCTACCCATAAATATCCCAAGTTTCCTGGGTTCTGGGTCAGAACCTCTATCTTCTGCGTGAGATATGTTCCGGCCCGAGGGCCCTCGTCATTAAACCTCCTCTGCAATTGCATCAAGAA
Organism: Arvicanthis niloticus; assembly: GCF_011762505.2. Classification (NCBI taxonomy): domain Eukaryota; kingdom Metazoa; phylum Chordata; class Mammalia; order Rodentia; family Muridae; genus Arvicanthis; species Arvicanthis niloticus. The sequence continues at coordinate 6,982,137 of NC_047679.1, forward strand.
GGTCTCTTGTGTGTCCTTGGGGTGTGCAGGCCCGGACTTGGGTGAGGGTCCCCTTGCGGGGGTCTTTCATTAGTTACAACTACTTTAACAAGAAAAGCAACTAAAAATATAATTTGTTGTTGCCTATATTATTTTCCTGTACTTGGTGTTCCATATCAGATTAAGATAGATAATGGAACTGACTATTACAGTTATTTGGCTACAGTCAAACATTTGAGATGTTTTGTTGACAATTTAATATTACTGATATTTCCTTATTATCCTCAAGGACAAGAAATTGTAAAAGAGAGATTATGAAACTCTCTGAGTGTGGAAAAAGCAGCTAATGGTGCTTCTTCCCTGGTTTTACAAGTAGTTATAAAAAAATGGCTTTTTTAAACTAGAAAGGGGGAATTATACCCCAAGGACACCAAAAGCACACCTTGCTTTTGTCTTGTTTTAAATTTTCTGCAAACTGATGCTAAAGGTCAGTCTGCAGTGGATCGCCACTGGCATCCAGTTACTTCTAACTCATTTGCCAGGGTTTTGTGGAGAGACCCCTTAACAATACTTGGTGTGGTCCCGATCCTGTTTTAATTTGGGATCGTGGGTCAGTCTACATTTTTCAGAAAAAGAAATCAGAGCCTGATGGCTACCTGAAAAATTGGTCCGTCAAGTGGACACAGATCTTGAGCCTAATAATTATGATTCTGATGAGGAAGATGGCTCAAAAATAGCCAGCTGATTCAACTTGATTTAACAGCCTCCACTCTTACTGGAGAGTAAGTAATTTTTACTAAGCTACCCACCTGGTGGCCAGACTTTGTGTCTGATCCCTGCTAATTAGCAGTTGGGTTAGATACTGAAATACTTCCACTTCCAACTTTATTTTCTACATTGCTTGAATAATCATGTTGCTTTTAACCTCTGAACCTTGTATTTTAAGCAGGTTGATTACCCTCACAAAGGTTCGCCCCCTGCAGGCCAGCACCTAAGCCACCTAAGCCACCACTGCTGGTCACCTTCAGCAAGCTCAGCCACCTCCTCCTGGTGGTTACACTTCGTGGTGAAAAAATTGCAGCTAGCCTATTCCCACAGGTTCCTTGGTCTGAATGTGGTCTTGGTCTAAGAGAGTGGGCCAATGATGGCCAGATAGTCAACGATGGGTAAGAGTGTTTTGAGCTCCTATAAACCTAAGGCAGAGGCATACATCAATATGCTATGTATGTTTTCCTCAATGACGGGTAATTATAGGAGCAAGATAAACGCCGACCTAAGCCAGGCACGGTCGCCCGGCTACTCGAGACCCTAGACGGTATGAAATATTGTGCCTGAAAATGTGTATGAAATATTGGCACTGCCGTCTTAAAAGGTTAAGGGGGGAACTGAAAGGTACCTTTTCCCCAAGGCTGTCAGCCTGTCAGGCTGAGCAGGCCCGAACACACTGTTTACCACTAGAGACCCAATAACAAAGGTCCTGGGAAGCTGCCTGCATTGGAGACCCGAAGTCTGCCACAGGAGTTGAGTTGAATAGACTGCCTGCTGAGCTATCCTTGACACCTTTCCAGACTGCTATCTCCTTGCCCAGCCCCTGGGCTGAACCCCTCAGCCTCTGGGCTGAACCAAGAAGAGACTCTGGGGGGTGGGGCTTCCCCTTTATATGTGAAAGCAAATTATTAAACTTCAAGCCTTGATCAGAGAACTTTGTCTGGCTTCATCTCTTCCCACCGTTCCCCATTCTCAGCTTCTCTTACAGGTGAACCCCGTTCAGCTGTTGCTGCAGGCGGCAACAGTGCCCACCAATTTTGACTTAATAGAAGAAGATATACCAATGAAACCCTAAATTTTGTACTATTTAAGAAAGTATAACTTCATCTTAATAACAATTATACAGATTTCTACCAATAGGTTACAGCTATGCAATCTATCCTAGCTATTCCTCCCTGTTCCAACAAAACCACTACTTTCCCCTAGAAAGACAGCCCAATATTAACCACCTCAGTCCCCAAGCCCAGGGAATAGGGGCGCTGACTCTTCTTTAACTTCTTCAAGCTGAATTTGGGCATTAAGATATTAGAAGAAGGGCAGGGGGGAAGGGTAAATTGATAAGCCTCTGATGTCTGTGTCTTCACTTCATTCAGCTGAAATTCCAGGACATCAGAGATTCGAGCAGGTCTGCTCGGTTTGCTTGATGAGCTGTGTATTTCTGCAATGTATAATTCTTTGACTGCTAGAGACAGGCGCACATCCACTTCCATGTTCCCCCCTCTCTGGTGCCCTCTCCCCTCGAGTATATAGTATTAAATATGAGTGGAGATAAGATTGTTTAAGATCTGAAGTTAACCTGTAAGCCCCACCTGCCCAAGGACCAGGCAACTTTCTGGAATTCTGGGAGTTGTAGTTCTTGGAAAATAACAAAGCAGTATGGGAAAAATATGGTGTTCTTAAGAAGCCCTTACAATATATGTCTCATGGTCACTCACTGAGAATCCCAGAGTGGTCCTGACCAGAGTCCATCCTGGTCAGTCCTTTTTATTAAAGTTTGCTTCAGGCCAGGCAATGGTGGCGCACGCCTTTAGTCCCAGCACTTGGGAGGCAGAGGCAGGCAGATTTCTGAGTTCGAGGCCAGCCTGGTCTACAGAGTGAGTTCCAGGACAGCCAGGGCTACAGAGAAACCCTGTCTCGAAAAAGAAAAAAAAAAAAGTTTGCTTCAAATTTGGCTCAAAATTGTTGAACTAGTTTTTCTCTTTCAAATCTCAAGATTAACAAAGACATCTTGTGGGAATCTGCATAATTCCTTTCCAACATGCTTGTCCTGGGGCTTGGACTCAGGTCATCAAGTTTGGTGGCAAGAGCCTTTACCATCTGAACCAACTTGCCAAACCTCAGTTATGATATGTTTTTTTCTTTTCTTTTTCTTTCTTTTCTCTTTCTTCTCTCTCTCTCTCTCTCTCTCTCTCTCTCTCTCTCTCTCTCTCTCTCTCTCTCTCTCTCCTTTCTTTCTTTCTCTTGACTCAGTCATCAAGAAAAATAAACCAAATCCGGAGGTGAGAGGTGTTTTTTTTTCCTCTTCCCGTGTCCCTTAATTTTCCTTGTCTTTATATTCTGCCTCAAAATCAGAACCCGTCTTAGCATCTCAGATCTCAATGGTAGTGAACAGCAACCGTTGTTTCTCATGTGAAAGCCAGTGCAGGGACAAACAAGTGTAAGGGGACCATTATTTATGGCCTTCTCTTATTTTCATTCTATATGCAAATAACATCAAATTCCATGGGGGCGGCAAAGTAGGGGAATATGCTTTCTTTCTGGGCAGAATCTCTGCTCAGTCCTGGGGATTTTTGCTAATTTGAAAACAGTCTGTACACAGCTCTGGTGTTAGGCAAATAGAGTAAAAGTCATTTAGTCCCAGCAGTGGGTTCATTTCTCTCTCCCTAATCCAATACAGAAACCAACTAATGAAGGATTGATGTTATGAAGTCTCTGTTAGCACTCAGATGGTCCCAGAGTTTCTTTGTAAATGCCAGAGCTCTGAACAGCTATTGTCTCTAGGAAGTAAGGACTCTCTTCCTCTTCCTGTGTGTGCCTCTCTCTCTGTGTGTGTGTGTGTGTGTGTGTGTGTGTGTGTGTGAGCACACACTTAGGAAAAAGTTGCTCAGTCTGGCAGTGGTGGCGCATGCCTTTAATCCCAGCACGTGGGAGACAGAGGCAGGCAGATTTCTGAGTTCAAGGCCAGCCTGGTCGACAGAGTGAGTTTCAGGACAGCCAGGACTACACAGAGAAACCCTGTCTCGAAAAACAAAAAAAAGAAAAAAAAAAAAAAAAGAAAGAAAGAAAGAAAGAAAAAGTTGCTCAGAAGAGGAACCCTGATGGAGAAAATGCCTCCCTCAGCTAGTCTGTAGGGCATTTTCTCAGTTTCTTGATTAAAGAGTGATGGGGGAGGGCCCAGGCCACTTCAGGGCTCTGCCACCCATGGGCTGATGGTCCTGGGTGGTGCAAGAAGGTAGATTGAACAAGCCAGTAAGTGGCCAGGCAGTGGTGGCACATGCCTTTAATCTCAGCACTTGGAAGACAGAGACAGGCGGATTTCTGAGTCTATAGAGTGAGTTCCAGTACAGCCAGGGCTATATAGAGAAACCCTGTCTCAAAAAAAAAAAAAAAAAAACAAAAAAACAAAAAAACAAAAAAACCAAACAAAACAAAAAAAAAACAAAACAAAAACAAAAACAAACCAAGCCAGTAAGCAGCACTCCTCCATGGCCTCTGCATCAGGACCTGCCTTCAGGTTCTTGTCTTGGGTTCCTGCCCTGACTTCACTTCAGATGGACTATGATTGGAAAGTGTAAGCCAAATAAATCCTTTATTCCCCAAGTTGCCTTTGGGAATAGTGTTTGTCATTGTTAGCATTCTGTCTAAACTCCATCTCCACAGTTACCTGGCAACAGCCATGTATGCTCCTCACCACAGTTGCCTGGCAACAGCCAGGTATGCTCTTCCCCACAGTTGCCTGGCAACAGCCAGGTAGGCTTGGTCCACTATAAAAGGGGCTGCTTGCCCCCTCTTCTCTCTCTCTCTGCCTCTACTACCCTCCTGGCTCCCCTCCCCATGCCCTGAATAAACTCTATTCTATACTATACTGGTGTGTGGCTGGTCCCTCAGGGGGAAGAGATGCCTCTGCATGGGCCCGCTGAGACACCCCCTTCCCCCATACCTCTCCACATACCCACCAAACATAGTCTCTTAATCTCTTTATCTTTTTTAATAAACACATCATTCACAGCAATAGAAACTCTAACAAAGACATTCTATTTTTCCAGCTAGACTATCACCTAAAAAGCTTCAGTAATCAACCCTCTGGTCTCTATTCTCCCTCGACCCAGAGCCGGCTTACTAGCTTATTAGCCGGGGTTACTAGCGTTTCTGGCCACAGCCAGCTTTTATCTGGGTGCTAGGACTGTTGTGGTTTGTAAAAAAAGAAAGATCTAGGATATGTCTGGTGGAGGCGAGGTATGGTGAGGTGGAAGAGGGTGTCTCCTCGGGCCCATGCTGAGGCATCTCTTCCCCCTGAGGGACCAGCCACACGACAGGTATAAAATACAATAGAGTTTATTCAGGGCATGAAAAGGGGAAGGGGAGTTGAGGAGGGAATAGAGACTAGAGACAGAGAAAGGCAGAGAGAGAAAGAGAGAGAGAGAGAGAGAGAGAGAGAGAGAGAGAGAGAGAGAGAGAGAGAGAGAGAAGGTTGGCAGCCAGGAACACATGGAGGGGGGTAGGGGAATGGGGAGAGAAGGGACAGAGAAAGTAAGAGGGTAAGAGGGAGAGGAGGGGTCAAGCAGCCCCTTTTATAGTGAGTCAGGCATATCTGGCTGTTGCCAGGTAACTGTGGGGCAGAGCCTAGCAAACTGCTAACAAGGGCTACAAAGTCAGATTCTGTCGCATATGCAGCACACACTCTTATCCACTGAGCCAGCTCCCTAGTCCCATCAGTTACTTGTTTTGTTTTTAGTGACAGTGACAGGGTTTCTCAGTGTTGCCCTGTCTGTAGCTCACTCTGTAGACCAAGCTGGCCTCGAACTCACAGAGATCTGGCCTGAGTGCTGGGATTTTTAAAGGCACGGGCCACCACTGCCCTGCTACTTACTTAAGAAACAACAACAACAACAAAAAACAGTTTTTTTGTTTCTTTTTGGGTTTTTGTTTTGTTTTGTTTTTTGTTTGTTTGTTTGTTTGTTTTTTGTTTTTTGTTTTTTCGAGACAGGGTTTCTCTGTATAGTCCTGGCTGTCCTGAAACTCACTACTCACTTTGTAGACCAGGCTGGCCTCAAACTCAGAAATCCGCCTGCCTCTGCCTCCCAACAAAACAGTCCTAAGGTTTGAATCTAGCATGCACTTTTAAAGTGAAAACTTACTCAGAACACTCAGAGAGGAAAGACATTTCTCCAACTCTGGCTGATGCCCAGAGAAACCGGCCTCCTACAGAAAGTGTTAGCACTTGTAAAAGACTTCGGCTTAAGCATCTCCCAGAAGCTGTCACCTTTAAATCTCTTTGAGGTCCAGAACCCAAGTCACACTTTGAGCAATTTAAACAGACAGGAGACTGCAAGTCTGGCCATTTGAACAATAAGAGATTTGCATAGCAAAGATACTGGATACTGTAACAATTACTTTTTACATATACTAATGTTGTCCCCTGCCCCCAGTACTTTTTATCTAGGTACAACCTATAGTACCTGGCGGGAGTATAATCCCCCCCCCTTGAACTTGATGTCTGAGCAGGACTTAACAAGGGCTGTTTCCAAGTGCCACTGTCCTTTGATGCATGCATGGTCTTTAATATGAGGATGGACTGATATGGGCTAGTTGTCAATCAAGGTCAGCTCCGGAGCCTAATTGACAGGGTATGGATGAACGCTTCTTTTTTTTTTCTTTTCTTTCTTTCTTTTCTTTTTTTTTTTTTTTTTGGTTTTTCGAGACAGGATTTCCCTGTGTAACCCTGGCTGTCCTGGAACTCACTCTGTAGACCAGGCTGGCCTCGAACTCAGAAATCCTCCTGCCTCTGCCTCCCAAGTGCTGGGATTAAAGGCGTGTGCCACCACCGCCCGGCTGGATGAACACTTCTTAACCAGTTTCTCTAAACCCACATTTCTATTGTGGTAGAGGTACAGAATTTTCCTTCTCACAGGAAGCTAAATTCCATTTTGTGTATGCAAGTCTGTTAGTAAATCCTTTATAGCATCCAGTTGTCGCTTCCAGTTTCTCCTGTATCAACCAGAGGAAAACAGACCAGACTCTTCTATCCCAACTCTCCATTTTTGGGATATGTGTACATTAGCAGTGCAAACAGCACTTAAAAAAAATCCCGGGCTGGTGAGATGGCTCAGTGGTTAAGAGCACTGACTGCTCTTCCAGAGGTCATGAGTTCAAATCCCAGCAACCACATGGTGGCTCATAACCATCCATAATGAGGTCTGATGTCCTCTTCTGGTGTGTCTGAAGATAGCTACAGTGTACTTACACAAAATAAATAAATAAATTCTTTAAAAAAAAAAATAGACCCTGTCTCTAAGGAAGTCAATAAATCAACTATCATCCTGAGAGTACTATAAACACCAATTTCTACTGTTTGAGATGGAGAAAATAGCATGAAACTGAATTGAAATAAACAGATATTCCCACCCAAAGACTGCATAACTCTTAAAAAAAAAAAAAAATCCCTGCCTCTGAGTCTCACACAGAGAACCTCCACAGCAGGCTCTTCCCACTGATAACGACCTGTGCTGTCTGTCGTAAGTTGCTCATTCATTTCTCCACATCCATGACCTTTTCACCTACCTTACAGTCATTTGTATCAGGAAAGCTGAACAGCATTAAAACCTGCCTGCAATGGCACTGGTGAGGAATTCACAGTGACTGAGGCAGCATCATATAAGACCTGCATCAGATGACATCCTAGAGCTGAGAGAAGAAGGCACAAGCTCCCTGCCTGACCCAGAAGCTATCTCCAACTGACAAGTGTTCAACTATGCAAATCTTGTTTTCCTTCAACAGAGTCTCACTTGGTATATAAGCCACACTTTAGGGCAGTAGTAGAGAGAGGGGTTTTGCATCCCAACGCTTTGTTTGGTGTTTGTTTTATGTTACAGATCTTTTCTTTATATATTATGGCTTCTGAGTCTGTTTCTCTGTGTGTCCAAATGTGTGTTTGTGGTTTTTGTGATTTTTGCTTTGGCTTTTTTCTTTCTGTTTTGCTCTATTCTGGTTCATTTGTTTTTATTTTATCTTATTTTTTTAGACACCTTTTTGTAGTCTAATGGGAGAGAGGGAAAAAAGGTGTAGATTTGGGTGGGTTGCGAGATGAAGAGGATATGGGAGGAGTTTGAGGAGGGAAAACTGTAACCAGAATATATTGATATCGTATGAAAAAAAAAATCTATTTTCAACAAAAAAAAAAAAAAAAAAAAAAAAAAGACCCAACCTGTGCCCTGAATTTAACTCTGGTAGCTTCTGATGTATCTGATTCAATGGCACTGAAGCAGATGGAAACAGGATTCAAGTGTATTAACTGATTTCTTTAATGAAAATATTACTTAGGGGCTGGAGAGATGGCTCAGTGGTTAAGAGCACTGGCTGCTTTCTCAGAGGATCCAGGTTCAATTCCCACACATACACATAAGTAGGCAAAACTCTCACACCCATAAAGAAAAGAAAAGAAGAGAAGAGAAGAGGAGAGAAGAGGAGAGAAGAGAAGAGAAGAGAAGAGAAGAGAAGAGAAGAGAAAAGAAAAGAAAAGAAGACTTGAAGCAAAAATGCCAGTTGCCAGCAACAGGTCATGCATGGCTTTGGTGTTTGTCTGTTGTGGTGGGTGTAGGCTGGACAGGTCTCAGGACAGAACTAATAATTTACCAATGTATCAGCTTCTTGTCAGAGCAAAGAATTCAGAGAAGTGACAGCCGATGAAGGAATGGAGAAGTCCTTTTACTTGAGAGCCAAAGTACACACTGCACTGTGGATTTGAATAACACTTTATGGGTAAACATAAATGAAAGGACTGTTCCTGAGTAGGGGGCTGTGGCATGACAAGGGCTCTCAGGAATGAGTAAGAATGTCTATGGAAAAGAATTACTCCGCCCTCCCTCTTCCCCTCTGTCTTCTTGGCAGGGTTTCCAGATGTGTTATGGTGTCAGATGAGTCATGGTGGCAGATGCATCATGGGAACTGGTAATTTCATAAGGCTATCTTAGTGTGGTATTGCAGAGAGGAGACACCATGACTGAAGCAACTAATAAGAGAAAGCATTTCATTGGGGGCTTATTTTCAGTTTCAGAGGGTTCGTTCGTGGCCATCATCACAGAGAATATGGTGGTGGGCAGGCAGGCATGGTGCTGGAGCAGTAGCTGACAATTTACATTTTGACCACAACCCAAGGCAGAGAGAAAAAACAGAGTAAGAATGGCCTGGGCTTTTCTCTTAGGGTTATCATTGCTGTGATAAAACACCATGACCAAAAGCAACTTGGGGAGGAAAGGTTTTCTACAGCTTACATTTCCACAGCACTGTTTACCATTAGAGGAAGCCAGGACAGAAACTCACACATGGCAGGGATATGGATGCAGGAGCTGATGGAGGATGCTGCTGACTGGTTTGCTTATCATGGCTTGCTCAGCCTCCTTCCTTTTTCTTTCTTTTTTTTCTTTCCTTTTGTTTTTCCTTTTGTTTTTTGTTTTATTATTATTTTTTTTTCCAGACAGAGTTTCACTGGGTAGTGCTGGCTGTCCTGTCCTGGAACTCACTCTGTAGACCAGGCTGGCTTCAAACTCACAGAGTGCTGGGATTAAAGTCATGCACCACCACTGCCCTGTCTCAGCCTGCTTTCTTATAGAGCCCAGGACTACCAGGGTAGAGATGGAACCACTCACAACGGGCTGGGCCCTCGCCCATCAATCACTAATTAAGAACATGTCTTATAGCTAGATTTTTTTTTTTTTTTTTTTTTTTTTTTTTTTGGTTTTTCGAGACAGGGTTTCTCTGTGTAGCCCTGGCTGTCCTGGAACTCACTCTGTAGACCAGGCTGGCCTCGAACTCAGAAATCCGCCTGCCTCTGCCTCCCAAGTGCTGGGATTAAAGGCCTGCGCCACCACCGCCCAGCTGCATACAATTTTTTTAAATTTAATTTTTAAAATTTATTTACTTTACATCCCACTCATGCTTCCTCCTAGTCAACCCCTCCCACAAACCTTCTCTCATAGCCCCCTTCTCCTCTGAGCGAGTAGGGATCTCCCTGGATATCCCCCGACCCTGGCACATCAAGTCTTTGTGGGATTGGGTTCATCCTCTCCCATTGAGGCCAGACAAGGCAGCCCAGCTAGAAGAACATATTCCACAAACAGGCAACAGCTTTTGGGATAGCCTCTACTCCCCTGCTCCAGCTGTTTGGGACCCATCTGCTACATATGTGCAGGGAGGCCTAGGTCCAGCCTGTGTATATTCTTTGGTTGGTGGTTCAGCCTCTGAGAGCCCCAAGGATCCAGGTTAGTTGACTCTGCTGGTCTTCCTGTGATGTTCCTATTCCCTTCAGGGCCTTCAATCCTTCCCCCCATTCTTCCACAAGAGTCCTCAAGCTCCATCCACTGTTTAACTGTGGGTGTCTGTATCTGTCTCACTTAGCTGCTGAATAGCCAATGCATACACATTTTTAAAAATTAAAAAAAAAAGTGTGTGCATTGCAAGAGGGTGGGGTAGTCTTTAATCCCAGCACTTGGGAGGCAGAGACAGGCGGATTTCTCAGTTCGAGGCCAGCCTGGTCTACAGAGAGAGTTCCAGGACAGCCATGGCTACACAGAGAAACCCTGTCTCAAAAAACAAACAAACAAACAAACAAACAAACAAACAAAAAAAGAAGAAGAAGAAAGAAAGAAAAAGAAAGAAAAAGAAAAGGCATATCAGCTGAAGCAATCCTGAAATGAAGTCTCTTGGAACCTTGCCTCTCAGAGCTCACCCATCATAGGCCATGCAAAAATGGTGGGCCACCTCCAGGAAAGTCACCTGCTAGCCCTAGCCTCTCCTAGATGGCTCCTGACAGAACTTACTTTGTAGACCAGGATGGCCTCAAACTCACAAAGATATGCCTGCATCTGCCTCCAGAGTGCTGGGATTAAACACCTTGCCTAGCCTGTGGTGCATGTTTTTAATCCCAGCATTCAGAAGGCAGAGGAAAGTGGGTCTTTGTGAATTCAAGGCTAGCCTGGTCTATGTAGCAAGCTCCAGACCAATCAAGGCTAAATAGTGAGACCTGACCTCAAAAACAAACAAAAAAAGTAAATACTGGCTCATGCTTTTGACTCCAGCACTCAGAAGGTTGAAGCAAATGAAAACGCTGAGTTTGAGGTCAGCTTAGTATACAAAGTAAAACTGTAGCAAGGAAGCAAACAAAACAAAACAAAACAACTTAGCAACAGAAGTGAAGGCAAGTTAAGAAATTTAAAAAGGCAACAATATAACAAACCACCAGGGTTGTAGCAACCATTCAGGGAACCAGGCAACCCAAATTTGCCATCTTCTCTGTTGCTTGTCACCATCATTGTTTATTTCCTTGTAGTACTGGATGGACCGAGGATTCCTGCATGCTAGGCAAATATTCTCCTAGTGTGCCGTGACCTGCCATCCCGTGTCTGCTTCTCCCCCTTAGGGGAGCCAGGCCCTTTGTGCACAGGGCTGGACTGGAGAAAGGGAATTTAGCCAGGCGCTAGGTGGGTGCAGGCAGGATCTTGCTCAGCTGTGAGTGTTCTGGTAAAGAACAGACACACACCCCGGGAAAAGCTTCAGAAAACTGGTTCAGTTTAACAGGGGTGGGATGTGGGGAGAAGAAAGAGGATTTGTGTCCTTGGGGATATGGTCACAGTCTCTGGGGCAAGGTTTGTGTGGCTGTGTACAGTTGGTCAGAACAGAGATGTTGGAAGACACTTCATCCGTATATTCAGGGTTTGTAGGGGTGCAGGGACCTTATAAGGTCAAACAAGGACTGAAGTCCCGATAACTGTCAAGGTAGTAAATTCTTACTAGGGTTAATGATGGGAGAGCTAGTTTTCTGGCACCAGGTTGGGAGAAGAGGTGTTGAATTAAAGAATTAATTAATTAATAAAATTCTGGTGGCAGGTTCGCTACCCACCTCAATGTTTTATGTTTCTAAATGAAACACAGCCTTTATATTTTGATATGCCTTAATCATCTCAATAGCTGGGCCACTGCCTAACCTCCACATGGTTAATCCCGTTATTACTTACTAATTCTATGTAATATCTTGGTTGCTCTGGACCCAGAGGGCTTCCCAACTGGATTGCACTCTCCCAGTTCCTTCACATGGTGCCCATGCCTCTCTTCTGTCCTGCACTCCTAGGCATGGTGTCTCTTCTCTCCTCCACACTCTCCTGGCCTGGCAGATCTCCTTCTTCCTCTCCTCCCCGTTCCAAGCCTGGGAATCCTCAAGGCCCACTTCTGTCTGCCCTGCCCAGCTATTGGTTGTTGGAATCTTTATTTACCAATCAGAACCAACTGGGTGATGGTTCCTTCAGTGTCTGACAAGTGGACTCGTGCAAACAATTTTAGGGACCAAAAATTAACAGAATACTAGTAACATTAGGCCAAACCCACTAGAGAGGGAAGATAGCCAACTGATGCTGTCCTGTCTCTGAGGTTTCCGGGGTTGAAGCTGTCTCTCAAGCCTTCCTCCATGTCCCTAGGCCATTACAGTCCCACAATAACCCCCCAGTCTACGTTTGAAAAATTGATTTGGAACTAACATATATGGTTTTGTGTGCATGCATGTGTGTGTGTGTGTGTGTGTGTGTGTGTGTGTACATGCGCGCATGCGTGTGTGAGCGCACGAGAGTGCCTACAGAAGCCAGATCTGGAGCTGGAGTTCACATATTGGCCTTTCCATGTTGGTACTGGGGCCTGCAAAAGTAACAAGGGCTTCAGCTGAGCCCTCTCTCCAGCCTTTCCACCTTACTCTTTTTTTTCCCCAAGACAGGGTTTCTCTGTGTAGCCCTGGCTGTCCTGGACTCACTCTGTACACCAGGCTGGCCTCCAACTCAGAAACCCACCTGCCTCTGCCTCCCAAGTGCTGGGATTAAAGGCGTGCACCACGACTGCCCGGCTCCACCTTACTCTTTGACAGCATCTATCTGGGACCCTGAGTTCATCGATTGGCTAGACTGGTTGATCCAGAAGCTTCTGGGATCTACCTGTCACCGCCTCCCTGTTGTTGGGGTTATGGACTCATTGTCTGCTTCACTGTGATGGATCTTCAGACACAAGCCTCTCATCTCTGCCCTGAAGAGGGAAGCGAGCAGGAGGAACCGAAGCTCAAAAGCACCCCAAGCTACATGAAACATGACCTCACCAATACAACCAAACAGAAAGCCCAGTCCTCAAGCCCATAGGTGGTGGTGACCAACTTTAATGCCAGCACTTGGAAGGCAGAGACAGGCAGATCTCTGGTTTCAAGACCAGTCTGGTCTACAGAGTGAGTTTCAGGATTAGCCAGGGCTACAGAGAAAGGGAGGGAGGAAGAGACCAGTCCTTATGACTAATGAGCGGGCTGTCAATTAACATGAATAAACCATCTTTGGATTTTATTCTGGGGGACACATTCTGAGGTGAGCAGACCTAAGAAGGAGGCATGAGCCAATACCCTCCATAGAGGTATTGCTCCACTGGGCAGGAGAGCTGAAGTGCTAGCTGTTAGACTGGGATTGGTCAATGTGACCACAAGCAACTAAAGAGGAACCTGACCTCTACAGACACAAATTATCCTTTAATCAGAGCAATGAAAAGATGTCTCTCCACTGGAATGGAGACTATAAATCCAGGCACAAGGGGCTGAAAAGGGAACCCTTGGGTTAGAAGATTCCATCTGCAAGCCTATTCCCTTGTAGTCTTAAAGTTGTAGATACCAACAGGTTGCTAGATTGGCTGTCCAGAAAATCCAGGGATTCTTTTTTCCCTCCCAAATGCTAGGACTATAAACTCAGAGGTAAATTGCCAGGCGGTAGTGGTGCACGCCTTTAATCCTAGCACGCGGGAGGCTGAGGCAGGCAGACCTCTGAGTTTGAGGCCAGCCAGGTCTACAGAGTGAGTCCCTGGGTAGCCAGGGCTACAGAGAAACCTGTCTCAAATTTAAAAAAAAAATAAATAAATAAACTCTACATATTAAGACTCACTTAAAAAAAAAAAAAAACAAAACCCAATGAATCAATCACATTTTATTTGTATGTGTGTGGAAACATGTGGGGTCAGATGACAACTTGTCTCATTTTGTGGGTCCTGAGGATAGAACCCAGGTTTCTATATTTGGCAGCAAGCCCTTTTACCTGTTAAGTCATCTCTCTGGCCTTTAACTTTTGAAAAATATTTATGAGTGTTTTGCCTGCATGTATGTACCATATTATGTTCCTGGCGCCCATGGAGCTATGAATGGTTCCATGACGAGGGAAAAATGTATTTGCTAGATCCTGGCCTGACTCCCAGCTAAACCTGAAGCCAGTCTGGCCCTCATGTATGTATGGCACTTACAGGAACTTTTGCTAACCTGTATTATTTTGCTTGTGTAATTGTAAGGCTTTCTGCTCCCGATCAAACAGAAACACTATGGTAATACAACTGTGCCTTATTCTTATGAAAAGTTCATATCTTGCCATGCTTGCTAACAGCTATTGAAACTATTATCAACAGGACTACCAAACCTGTGGTTTTTACTTTTATAAAACCTCTGCTGGGTGAATTTCTGAGTTCGAGGCCAGCCTGATCTACAGAGTAAGTTCCAGGACAGCCAGGACCACACAGATGAAACCCTGTCTCAAAAAATAAGGTGCATGGCCTGGCTGTGTCTATGTGGCTCAATAAAAACCTGAGATTCATAAAGAGTTCATCTGGCTTTTCTTCTCTTGGGTTAGAACAACCTGATTACAACCAAGTGGCCTTGGGAACCAAAATAGGGTCCTTTGCAAGAGCAGTAGATGTTTCAACTTGAGCCATCTTTGCAGCTTTAACTGTTTTAAAACTAACTTCATGTCAGGCCCTCAGTATTTAGTGGGGATTCAGGTGACATTTGTTCTTTGTATGTGTACTTATAACTTTATTACAATACCTACCCAGCCTTCTTTTAGTCCATTCTGCACTTTAACACTTAAATGGTGCCAGCAAGATGGCTCAGAGCATAAAAAAGCATTTGCTGCCAAGTCTGACAACTTGAGTTCAGTTCCTAAGACCCCCTCCTCACTGGTATCTCTGACTTGGTGAGATGGGTCGAAAAGAAGAGAAGCCACTTCTAAAGTTCCAGTTCTCTGACCTCCATGAGGTCATTAGTGGCATGCATGCACCCCTTTCCCCATCATATACTGTAATAGATACCATCTTTGTTTTTTGAGAGTCTATTACATAGTCCTGGCTTTTCTGGGACTCACTTTGTAGACCAGGCTGGTCTCAACATCACAGAGATCCACCTACTTCTGCTTCTTGAATGCTAGGATTAAAAAGTATGTATCAACACGCAGGCTTCTACCATCTTTTTATTGAAAAAGGGTCTCTGGCTGACTAGTCAGGGAGCCCCAGGATACTTCTACTTCCCTAGTGCTGGGATTACAAGTGTGAGTGACCCACATCTGACATATTTTTGGTAGGTTCTGCAATTGAGCTCAGGTCCTAATGCTTACTGGCAGCATTGTACTGACCAAGCCATTTTCCCAGCCTGCAATTCTGTACCTTTATGAATTTAGTTTCTCCTTTTCTCTGGGCCTAGCTAAAGCGTAAGAACACCCATCCAAAATTTCTCCTGAGCTCATTCAATGTTCCAATGGCTAGGAAAGAAATGGATGTAAACACGGCAGTAAGAAAGACAAGCAACCAAATGGGTTCTCATCAAACGAACCTGAAAGTGGTTTTCCCCTCCTCACTGGTATCTCTGACTTGGTGAGACAGTATGTTCTGAAGCATCCAGGAGCAGTTAAGCACAATCACACCTCAGCTAAAATGATTCCCTAAATTTCATATATTCAAAGGGAATGTTTTGTAAAGGTTACATTTCTAGGCTTATGATGGTTTAGTGATAAGAGTGCTAGCTTGCCTAGTATGTGGAAGAACCTTGGTTCTATGCCTGGCATTGTATACTAACAAAAACAAAACCACAGAAACCCAGCCAAGTGTTGGTGGTACACTTTTAATCCTAGCACTTGGGAGACAAAGGCAGGCAGATTTCTGAATTCAAGGACAGCCTGTTCTACAAAGAGAGTTCCAGTACAGTCAAGGGCTACACAGACAAACTCTGCCTTGAAAAAACAAAAAACGCAAAATACCTCAAAGTCAAATGCAAGGGACCATCACAACATGGAACTCTTCTCATAGTGCATGCCACATGTGTTTACATTAGGGTCTCATTCCCAAGACATCTCATATATGCAAGTAACTCCCTAGGTTTCTGATCTTGAGCACTTTTTGTCCCAAATAGTTAGCTAAGGGATACTCAATTGGTTCTTAAAATTTAAACAGAAATGGGCCAACTAGAGTTTTCTAAAAGGCAAGAATTTTGGATTTGATTTGGTTCTATTAAAGAGTTTTGAGATAGGGCCTTTAGCCCAAATTTAAGTACACAATGACCATGAACTCCTGATCATCCTAAGTGGTAAGTTCATAGGCATGTACTATTATACTTTGCCCTGATTCTGCTTAAAATAATAAAAAAGTGGGGCAGGAAGATGAACCAGAAAACCAGCTGTAAACCTGGTACTTGGGAGGCTGAGGTTACCCTGGGTCACAGTGAATTTTAGACCAGCTTGAGCTACAGAGGTAGGCAGTGTTTCAGTAAGATCAAATGTGAGGAATATTTGGGATTCCTTTCTTTAGCAGTAACCCTTAGGGAAGCATCAACAGGCTCTGCTGCAGAAGCCAACTGTACTTTTTTTCAGATAATGAAAAGGAATTTCAGCATTTCAGATGACATGCTAAAGTGACTTTTCACACTAACAACCCCTCAAAACAGGGGACTTTTCAGATTTAAAATTAAGAACCCATGTTCAGCTGCTTAGATATAACCATGCTGTATCTATAAATGACCCATTATAAACATTTCCCTTAAAAAAATTCAAGGGCCAAATGTGGCTGAGTGATATGGCACTTGCCTATATAAATTTGATGCCTTGCATGCCACCCCTAGCAATACAGGGAGAAACCCTATGTTAATAAATGAAAGAAAAACCCAAATTTAATTTATAAAGTTTTATTTTTGTATATGTGCTAGATCTTACGAACTGCGGACAATCTTTATGTCAGTCTGTTGGCTTGTAAAAGGCTAAGAAGTATGTGGGATTTGGGCGGTGAAATTTCCTTTTGAGAACCCCAATTCCAAAAAAAAAAAAAAAAAAAATCACACTCATTAGTGACTTTAAAATGTGGTTCACCTTTCCCCCCTTACACCTGTAAGCTTGGAGGACAAG
The DNA here is from genome assembly GCF_011762505.2 of Arvicanthis niloticus. Taxonomy (NCBI): domain Eukaryota; kingdom Metazoa; phylum Chordata; class Mammalia; order Rodentia; family Muridae; genus Arvicanthis; species Arvicanthis niloticus. The sequence continues at coordinate 6,999,098 of NC_047679.1, forward strand.
TGCTACATACTTCTGCAAACACAAAATAATCATTAGAAATACAATCGGCAGCAAGTTCTTAATACATTCAGCACTTCTGTAGTGATTTATCACACCCAAACTCTTTTCAAATATGCAACACTCATGTAGGTGCAGGACCAATTCTGGTTGGGCCCTACAATGAAACCAGTACTGAGAATGGTTATGTTGGTAACACAGAAGCTGGGGCAAAGGGGTGCTGTTTTCCTTTATCAGCAGTTGTATGTCCTCGTACCTTCAAACTAGAAATAAAAACTGGGCACTTTTCACAAAAAGGCAATTTTCTAAAATTCTAAATAAGGCAGGATATAGCCACCAAATTAACCACAAAAAAGTAAAATAGTTCATGGGAAAACATAACCTGGAAAAATACTAATAAAAACCTGAAGAACTATGCCAAAGTAGTCACCTGAATATTCAGACTGTTGCTTTCCTTTACAAAAGTAATTCAAATAAAAAAGGCTCCTCATCTTTTTAACCAATATGAGGATTAAAGACTTAAGTTGTTATTGTCCACTAATAAAAGTTAATCATGAAAATAGAAAACATTTGAATAATTCTAGGTCTGTATAATTATAGCTAAGAGACAAAAAAAGCTGGGAAATCATCACTGAGAAAAATAAACAAAAAAACAAAGCCCATATATGATTATGCTTGTATTTCTGCCTCTGCGATGCTGAACATGAGAATTTGGTAGGTGGAGGGCTTAGAAACAGCAGCAATACGGTGTTTACCAAGTTGTACACAAAAATACTTAGATCCGACTGGGCAAAGCCCCAGTTTACACAGTTGCACAATAAAATCTCTTCAGTCTTACGTTAACAGATTCTACTGTCTTCAATAGAGTAATCATGCCATTTAGAAATGTGGGAGCTCTTCAAATGAAGACTAGTGATTCTGCAACAAACATTTAAAGGAGAAAACATATGGCTCAAAAGAAATCAGTTGAGAGAATCAAATAACTTTTAGGCACTTTAAGACTTCAAATTTAAAATGTGCCACTTATGTTTTAGAGAAAAGACCTGGAAATCACCACTATGTTGCTCTTACAATAACATGCATCTTAAAATTTCTGGTTATACATTAATGCTTAAAGAGCTAATATAGAAAATAATTTGCACAAACAAACAAAAATAACTCTGTTCACCTTCCCTCATTCCTGGTCATGACACAGGCCCACTCTTCCTCAAATGAAGGGAACCATGACTCATAAGCACTTATCATCTGGAACTGGTGGGCTTATACACTCAAAGCAACTACCAGGGGTGGGGGATAGAATCCCTCCAAGAAAAATTCACAGCCTTTGAAAATGTCAAGTTTTCTCTCTTACCTAAAGTCACTAAGTTTTGCGTATTTCATTATTTCCTTAAGAAGCAGAAAATACCGAAGTCACATGTCAGATGGTAAGATAATGTAACTAGTACCAGTTACTCGTCCAAACAAAGCTAACCTATTTCACTACTTGAAGAACTTTTAAAAGTTTCCAGTTGGAATTGCAAACACTGTACAACCTTTGCTCAAACTTCAATTCAGGCTGGAGGTGCAGCTCAGTGGTAGAGCACTAGCCTGGAGTACTTCAGGCCCTGGATCCCCAGGCTCCAAAAACCAAAACAAAAGCAAATTCTGATGTAAACACAATCTATCTGGTGTCAAAAGTTGCTAAAATTACAGGAAGCCTAGAAGCAGAACTGTGAAATACTGCAAATAAGATACCTAAACCTTTATCTTAAATACTGCCCCTTTTAAATCACAAAATAACATTATGTTCAATTTTGCTTCTGCTTTGATCAATGCCAACTATAGCCTTTCAACATTTTCCTACCAACTGAATCGTAAAAAATACAACCAAGCTTGTGCTCATTAAATACACATGTATATAAAAACATACAAAAAGTACAAGATTGATTGTTAGGGAACTTTTACAGCGTCAACATCCTGTTCTCCAAGTCTTTAGTAAAGAGCCAAAGACCCCATCTTTCTGTGCACAAAAACGTAATGAGACTAAAATCTTCACTGCAGGTTATGTCTACACATGCTATGCACAGAAATTAGCTTTCCGAAATATGCAGTCCTCAAAGAGAGAAGGGGGGGAGGGAGGCAGACAAAGTACGAAAACCCCCAAACACACCACAGGACAAAATGTTCTTCTTAAATCAAATTCTATTTGCAAATTCAGCAAAATAATTTCTATAAAATAAAACAGCAAAATATTTAAATAGCGTAGGCTGTATCTGTTTGCAGGGGTATTTGGTTTTAGACAGGTTGCAAAAAAATTACACATATTCAAGTCACCAATTTTCTCTGAAATACAGTTTTAACTGAGTCCTTTGTCTTTATTCAAATTGTTTATTCTAAAATTTAATCCCTCAATTATATTAACTACCAGTAATTTTTAAAATTAGACCCTGCTTTGAATGTTAAAATTTTTGGAATAATGGAAAAGGAGCTAGGACAATTTTTGCTTTCAAGTAAAATTGACTGAGCAGAGAATCAGCCAGAGACCTTGGTGCAGAGGTACTCCAAAGATTGTGGGATTCTGAGGACTTCCGCAGCAGAAGGACAGTTTGAAAAGAGTCACTTAGTAAGCTCTAGCAAAGAACGAAACAAGCACACCAAATACAGACTACTAGGCTCCAGCCAGCATCCTGGCGAAGCAAATTTTTGTGTATTTGTTTTAAATCTTTCAAAATTCCCATTACCAAGTTGGTAAGTTTAAGTGTTCTTTATTCCACCCAGAGATCACACTGTCAAACATGAGAAGAATGCGTGTGTAATTGAGAACTGCCTGCTTGTCACAGTTCTCCCTCAGTCTGTATTTTATAATCTAGGGTTTAAGAAGAAAAGCTCCGAGCAATGCAGATGCCATGTCAGGACAACTGCAGTCATTATGGTAATATTTCTTCATTGGCTACACTAACTTGTGTGAAGCCATGCTAAATGTTACAGCATATCTATAGCTTCAAAGTGATTAACCTAACATCAGAATAAAAAGGCAATGAAAAAGACTAGAAACATAGTACATCACCAATTTTCCACATCAACCAAATAAATCAAAAGGTAATTAGTCTTACATTGCTCATAGTAAAATTGACTCCAGTGGCAAACAATGAACACGAAACTATTGGTGTGACATGTATGAATGGGCTGTTTTGTTGATGTTTGTTTACTTTGTTTTTGTAAAGGAGGTGATTCAACTGCCACAAGGTAGGCAACACTGGCTGCAGAGAGCAGTAGGTATAACAAGAAAATGAATGTAGTTTTGTAGATCTGTGAGTCTCATCAAGGAAAAAAAAAGTTTCTTGCTTAAGAATTAACAGTCAAACATTAATATACTATATACACCTTTGCCATTTACACATTAGCATCAGGCCATTTATTACAAAACACTATACACTTTCCACTGCAGGCGGGTTATATATTGACAGCAAATTTCTGCAGATAAGACAGTGAATAAACTCTCCACTCCATGTTGATTAGGAATAGTTTTTCTAGTTTGAAATATTAGCCAGACACAGAAAAAGTTGGACTGTAAGGCCTGGGTGCACAGTCTTGATGGAACCAGTTAATATGTGCATTTCACTGATCCTTGGTCTGAGGTGGGGACACTTCTTCACTGCCTTCATAATTTTCTTGTGCTCGTTGGCCAGTTCTCTGAGGGTTGTTCATGTGATGTGCTGCTGGGCCTGTATATGGTTGTCCATGCACATGGTTATTCTGAAAGGGAAGTGAAATCTGTGTATTACAAATTTTCCAGGGCTGGAGAAACAATCAAAGGCAAGATTATATACTGGTCAGACAGGGAACCACAGATGAGTTCCTAGCATCCATACCAGGTGGCTTAAACTGGCATAACTCTAGGTATAGGAGGATCTGACACCCAAGTCTGATACCCACATAAGCGCACAATATATAATTAAACATGGCAAAAAACCCAACCTTTGCAGCAGTAAGCACACTTTAAACTCATGAGTTGAAATTGGTGGGAACAGAAACATTTCTTTTACTCTTAGGACTTACAACATCAATTGAAAAGAGAAAAATCTTACAGGCAAATACAAACCTTGGAACCCTAAAGAACACATGACTGGCTAGGTATGTATAAATCTTTGTCCAAATAATTGACTGCTTGAAAACTTGAGAAGTTTTTCTTCTACCATAATGATCCTAGGGTCTGAACTCAGGTGGGTGGGGCTTGCTTAGCAAGTGCCTTTACCCTCTGACCCATTTTGCCAGCCCAGCTCCAAAAACTTAGGTTAAGTCTGACAAATTAAAATACTGCATTACTGTTCTTGACTTACTAATCACAAAGAATGATGTGAGGGCTAGCCTAAATGAACTCTTTCTCACAGCATAAACCTGACTGACCATAGGTGCAATTGCTATGTAGACAGAACTATTAAATGAGAGAGAAAAAGAAAGAAAAATAGACTCACTATGTCAACTAGGTTCTGCCTGCCTCTCCCAGCAGTAGAATTACAGATATATCACAATAACTTTCTTTTGTCTTTTTAAATACCTGAACTTCAGTTAGGTTGTCCTTATATGCCCATAAGCCAGGCCAAGATTTTAGGCTCCATACACTATTCTCTGTGGTTCCATTTACACCCTAAAACCTAAGATTACCTTCAGTGCCATTCTTATGGCAGTGGCAGCACCTGGGAACTTTAGAGGATTACAGACTGTCAGCAGATCTCACTCCCACCCCCAATTTTTTTTTCAAGACAGGGTTTCTTTGTGTAGCCCTGGACATCTTCAAACTTAAGAGATCGGATTGTCTCTGCCTCCTAAGTGCTGGGACTAAAGGTATGTGCCACTACTGACCCTAACCACCACCCCCTTTTTAAAGAAAGGGTCTTAATATATAACCCCAGTTGGTCTCAAACTCAGAGATCTGCCTACTTCTGTCTCTCAAGTACTGGGATTAAAAACAAGTCATATACTCTTGAGTTTTAACACTCTGCACCATGTCAGAAAGCTAATTTTTATTTGTGTACTATCACTCCCTCGAAACATTTGACTTGGCCACATCTACATTTTAGGAAAGTTCCCATTCAGGATATATTATTTCTTTACCTTATTTTGGTAGTAATTATTTTGTAGGTAATTAATTTGACAATTAATCAAATGTCAAATTCCCAATAATTCTTACTGTTAATGAAATCCCAGTCTAATTAAGCAACAGCATTACTTCATTGTCATACCTTAGTTGTTTTTAGAATTTATTTGCAGACTAACAAGAAATGTCATCATAATCCTTTTCAAACTAAGCAATGATTACCATTTTATACTGACAATTTTACTCATTCTATACTGGTACAAGACATACCTATTTGGTAAGGGAATCATATTCCTGGGGCAAATTCAAATTTGTACCATGATCCCATACCAACCCATTCTTCTGGTCATGCCCCCAAAGTTAGTCCAGAGTCATAGTAAAAAGCCATCTTTTTAAAAAAAAAGGTTTCTTTTGTTTGTTTGAGACAGGGTTTCTCTGTGTATCTCTGGCTGTCCTGGAACTCACTCTGTAGACCAGGCTGGCCTCAAACTCAGAAATCCACCTGCCTCTGCCTCCCAAGTGCTGTGATTAAAGGCATGCGCCACCACTGCCTGGCAAAAAGCCATCTTTTATAATCAAGCATGAAATTAATTCTAGAGCAGTGGTTCTCAACACCTTTGTGGTGCGGGAGTGTTAAACCACCTTTTTCCAGGGGTATCAAAGATATCTTGCATTTTATATTTATATTATGGTTCATAAACAGTACAAAATTACAGTTATGAAGTAGCAATGAAAGTAATTTTATTGTTGGGGGTCACAATACAAGGAACTGTATTAAAGGTTTGCAAGATTAAGGTTGAGAACCACTGTAGAGGTTAACCCCACCATCTGACTCCTGTTTACCTGCTGATATTGAGATCCAGGGGAATGGGGGTATAATGGAGCATCTTCTGGTGGAGGTGATTCATGCTCATCTGGGGCATCTTGGTCATCTGGTTCCTAATTTTAAAGAAAAAGAATTATGCAGGCAACATCAAGCTTACTGCTGAATTTGTTAACTTATTAACAACTCTTAAAAACTATGATTATAACTTCTATATCTAAGGCTCAGGGCACCTTCCCAAACACTGAAGGGGCAGAAGATTATAAGAGCCAGGGGGACAGAAGTCCAGTGTGAACTATGTTGCCTAGAAATGTCAGGGAAGGTATATCCAAGCAGTCTCAACAACAGGGCTGCCTAAACAATGGATATCTTAATATGGATGGAGGAAGCTTCATGAGTCTTCAACATCAGACAAAGAAGGAATGCTGAGAGCAGAAAAACTGTATCCCTACAGGGAAGAGTTTTCCAATTGATTATCCAATACCAAATGGTCAGACCTAAAGTTATAAACATATAAATAACTTTATATACACTGAGTAGGTTGTTATTTATAGATTTAGGAATACAGATTCATGTAACATTTAAAGAAAAAGAAGCCATGGATCTGAGACAGAGCAAGGAATGTGTGGGGGTAGCTGAAAGAGGGAATGAAATTATATTTTAATAAAGATTACTTCTTGTTTTCTAGAGAACCCAAGTTCAAGTTCCAACACCTACATGGCAGCTCAAAAAAAATCTGTTAAGTCCAGTTTCAAGGGATCCAATATCCTTTCTTCAGGCCTCAATAGGCACCAGGCAAGAACATGGTGCACAGATAAAACACGCATACACATAGAGGTTTAAAAAACAATTTAAAATTCCTAATTTGGGTTCACCTGGAAATAATTTCTAAGGTTATAGCACAGTAACTTCTCCAGATGGAGGAATCCTCATTAATATATCACGATACATTAAAGCAAATAGAAGTCTAGCAACGCTCTTAATAAACAACAGTATCATTAATACATAGTCAGTGGCCTATAAAGAATTACTTTGCTTTCTTCCATTTCTATCTCTTGTAGACTGGTGGCTTTTTTTACCTCCTCAGGACAGAGTTCACAAGCTTTTGCAAGTGTCATCCTAGCACTATGTGATCTCTCCAAGAAATAGCCATTTGATGTTTCATTGCTTTGCACTGGAGGAGACCAATTGTTGTAGGTGTACTGAGGATTGCCAGTGTATGGTCTTCTTTCGAGTTCATCTCCAAGCCACTCCACTGCCCAGGTCCATTTCCTTTTAAGATCCCCATTGCCCTTCAAAAGTAAATAAAATCATGTACATTTAAAGAGGATTGGGAATGTATTAAAGATAACTTAAAATGATAACACCACAAACTTAAGATTCTATTCTTTTTTTCCCCTTGAAATAGTCTTGTTATTTAACTCTGACTGTCTGGTAATTGTTACATAGTTCAGGTTGTTGTCAAACCTGTGGTTGTCCTGCCTTACCCTCAAATGCTGGGATTATAGATGTACACCTCACCCCCCCCCCCAATACCTGGATTAAAACAGGATCTTAATGCCATTTTTCTTTTCTTATTCTTTGTCATGTTGGGGAATTGTACATTCTGGGTAAGCAGTATACCACAGAGCTACAGGTTTAGCCTTTCAAAACAGGATCTTTTAACTCTGATTTAAATTTCTATGAAATAAGAAAACACCCTTCCTTACCTGCAGGATTTGGTAAGCAACAGGACAACTGCTAAAGAGGGCTACCATACATTTTATACACTGGTATGCTCTTTTTTGATAGTGATTCTTAGAACGCTGAATTGTGTCAAACAGCCCATCTCGGTCATCTGGAATTCCTTTAAGGGCATTATGAATTCTGAAAAACAATCAGATGGAAGATAAAAACTTCTAAAAATTAAAAGAAGCTAATATTGTTTATTACATGCCACCCAGTAAATGCCTGTGGGTTCAGTTGTTTCATAACAGACAGTAGGTACCACTATTAAATCTTTGAGCAGATGAGGAAATAGATAAAACAGCCTGCCTTAGGATCATACAGTTACCAATTAGTCTGACTTAAGCCTGTATCCTTACTAACTTTACTTGTTCAAATTGTGTTCAATAAGTTTAAATACGTTACCAGAAGCAAATTCAAGACTCAAAGAGTAACACAAATTTTAAAAGTTAACAGAGACACTGTAGTTGAGAATAATTTGCTTTAAGTCATTTTTGTCTTTCGTTTTTGAGACAGGGTTTCATTATGGAACCTAGAATCATCTTGACCTCTCAGTATGACTGGCTCAGCCTCCAAACTGCAGAGATCACATGTTTATGCCACTATGCCCAGTATCTGTTTATTTTGTTAGACATTACCTGCAAATAAAATAGGACATATACCTGTAAGACTAAGTATTATTGAACAGTAAAAGGGAACCAATACATGCTGTATATAAAGGATCTTTGTAATTACTTACACACGAAATGCTAAATGTTGTATTTTGGCAAAATGATTATAATAGGCAAACTTAGAAGCAAGCAGATTAATGGTTGCCAGGGCCAACCAAGAGTGTCTAAATGGGTATAGGCTTCTGTTTGATCTAAGATAATGCATATAAACTCTTACTTCTCAAATTCGTGTTGGGGGCAGCAGTGTAGAGGCTGAGGGCTGGCCTAACCCATTTTAGATAAGTGCTTTGCCACAACCTTACCTTTATTTTTTTGTCAACTGATAGAAAGTCTTAAAATATCTTTAATCAGCCAGGCGGTGGTGGCGCACCTTTAATCCCAGCACTTGGGAGGCAGAGGCAGGCGGATTTCTGAGTTCTATAGGCCAGCCTGGTCTACAGAGTGACTTCCAGGACAGCCAGGGCTACACAGAGAAACCCTGTCTTGAAAAAAAAAAAAAAAAACAAAAAAAATATCTTTAATCAGCACTATCTTTGCGTTGCTTTCTCATGTCTAACAATACAAGATACATTGAGGACATTATAAATAGTTAAGACCTACTTAACAAACTAAAAAACAACAACAAAAAAGCCTTACTATGAGATTATTTTCAAACTTAGGTTAATCATGAGTTTTTACTGACTACTTGAGTTATTTCTCACATTTTAATCCAACCTATGTTTTCATCACACCATATGCTAAAAGAGAACTTAGATATAGCTATGGTCTTGTTACATAGCCTTGACTGGCTTGGAACTCACATGGATCTGCCTGCCTCTGTTTTTTAGAATGCTACTACATTCTAAAAGCTATACAATATAATGCTATTTTTTTAAAAGAAAAATACTAGAAACTAGACTGTATTAAAATCATCTCAGAAGTATCAATAGTGACAGCTTAGAACATTTTGGATTCAAGAAAACTGGTATTTTGCTTACTGCTATTTTTATAACTGTAATTTGAAATAATGATAAAAGATAATTTCATGCAAATTGATAAATTCTGGCATTTGTAATCCATTCTAAACATTCGTATTTAAAAATATTTCTATTCCTTTATAAGTAGAAGTGTTTTTCCTGCATGTACATATATGTACCACATATATGCCTGGTGGGTGGGTGCCTTAGGAGCTAGGAGGGTGCCAGATCCCAGAGAACTGGAGTTATAGAGGGTTTTAAGCCACTATGTGGATGTTGGGGAATCAAGCCTGGTCATCTACAAGAACAAGTATTTTTAATGGCTGAGTCACCTCTACAACTCTCAGAATAAATAATCTTAAAAATTAGTACTTAAAAATTCTTTAATTCCAGCACTTGAAAGGCAGATACATTATGTGCCACAGCTGGAGGAAACAGTTTTCTCCTTCAACCATATGGGATCAAATTCAGCTGAGTCACCTTGAAAGAAGGTCTTGGTGCAGTCCTGGCTGGCCTCGAACTCCAGAGATCTGACTGTGGAACTCCAGAGATCTGACTGTGTAACTCCCAAGTACTGGGATTAAAAGCATGTGTCTCTATGCTCTGTTCACCTAAGAACTATCATTAATAAGTACAGATTATGTTGTGAGGTTAGTTCTAAAACTAGTATAATCTAAACCTAAAACAATCCTTGGATTTATTAATAAATTCATATGTATACAGTCCATTGCTAGTTTTAACTAAAAAACAATTCAGTTGAATGATGTTAATATGTAAGTATGAAACCTGGGCAATGAGAAAAAAACCTAACAAAAACTGGAGAACTTGGTAGTCACTTCTGTCTTGAGTTTTTTTTCCTGTAACACTGAACATTCACTAGAACTCTAGTGTTTTTGTATTATTTTTTTTAAATGTGGGGGTGGTCAATTTCAAGTATATGTAACACCTGGGACTAAGTCTAATTAGCCTGATAATAAAAAAATAAGTATCCACCTGTGAGTCTGCCAGGAGTCTTCAATCAGTAAGATTTGTAAAAGCAGATCCAAATAGGGCCGGAGTTCGTAAGTATAGGAATATGCAACCTAGAAATAGGTAAGACACAGTGAATAATGTATAAATGGGTAACAAATCAAACCATAGAGATTTAACAATGGTTATGTTTTCTTAACCTGCCAAAGAAGTTCACTGAGGACAGTAGATGAGAACTGAGGATTCTCCCAGCAGCAAAAGCGAAGCAATTTGACAGTCTCATCAGAGTTACTGCAGTCTTCAATAATTTTCTTCACATAACTTGTTCTCACAAATAAAATGTCTACCACATTTTGTTGAATTGGCATTATAGGTTGTGATAAATTAGGATCACCAAAAGGATTTGGAAGAGAAGGATTACCTACAATACAGATTTGTCAATGATCAATAAGCTTCTCCACAATAACAATGTAAACTTCTCAGAACATAGCCTATGAATGCGTCTTAGAAAAAAAAAAAAAGGAGCTGTATGTCAAGTTTTCTAAGTAAAACAAAGAAAAGTAGTACTGTGTATTACAATGACTAGGTATCCTAACATATAATTGTTACTAATGTAACCCAGTAGCAAGCAGAAAAAGGTCCATTAATCATGTAAAAAAGGAACAGGTCTGCAAACATTGTAAAATGTTGCAAGAGTGGACCTTCTTCATTCACACCCTTACTTTGTATTTAAGTATCTTCAGAACCATATTTAATCTAGTTCTACATATGACCCAGAGTACTCAAAACTATTGCCAAGAATAGATTACCATTGATCGAAGACTGCATTCTTGAAGAGACATTGCAACAGCGGATGAGCTGTGACACTACTGAGTATAATTTGCCTAATTCAGCATACTGATATTTAATTGGAGGACCAGGACCTTCATCTAAGGACACAAGCATAAAGGTAGCAGGTACACTCAGTTTCAGCAGCTGTGTTTTCTCTGCCACTCCTGCAGTGAAAGAGAGACAGAACACAGGTAGAGAGGGGGAAAACATAGAAGGAAACATTAGGATGGAAAAAACTTTGTGAACAAAACAAAGCTCTTTCACCTCTGTGGCAGGAATCTCTCAAACGCAGAGCTTGCAGATAAGGAGTTCTCCTTACTAGCCAGCTTGCTCTGCGGATCATCTCCACTCAACCTTTTCAGGCTGGAATTGCAGGCAGATCATCATATCCTACTCAGCATTTATTTTATCAGAGGTCTGAGTATTAAACTCTTTCTTGTACAGCAAACACTTTGGCTGTATTTCTAGCCAAGGTCTATCAACTCCCCCCAACCCCCAAGATAAGGTTTCTCTACACAGTTGCTAATGTAGATCAGGCCAGCCTCAGATTCACAGATCTACTCATTCTGTCTCCCAAGAACTCGGATTAAAGGTGTTTGCCACCATGCCTAACCCTTGTCTTATCACTTTATAAGAACTTAGATTCAGAATTACTTAACCAGCTAAGAAACTTACCAATTTAGCAATTTCAATATTGAAATCTATACAAAACAGTACAGATTTGACAATGAGTGTGTAAACATTGAAACAGAGAAGACCTTATAGCCTGGAAAAGCTAAAATCTAGATGTGAACTACACTATAGCCCCTATTATAAGAGCAACCACGTGAGAAACAGGGTTCTGGGATCTAGTACAGGCTAAAGATTACAACCAACCATAGAGACAAATGAGAAGTAAAGAGGATCATGAATCAGTAAGAGCTGCTTGGGTTGCAACTCAAATTTCAATGTAAAAAGGTATTTATTTATTTATTTATTTATTTATTTATTTAAGCTTTTAAGGAAGTTATTGGTTAAAAAACCAATTCTGTAAGTTTCTGAACCAATTCTGAATATGGCTGAATATAATTATCACTTATAGAATCTGTCAATGGTTCTCTTAGTATACTAATACCTTACTGGTAATTTTTATAATTTCTTCTACTATAGTAAATTTATCTCCTGTCCATGCTAATTAAAATAAATAATGCAAGAATTATTTGCCTTTTTTCTTTGCTTGTGAGACAGGGTTTGTTTTTGTGTAAGCCTGGCAGTCCTGGAACTCAATCTATAGAACAAACTAGCACTGAACTAACAGAGATCTGCCCCCCAGTACTGAAATTAAATGTGTATCACCATCCTTTGATTCTGAAAATGCCCATGCTCATGCTAGACAAGTATTCTCCCCTAATCCAATCTTTTGCAACAAAATAAAATAGTGGAAGACAATTGTGCATGATATTTAGTTCTAGTAGTATCTAAACAGGAATGAGCAAGTAGTATTAGAGAGAGCAAGCTACTTTGAGAAGAAAAGCAGCAGAGTAATTTAAGTCAATTCTTACTTTAAAAATTTTTAGTGATGCTGGAAATCGAACCTGGGATTACTATGAGCTAAACAAATGCTCTCCTATACTACTAGCACTAATTGAATGAACACATTTTCTCTAATTTTATTTTACTTCATTTTTTTCCAGACCTCACTGTAAAATTGATGACTCTCACAGTAAAAACAAGGATTCTTTGCAATAACTGTGGTAATTCTGATTTAGTTAGTGAACTGGATGAAACCTGGGAATGAGTATGTTAATAGAGCAGGCAGATGTATTATCATTGCTTTTGGAAGCAACAGTTAAGACAACAGAATCTCACTTGTGTTTACCACAGAAATATTATGTAAAAAATTATGAAGTTCACTGGGGTCTATATTTAAAGAAGGTTTAATGTAAAGAAAAGAAAGCCAAATCCTATTTCATCATTGGACCTTCTGAATATTATTTAACATAACACTTTAACAGAAATTATGAAAATTTTAATTCTTACCTAAATTGGCATACATTACAAACAAGTTGAAATACTGCTGTAAATGACGTCCATGCTCTGAAACCTCCCTCCTCAAGAGATTTAGTACTGCTCTTAATAAGTGGTCACTCAAACTTAAGTTGTCATAAGCCTGTAAAGGAGAAAACACTAGCTGATTCTCAACAAGGTGCAAAGATAATTTTATGTGTATGTTGAACACAAGAATACTTTTCTGGAAGGACTGATCACATGAATTCTATTCACCCTGCTTGCCAACACCAGATTGCTCCAAGGACTTGAGTATGCTAATGCTAGATAGAGAAGACCTTTGCCACGGAGCTTAGCTACCAAGATCTCTTCTTACTACTGAAGAAAGCATATCAACTAAATTGGCTCAAGCTGACTTGCACTTCCCTAGCAGTTGGAATTACAGGTTTGTACCACACAAATGATTGTGGTACCACATTCAGCTTTTGAATTATACGTTTTTCACTTTGCTGCAATTAAAACCAAAAATGTTTATTAAAAATCCACCAGAAAGAAGTGTTATAAAAAATCCCATATGGAAACACTACTTTGTTAGATAATTAAAAAACAGGACTGGTGAGATGGCTCAATGGGTAAAGGAGTTTACCACCCAAACAGAAAGGACTTTTGAGTTTGATCCCTAGAACCCTACATGGTGGAAGGAAAGAACAGACTCCCACAAATGTCCTCTGATCTTTGTCCACACAAACAACACTCCACACAAAATAAAGGTTTAAAAAAAAGCACATGCGCACAAGTATTTTTAAAGGGCAAATAATCACTGTTACTTTTTATCTAGTAATTTTAATGGAAGTCAGGTTATCAGTCTAGGTGTCTGATGTGTGGTAATCATAAAAAAAAAACCCTACATTCAGTTTTTTCTCTTCAACTTCAACAAAGCACATTTTTTTTGTAAATACATATATAAACAAAGGTACAATTACCTGACTAGAAGGTCCAGGAGATGCAAAAGGTGAAGGACAAGGCCCGTCTTGTAAGGAAAAATGTGCAATGAAAACAATAAGTTTTGCAAATGCACCTCTCACTTCTGCACTAGGACATTCCAAAAGGTACTCAGAGAATCGATTTGAAACATTAAAAAGGACATTGTGAGCAAACCAAAACCGCACATTCTTGCTGTGACGCAGGAGAATACACAATGCATCATACCTAAAACAAAACAAAACACAACTATCAGACTATAAATTCAGTTCACTTCTCCTATAGTAAAGTGATAGAGAATTGGATCAAAACAAACAAAAAAGCAAGTATCTTTTATCACTGGAGAGAACAGCAGCAATGGCCACTTCTAGTATTAACATTAAAATGATTGATGATGAGCTAGGTGTGGTAATGCATGCCTTTAATCTCCAGGCAGATCTGAGTTAAAGGCTAGTCTGGTATACGAGAGTTCTAGGCCAGCCAGGTCTATTTATACAGAGAACCCTGTGTGTGAGGGGTGGGGTAGGGTGGAGTAGAGGTTGTTGGGGGGAGAAGAGAGATGAATACTATATGAATTGGCCTAATCTCATGGAGTTATAAAATAGTCAAAAGCTTGAATTGTTCATTAAAATTGTATTACTAGTCAGAGGTGGTGGTGTACATCTTTAATCCCAGAATTTGGGAGTCTTAGTTCAAAGTCAGCCTGGTCTACAGAGTGAGTTTCAGGATACTGAGGGCTACACAGAGTAACCTTGTCCCCCAAAATGACAAAATAACTTCTTTCCTTACTGTAGTTATCTTCTGGACACATAAAAAAGCTTTGTACACTTATGTGTATGTGTGTGTACGAGCACATGCTTGCGTGGGCAGGTAAATGGACTATATTGACAGGAATAGGTTCTCTTCTTCTACCATGTGGGTTCTGGGTTTCAAACTCAGTTTTGTCAAGTTTTGATGGCAAGAGCCACCCTCACTGGCTCTCAGTAAATAACAATTGCTAAAAAGGTATTATAATGGCCTCTATACTTATTTTTACCCTTTGAATTTATGCCAAGTATTTTAGTATTATTTCTCTTTTTTTAGTGTCTTTTTAAAATTCATTTTTATTTGTTTTTGTCTACAGTGTTATGCCTAAATATATGCTTTGCAGGCTAGAAGAAGGCACCAGATCTCATTATAGATGGCTATGAGCTACTATGTGGTTTGTTGGGAAATGAACTCTGAAAGAGCAGCCAGTGTTCTTACCTCTGAGCCATCTCTCCAGCCCCCATATGGACTATTTAAGTTTCCCTAAGTTACAATAGCCAAATGATTCATACGAAGTTTAAGTATAGGTTTGAATACAGCATGAGCTGAAATTTGTATCATAAAGTTTATGGCATTCAAGTGGTTTTCTTTTAGGGTGTTGGTAAAGTTGTGCATCAATCACCACAGGTCTAGGCTGTTTTGTCACTCAAAAAATGTTTTCCTCTTAATCTATTAGCAGTCACTCCCCTAGGTTATCTCAGCCTTGTTCTCTCTGAGACACAGTTTCTCTGTGTAGCACCCACTATGATTTCTTATTACTATGATTTTTTCAAAGAAATTCTGCCACTTAAGTTTGAATAATAGTCTTGCGGTTCTGAAAAAAAAATATAGAGCACTCTACAAAGACCACCACCAAATCTTAAACAAAATAAAAATTCAAAACAAGATACCAATCACTGGCGGATCCTCGGACTATTTTCTTTGTGTGAAATCCTGTAGTAAAAAGGAATCTAGCAGCAAGCTGAATACTAATCATAGTGATTTCTTCTGCTTCAGGAGACAGGTGATCTTGCCCTAAAAAAAACCAAATACACACATATTTAAAAAAATCAAGTGTCTCTTCACGTCCCATTTTCAAAGTTTGTACTTTGCAGTCTCAATTTGTTATAACTCTTCTTAGATTATTTATGAAATTATTATTCCTGATTTTAGAACCAAATACATTCCTTTATACTAATGATTAAACAAAAATTTGCTTCAACAAACAAAAACTTATCTCCAAACAGTATGACAATAAATACTTAAGTACTCAAACACAAATCATCTTAAATCTAATTTTAGCCAAAAGTATCAACTTACATCCATTCAAAATGAAAATAATTTTATATATTGAGGGCATGGCAGCACACACCTTTAATTCTAGCACTTTGGAGGCAGAGACAGGCAGATCTCTGAGATCTAGGACAGCCAGGGTGACTGACAGAGAAACATCTAAAAAAACCAAACCAAACAAACATACACCCTCACTCGCCAAAAAAGGGAAATGCAGACTGGAGAGAAGGCTCAGCAATCAGGAGCACTTGCTGGTTTTACAGATCGGTCCAAGGATAAGTTCTCAGCACCCACTCAGCAACTCCAGTACCAGGGGATGTAATGCCTTTTTCTGGCCTTCTCAAGAATTGAATGCACATGGCACAGACATACACGTAGGCAAAACATTTATAAGTATAAGATGAATAAAGCTAGCAGAATGGTGATGGTGCACCTTTGATTCCAGCATTTGGGAGTGATCTTGGAGTTTGAGGCCATCCTGGACGACAACACAAATTCCAGGATATCCAGAGCTACATAGAGAAACCCTGTCTTAAAAATACACACACACACACACACACACACTCACACTCTCTCTCACAGAGCAAGGCTATGCCTACTAATAAATCTTAGAAATAAGAAATACTCTTTGCTATATATAATAAGCTAACTCTTGACACTTACCTGGAGGAGGGTTTAAGTAAACACCATTACATGTAAGTAGCTTTTTCATAAACTGAAAATATTCCAAACTGTACTGCATTCGGTTGTGCATAAACTGAACGTTCTGCTTCCGTACACTTCTTTCAATGGCTGATGGCATAACAATCTGATGAGGCCTTGTGGTGATAGCAATCTCTGATATGTATCTTATCACCTCATCATCATGACCTATTGTGTCCATTCGTTCATAAAAAAGTATATATGCATTCCACCACCTTTTCTGACGTCTGTACGACATGCGCTTCATCATGTGATCAAACACTTCTCCCATGTACTCGCCACCAAAACACTGGTTTTTCATTTCTTCATCGTCATCCATTTTACACTCTGTTACATCTCCATCATCAAATTTATACCAACGATTTTTTTCACCATCCCCTCCATTCCTCTGGATGATGTAAGAATAGTAATGTCCCCCACTTGCTTGACCACTGTGCACAAGCACACCCACAAGTCTGTATTTTGTGCTTCCTGCTTTCTCGCTTTCAGACTGCTCATTCTGTTGTATCAACTGACTTTCTGGGTTGACATTATCTCCCTCCAGTTTAGCAACACCTGCAACTGTGTAAGGTTCCATGTCTAACTCTCGAGGAAATTCAAAGTAATCGTTGAACTTGATTGCACATTCTCTTTCCCAGTCATAATCAAATCGTTTTAGTTGGATAGCAAGAACAGGAGGCAATTTTTTAATTAGCAAGCGCTTTACAGTATCAACCTAAAATCAATAGAGAAAATTAATAGATACAATCAATAGCAAAAAGCAAACCAAAATCCAAGAAAACACCAACATCCCCAAATCAGAAAGTTAACCCAGGGCGTCACACATGTTAAAAGCAAGCACTCATCCTTTAGCTATATCTCCAATTCTCTTCTGCTCAGGCTGGCTTTCAACTTGCTCTGTAGCCCAGACCTCAGTCTCCTATTGAGGTTACAGGCTTGTGCCATCAAGACCACAAGACCAAGTAAAACTTTTTCTCTTATTTTTTTCCCCTTGGGATAGGGGGCTTCATATTATAGTTCCAGTTGGCTTCAGATTGATGTACTATGAAACTTAGGCAGACCTGAACCTGGTACTTGGGCTTTTCTTGTGTAGTTGTGAATCACTACATGTATCTCTTCAAGTAAATCATTTTATGTGTAAGTGTACTACTACATGCATGCTGGTGGCTGAGGAGACCAGACAAAGGCATTAGATTCCCTGAAACTGGAACCATAGATGACTGCATACTGACATGTTGGTGTTCAAAGCTAAATCCAAGTCCCCTGCAAAAGCACTTTTCATGGCTGAGTTCTCTCTCTAGCCTCTTTAGCAAATTCTTTAAAAAGCACTACACATCAAGTTTTCTAAGATTTACTTGAATTATAATCTTAAGATATTTCTCTGAAGTTGATGTAAACATTAACTGATTAATAATATGGAAATGGCCTATACCAGTTACTACAAAATGCAAAAATTAGTTATTTAAACATGACTTACTGCCTAGTTTCTTCTGTACTACCCTGGCCTCTAGTCATTGTTTCTTATTTACAGTTATTCCAACTAAGGTTCTTTGCTGTAAACAAACTGAATAGTTTACTTTTTATTGGGCAATTAGAAAGTAGTTAATATTATAGAGGTGATAACATATTTAATCCTTACAACCCTCTTAAGTTGGCATTACTTAACCTTAAAGATAGGGTGTTAAGAGTCCTGGTAAGTTTAGGAACTTGTCTCATGTCTCAAGACCCATGGTGGCAGACAATGTTGTTTCATACCCCATAATCCAAATGTACAGACTTTCATACTTCTCTAAGTGGTGTGGTAGGCCAAACATTACAGGAGACTTAGAGGTAAAATGGTTTGAAAGCCAGAAAGAATAAACATAATTTACTATTCATATGTGTGAATATCCTTCTTCCTTGAAGAGCTAAGTTCCCATGGGAAAAAATCTAATCAGGTAATAAAAAACAAATTTTATTATATTTAAGAAAATAATACTTTCAGCAAAACAATTCTGGATATAAGACAAAAAAATGTTGCCGGGCAGTGGTGGCGCAAGCCTTTAATCCCAGCACTTGGGAGGCAGAGGCAGGCGGATTTCTGAGTTCGAGGCCAGCCTGGTCTACAGAGTGCGTTCCAGGACAGCCAGGGCTATACAGAAAAACCCTGTCAAAAAAAAAAAAAAAAGACAAAAAAATGTTTTCCTCCATCAGCTCTGGTGTTTGTTTCTAAGCAGAAAACAAATTTACCCTTGCTAATTCATATAACAAAGGTGGTATTAAGCTATTACAATTTTGTTTTTTCTTTTAAAACATACACACACTCTCACATACTTTCTATCTCACCCAACTACTTCTTATCATGACAAAGGAAAATTGAAAAAAGTGTTAACTTTGAGAATAAACAAATGTTACCCAAACCTTCAAAATCCATTAAATATGTGGTGGTGCACACCTTTAGTCCCAGCACTCTGGAAGTAGAGGCAAGTTGCTCTCTACCCATTCAAGACAGTCTGATTAATACAGCCAGGGAGGTAGGAGACTATCTCAAACAAACAAACAAAATAAATAAAAAATACCACCACCAAGCCCACCAAAATAATTAATGATAATGTGCTCATGCACATGTGCACACTCACACACACCCTTAAAGAAAACTGTTTTTTCTTCACCAGAAACTACTGACTACCCATAGCTGCTGAGTTAGAGGTATCATAGTTATCTTAACAGATAATTCATACCTTTTTATTGCATTTTTCACAATGATAAGCATTTGCCCCTTCTAGTAAATCTCCTTTGACATACTGTTCCAAAGAATCAAGAAGATTTTGGTGGTTTCTAATGTCTACATTCAGAGTTGTAAAAGATTCTTCACATTCGTACCTAAAGATATTATTTAAGAAGTTATCAGAAAAGGATTTAGTCTTCAGTTCTCTAAATACTTCTTTACATATTTAATGAAAGGAAATTTATAATGCTTAAACTATGAAACGTCTAAGGTTATGGAATATTAACAATACTGATGGCATTTCCTGGTTATTTAGACTGTGCTGGTCACATTAGATTGATTACATGCTGTCCTTTGCCTTCAATGACAGAATTGCTTGAGAACTATCACCACCCACACTTGAGTGAAGTGGGAATTAAGACAGGCCAGCTTGGGGAGGCAGAGGCAGGAAAGTCTCTGAGTTCAAGTTCATCCTATTTTAGTACCAGGACAGCCCAGGAATACATAGAGAGACCCTGTCTTGGAAAAACAAAAAACCAAACCAAATAAACAAAAAGACAGGGCTATTTGAGCTTAAGCTCTTTTAGTCTACCATGTTGTTTTGAGGTGTGATGTGTTTTGACAGTAATTATGGGCCCCTGTGGCAAGTGCTCAATTCTGCCATTCTAGCAAAAGTAGGTAAGTACTTTTGTATTATATATAGAGTGAGCAAGTTCTAATGAACTTTATAGAAACAGGTAACTGGCTAGATAAGGCCCATAATTTATAGGTTTTTTTTTTTTTTTATCACTACCCTAGGAAAATAAAGTTCTCTAATAGTAGACTGCTATTTTAAAAGAATTTTAATTGAAAACTATTTTTGAAAATGTATTATTTATAGTGTGTGTGGCTGTACACGCTATTACATACACAATGCATGTGAGAGGATAACTTTGTGAAGTTGGTCCTCTCCTTCCATAGTTTGCCAACTTGAGCCTCCAAGTGCTTTACCAGCTGAACCACCTCGCTGCCCCCATTAAAAGATATTTGTTATTGTTAAAATTTATGTGTCAGTTTGTGTGTCTGCCATGTGTTGTATGCCCATGAAGGTCAGAAAAGGGTGTTGGATCCCCTGGAGTTTGAGTTCTAAATCCTGGGAACTAAACTTGGGTTCTCTGGAGAGCAAGAACTTGTAACTGCTGAGCTCTAGTTTATTTTGTCATTTAAGCGGTGGTGGCACACGCCTTTAATCCCAGCACTTGGGAGGCAGAGGCAGGTGGATTTCTGAGTTCGAGGCCAGCCTGATCTACAGAGTGAGTTCCAGGATAGCCAGGGCTACACAGAGAAACCCTGTCTCAAAAAAAAAAAAAAAAAAAAAAAAAAGTACATGTAAAATTAAAAACCATCATAACAACAACAAAAATATGCAGTTTTCCCCTTAACTTTTATAGTATTTTGTATGTATATATGCCTTAAGAATGATGATAATAGGTGTGTGGGAAAAAGGTGGTAATACCTGATTTTGTTTTAAAAGTGGTTATTTTATTAAGAAAAAATCCCCATAGCCTGTCATCCTTAAAACTTAGTGTATCTATATTATCTAAATTCCAAGATAAAAAGCAAACTTGTAAGTACATCTCTAAGTCATTATGTAAACTGTCTTGTTAATTCCTTAGGAAAATATGAAAGAATTAAAAGTATGAAATAGTAAGACATTAAAAACATCAAAAGGAATCAAGTTATTTAACAAAACAGAACAAAAACCATCCCAAGGTACTCAGATATTCACAGTATTTATTCTGTTATAGGAGTCTGATAGTGGCATATTCCATTTTCAAATTAGCACTAGTAAGAGTTTTATTCTTATTAGCTTATATGACAATATTATATATTAGCACTTACCTATGTGGGCAGCCTTGGCAAATTTTCTGATCAGCAAAGGAACCTCCCAAAACTTTACTTAGCATAGCTGGATGCCCTAAGGCTTTTAAAGCTTCATCTAAACTATCCACCAATGAATTAAAGAACTCTAAAGCATCATGTTGTTCACGAAGATTAACAGGCTCACCCCAAAGCCTGTGAAATGAATAGAATATTAACATGTAACATGTGACAATCACAATATAAACATTTTGTTTTTTACAGTTGTGGGTAAGGCAATTACAATGACAGCATATTAAAACAACTACATGAGAAAGTAGGAAACAACACAGAAAAGCCAGTACTTTATGTTCAAAGTATTGAGGGGACAGTGAGACCCACAGTAAAAGTGGTATTAAAGTGGCAAAGAACTGCTTAAAGAACTAATGGTATGGTTGATAGCATAGCTCTAAGAAAGGTAACGGTTGCTTCAGATGGTACAACATATACATTAATTTTGAACCCAGCTGTAGATGACATTAAAATGAAATGGGGGATCTTACAGGGATGCTTTCACTAAGCATTCTGACAAATTTTGGATTACAGACAAAAAGAATGTGTTTGTCTACCTTCGTTAAACTGATTTTTCTAAGTGAAAAAAGAATGGCTTGATTTATTCTACAGTTAATCTCTTTTTAGTGATCTGAGGGAGGACTTAAATTAGACAAACTAATTCTAAAACTATCATTCATACATATGTATACAACACAAATTGAGAACAGCCATTGCTTCTGTCCGGGTTCTGATGGAATCTACATGTGACATTGTATTAATAAACACAGAGGACCTAAGTGCATTCTTTCCAAGCAAGAGATGACAAATGTACTTTATATATGCCACAGCACTACTCAATAAATATTTCTTGTATGTAACAAATATTATATTTTGGACAAAAACCCCCTACACACAGCAATGTTAAAAAAATCAGACCTATCATTTGTTACATTATTGGAAATAACACTAGTCTATTTTATTTACTTTCAAGCTGTAACACAATTCACCATACTTCAAAACACGCATGCCCCTTACAACAGAAACATCTGTTAAGACACCAAGGTACCAGTTCTTAACTGAACTAAGTGAACAGATGCACATAATATATATATATATATATATATATATATATATATATATATATATATATATATATTGCTGCTACCATCAGAGAAGAGGCAGAAAAATGCCATGTACCAACTCCCCATGGAGATAAAACTGTAGGCACAACACCCATCTAGTAGCCTTGTCTATCTCCCGTACAAAACCAAAAATATCATGCTAATCTGATCAAGCCCCTGGATCTCACTGGGCACCTTAAAGAATGTGGAGGGAGAAAAGAGAAAATACTATTTATGGTATATGGTCCTCACATGGCTTCTGAATTGGGGAAAATTATTTGAGATAATGGGAAAGTTCAAATGCTGACTATACTCAATGTCACGGAAGCTTTAAAATCATAGTAATAAATTCATTATGTTTTAAAACAAAGACACACAATGAAGCATAGGTGAAACTTTATTATCTGTGATTTGTCTCAAAATAATTTGGAAAGTAGTAGGAGGAAATATATCTTCCTAACATATGCCCCTATGAATCTATTGTATATGCATCAGATATTTTCATAATCTAGGTAGCTATGTCTTAAGAGACTAGAGGAGGCTAGAAAGACTTGTTCTTGCAGAAGATCTGGTTCAGTTCCCAGCATCCACATGATAGCTAGGAACCATTTGTAATGCCAATTCCAGAGGATCCAACACCCTCTTCCAGCCTCCAATGCCACCAGGCATCAATAATTTTTTGACTGGATATGGTGGTGCATGCCTTTAATTTTAACACCCTGGAAGCAGAGGCAGGAGGGCATCTGTGAGTTTAAGGCTAGTCTAGTCTACAAAGCCAAGTTCCAGGACAGCCAGGACTACAAAGAGCTGTGGTTCTCAACCTGTAGGTTGTGTCCCCTTTGGCCCTGTGACCCCTTTCTTGAAAAATATTTACAATTCATAATAGTAGTAAAATTATTGTTATAAAATAGCAATAGATATAATTTTACAGTTGGGGGGTCACCACAACATGAGGAACCTTACTTAAGGATTGCAGCATTAGGAAGATTGAGAACCACTAATTCTGTTTAATTTTTTTCTCTGTGTAGCCCTGGCTGTCCTGGAACTCACTCTGTAGACCTGGCTGGCTTTGAACTCAGAAATCCACCTGCCTCTGCTTCCCTAGTGCTGGGATTAAAGGCATGCGCCACTACTGCCCAGCTCTGTTTAATTTTTAACATGTCAAAAATTACCAAAACAAAAAAAATTGTCCTTTACTATGAGACTTCTTCATGCCCCACCACAAAAAGAAAATTTAAGGATAGTTAGAAATTGCTTAAAAACAGAACATAAAGCTATCTTAAGATATGTACTTTAGGAATATAAGCTATTTATCAAGTGATGCTTTATTACTGTCCACCCATACTTTACCTGAACTGTTTCCAAAATCCTCTGGGCACGTAGTACTGTAGTCGAGAAGCAGCTAAATGGCCAAAGATAACCTGAAGGTGTCTTAGAACACCAATATTGTACTCTTTCCTATCTTCTGTTTTACTCAGTGGTGGTTTGTCTTCAAATTGTTGAGGATATCCAAACACATCATCCCTGGGATCAACATTGCTCTAGAAACCAAAAAGGTATTATTAATGAGCTAATCAGAAGTTTAGTAAAATATGTCAAGATAAATTCTAGTTCGTGAACATAAACTTTTACTTTGTTTCCAAGCCCTTAATTTTCAAAAGGTGTATACATTTAATTTACAGTGTTTGTTCCTGCCATTTCACGTAAGAATATAAACATTAATAGTAGTAAAAGAATGAAGCTGAGCCCTCCTTAACATTACATAGAAAAAACAACTCAATCTGTACCAAAGTTCTAAAAGTTAGAGCTAAAAACAATAAAACCAAACTTGAAGGCAAAATTTTCTTTTATTTTTTTCTTTTTGTTTTTCGAGACAGGGTTTCTCTGTGTAGCTCTGGCTGTCCTGGAACTCACTCTGTAGATCAGGCTAGCCTCGAACTCAGAAATCCGCCTGCCTCTGCTGGGATTAAAGGCGTGAGCCACCACCACCCGGCAAAATTTTCAAGACATTATTGCTGGTAACAATTTATTACTATGATATCAAAGGCACAAAGAGTATACAAGTTGGATCTCAAAAAAACGAAAAACTTTTGTGTAAATATACTGCCAAGAGAGGCAATGCCCCAGAGGTGGTAAGCTCTCTCTTCAGAACAAATCCAATTTTGCTGAATGAAGGGATCTAACAATACTTATGACGGTAAGAATACAACTCATGGGATTCTAACACTACAAACAGGGACAGATAAAACAATAAAAACACACACACACAGTATGGGTACAAACAAGACCCAACTTCAGTACTGCTATATTCTTTTCTTTGAAAAGCCACAGGCTTATCAACCTTTACCTGTTGCTATCACTTACATTTCTTTTTCCATTGCTTTATTCTGCTTTGGCTACTTTTCAGGAAGCTTAAACTTTTGCCACAAGATTATGTAAACAGTATATGACGTAAGCAAAAGTTTTGTTTTTAAGTAGGAAGAGATAAGACTTGGGGGAAAATATAAGCATAAGCAAAAAGGAACAAGCAAAGATAAAAGTGAAAAACTTAGCTTAGTGTGGTGGTATAGACACTATAAACTATCACCTGGAAAACTGAAGCTGGAGACCTTCAGAGGCTAGCTTGGACATCATAATAAGACTGTCTTAAAAGAATCACAAAAACAAAAAATGAGGGGGAGGAAGGTGTGGCCCAAGACAATTATTTGTCCAAATTATGGCTCAGAAGTGTCAAAAGGTTGGCCATCATCGATTTAAACTAGTCAAATTTCAACTTCTATCAAACAGTACTTTAAAAAAGATGGATAGTTTGTAACTGCTGTAATGAGACACACTCCACAAGTGGAAGAGGCCGTGGCCACTTTCAAACATAACTTTTACAATCTAAGGAAGGAAACCACAACACAATTAGATCTTCAATCCACTAACAACATGGGTTCATGAAGGTAAATTGATTAATTTTGTAGCAGATATGTCCAGACTTTTAAAAATCATTACTTCTTATAAAGATTTGTGTAGGCTCCATTCAGACTACTTATATATTGGTAAATTTTGACATCTTGAGGTTTTGGGAAGGAAATCTTGTGGAAACTGATGGTAACTGTATTTATCCCCTTGGTATCCAATGAGAGAATGGTATCTGTTATCAAAATTTCACACAGAGAAGAACTGAAGTAATAAAAGAAATTTACCTCATTGTCCTGCTTCTCATCCCCAGACATATCATCATCTACATCACTACCTGTGCCTTCAATCGCAAGAATACCGTTCCTGATAGAGGGAATCATATAGAGTTGCTGAATCACAGAATTCATGTAACAAGTAGCACCAGCATTTTTCAGCCCCACAAATCCTTTTGGTGGGCGGGGTCCAACAGGTGGCAGGTATTCCCACTCAGTAAGTGCTTCACAAGCTGAAAAAGAAAGAAGAGTTTTATAGCACAAGCAGAAATGATTTTGTGCTTTTTAAGCTCTCTTAAGCTGACAAAATAGAAATACTACTACCTGAGCAGTCATAGGAGGCAGGGCTCTCTTTTGGCATTTTTCCATTAATAAATGCATTTAAGGCAGCAACCCAGGGGCTGGAGAGATGGCTCAGTGGCTAAGAGGTCTGCTCTTCCAGAGGTCCTGAGTTCAATTCCCAGCAACCCCCAGCAACCACATGGTGGCTCACAATGATCTGTAATGGGATCTGATGCCCTCTTCTGGTATCTCTGAACATTTAGCTACAGTGTACTCATATACATAAAATAAATAAAATCTTTAAAAAACCCCAGCAACCCACATCACTGCAGGCGCCTTCACCTACCAACCTTTGATTC
Organism: Arvicanthis niloticus; assembly: GCF_011762505.2. NCBI lineage: Eukaryota > Metazoa > Chordata > Mammalia > Rodentia > Muridae > Arvicanthis > Arvicanthis niloticus. The sequence goes on from NC_047679.1 coordinate 7,025,436, forward strand.
TATTTGTATGTTTATAAGACAGTGTCTCATATAGCCAGACTGGCCTGGAACTATAAATGTAACTAAGGATAATAATATTCAACTTAAGAGCCTCCTTTTTTTTTTTTTTTTTAAATGATTTTATAATCCACCCAGTGCTGGAATTATGGGTATGCAACACCATGCCTAGTTTACAGAATATTAGGCCTCAAAGCCACTGATTGCTCTGTGTATATCAAGCATTCTACCAACTGAGCCACATGCCAACTACCACAAACCCCATTGTTTTTAATCTGGTGTTGCCTTTATGGCAGTCTCTAATATATTCACATGAGATGGCACATAGCTGCTTACCTTTTCTTGTTAGGGTTAGTGTTATCTGTACTATCCACCATTCATTATGTTTTGTAAGGTATTTTTATTTATATGTATGTTTGTATATACATGGATGAACAGAGGCTAGAGATATGTGTAGAACCCCTGGAATTGGAGTTATAGTATTTGTGAGCCACTCAAGGTAGGTCCTGAGAACCAACCATAGGACATCTATAATTGCAACAAGCATTCTTAACCACTGAGACACCTTTCCAGCCCATTATTAACTTTTAGTTTATATGAATAATAACATGTGATGGTTGCTCAGCTTTAATGAAATGTATTCATTTATGTTTGTGGTTTCAATAAGCCCCCAAAGCTACCTGGGTTTATGTCCTTGTCTGATATATGCAAATAAGACTAAAATTAGGTCTGCTTATATCCACAGTGCTATTTTGGAGAGCAAACCACATGGTGGATACGAAAATTTGCTGAGAATGGGAGATATACTTACTAAACATATCCCTATGTTTCTGTACCTAGCATAAAGCTAGAAACAATATAAGTATTATTTTCTAGAAGGCCAGCTAAATGAACGACAATATACTGAAGTGACAGGTTTATAGACAATAGATGAATAGGTAAACCACTTATGTGTTGAACAAGGAATGACAGCAATATCAAGTAGAGAGCAAAGCAAAAAATATCAGGGGGACTGAGAGATGGGATTCAGCAGTTAAGAGCACGGGCTGATCTTCTAAAGGACCTGAATACACAGAGGAGATGACAAGAAATGTCTGAACTATGGTAAAATTATGACTATCAAAAAGGCCAAGAAATCAGATAGGTAAAAATCTACTTTTTAAAAGTGTATACTCTCTTTAGCACTTGTTTGCTTTTATTTTATGACAAAGCCTTGGTATGAAAACCTGGCTGCCCTGGAATTTGCTATGGAGATCATTGTGGTCTTTTTGAATGACATGTATATTATAGTTCTGGGCATTTAACTTTGCTGCCAGTCTGTGGTACTGTTTGGGTAAGTTTAGGAAGGTGTGGCCTTGTTAGAGAAGTATGTTACTGGGGGCAGGCTCTGAGGCTCCAAAAGTCATGCCATTTCCAGTTTATTCTGTTTCCTGCTTGTAGCTCTAGGTTGTCAGCTCTACTGTTCCTGCCATGCCTACCTGCTGCCACACTTCCTTGATAAGATAGTGATAGACTTTTATCCCCCTGAAAATAGCAGCCCAAGTAAACTCTTCCTTCTGTAAGTTGGCATGCTCACTGTGTTTTTATCACAGTAATGGACAATTAACTGATACAAACAGGTTAGCTTCAAATTCACAGCAACCTTTCAAGGTACTAGAATTACAGGTGTATACTGATATACTCAATTTATGCTTAAATACCACCCCTGCCCTGAGACAGGGTTTCTCTGTGTAGCCTTGTCTGTCCTAGAACTCACTCTGTAGACCAAGCTGGACTCAAATTCAGAGATCTGCCTGCCTCTGCCTTCCCCAGTGCTGGGATTACAAGCATGAGCCATCTTCCCTGCCCCATTTTTTAACATGCAAAATTGTTTCAATCAAAAGAAAAACTCCTTTAAATTAAGCTAAAAAAAATTCACCTCACTACATTTAAACTTTCTAGAACATAGTGAGAGCTTTAAAAAAATATAAAGGCATTTTCTTGGTAAGGCCCTGAAAGGTTTTCTTCATCAAGGGATTTAGGCTTTGGTTGCATTTACTAACTACAATGGAGATAGGCTGCATTTCCAATTTGAAAGATAACATTAAATTTACTAAATACTCGTATAATCACTTATGTTTTCCTATCTATTTGCTAAAAATCCCAGACTAGTTACTACCAAAATATGACTTAAAGATGTTTATAAAAAGCAAACAGTTTAAAACAGAATCATCACCACAAATAATATGTTTTAAAGTACTTACTAGTTATTGCTGTACCAATGTAATACATTTCAGTCAAAGAATCTACTATCTGTTTAAGGTTCCTCACACAGCCAACAGCTAATGCCACAAGTAACTCAAAACCAGCATTAATTGTGGATGGTGAGCCACAGACAGGAATGGCCTGCTCAGCAGGGAGTTCTCCATTTCTCATATACTGCAGGTAAACATTGGATGCAGGAAAGATGAAATCGTCGATTAATTCCTAAACAGTTGAAATAAAGAATTAAATATTAGCAATGACATTCTGGAAAGAGGACTGTCTTACATCACAAAAAATTTATGTCGGTTTTCTAGTAAAAATGTTTCACTTTTACTATTTACTAGGTAATTTTAACTATTTACTGGGTATACTTAATTTCTTATTTTTTAAACGTATAAAGATATAACTGATTGCTGCAGTACTTAACCATTTATATTTTACATTTTTTGGAGACAAGAGTCCATGTAGCCCTGGCTGTCCTTGAACTCAAGTGACTTTTGTGCCCAGATCTATATTTCACATTTACTTTTAAAAAAAATCAAATGGATATCTATAGAAGCTAATTTTGAATAAAATTATACTAAAATGGCAATTTTTGTCTGAATTACCCGGTTAAAAAACTCATTAAAGAATTGATATATATGATGTACTCTTATAAAATAGACTGCCATACACGCCTTTAGTTCTAGTATTCAGGAGTCAGAGGCAGGCAGATCTCTGTGAAATTACAGGACAGTCCAAACTACAGAGACTGTCTTAAAAAAGAAAAAGAAAACAAAATTAAAAAAACTAAAACAGAGGCTTGAGTCATTTAAATATCCTTAGAAACAGTCCAGATTTTTCAGAAAAGAAAATTTAGGAAAACTTTACTTTTATATGTATATAATACCTAAAAACAGGTTATGGTTACTGGAAGATACTAGTGCTTTACATTATCTAAATAAATATTGTAACGATTCTTGGTAAAGATTCTTAAAAGGCAGGTTTTATAAAAGGTAAAAAACAAAACAAAACAAAACAAAAAAACCCACAAAGACCTAGTGCTACCAATCATACTAAACAACAATACTTACAAGTAGTTTAGAATCAAGAACACAGAACTTACTTTAATGAGATTAGCACCTCCCTTTTCACAACCAATATGAAACTTTTTCTCTGGAGTCTGAAAAGCCAGTAGTTCCTTTGTAACCCCAAGGTGTCCTTCTAAGATTGTCTCTTCAACACCTGTATCACCTGTTCTTTTAACATCATCCTGACAAAGGGGAAAAAAATCAAATGCTTAATTTATAAAACAAAGGAATCTGAACAAGAAAGCTAGAAGGATATGAGACAATTCTCCCCCAAAGCTTTCCAGTCAAGCAAGTTAAAAATAAAATTTCTATGCATGTGCTTTACAGACTACTAGAAGAAATGCTAATCTAAAGGCTAAACTCTGTTGAAGTTTGTGAAATGTTCCCTAATAGGATCCCATGTTTGAACACTTGGTCCCCAGATGGCAGCTACTGACTGGGACACCCGAGAAACCTCTAGGAGGTAGAATCTTGCTGGAGGAAATACATTAGCTACTAGAAGGGTGTGTTTGTTGGCTTTGAATTTTGGACTCACTTCCTGTTCTTTCTTTTAGGGTTCTTCAGATTCAATGTGAACAGCCAGCTTCCTGCTTCTACTGCCATACCCTTTTTGATATGATGGACTCTTAAGCCCCATCCCCTCTCCCTTGTTTTTGTTGGGATATCTTATCACAGAAACAGAAAAGTAATCAACATAACTATAGATTTCTTCAGAAATAAATTTTTATGTGGTCTTCAAAAGACTTATGATCAAAAATAATGTATTTACTTTTTTTGGCTGCTGCGGGGAGGGGAAGTATTTTCTTTAAAATGACAACTTGCTAAAAGCAGAAAAGCTGAACCTCAATATGACAACCCCCTACCCCTCCCCAAGGTCTCAGTATATGGCCTTAAATACATAGAAATGAGTTTGCTTCTGCTTCCCAAGTACTAGGCTTAAAAAACATGTGCTACCATGCTTACCATGTATTCTAAATCTTAAGCACACGTTTTCTCTAAGTAGTAATGCTTACAGAAAATAATTCTATAAAGTACAACCCAACAATGCAATGTCTGTTCTTTGGCCTCCTTTAACATTCGAGCATAAAATGTTTTAAATTATGAACCATTTATAAATGAAGCACTATTTCTTAATGATACAAACAAAATATTAACTGCAACTTACCCTAATCCTTTTAAGCCAATCAATTTCATTATTTAGAAGAACTTCAGCATTGGGTACATTAATGTTACTGTTGTAAGCGTAATTAAGAAGATGCCTTAAAAGAGTAAAGTAGTCGCCTGAATGTTTAGCTCTCTCTCTGGCTGTGCTCTGAAAATGATAAAATACATTATAATGAATCAATACGTTCATGCTTTGAATTCCCTTTTCAAAAACCCTGATGTCCAACTAATGTTTTATTGATTAAGTATAGATTGCCCTAACTGATACAAGTTAAACCCATAAATTCCAGAATATCTTTCTTTGTTGAAGGAATTAAACTGGTAAACATTTTTTAAGTCTCTTACCCCTAAAACAGTAAAGAGCAGAGTAATGAAGAAAAGTAGAGGCCTGTGTCCCATGCAACATCTGGTGCACATTAAGAAAAATTGTTCCTGTGCCACTTGACGAACAGTTCTGAAATGGAAATGATTTATGTTTAATATACTGTTTCCTCTTGGGGAGGGGGTGATATATTAGGAACATAAACTAACATCCACTTAAACAGTCATGACAAAATGCATGTAGATGAGTTTACCATTGCCATGTTCACAGCTATGACCTCATATTGTCATTGAAGAGTTTGAGGAATACCTGAAGAGTTTGAGGAATGCCTTCTAACCTTTTTCTGAAGAGGCTAAAAAAACTCTAATAGATATAAAAATGCCCTATATCAATTAAACTTAAAAACCTCTACCAGTCCCCCTTCCACAGAATTTTTATCCAGTTGTGCCTTAGCAGAGGGGCTAATTATGTTATCATAAAAAGGATACTGCTGCACCTATTCCTTATACTGTAGTATTGATTCCAAAAGCATGACCTCCACATGAGGAACATCAACTGGTAACTTTGTAGAAATGCCAATTCTCAGATCTAAAGAGAAATGTTAGTAGGCCTGACCAATAATGTGTTAACAAATCTTTCAGGTGATTCTGACAGTCTTTAAGGACAGAGAACTACTATGTTTATACAGTAGTAGTTCCCTGAAGATGACTCATGATTAAATGGAACTAGAATGATTCATACTATTTTTTTTCAATGTACACAGCTGTCTAACTATGGCTACTTTTTTTTTTTTCAAGACAACAACTTTCTTATAGAGGTAGCAAAAGCTTTTCCTGTTCTGCATTTGTTTTTTCTTTTCTCCCAGTGCCCAACCCCTGTTCCTCTGTGTAGCCCTGGCTGTCCTAGAACTCACTCTGTAGAACAGGCTTGACTTGACTTGAATTCAGACATCTGCCTGCCACTGCCTCCCTCCTTCCCCAGTGCTGGAATTAAAGATATGCCACTACCACCCAGATGAAAAAGGGTTTCTTAAAAGGCTAGACTGGCTGTTATCAAGGAAATCACTCAAGGTTCTTTTCTGATCACCAAACATTCTCACTTGATGCTCCACTGTATCTTATTTGTGTGTTGCTGGGACTAGGCAAGTTGTACCTGAGCCATTAGCGACACCAATTAGATTTTGTGGTGGTTTTTGTTTGTTGAGACAGAGTTTAACCTTGGCTATCCTAGCTCTATAAAAGAAGCTGGCCTTGAACTCACAGAAATCTTAACTGCCTCTGCCTCCTGCTAGGATTACAGGTGTGTTGGGACTAAAGGTGTGTACAGTGGTGCTACCGATGCCACTGCCTCTGCCACTGCCAACGGGCTACACTTGCTATTTTTTTGTTATTGTTGTTTGATTTTTTTGTTTTGAGACATGGCCTTGCTATGTAGCCCTGGTTGTCTTGGAACATGTAGAGCAGCCTAGTCGAAAACCTAAAGGTTCCCCTTGTCTCTGCTTCTAAAGTGCTGAGATTAAAGATATGTACCACCATGTCTGGCCTAGTTTTTATAATTACATGTTAAGATCAGGATCAGACTGCTATAAAAGAATTGAAACCTAATTCTACAGATTTGAATTGTCTCAAATCCGAATTACTTGTATAAAAACATCTTGAAACATTACTAATATTGATTAAATGCTCTTAAAATGAAAAAAAAAGACGGATTATAATTAACTAATCTTTATGCATAAATTTGTATGGTAACCCTCTTATAAACTTTCACATTAAAATTAACAGTTGGCATCTAGGAATACAAGACAGGAGGCCAATATCTTATCCAATTTTGTAGACTAAAATTAAACAAATTTAGGTTAGGTCAAATATAATTTTTGAAAATTTCCTCAATATTAATGTATCATAGAGAGTATTTGGCTTCTATAATACCTTGTGCCAACATAAATTTGATTCTACTTTACAAAAATAAGATCAAGTTTCTTAAAAATAAAAAAAGAAACTTACTTGCTGCGACAGTGCAACAGTATGTCAATAATGAATGCCTGCCACGCTTTATCTTTACTTAGAGCATCTAAGGCTGTTGGAATCAAGGCGAAACACAGTGTCATCACCTCCAATGCTTCACAGCAAACCTGTTCATCTTCAAGGTCTGGCTCATTGCCTGCATTGGTCTGTAAAATAATTGGAACAAATTATTTAAAGAAGCTTTAAAAGAAAACCCATATGTAATATGAAAGTGTAAGGGAAGGCACCTTCTAGAGAACAGAGAGAATAAGAAAAGGGAGGAAGAAGGGAAGGAAACAACAAAAACTAATACTGTTTGAAAAGTGCAAAAAGGAATCTTATCCTTTGAAAGTTAATTTAGAAAGAGCTTAAAAGAAAACTAAGTAGCTTCAAAAGCTTAGTGCTTAAAATTCATTTACCATTAAACTTACACGGTCTCTCTCTTTACCTGTTTCTTGAGGTCTCTTGAAATAATTTAGAAACAATTATAAAAGAAAACTGTCTAATGTCAATATTTTGTTATGACCCAAAAGGGGTTGGACATATATATATATATATATATATATATACACACATATACATACACATACACTGAGCAAATACATCATTGAGCACTTTGTAGTTAAGAAGCTCCTAGAGACCTTCTGAGTTGTGCACTTCTGAACCAACAACCAACCATTCCTTCTTTATGAACCACTCTGGCACAATATGTTATTGTGCTATTTAATTTTAAAAAAAATCTCCTTGAACAACTAACTGCTCAGTAAGGCTTTAAAATTTTTTCATAACCCCAAATATGCTGTAACTTTAATGTGACTGAAACTGGCTTTCATTCATTTTGCCAAATGAATATACCAAAGAGACACTATACCAAACAGATACTACGAGAACACCAAAATAGTAATAAGGACAAAGTGTTCAATATAATGAGGGCACTGTACTTAGCAAGAAGTCCTTATTACAAGTTTTTCTTAAGAATGGAGAAGTGTGAGCTGGAGAGTTGACTCAGTGATTGAGAGCACTTGTTCTTACAGAGGAACCAGGATCAATACATAGCATCTGCATGGTGGCTTTCAACTGTCCATAACTCTAGTGTCAGGGGATCCAATCCCCTCTTCTGACCTCTGAGGGAACCAGACATTCAGGGTACACTATGTACACACATGGTAAAACATTTATACACATAAAAAAACAACAAAGCAAAACTAAAAAAAAAAAAAAAAACCCTAAGAATGCAACAGTATCCAAGGAATAAGTATACATGACAGAACCCTAACTTACACAAGACTGAAAGATAATGGAAAATACAACTTTTTTGAGATGGTCTGACTTTACTGAAATGGAAAATCTCATTTTTATTTTTAAAGTATTCTCAGAGCAGGATTAAATTGTTTTAAAAATAAACCTTTATTGAGGTATACCTGCAATTATAACTATGCAGGTGATTTTTAAAGATGAGCATAGAAGTGTAGCCATATATGCAATCAACATTCATTTATATAGTGGATATATTCCTCTCACAATTCTTACCTTCTCATAAATTTTTGTGACTTCTTCATTTGGGCTGAATACCAGGTGTAATCCCCCGCATCCTGATGTCCAAATAATTTTTTGTATAGCTCTAATTACACAAATATCAGGCATATATCTTGAAGCCTATAAAATAATGATTAATTAAAACTGTTGAGAAGACAGTGTTGACCACCACAGCAACGACAACCATTGCACTGGCAGGTATTAGAGAATAGGAAGTTCAAGTACTGGTATAAAATTTTCATAGCAGTTTTATTCATATCTAAAAGGGAAAAAAATCCAAGTATATTTTGTCACACACATAAACCAATCATGGAATATTCATAATGGGATTATATTTTATAATGTATCTACTTATTTACTTATGTGTATGTGTGTCTGAGTGCACAAATACACATGCATATATAGTGACAGTCTCACTATGTAGAACAGGAAGGCCTAGAACTCACATAGATTTGCCTACCTCTGTCCCCCAAGTCCTGGGTCTAAAGGCATGTGTCACTATGACTAGCATACAATGGGATAATATTTAACAAAAAGAAATGATTTATTGAACTGTAGAACACTGACAATTCAAAAAGTCATCAATAACTTCTTTTTAAAAATTTGTTTCTTTTTTTTTTGAGATTGGGTCTTGCAGGCCAGCTTTCTATTTATTATCCGTCTGCTTCAGCCTCTCAAGTGTTTGGATTATAGGCACAAGATCCAATTGAGTAATACTCAAGAAAATGAAATTTTTCATAGGGGACAAAAAATTTAGTGGTTATCTGATATTAGAACTGAAGAAAAGTATTGACTGCAAAAAACTCACAAAGAAAGTTATAGATATTCTGTCTCAGGGCTGTAAGTTGTGAAACCTTGGATTTGACTGTAGTCCCAAAAGTACAAAAAATTACTGTGTAGTGTTTGTATGAGTGTGAAATGTATGTACACTCTGAAAGAAGGCTGTTTATTATATATAAAGTTGAAAGTAAAGTACTAATAATCCTAAGTTGGCATCAAAAAACATGATCTAGACTGAATTTTTTAAAAAGTTGTTTTGGGGTTAGAGAGACAGCTCACTCGTTAGGAGCACTAGCTGCTCTTGCAAGAAGACCCAGTCAGTACCCACATGGAAGCTCCAGTTCCAGAGGAAGCTCCAGTTCCAGAGGATCCAAATGCCCTCTTTTGATCTCTAAGGGCATCAGGCATGCAAGCTGTGCACAGACATATTACATGCAGGCAAAACACACAGTATAAAAAATTGTATACTAACAATTATGACATGTACAACATTCTAAGTAAACACACACACACACACACACACCTACCTACCTACCTATATAACTCTTACAATACTAACCTCATCAGAAATCTGTTGAGCCAGACGAACAGACACATTTCTAAGCATGCATTCAGATGATGGGTTAGGAATGCTCTGAAGGGCACTTTGTAGCACCACTGCTTGATCATGAGTTACTTGGTTGACCTGAAAAACAGTTAATCATTTTATTTGAGTATTCTGTATATTGCTTGACCCATTCATCAGCAATCCCAAGATGTTTTCCTTCCACAGTCACATCCCACCCTGCCAAGGGTATGCAAGTGGCACAGATTTCTCTATAATCCCCTATTCTAGATTAATCAAACTCGTGTTTCTACAAACAGATCAAGTCCAAACTCATGTCAAGATACAGTAAATCATATCTTTTACATGTGTATCCTTAGGCAGACTCTGCTCATAATCTCCAGTTATCAAATTCTACTTTGAAAATTAGAAAAATCACGACTATAAAAAATAAAACATGCAAAAGATAATATTTTTCCTTAATAGTATACTGTTTTAATCAATGAGAAACAGACAATGTAGTTAGCTGAATATTTCTGATTATCTTTGAGCTGTAACTTTTCTCTATATTGTCAATGTTTATGATATCCCTAATATTACTAAAATTGTGTTTAACTTTTAATTGACCACAAATACTTCACAATTACAATACCTTAGTATCTACAGCTAGAAAATAACCATGTTCTAAGTATTATAAAAGATACAAGAAAAAGCATTTTATTGCCTTTTGTGTGTATTGTACACTTCATTAAGCAGTCATGTCAGGATTAAAACAAGAATCTTTTTATCTTAACAAGAGCCCTCCCTCGTTCAGTGTAATATAAGGTCTCAGGTTAAAGCTGGGGGTAGGGGATGTTAAACTCATTGCTTCCTTCCTGCTTTGGCCTTCCAAGTGCTGGGATTACAGGTAAACAGGTAAGAACCACCACACCTGATAAGAATCAGTCTTTCCTTTTAACCCAATAAAATTACTTTTAAAAGTCATAATAAAATGAAACACAGTAAACAATATATAATCTTAGTCATTTTTATCTTTTATGGAAAAGTTCACTCCTTTTGCTTTTGTCTGTTTTTGTTCCTATGTAGCCCAAGCTGGCCTCCAATTTTCGATCCTTTTGTCTTAGCTTTCCAAATCCTGAAATTATAAGCCTCCACCATGCCTAGCTGGCTTACAGAAAATTTCTAACATATGAAAGTAGTCAGACTAAGTAAGATAATACAATTATTATGGGGGGCTGGGGAGACAGCTCAGCAGTAGAGTCTGTGATTCCAGCTCCAGGGCATATGACACTCTCAGACAAAAGTGCAGGCAGAACAATAATTACATAAAACAAAAATAAGTTATTGTTAAAAAGATCAAGATGTCCATTATTCTGCCTCAACTATTGTCAATTAACTAATTATTCTCTCTTACTTTCCATCACCACTGACGTTTAGGATTGCTAGTAGGCAAATCTTGAGTATCATAAAACTTCAGGTCATGGCGGTGTACAACTTTAATGCCAGCACTTCGGAGGCAGAGGAAGGTAGATCTCTGTGAGTTCAAGGCTAGCCTGGTTTATAGATCAAGATGCAGGAGAAGGCAGGACTAAACAGAGAAACTTTGTCTCAAAGCCAAAAAAAAAAAAAAAAAAAAAAAAAAAAAAAAACCAACAAAACAACCACCCCAACAAACAAAATAAAAAAGCAATCAAAAAATCTAATTAAAAACATTTCATTAATGAATTATTTTGGAAACAATTTTAAAAATAAAAAGGTTCTTTTTTTGAAGTATTACAGTATTGTCACATATATGAAACAATTACATATCATAATCACCAACATGCCATTCGTCCCCAATATGACCTAAGTGATTTCTAAAGAAAATTTCTTCCTTAAGACATTTATTTTTAAAGAGAGGGTCTCTCATTCCATAGTCCAGGCTGGCCTTGAATATGTTCTAATCCTCTTGCCTCATCCCCCTAAAGACTTTTGACTTCTATCAGTAATTTAGTAACTATTTGCATAATTTGGCCTTTAACTTGTCATTAAACTCTAGCATATCTTGAGATCAGGAAAATGGATCAAAGATACCATCCAGGCAAAGACAGAATGACAAGGCCTTCATAATTAAAGTTTAAGCCAATGAAGATGGGCAGAAAACTGGTAAAAGGCTAAATCAATTACAAATCTTACCACCACTGGTATCTTACCTGCTTGACATTAAGTTAGAAATTCATTCATGTGGTGTTTGTTTTACAGTAAGTGAGAGTGAAGTAAAAACTCAAGTGGTCAGAAAGAACTGAAGGAAATGCCCTCTTAAACAAGTAGTAGCAAAGCCAGTGAAGATTGTGTGTATTTTAATACAAATATAGAGTAATAAGTGAACATTTCTATTAACAAGACATATACTAGAAAAAAACTTCAATACTGAGTCAAAGTTTAACTTGAGACTTTAGAATCATTGAGACATTTAACCTTAAAAATTACTATCTACTATTAAAGATTTTAGAAACCAAAAGAAAGTCTGTATTACCGATGTCATAGGATTCACTCCTTCTACACCTGGCTGACAAGCTTCTGCCACAGCACGAACATGACCATAGCCAATGGCAGTTAGTAATAGTTTGGCTATTTTAAGAGCATTGAGGTAGGCACCCCTTCGAGTTTCCATATCTGCATTTGGTAGGAAGTTATTTCTGGTTAGCATACTCAGGACAAGGGGCAGACCACCACTTTTCAAGAAGTGAAACTGAAAATCAGAAGAATCATCAGCCAGAGGTGCACCAGCAGGCATTAACAAGGCATAGACTACCTGAAAATAGAAGGGAAAGAGGGAGAAGAGAAGGATTGTATTAAAAGGGATTTAAGACATAACCTCCATTTTACCATCAAAACTGCTTAAGACATTGATCACTTCAAAACCACCTTATAATCTTATCCACACTCTTCATAGCAGTACAAGATCAAGTTTAAACAAGAACTAAGTCCAAAATGAAAAACAAAACCAAAACAAAACAAAAAAACTAACCTCTGTTAGGTATAGCACTTGTGAGGCTGAAGGACCAAAGAAAAGTGAGTCAAGAGATGGACTAAGGCTGCTTTCTCCAAGTTTGGCATGGTCCAAACAAATAGCTCTCAATTTTTCTATTGTTGTACTATCTGTAAAAGAGAGAGGCATAAAACACAATTAACATCTATATCACTTCTAGCAATTTCAAGAGCATGCATAAAACAGCAAACGATTCAGTTAAGCTATACATTCAGTTACATTCAGTTGAGTTTCTGTAATACAGGACCATACTTGGGTTGATTTAAAAGTAAACAAAAGAGAGAGAACCAAAACACCAATCAGAGCCTTTTAATCAGCCAGCCTAAACATAGAGGAACTATCTATCATCCAGGAGCCTCCAGTCAACATGCTCTCTATCCAGCTGCTGGAGACTGATTTAAAATAAACAAACAAACAAACAAACAACCCAAAAGAACCCCACTTCCAAAGGAAATGTAAATAACAGCAATAGTTTTTACCTCCAAGTTTATTTCCTGCTTTATTATGAAATTCAGATTACCTAGTTTGTTTCACCAAAAGACATCACAGTACTTAAGAAACTGAACCTTGCCAGGCGGTGGTGGCACATGCCTTTAATCCCAGCACTTGGGAGGCAGAGGCAGGCGGATTTCTGAGTTCAAGGCCAGCCTGGTCTACAGAGTGAGTTCCAGGACAGCCAAGGCTATACAGAGAAACCCTGTCTCGAAAAACCAAAAAAAAAAAAAAAAAAAAAGAAACTGAACCTTATAAAAATTCAAACATTAAGAGAGAGAAAGTGAGAAAAGAAGCCTTGCACTGTGGTGCAAACCTTTAATCTCAGTGCAGAGGGCAGAGCTCTGAGTTTGAAGTCAACCTGGAGTCCCAAGATATCCAGTACTACATAGTGACACACTGTCTCAGAAAACAAAACAAAAAGCAAAAATCTTGAATGAAGGATGGAATCTTCATTCCACCTTCTACTTCCAAAAAGAAGTAGAAGCAAAGAAATGAGTTTAAGTGAAATGGTTCAGTAGAAATATTTAGCAAGACTCTATCAAAAGACAACCAAACAAAACCTTAAAAAAAACAATTAATTCTAAACAAAAATGGTTTTGGCTTAAAATTTATATATCTGGAGTCTTAACCAAAGGATTGCTTTGTGGCCACTCCAGCTCTTATACATATGCATAACTAAATGATTTCAGGTCCCTGATCATATATAAGCTTTTCATTATAAAATATAGTGTGAAAAACCTATCCATAAACTTGCCATCAATAAATGGCTATGGGTCTTGGGTTTACATAATTTTTGGAAAATGAAGGACAATTTTATTACAGTTTAAAAGAAAAACCTCTGGGCAGGTAAGCTGTAAAATTTCAGCAGCTGCCTGAAGGAGGGAAATGAAGGAGAAGGAAGGTAATGCTTATATTTAAACTGACAAGGAAGTAGAAACCACATGGCAGGAAGAGAAGCTTTAGAGAAAGAGTAAGAAAGCCAAAAGCACTTGGGGAAATCCCGAGTGTTAAGAAAAGCATGTTTAGAAAAAAGTAAAGGACAACTTATGCTTTTCAGAGCAATTCAGAAAAGTGAGCAGGCTTCCAATCATATGGGTTTACAGTTTGTAAGCTTCTGACTTAGATTATTCTTTCATCAAGTTTCTTTGAAGGATACCCAGATCCAAGTAATTACATAATTATAGCAATGGATTATTTAAAAAAGTAACTCCAGGAAAGCACAGTGGTGCAAATCTTTAATCCAAGCACTAGGAGATAGAGGCAAGTGATCTGTACATTCTAGGCCAGCAAAACCTACATAGTAAGACTCTGTCTCAGAGAGTGAGCAAGAGAGAATGCAACAGACAGACAGAGAAGAGAGACTGTGAAGAGCTTAAAATAGACTTTGGCATATTTAAAAATAATCTTTAAACTCCTGGAAGGAGGTAGCTCTTAGGAAAAACAACTCATTCTGTTTGGTAAAGCAATGCATTAATCAAATGTTCACTGTTTGGACACTATAGCTTGATTTTAAACTGTTAAGTTAATCAATTTGTGTGTGTGTGTGTGTGTGTGTGTGTGTGAGAGAGAGAGAGAGAGAGAGAGAGAGAGAGAGAACGAGAACATGTAAGCTGTGTGAGTACACACCTGACACAGCTCACACATAGAAGTCTGAGTACAACTTTATTTGTATTTGTGTGCACAACTGTTTATGTGCTTGTGTCATGGGCACCCAAGTGAAGTCAAGAGTATAACTTGGAGAAATTAATTCTCTTTCCACCATGTGGGTCTCAGGGATCAAATTCAGGTCTTCAAGGTTGGTGGCAAGCACCTTTACCTACTGAGCCATCTTACTGGCCCCAGGCAAACAAGTTCTGCAACTGGCCATACTCCATTATTTTAAAACTTTGGGCAACCTGGTCTCTGCTACTGAGCTCTCAGCTGTTGATCAACAAAACTTTGCTAATAATATCTAAATAAATGGGTATAGCTGTAAGACAGCAAAACTGAAAAGATTACAGATACTAAAATTTCATAGAATCTGGTGTCAAAACTTAAAACAATTTTATTAATTTATTTGTAGGTGTGGATGTGTGAGTGAATGGTAAATGTATGGATGTCAGAGGACAGCTGAAGGGAGTCAGTTCTCTTCTACAGTTCATCAAATTTACAGGTACACACCTTTACCCATTGAGCCACCTCACAAAACTCCACACAGATACTGTTCTGATTTTATTTTAGCCCTTGAAAAATTTAGATACTTTAAGTGTTTGACTGTATAAAAATAAGTTGTTAGGAGATTTTGGCTTACAGGCTAGTTTATCAACCACTGATATATGGTTCATTTAGAAGAGGAATTTGTTAATATACCTTCTATTGTTAGCATGCATTATGTCTTCATTGAAAACGTCTTACCTGGCGGCATAAGTTTCATAAGCACTCTTGCTCCATCTCTAAGAGGTGGCATATTTAGGCTGCTCCCTAAGTCTGCAACTTGCCAAAGGAAAGAGATGTATCTGGGATGAAGTGACATTATCTAGAATATAAGACAAAAATAATTAGCTGAAAAATTACTCCTGGGCTTCAAAAAGGGTCTTCCTAAAAGCTTATCTCCATACTTTGCTTCTGTTACTTCTGTTATTGTTTTTTTTTCCCCCCCATGAGACTCAGGCAGTCACACAGGAGACTACTTCTGTTATTCTTGCTCATCTCACCTGTACAAATTCTTTGTGGTGCAGGCCTAAAACATCATCTGAGCCGTATTTGTGATACCTTTTGACTGTTTTATTACACTATTTCTCATCTGCATATAACTTAAGAGGACTCTGAACACAGTGAAACTGCCACCATGCCATTACTAAATTTCTAACCAGTTTGTTCTTAGACTGGAGTGGATGGTGTTACTGCAGTCATTAAAGTTCTTATGAAGTGAAAGCAGAGGCTAATAGGAGATGTCAGTGTTTTGTTTGGATACAATAAGATTACACATAATTCCCTAAATACAAAGTTTTTAAAGGATTCATTTTACAGAACAAATATGTAAGACAGTTGTAGCTTTCTAAATTTATATACCAAAATGTTGTAATTAAATTTCAATAGATTAATTATATGCAAATATAACCAAATAGTTATTAACTAGAGGAAAGTTTTGGTTTAAATTTCAACTGAGTTACAATTACATTTCAGAGGGCTTCATTCAAGTTGAAGGATAAGTGTGTAGATATTTTACCTCATTAAACAAAGAGTTCTTCAACAACAACAAAAAAATGCTTGTTTATGTATTTTCTATTCTCGACAATTCTCAATAAGTATAATGTTTTGTACAACTGAATATACTTACCACTCCAGGCAAACAGCTTTCCACTTCTGGATTGGGGCCGTCACTGTAATGATTACCATGGTTTCCAGGAGATCCAGTTGAGGAATCAGAGGAGCTATCAGGACTTGAAGGCATATTGGAGCTTATTTGTGTAAGTTTGGCTGTAATTAGCTGAAAATGATATATGTTAGTAGAATCAAAGACAAGGAAAAAAAACAATAGAAAACAGAAAACTTGATGCTGGGGCTGGAGAGGTAGCTCAGTGATTAAGAGCACTGGCTACTCTTGTAGGGGACCTGGGTTCCATTCCTAGCACCCACATAGCAGTTCACAATGGTTTGTAACTCCAGTTCTAGGAGATCCAATGCCCTCTTCTGATTTTCAAGGGCACCGGGCACACACATGGTACAGATATTACGTGCATACAAAAAAAAAACATATACATAAAATAATGAAACAAAAGTTAGATGTTAATATTTTCAAAAGTACATTTTAAACGTACTGTTATAACTACTTGTTTTGACATATTCTAAGTGTATCAATGAATGTCTGAGTTTGTGTTATAACCCTAGCATCTGACATTAAGATTACATAATAAATATTCAACAATGAAATACAGGATGAGGTTCTGTTTAAAAATTTTTCAGGAAGTATACTTACTGATTTATCTTTTAGGTTTAATTGTCCAATCAACTTTCTGTCATCTCCAGGATCAATAAGCTCACCACCCACAAAGAGTTCAATTTTTGTATGAGCTACATTGGCTTTAATGCGATTGAGTATGCATCGTCGAACTGAACCAATGGTATCATTTGTATGAGACCAAACCTCCAAGTCATCTACTTGTCTGCCCTGGTTTGGAAATCGAACTATAAAAGAGAGGTGTTTACCACGGAAAGCTCTGGTGGAGAAAAGAAATGGAAAATACTATATTCAGCAAATCTCCAAATTTAGCTGCCAAGAAAATAAAGATGAAACGTTATTTTCTTATTAAATAAAAGTGAATTGAAGACCTTTTAGTGCCCTGAAAATAAAAATCCTTTATTCTTTTAACTTTAAATACTCCAGCATCCAAAACACAATGACTATATTCTACTGTTAGAACTTTTATGCCCACAGTCATATAAAATAATGTATTGACCTATAAAAATTAATACAAATATCAGGCATGGTGCCTCATTCCAGAAACCCCAGCAATTGCTGAGGAAGAAGGATTACAAATTTAAGGCCAGGAGGAGCACTCCAAGCAACTATATCCAACCAGCCCCCAACTAAGACACAGACAATAGTAGGAACATTCATTCACTTCCATACTTGTAAAACTCAAATCACTAATCCTTGCTTTTATAAATATGCGATAAAATTTACCTTGAGAACATCAACAAAAAAGCTGTTACAAATTTTGTCTGAACTTTATTTGTGAGACTGGGTCTCACTGTGGCTGGCCTAGAACTTGCTATGTAGACCAAGCTGCCCTCAACTGGGAGAGATCTACCATTCTCTGCCTGAGTACTGGGATTAGAGGCACTACTGCCCAGAATTGCCCAAAAAGTCATTCCAAAACTATATTATGTTGACATTTTATTTTGAAGGTATGATACAAAAAATATGAAATTATATCATCAAGGAACAACTTAACATAAGTATCATTTGAACTATTAAATGGTAAGACCTTAAAATAAACACAATTAAACTATCTGAAAGTATGTTTTAGCTACATTGGTTACTTGTCAAGTGAGGTTTTAAGAATTCAGTTGAAGTACTTTTCAATCTGAGTATACTATTATGTTGTTGTTTGAGATAGGGTGCAGAAGAACCAGGTTAGGTTTTTAGTACCTACATGGCTCATCTTACAGGGCTCAAGTGTCTATAACTCTAGTCCCAGGAGATCTAATGCTTGTTTCTGACCTCCAAGAGTACCAGACATGCATGTGGAACACATATAAACATGTAAGCAAACCCTCATACACAACAAAATAAAACTAAATCTTAAAAAGGGAAAAAAAGTATAACTATGTACTATGTTTTTTTTTCTATTTTGTAAGAGAATGTCACTATATTATGGAGCCTTGGCTGAGCTAGAACTTACTTTTAATTCTAAAAGTGTGGGTGGCAAAAATATGATGACTGGGGTTTGCTGGCTGTCTAGTTCCTAGCTCATCGAGAGAACAGTCTAAATGGAATAATAAGGCAGAGAGTGACAGAATAGGACATCTAAAGTCTACTGCTGACTTCCACAAAGGAGCATGGTGAGCATACCTCCACACATAAAAATGTGTATATAACACACAATTATATTGAAACTTGGGGCTTATGAGGTGTTTCAGTATATAAAGGGGGTTGCTACCAAACCTGAAGACTCAATGGTCCCTGAGAACCAAATGACCCAATGATAAAAGAAAAGACCGACTCCTTCAAACAGTCCTCTGGTCTCTACACTTACACCATGACACACGCATGGCCACACACACACAAAATAATTTTTTTTTATGTAACAAGAAAATTAATAAAATAAAAGCTGACATTGAAGAAATAAAAGGTCTATTATTTAAAAAAGACAGGATGCTGGACACATAATCCCTGCTCAGGGGAAGCAGTGATAATCTAAGTTTAAGGCCATCCTGAATGCTACACAGTGAGAACATGTTTAAGCAAAAGAAAATAATCACGAACTTTTTTTTAAAAAGCTCTAGAAGCTCTGACTTACTTCTCCTATGAGTGCTTTCTTCCCTAATAAACTATTCTACCACAAAATGAGCAAACATTTCCATAAGATACTTATGTTTTTAAAGGTTAAGATACATTTTCAAAAAGATAAATCTCATTTCTTCTCTTTCCCTTGTACACACTTATAAACAGGGAAATGGGTTAGGAAAATACCAAGCAACTAAAAATTAATCCATGTTATCAGTTATTCACAAACCTGGACATAGGCAAAATTGTTCTTTCTTCATGATAATCACTGTCACATTCATTTATATATTCTCTTAGAACAGTTAATACTCGGACCATTCGAACAGCTTCCTGTCTTGCACAATTAATACTGTCTTTGTCACCATCCAAAACACACAAAGTGTCATAAGATGCTTTCAAACGATCAAAGCAAGACTGAATGAAGTCTTCATGGATCACCACCTACAAATATAATGGACCAAATAGAGATGAGAACATGTAACAACATTGCTCTAAACAATATTTTTGGCAGATAGTTATTTGAAGAGAAACTAATGTCAAATAAGTATGAGATAAAAAAGAAATTTAGAGGATATGTACTAGTTACGAAAAAAACTCAGCATAGTCACTAGTATTTCAATACATAATAGACATTCAACGTAACCCAACCACTTCAAGATTATTATCAAGGCAAGATTCATTTAAATAGTATTCTATAAGTATTTTATGTGTGTGTGTATTTTGAGGCAAAGTGCCACTATATAGTCCAAACCAGCTCAAAACCTGGGATTTTCCTGCCCCAAGCCCTCAGATACCGAGATCACAGGAATATACCACCACATCCAGCTATTATATGTGTTTTTAGTAGATGAAACAAAAACAATTTCCAGTTAATTTTGAATTAAAGAGAAAAATCTTATAAGGATTATAGTTCAATCAATTGGAATTCTAGTTTATACTAGTTTTAATGCATACTGAAACTCACCTGATTGACCTGCAGCCTTGGACCAAGGTTTGTGTATATCTCTTTAAGGAGATCAATAGCTCGGCAGGCAATATCATCATTACTCTGAATTACAACCTATATTAAAAAAAATTAATGTTTCTCAAGAAATGTTTCATTGAGCATTTATATTCAAATCATAGCTTTAGTTATTTTCAACACACTATTCAACATAATGGTTAAGCTGACTAAGTAAATGAGACAAATGAATCAAAGAATGCAACTTTTAAAATTTAGTCCAAATAAAATATGGTTTGACCAAAGTGTGGGGCTTTCAAGGAGGAATTTAAACTAGTGAGAAAAAAAGCAAGATGCTACTTGAATACAGATTAGAATAAAAATTCTCCCTTCTCTCAGTTCTACAATATTTACAATCCACACCTATTTACATTGGTGGTTTTCAAACTCTGTTATACACTCTATAGTGTTTAGATAAAATGTATCAAGGCTGATTGATCCCTGTAAAGAGGTTTGGAGAAAGCAAGATTAAGAAGCCTGGAGACAATGAACAAAAATACACAGGTTTCCTCTATTCAACTATGTTTACATTTTACATTATCATGTAAAGTTTAATGATTGCTACTATTATCTTTGGAAGGCAGGATGTTATTCTGTATCTGTAGCCTTAGGCTGGCCTAGAACTCTACTTTTCAAATATGTGCCACCCACTCGTTTTATCTGAAGTGCAAATTTGGATTTAGAAAAGGGTCTGCAACATTAAAATATGTGCTGGAGACTGAATCTGGGGCTTATTTTATGCTTAAGTATGCACTGCCTTTCAAGCCCTTTCATTGCTTATAAAACAGACTAATGTCCTAAAACTCCAAACTTTATTTGAAAAGTGTTAAGTACTCAAATACCACAGGAAATACCTTGGTATATGTATATGATTTGCAGACATCTAAAACATAAGTTAAAACAGAAGCAGCTATATAACAAACCCAAGTTTTAATGATAGAAATATAAAATATCATAAAAGACACTTTAGCTTTCAATAGATCAACATTATACATTTCTAGATTTAGAAGAATGTTAAACAATGCTAGTAAGGAACACACAAATGCAAGATAATGATAAATCCCAGACTCCTGAGACAAGCATCAAAGAACACATTTATAGCTTATATGCCACATTTTTAGTTATAGTTACTTATTCATACATCAGGTACAATGTTGACAGAGCTCCTAGTTTTGACTTACCCTCCAAAGATAGTCTAATCCTATCAATTCCAAATCATCCATCATATATGCTCTTCTTTTTGCTACTAGTTTTCCTTCTCGACAATTCACAGCTTTGAAGAATCTCTCAAAACATTTCATCCCGTTTTCAGTTAATAGGGAAGGATCAAGCTGAAGCACATTGCTTTCAAAGAAGTCCTTATTGATATCAGGATCTAAGTCTGGTTCGTCTCCCATTAATTTGGAATACCACTTAAAACAGGCTTCACGGTCACAAAGATAAACTGCATTCTCTGCTAAGCACTTCCATATTTGTTTTGCCTGGGGAGCACACAGCCACAGCTGGCCATCCTTCAATAAAAATCTTAGAAAAACATAAAAAAATTAATTTATTTGGCATTTATCCTGAAATACAACATACCTGTTTATGTATGAAATAATACCTATACCACAATTATATATATATATATTGAACTTGTTTCTCAGTTTTTAATCTGAGTTCCAAGACAGCCAGGACTACACACAGAAACACTGGTTATTCTAAAACACCTGATTCTTTCTTATTGGTCAAATAGGAGGTAAAATATAAAGTGTTTATTAACACAAGCTAAAATAAAAGAGGTATAAAAATAAGGTTCTTTTGCCTCTAGTTGAGCTGCTATTATTCACACATAAGTACTAACACAACCAACTGGGGCTGTAATACTTCTTAAATTCAAAACTTGAATATGGCAAAGGGGCTTGCACGATTTTCTAGTTCTAGTAAGCTGAAGGGATACAAAACAGGTTATCAATAAATATGACTCACTTCTACCTAAGTGGTTGAAGAGCATCAACTTTAAACAAATGCCAACATTCTTAAAAGATGGAAGAGTTTTTCTCAAGTTAAAATCATTATACAATCCTATTCTCTCCCCCAAAACAAAAGAGCTCAATAAAATTAAGTCAACAATTAAGGGGAGGGGACAACACAAAAATACTCTCCAGGACCTGTATCAGAGCAACCAATTTTCAGAAGTATTGATACTTAGCACTGTCTAACTTTTTTTTTTTTTTAAAAAAGATCTATTTATTCATTTAATGTACACTGTAGCTGTCTTCAGACACAGCAGAAGAGGGCATCAGATCCAATTACAAATGGTTGTGAGCCACCAAGTAGTTGCTGGAAATTGAACTCAGGATCTCTGAAAGAGCAGTCTGTGCTCTTAACTGCTGAGCCATCTCTCCAGCCCCTTGTCTGACTTCTTAAGGTGTAACCCTTTTATAAACTTTTCAAAGCTTTAAAGGCATACTCACTAAAAACCGTATCATGGAACAAATCTTTGTGGTTTAATGAAAACACACATTTTCCTTATCCTTCTTAGAGACAATGTTATTAATAACCTGATTTCAAATTGCCTTTGCCAGACACTGTAGAACAAGGTACTACAGGACTCACCGATTAGGTCCAAAAGAAATTTTCTCTCAATTGCTTAGTCCCAATGGTACTAATGATAGTATGGGTCTCTGGTTTGTATCAATGTATAAAAATTTGTCCTCTAGGGAGGGGGTATGGGGTGAAGAACTCTGGGAGGGAGAACGGTGGGGGGGGTCAACATTTGGAACGTAAGTATCTAAAAAATTGTTCTCTAAAAGTAAACATTTCCAGCAAAAACAAATATGAGAACTTTACCCTACAGCTTAAAAAAATGAGATGAATGTTACAATCCACTCACTAATCTTAAAGCATTCAGCAACAAAGGAAGCTGTGGCAAAGGGAAAAATCAAAAAAGACAGCATATTCAGTCAGTATACTCTTGTCAGAGAGCAATACTAATGATATTAAACAAACCTACCTAAGGAAGTTAAGCCGTTCTTGGACTTCTTGAACGTGACTATATCTACTTCCCAGTCTCACAGTTTGTGGGTCATAGTCTTCATTGTCTGCAAATTAAGAAAAATAAAAAGATGCATATTATATACATCTATCCATATATACATAATATATATATATATATATATATATATGTATGTATATATGGATAATCATACCACTGCTGATTTCAACCAAGTAACTTGTCAGTTAAAAATCATTGATCGTCTATCATTATATAAGGCAACTGCAAATCTAATACTTGGTACATTGATAACTGGTGCTTTCCAACCCATCTAATATCCTAATAAAATATACATTCCTTCTATACAACCCAAAGGAAATGGTCTGTTAAATGTACTACCAAATTCTTTAGAACCCCTTTCTTCCTTCATATACTTGGGCTATAAATTCTGAGCAAGAATATTAGAGAAGTGATACTATATCCTCCTGGTATTAACAATCAGAAGGCAGATCAAGTCACTTTGTGGCAATCCTCATGATGCTCACTTTGATTACATAGTTGAAATGGTTTCCCCCAGGCTTCTTCACTGTCAAGATGCTATTTTTGCCCCACTGGTTTTTAGCAACCTGCCCTAACAATCCATTCTGTGTTCAATTCTTAACACTTTGGACATACAGCTTTGAAACAGTTCTAGCTTTGTACTACATGGGAAGTGGTGGTTTACCCCTTTACTCTCAGCAATGGGGAGAAAGAGGCAGGGCAGGCAGATCTTTGTCTGAGTTCAGTTGGTCTATATAGTTGAGTTCCAGGCCAGGTAGGGATACATAGAAAGATCCTGTCTCAAAAACAAAACACCAAACAAATAAAAGCTGATAATTTTACTGTAAATAGTCCCAACAATTCTCTTATTTGCTAGCAAATAAGGAAGACAACCACTCCTGACTTGTATTGTCTATATAGCAGGTATCCCATGGAGGAAATATATATGATCAATTCATGAATCTTAGAAAATTAGTTGGCAGATAACCAACACAAAATCAGTTCTCATTATTTTAAGTATCAAGTTTTGAGAGCCATTTTAGAATTCAGTATGAAAAATTAAGTTGGGGTTGGAGAACTGGTTCAGTGGGTAAGACTACTTATTGCTTTTGTGGGAGCTGGGTTCACTTCCCAACATAAGCTCAAACTGTAACTATTTCCAGGAGATCTGATGTCCTTTTCTGACTGATTCATGCACCACACATGTATATGGTGCACATATACATACTAGAAAAACACTCATTCACATATAATAAAATAAATACATCAAAATCAATCAAGTTCATCTGCTAATAAACTTTTGTTTTTTAAGACAAGGTTTCTCTGTGTAGCCATGGCTATTCTGAAAATCTGTATAAACTAACAGAAATCTGCTTGCTTCTGTCTCCTGAGTGCTGAGATTAAACATGTTTGCTCCCAATTCAAGCAAATAAAATATGATTATCATCAACCTAACAATTTAAAGTCTTCAGGTTTTTAAGAGAGTTGTGTAATTACCAGTCTTGTAGCATACTACATTTTTCATATCAGAGATTATACAAATCATTTTTGTTTCCTCTTCATACGCATTCCCCAGATAGTATTATTTGAGGCATTTCATATATGTGTAATTATATAATAGTCTTTATCGGTGCTCCCCCAAATTAGCAAGTTTTCAAGATTCATGTGTACTGTAGCATGTTATTCTTCTGATATGCTGAGCAATATTGTACTGTATGCACACATCACTTTTTATTATTTCTATCTTTTGGCTATTGTAGCAAGTTTGCTATAAATGTTCATTTCCAATTTTTTAAAAGTTTGTTTCCATTTTACTTGAGTATGGACCATGCTATGGTAAATTCTGTTTAATACATAGAAGAACTGCCAATCTAATTAGTAAATAAGCCCACAAAGAATGAAAATCCAATTTCTGAACAGTCTCAGCAATACCAAGTGTTGTCCTATATCACAATATACTCTTTCTCTTAAAATGTGGTTTTGACTCAAATTTTAAAAATTAATGACATTGAGCATCTTTTAAAGTTCTTACTAGCCACCTATTATTTCTCTGAAGAAATTTCACAATCTGTTCCATATCCAGCTCTGAGTGGGTGATGTAACATAACACACTCAAACAGCATTTTTGAGTCCTCAATGAGACTGGGATCATAGAAGGGCTTATTTTGCCTTCCAGGTAGAAACTTGTTTGCTGTACCATTTCACTTGGTAATAGCAGTTAAAAGGTAGCTACAACCCTTTTAGATGTTCATCATCCATCTTTTTGTAGAGAATTTACTTGGCATGGAATGTTCTGGTTTCTTCAAATATAACCAACTGTGGAAACTCTGTCTCTATGGCTTCTCTCCACCCTTTGGGCACATCATCTGTCTGTATCGCTAGATATGAATCAGAGGCACAACAGCACACAGCTTTTCCAAGAATGATATCTGTGACTTATCAATATGTGCAGGGGTGAAAATAGGGCCATTAATTTCCCCTGGTATGGACCACTAGAGCCAGCTGTGGTGGGGTAATTAGGGCATTAGGGCTGGCTTATATTATTTGGAGTTAAGTTTCAACTTACACAGATACTGAGTGGGCAGGGTAATGAAGTCACATCTGCATATTTAAAAGGGCATCTGTAACAAAGGACTAAGAATAAGAAGGACAGCAGCTTGTGCAAGAAATCAAGTGCAGTCCTAGACTAGGAGCTGTGGGGAGGGGGACTACTCCTTAGTCAAACTAGTCCAGAGTTGTTTCCTCATGGTAAAGCTAACTGTAGAAACAAATGAACAAGTTGTGGCTCAACTGCTAGTTCTGAGATTTAGATTTTTCTTATTTGTTATAACTCCTTATAAAAATTTCTAGATACTTTAAAATTATTTTTGTATTTTTATCCAGTTAAAAATTTGTTTTGTCGCAGTTCACTGAGTCTTTTATTTTCCTTTATATGAGTTTATATTTTATTTATTCAATGCATGTAGTTATTTTTATTATTTTGTTCTAGTTCTGGCTGATAAATGCCAAATCCTTCATTCTTTTGACATAAACTTGATTCTTTGATCACTTTCATACTTTTCCCAGTAAGAAGTCCCTGCTCTAGGCCCCAAAAAAGGCATTTCTCCAGGTAGGTAGAAAATGCTAACAAAGTAGTTAATGCAGCATTTAAAAAACCCATATAGACTTTGTACTTTCATGGCTGAGAACAAGGAAAAGTGATGAGGTAAATCATATTTCTAGTAAGTGTTGAGGTAAGCACAATAACTATCCTACCAGTGAACAAAAGCTTCAGTGACAACTGAAAGGTAGTTTATACTTTGATGTCTGTACAGAAAACCTCCAGAAAGATTGGTAAGCACCAGCACATGAAAGCATTAGTAGTTACAACACATAAGCAAATATTGGTAAGAATTTTAGTAAGTTCATCTTTCTTTATTTAAGAAAGTTAATATAGAAGATGGTGCTGGGTATAGTGGTGTATGCTTTTAGTTCCAGTACTTGAGAGGCAGAAGCAAACAGATTTCACTGAGACCAAGGGCAGCCTTGTCTATAGTTTCAAGACAACCTGAATTATACAGTAAGACCTTCCTTTCTCCAGAGGAGGGGGGCAGGGGAGAGACGAAATTGTGAAGAACATGGGCAAAAAAACAAAACAAAAAAACAAAACAAAAACAAAAAAAAACAAAAACAAAAAAAAAACAAACAAAAAAAAAACAACCCAAATGTAGAGGATGGCATCTTCTAACCATCTGACTGATACGCATTCCCACCCAAGCTGAAGATGCTTGTGGTAAGGAAATATGAACAGAACATATGCTTAATGCTGATACAATGGTTGCCTGTAATTCAGATTATCAGTGAACTGTGGAAGTCTGATGTTATTCTGCTAAACATCTCATTTGTAATGAGATTCACACACCTTCACTATGCATAAGCAACAAATTCTGTTATTTACTGTACAACTGAAAATTCAAAAATGTTGGCAGGCATTACTATTGGTGAGTTTAATAGGATTTTAGTAGCTTTAAAAATTACCTCTTGCAAAAAAATTAACCTCTTGCCCATATTGAAATATTTAGACAAGTGTTCACTATAAAGACTTATTAAGACAAAGAGGTGTGTGGTATCAATGAATTCAGAGGAAAATATAAAAAAAATCCAGTGCTTACTATGTGCCAGATATTGTTTTAGTATAAGTAACTTAGTCAAGATCATAAAAAATACTATGTTTGAGTCAGTCATATATCAGACTTGGATAATATATGTGCAAACTGACATATTCACACACAGAAATAGACAATATAAGAAAAGTCTTGAAAATGCAAGCATTCTTGTGACCACAAAACTAAGATAAAGCAGTAATTCATGTAGAATTTGACTCAAATGGAGTAGAAAACCTTAGTGAGGCTGAACTAAATAAACTAAACATATACCACCTCCTAAATACTCCCCCCTCCCACAGTCCCCAGTTTTTGAGAATGAAATCTAAGTACATAAAAATCAGCAGAAAAATATACATATAGCTTGTATGACACCTTGGGGCAAAGTCTGTACTGATAATGAAAAAGTCTGATGAATTAATCCCATGTTTGACCTTTCTATTTCTCTAATTTTGGTTTTCTTTGGTATAGAACATATACCCCATGGCTGTATACCTATATGGCCTTCAATGTTCTATCATGGTGATGAGAAACGATTTAAGACTAAAATAATTAAAGATCACTATTTGGTGCTCCTCAGCTGACTAGTTAATGCTTTATCTGGCACCTCATTGAGGACTTACCTGGCCCAAAGGGGAGAAATCTAACAGCAGAGTCAACTATCTGGAGAGTTGTTTTTAATTATGTTTATCTGAATTTTTAGTGTTAAAACAAAAATTTGGTGACTTATAAGCAGTATGAATTTAATTCAATGTCGAGTCTATTCTAATGAAATGGTGTTACAAATCCTCATTTTTAATATGTACATTGCAAATCCTATAACATGGCAAATGAATGGTATATATAGGAATCATGTATAATTCAGTCTGTAACACTGAAACTACATAAAGTTCTCTATGGCTGTGGGGACAAACCAGAACATTAGGAGGTAGCTTTTCTTTTGGGAATGCTGGACTATAAACATAACATAAGCACACTCATAAAGAGATAATGACATCTATTTAGAAGTCAAAATATGTTAACATAAGGCTTCACATACGGAAGATATTTAAGACTTACAGAAAACAAAAGGTTCTTAAAAGGTGATGTAGTAATAAAACAAATCAGGCACTATCTTAAAAGGTCGTAAGAAATTCTTAATTCTGACTGGTAGAGACTTGGGAGGTGGGAGACTCTCAGGACTCAGAGGGACCTTGGATGAAATGCCTTATAGTGGGGAGAGGGAACCTGTAGAGCCCACCTCCAGCAGATAGACAAGATATCAAGTGAGGGATGGGGTTGCCATCCCACAGTTAAAAATTCTGACCCATAATTGTTCCTGTCTGAAAGAACTGCAGGGACAAAAATGGAGAAGAGCCTGAGGAAAAGGAGATCCAGTGACAGGCCCTAACAGAGATCCAGCTCAAGGGACGGTCCCAAGGCCTGACACTATTACTGAGGCTATGGAGTGTTCACAAAAAGGGACCTATCATGACTACCCTCTGAAAGACACAACAAGAAGCTGAAAAAATTAGATGCAGGTATTTCCACCCAACCAATGAACAGAAGCTGGTGGCCCTGTAAGAGGACCAGCACTCTCAACTGACCTGGACCCCTGAGATCTCTCAGACACTAGGCCACCAACCAGGCAGTGTACACCAGCTGATATGAGGCCCCAACACATATAACAGCAGAAAACTGCTGGGTCTGGGTCTAGACTCAGTCAGAGAAGATGCACCTAACCCTCAAGAGACTGGAGGCCCCAGGGAGTGGGGAAGTCTGGTGGGGTGGGGGTGGGGACATGCTCAGGGAGATGGGGTTGGGGGTAGGGGATAGGTGGGGGTAGGGTAGGAGGAGAGGAGGTATGGGATGTTGAACAGTCAAGAGGGTGGACCGGGAGGGGAATAAAGTCTGGGCTGTAAAAAGATTAAATAAAATTAAAAAATAAAATTGTTACTCCTAAGGTAATTAATAGAAAACAGCAATCACTGTTACTTCTCACAGTTCAGTTATCTTACAATACATACCTCTGCCATACATTCTCATACTTTCCATGTAAGTTGCAAGGTTTTCTGCTACCAAAGTAACTAGGGCATGATTGTGCTGAAGTTGATTGATTAAGTCATGGCGATAAAATACATGGGGACTTCGCTGACTTTGACTGAAACGAGAAGAACTTAACAATATAATTAGGCAATTAAAGTCTTGCAATCAAGTGTTTATTACAACTAAATTATTAGCTACTAATTAAAAACTGAAAATATAGCTTCAATCATTAACTTCCTCAATGACATTAAACAATTTTTAAAAATTAGTGTTAAAAAATAAAAATTGTATTACTTGAAAATCAAGAATCAGTTTGTGCCTATTACTGTAATATGGCAGTAGCAAAGCATTTTTATAAGAAAACATGATGTTTTGAAAATTACAAAGATCCAAACTTTTTTGTATAACTAGTATTGATTGCAATTGCTGGTTATTTTTTTTTTTTACCAATATCAATCAATGTCGATATCAATATCCATATCACCACCATCACCACCATCTCCATCATCATCCAAACAGATGACTTAACAGGAAAAGGAATTTGCTGTCAGTTTGAACACCTGAGTTTGATCCCCATTATCCTCATTTTGGAAAGTGAGAACATGTTGCTTTCTGACTGACATACAAAAATGAGTTCCTACTCCCCCTCCCCTCCAAAATAAAAGAATGTAGTAAAATTTAAAAACTATTAGCTATTTAAGTTACACCCTGGGAATATTTAGTTTGCAGCCAAGTTGTTCTTGTTACTAAAAAGATACTTAATTCCTTTTCAATTTGTTTTGTCACAAAACAAATTTCATAGTCAACTTTCATACTACCATTCTAGTATAGAGAAGGTCATTAATTTCTAAGAGAGTACCTGAATACTATGTCTACCAGCTAGATTTCAGAAAGGTCAAGTGGCACATGTACCCTGGGCTAAACATACTCAACATAGATTACTTTGACAAACATTGTTTTTCCTCCATCTGAATTTATTATACAAGGAAACCATGATTATTTAGAGAATGCTCCCAAGATTATATGATTGCATTGTTCACACTTCATCTATGAACATTAGTTCCACTACACTCAGCTTTCTTTCATGCCACATAATTTTTCCTTTCTATGCCAACCATTTTAACTCATTCCCAAAAAAAGAGGACAATTTGTACTTAATAAACAGATTTTGGAATCTTAAGATAGTACATTTATCTTATCCATTAATTCACTTTTTAAAAAAAAAATCCTCCTTTTTAATACATGTGTTAGTGTCTGTGCACCATGTGTCTACTGTGGCCTGAATTGGCCATGAGATCCCCTGAAAATCCAATTACAAATAGTTGTGAGCTGAAGTCCAGTCCTCTGGAAGGCTACCCAGTATTCTTAAGCACTGTATCATCTCTTCATCACCTGATTTTTTTGTGTATTTTTTTCCCCATGAGATAGGGTTTCATTCTGTAGTCCTGGCTGGCCTAGAACTCACTGTGTAAACCAGGTTGGCCTGGAAACCACAGAAATCCATTTACCTCTGATTCCTAAACACTTAGATAAAGAGTGTGTACCACCATGCCTGGCCTAAGATAGTATCTTAAAAAATGATATTAAAAAATTCAGTGTTCTATCATGCCATCTACTATCACTTAAATCTCCATGCAATTTAATCTTCTAAATTAACTTTAAAATTAAAAAAAGTCTTTTGTTTGTGAAAACTACCATGTGACAGCATGAAACAGCAAGATCACCTTGATTTTAATACTGATCTTTTAATCATGGCTTCCTTTCCTCATCAATGAAACAAAGGAGGTAGGAATGACAAAAGATTCTTGTTCCAAAGGGAGCCCTTTTCTTAGTTTCCTGTTACTCTATTAACTTTAAAATTTTCTTTTACAAACTGAAATTAACAAACCATAAATAAAAATATTTACATTGTCCAGTTTTAAAAGTCTTACCTCAAATTTTGAGGTGCTTCACCAAACAAACTACAAATTTCTCTAATTTGTTTCAGTGCAGGAATGACCCATTTGTCATTTGTGCGAAGTTCTTCTATGAAGCGATCTATCCACTGGATCTTTTGGGTGTCCCGGTCCTTAAACAATTTTAGTGTTTTATAAAGATCAATACTCAGGAGAATTCTATCTTATTTAAGTCACAGTATTTAAAGATAAATGTATATTATAATGAAATTAAGCTAAATTCCAATAATTCACGGAATTATAAAGTTGGTTTTTCTTATAAAATTAGCATGATAAATATTATACTGTAATTGTAAGAGTTTAATTTTTTTAAAGTACTCTAGGTATGCCTTAACTTCAGATCACTAGCAAACTCTAAAAAGTAAATAACTAAAATTTATCACATACATTCAGCAAAGTTTGACTTACAACTTACTAGGTTTGAGATTTATTGTTTTAACATAAAAAAGATTCTATCTCATCACAGAATCATGCATAACATGTAACACCCTGATGTTATGATCTACTACCTAGGAAATTCTACTAATTGTTCTTAATCTTTTATGAGCAAAGAAGTATTTATCTCCAAAGTTTCTAACTCAGCTTTAATATTTTATGATCTATTTGAGTCCTTTACCATACATAGGACAACACTATCACTAAATGACCTACTGTTTGTACTTCCTCTTCCATAGAGACTCAGTTGGCTCTTAAAACTGCCTAAGAAAGGCGGACTTAGATGAACATCAATTCTTGAAATCATTAGAAAGATAATGTTAGAATAACCTAAAATTGCTCTGTACTTTAGCCATCCTAACTAGTACTGTAGGAACATAAAAGTTATACAACCAAGCCAAACAACACCTCCTTACCTGGGAGCAACTATAATCTAGTATTTTGATGTGAGCACTGAGAGCCAAGTCCATGATATCTACAGGCACATCATCACTGTGAGCTAGATTCCACAGAAGGTTCAACACTTTATGTGCCATCACACCATCTTTATCATCTTCTGCAAGACGACGAATCAGCTCAAGGAGCTTTTCCCGTTGTTTTTTACTTGCATTTGTCCAACTGGCCTAGAAAGACATTTAAATGACATGAAAACCTTATTTCATTTTCTCCTCTTCATTTTAGGGTAGTATAGATCTCTCTTGAGTTTGAGGCCAACCTGGTCTACACAGTGAGTTTGCAGCCAGGGATACAAAGTGAGATATACTCTAACAACAACAACAAAAAAAAGTGCTTGTTATTTACCAAGCTCTTGATAAACATTTATTAATCCGAAGGGGAAAATAAATTAATCATTAAGGAACTAATCATTAAGGAATTATCAAAAGATTATCCTGGGAGAAAGAAGACCCAAAGGATGTAATCATTGTTTTATTTCTTTTCTTTCAAGGCTGTCACTGGTCATATATCACCACTATTTCAGGAGTCACCTCAACATGAAGAATGAATGACTATTTACTTTAGGGCACTCACAATAACTGCTTACATTATTTCTACAGTTTTTTATGGGGAAAGTGTACACAGCAAGTTTATCTTTTCAAGTGTAAAATGTGAAAGATATATTTAAAAATGAACAAACATTCATTAATTTGTTCCCTTCAAAGCACTAAAATTTTCAACAAGACATCCCATTTATAACTTTTAATGTGTTAAAACTAATCTTAGAAACTTAATGAAAATATGGACTTTTAGGCTTTATACCTAGTGACTGACTTAATATGCCTGGGGTCATTTTTTCCCCTACGTGAAATATACACTGAAGATGTAAACTGGTTTCATTTTAAGAGTACCCAGTGTAGACATCTATGTAAACATTACCTACATTAAAAACCGTATGTGGTGAATAGAATCCTAGGAGCCATCTGGGACTTTTTCTGAAGTTTATGTTAATTGAATCAAGGTACAGAAATTACTACATAGTTTCAGTCCTTTTTCAGTATTCTGCCAATGAACTTCATCCATGTTGGTAAATCATTAGGGTTTGTTTATTTCCATTCTCATGGAGTATCCCATTATATGAACATCTGTTATATATCCTCTCTACAGAGACATTTGTAGCTATTACAAACCACTTCAGTTCATGTGTTTTTAGACATGCAACCTGCTGTATATATACAAGAATCTTTTGGGATTGATTGAGAGCCTTGTTACGGTAGCTAATTGTTCTACTGCTGAGCTATACTGACAGTCTCAGAATATTACACTTCATCAGAGACACCACAGAACCTTCCAAAGTGTTACAGCAAAAATAGTCAGAATGACTATTTTTAGTAGTAATACTTGGTGAATAATGATGTAATGCCAATAGTTAAAAGACCCTCCCTTTGTAAGCACTATTATAATGTTATGTTCTTAATTAATAATTCACTAACCAATTAACCATGCACTGAATCTCAGAAACTGATGAGACTGTTAACACTATATAAAATTACATGACAGAACCAATGTGAGTGTGACTGTATGGTCTGGCACTGCCTTGTAAACTGCTACATTTCTATTAAGCTATGCTTTACCTGAATATATATAACCAGAACACCATTGTATTGATATTTCTTCTATTGCCATCTCTTATGTTCCTCACAATCTTCCTTTCCTACTTTTCTACACTTCAACCTATTTCTAAAATAGACTGGGAAAAATTGAAAATACTAATCTGAATTGTGAACAAGAGTCTTTATTAGGGCTATTAGCACTATCATGGAAATGAAAATCAATTTCTTAGAAAGAAAACACTGGCAAAGTCTTTCAAGCCAGATAAAGTCCTTTCATAACAGAAACTGTCTTATGAGCTTTTTAAGTATTTGTGGGTTAAGAATAACTTGTAGTTCTAATGAATCAATTCTATCTAAATATAAAATGGTAATAACTTTGCTGTGTTAATAATTACCTTAAAGCAATCAAAAAGATGATCAAGTTGTTCAGGAGAAAAATCCCATGCCAATTTGGCCAGTAGATCATGTACATTCTTTACAATGGCTTCATGTTTCCCTGCCTATTGATAAATAAAAACAAAGATCACATAGCAAACTAGACTGTGAACAGTAGAAACAATATATATAGATATAGATATAGATATAGAGATATAGATATAGATATTGATTGCTAATGACCATCAGGAAATTATCACCAATTAATCGCTACATAAAATTAACTACTGATTCTTTAGATCTAAAATCTGACAGTTAACATGTACTTTAGGAAATATCAAATTTTTAATTAGTTTATTGAATATACTACTACTAATGCTGCTGCTGCTGCTACTACTACTGCTACTACTAGTACTACTAGTAGTAGTAGCAGTAGCAGTAGCAGTAGTAGTAGTAGTAGTAGTAGTAGTAGTAGTAGTAGTAGTATTTCCCAAACTGGAACTTTCAATACTCAAAGGCAAAGCTATTTTCTGTATTTCTATAAAGTAAAAACCGAAAACAACAAAAAACAAAAGCTTTGGGCTGCTGAGATGGCTCAGTGGTTAAGAGCATTGACTTGCTCTTCTGGAGGTCATGAGTTCAAATCTAAGCAACCACATGGTGGCTCACAACCATCTGTAATGGGATCCGATACCCTCTTATGGGGTGTCTGGAGACAGCTACAGTGTACTCACATATGATAAAAAAAAAAAAGCCCAAAAGCTTTGTAAATTAGAATTCAACAATGTTTATGTAGTTTCTAGCTTTTAAAACCTTTTCAGAAAGGTTGCTAATACTTCTGAAAAGTTTTTAAGTCTTTTGGAATTGAGTGATTTAACTATACTGAAGAACTAAGTCTATTAAGAGGTCAATGATAGATGTATATTTATTTTCCCAACAGATATTACTTTATTTTCTGGTACTAAGTCAAGCACAGTGTGCCACTGAGCTGTTTGTATCCCTAGCCCTTATTTTCTGGGTCAGAAGCTTGCACTTTGAAGCCTAAGCTACTTTAGGCTTCACGATTCTCCACTTGTACACTTCCCATGTGCTGAGATTGCAAATATACACAAGTACACTCAGTTTCCCTTATTATTTTATTTTTTGCCTCTTTAACTTTTGCCAAATATGAACTGTTGACTATTGAAGCATTATTGACAATTTCTTCCAGAAGGATTTAAGAGGTTTCAATTCAAGAGCCTTACCTGTGCTGCCCAGATATTATCAAGATCTTGCAAGGTCAGAGCTTTTTCTTTTATAACAAAGCGCAGAATCTTTTCTAGTTTCTCTACATATTGTGGTTGATGAAGACTGTCTCGTAAAACTATGGATAAAATGTTGTTCTGCTGTATCCATTCCTAAAGGTAATTTAAAAACCAGGTTTCAAAACAAAACAAAGCATGAAGACTTTTTTAAAGTACTAAAATATAATTTAAAGAATACATAAAAATCCAAAAGCATATTTACAAAATAGGCAAAAACGCATTGTACTCATAAAAATTACTTTAAAAAAATTTACAGGAGAAAAAAAATTCACAGTAAGCGCTTCTCTTTTACTCCTAAAATGGCATCTTGCTATGTAGCATAGGCTACTCTTAAGTTTGTGAGCTTCATGCCTCCACATCCATCCCAAGTGCTGAGATTAAAGTTGGGAACTACCATACCTGACAAAGTAATTTATTGGGAAATATCCCCATAAAGTATAAATGCTAAAATCATAAAAAAGATATTATACATTCTAGCACTTAACTCACAAAAATATTTAAATGCAACAATCACTTAAGGTTTAAGTAGAATAGGCACACGGCCATTTTTGGTATTTTGGTATTTGGTTCCTTAAAACTAATTCTGCCCCAGAATGGTTTTAGTATTAGGTTAAAAGATACCCTTTAAAAGACTTTGATTTATTAATTGACTGTCATGTACTGGATGCTATTGTCACTTGCATGTTTGAAATCTAAGTAAGAGATACATTTTCTTAGCACAGCAAACAGGTTTGCAGATACTAGCACTGGAATCTGAATCAAGTCTTCATACTTTCATTGTTTGTTTCTGTACTACTGTGCTAGACTAAGCCAGTTTGACTGTCATTTACCTAACTTTAAGAGCAATAAAGTGGGACTCATGAATTTTTTAAAACAAAATAATCCAGTATTCAACTTTCTTAGAATAAAGGTAGATGGGCCCAAAATGTGCTATAAATATGATCTTTTTAGCTAATATAAGTTTAAAAATTCCCAATTTGTTAAAGAAACTTCTAAAATATTAACAAATATATATCAATGTCAAACTATTACAACATTTTTTATACAATGAATGATATTTTCTATATGCTTTAGGATGGGTCGCACAGCTCAGGGACCAACAACATTCTCAATGCATACAGACCCATGACATACACAAAACTAGACATCTACGACCTGACCTCCTAACCCAAGGATTGGTTTAAATATCCTGTATTTTCTTTTTGCTCACAACTAAACCAAAGGTTTCAATGAACTAGCTATACTTCCTCATAGTTTCTTTTTAAATCACATTCTAATCATTTCCCCTATTAACAGAAGAGATTCTTGGAAGTAAAAATATTGGTTTGCTAAGATGTCTCATGATTGCCACATATGTACTCAAATAACATGAGTTTTATAATAAGTAACTTATCACAGCAGCCATACATAAAATATATATGGGAAATAAACATTTTTCTAAGTATTTAATGCCAAAATGATATAAAATTACACACTTTAAAAACAAATCCTCAAAATCAAGATAAAAAGTAAGTTGTGTAGCTCATATTCTAATATATATATTATATATATATATGTCTATCTATATTATATATAGATATATAATCTCTATATATAGGGGGGGGGGAGAGACAGACAGACAGGATCTCAATATGTAGCCATGACTGGCCTTAAGCATGTAGCAAATATCCCTGCTTCTGCTTCTGCAGTGCTAAGATTCTGGTTGAGCCCTACCATACCCTCCCTGTGTATTTTCTGTTTTCAAGCCATTAATTGGAATTGTCATATGTACATGCCCCTTCTTCAATTATGTTTCAAATACTATCTCATTCATTCTCGAGCTTACTTCTACAATTTTTATAGCAAAACTTGCAATAATCTAATAATTACATTCAACAATAAATTTATCAAAGATATATTCAGCCACCAAATAAGTATGCTAATTTAAAATTTCAAGATTAACAAAGTTGTAAACTAACCAAAAGATTCAATATTCAACTTAAACTTAGAATGCTAACATTACTAATTTTACTGACAGTCATTCTAGGCTTAAATGCTTATTACTCACAGCCATTCTCTCTGCTGTGAGCCACTCTTCTTCCTCAGGACTGCCATGACGATGGGTATAGTATGACACACTGGAAATCACCTTATTAACCTCATTCAGTGCATTCATCTTTCCATTGAAAGAAGAAATTTGCAACAATCTGTAAGAGAAATTCAGCTGTAAATCAACTCTAAAAATTCATGTAAATAATTATTTCCAAGATAAATAAATAATTTACCTAAGTATCATTTTTAGCCTAAATATTTCTAAGTTCTTTACAGTTTCTTCTTGTCCAGGAACTCGTGAAGCTAAATTCTTCAATGATTTAATAATCATTGAAAGAGCATCATTTTTGGCTTCATTCTTTGCTTCTTTCTTTAGCTCTTCATCAGTTAAGTTTTCTAAAAACTGTGGAACCATTTCTATTATTGGAAGAAAGTATTTTTTCACCGCGTGAAGAGTAAGAAACTCATAGCACTGTCCAAATGGTCTGAAAGAGAAGAAACTACTGTAAATACTCATTTTTTAGCATCAATTTAGTAAATTCTCATAGTACATGTATTATTTTTAAAAACATTCTGGGTGTGCGTTTATGTATTCACATTTGGATTAGGTATATGCAGATGTCCTCAGAAGTCAGAGATGCTGGATCCTCCTAGAGTTGGTTGGTGTTAAAGACAGTTTTGAGGTACTTGCCATAGGTACAGGGAATAAAACTCAGGTCATCTGAAAGAAGAGCCACTTAACCACTGAGGCATCTCTCCAGCCCCAATTATTCCATTTCTGATTTGAGCCAAAATAACAGAAACTACTAACATATTAAACATTTGACTTTAAATGTTACTTACTTAATAAGGGCTGCAATTATCTGAACATTTAATGCTGATCCAGTAATAAAACGATCGTGCAGTATCTGGAATCCATTTAAAGTGCCAAATTTGTTGAGGAGATCCACTAGCCAACCCTGCAATACAATTAACAAAAGTTTACTTTTGTGGTATTTATGATAAACAAAGCACTATTTTGACTGATATATTAAAGACAATTAATGTTAAATCATTCTTGTAAAGGCTTCAAAACATTCACAGTAATCAACCTGTGAGCAGCAGCAATAAATAGTAAGCATGAATTAATTAGATTACAGGAACACACTGCTTGTTAAGCTACGTTTCCATCTCAGCTATCCCACCTTTAAGAGTATATGACTTTCGTAAATACCTAAAAGCACTTGTATTAAAAACAATTTAAAAAGTTAAAAAGACCTTAAATAATAGATCAAAGAAAATCTAATGTAACAAATTCTTATCGTAGTTTATAAGTATTTAAATTTTCCACATAAATAATCCTGAAGCCTAAAAGTGAACTGTCAATTGAAAACTAACCCATTATGTTGCAGGAATTTAATGTCTGTCTACCATAAGCAAAGGCATAGGTTTGAATAACTACTTGCCTTGCAGGACGAATAAAAAGAAAAAATATTAAACAAATTATAATGTGGAATATGTGATGTGGTAGTACTAACTAGAACATCTGGATGCTTTTGCTATCTTATATGAATACGTTTACTTCCCATTTTATTATTTTTCCATCAAGCTTGCAATTGAAAACAACTTAAAATGAACTAAAAGGTTACAAAAGAATTAAATATATCTGAAAACTAAGTATTAAGACAACCTTTTTTATACCTTGCCACCCTCTAAAAGGCCATGTTTTAAAAGGCAGTGAGGGACTGAAAAGATGGCTCAGTGGTTAAGAGTATTGACTACTCTTTTTGAGAGGTCCTGAGTTCAACTCCCAGCAACAGCATGGTGGCTCACAACCATCTGTAATGGGGATCCAATGCCCTCTTCTGGTGTCTCTGAGGACAGTGACAGGGTACTCATACATGAAATAAATAAATCTTTTTTTTTTTTTAAATAAAAAAAAGCCAGTGAGGGTAAAGAATTTCTTTATTATGTCCTAAGCAAAAACAATACCTACAGCTACTTTTAAAAGGGTGACTGCTGAATAAAAGACTTTAATGCTAGTATTTATTTTGTTTTGGTTTTTTGAAACAGGGTCTCACTGTATAGCCTTGGCTGTCCTGGATGGAATGTGCTCTGGCCTCAAACCTCAGATCTACCACCTGCCTGTGCCTCACCATGCCCAGCTGTTAATATTTGTTTTAAAGACCAAATACAAAAAACTAATATAGCAATATAAATTCTAAGTTCTCTAAGAAATCTATACTACCAATTTCAGTATATTTACTATTTTTCTACGTTTTACTTTGCTCTTAGAAGACCATTTCTAGGTCATTAAACTCAATTTTTTTATATGTGTGAGTGTCTGCATGCATTTGCACAATGTGCATGTCTGGTGCCCAGAGACCAGAAGAGAGCTTTGGATCTACTAGAGCTGAAATTAAGGATAATTGTGAGCTACCATATGGGTGCTGTCAACTGAATCCAGTTCCGCTTTAACCACTGAGCCATCTCTTTTGCCTCAAGCCCAAAGTTTACCAGATCTCTCTTCTTGTAAAAAAAAAAAAAAAAAAAAAAAAGTACTCATTTGTTATGTGGTATATTTTTAAAAATTTCTTCACTAAGGTGCTGAGCATGGTAGCATATGCATTTATCTATTCTAGCCCTTAGGAGGCAGAGACAGGCAGATTTCTGCGAGTTTAGGGCCAGCTTGGACTGTGAGTTCTGGCAAAGACAGGAATACACAGAGAAACCTTGTCTTGGTAACTAGAATAAGACTACTGAGCTGATATACTTAAGAGTTATATATATTCTTTGTCTGCTTTTAAGAATTTATGTTTCTGAGTGTTTTGTCTCCATGTATGTGCACCACATGCCTGTGGAGGTCAGGAGGAATCAGATGCCTGGAACTGGCAACATCAAACCAGTCCTACATAGAAAATTTTTGAAATGATTTCATAGCCCAGAATGTACATGCACTTTTATATGTAGTTTTACCTGTATTTTTGATACACTTTTTAAAAAGAATTA
Organism: Arvicanthis niloticus; assembly: GCF_011762505.2. Taxonomy (NCBI): domain Eukaryota; kingdom Metazoa; phylum Chordata; class Mammalia; order Rodentia; family Muridae; genus Arvicanthis; species Arvicanthis niloticus. The sequence goes on from NC_047679.1 coordinate 7,065,933, forward strand.
CATATATGCTGGGTGTAGTGAGTGGCACACACCTCTAATCCCAGCACTCAGGAAGCAGAGGCAGCTAGATCTCTTGAATCTGGTTTACATATTGAGCCCAAGGATACTCAATCTTTGGAGAATACTTCCTTTATGTTTTATATCCATAGTGCCTGCATCCAACTAGGGACAGAGTTGAAAATTCTGACCAATATATCCTTGATATTTTTAAAAAAGGTTTACAAAGATTCAACTATAAGAAATCACAAAATTCCTCAGATTTCAGTAGCTAGTAGAAAAAACTCTCCAGAAATATGGATTATAGGCATAATCCAACAAAAATATATAAAAAATATATAAATATATTCAAATATATACAAAATATATATTCAAATATATACAATTATATATAAAATACAATTATATATAATATATTCAAATATATTCAAAATATCTATTCAAATATATACAAACACATTCAAAGATTTTGAATGTCTCTCTTGACAGTTTTTGTATAAGAATCAGATTTCAAATACATAAAATATCTTCAGCCAGAAGTCACTCCAAATCTTTGCATTAGCCATGTTAAATTGAGTTATTTTCTGTGAGCCCCTTAGGCAGAAGATTACTGACCCATGGAGAAAAAAAATGGAACGTAAGAAATGTAGGTATAGATAGACTTCTCCACTCTTACTATCCTCACAGGGTCTCTCAAGTCCCAGCTGTCTTGGAATTTGCTTTGTAGACCAGGCTAGCCTTGAACTCAAGAGATCCAATCTGCCTCTGCCTCTCTGGAATTAAAGGTGTATGCCACCATGGCTGGCTAGATGGAACTTTTGACTTTGAAGATCATTACTTTGATGGTAACTGGATGCTACTCAAGCAAAAACAAGCCATCTAGCGGCAACAATATGAACTGGAAAAATAACAGTTCTAAGTTTAACACAATTGTTGGCTTGGTTCTTAAGCACTGCTCTTACAGAGAAATTGGGTTCAATTCCGATTACCAACATGGTGACTCACAACGCTCCGTATCTCTAGTTACAGGAGATCCAATGTCCTTTTCTGGCCTTAAGAAGAGCACCAGGCCTGCACACAGTGCACAAACATACATGCAGGCAAATTACTCAAATAAAATTTAAAGTTTGAAAAAAGGTGTCCCTAAAGTCTAAAATTTAGAAGTTATATATTACTAGCACTTACTAAAGAAAATAAAATTATAAAAGTATAAAATTTAAAGTGTACAGTAAAAAAAACTACCAAGTACAGTCTTGCTTACACTACTATAGAAAATTTTAGTAAAATTTCAAAGATTTGCTATCCTGTTTTCTTCTTTCTTTCCTTCTTCCTCCTTCTCCTTCTGTTTTATTTTTTTTTCAAGATAGGGTTTCTCTGTGTAGCCCTGGCTGTCTTGGAACTCAGAAATCTGCCTGCCTCTGCCTCCCAAGTGCTGGGATTAAAGGCTACTACTATCCTGTTTCTATTTTATAATTTCTATTATTTTACTTTTGTGACGTATTATTAAACATGTATAGCACATATCTATTTTGAAGTTTAAAAAACTTAGAATATATAAAATCATCATGGCCTTATTGATTCACACCTGAGATTTTTAATCAGTTATAATCTCCTCTATTATTATTATAAAGGAAATGTTATATTTTAAACCAATTACGACTATTTCTAGGTTGACTAAAAGATAACAGGAATAAAGTATAGTTAATTAACATGGAGAAAAATTTTAGGAAGCCATAAGCACTGAACTAAAATGCTATAACTATGTGAAAAGGCTCCTGGTGCTATATATAAAAGTCTCAAAATACATTTGGTTGTCAGATGTCAATTATTACTACACAGAAAAACTAAATAGTAGTACAAACAATAAAATATAGCATTGGTACAAAATAAAAAATTCAAAACAATGCAGAACCTCTTTTAGAGTATAATTAAGCCAGTCTTTTGCCAAGTTACCAGGAGACTGAGATTAAAGTTCTGTGGTAGAACAATACAATCTTAATAAAAATTTGAAAATAACAAAGCAACATACTTTTGGTGATCGAGGATCTGGAGAACGAGCAAAGAGTTCATCTTCAGGCAACTGAACACTTGAGGACCCTGACTCGCAGGGACGTGTACCATTGTAGATATGGAATTTGCAGTGAGGATTTAAGGCCATGGCAAGAAGTTCTAGAAGCGGAAACCAATCTTGGGCTAATTTAGCCACACATAGCTCCACCAGGCGATGAGTATTGTTAATAATACATCTCTGTTATATATGGGAGAAAGGTGATTTAGAATATGAAAACACTGCAATTTCAAACAGATGTAACCCTAATTACTCTAATAATACTCTATTAATACTCTAATAATTACTCTAATAACCCTAATGTTAAATGAGTTCCCCGTTTTTTATACTGATAGATACTAGTTGATCCACTAGTACTATGACCAAATTAATCTGCTTTCAAAAAGCTACTTGGTTAAAAATGAAGTGGGTACTATGAGTTGCCAAATTCTCCTGTCATCTTCAACAAGATACAAATTCCCATTTTTCTACAATTGAAATAATATATCAGTTACCCTAGATGGAAGACTATATACTGCCAAGCTGTATATTTCTAAATCTAAGAACTTGTGCTAAACCAGATAGTGGGACTTTTACCCCATGGTCATAATTGAAAAAATGGTTCAGACCACAAAACATCAACTGCTTTATGACTATTTCCATAGAAATAGTTTTGTAGCATTTACAGCATCTTATTAGTTCAAAAACAACTTCTTTCACTGTTGAAGTAAAATCTGATTTCATCCTACAAATAATGAGTACTGAAGTATTTGTTTTTGTCTCTGTTCAATGTTTGGAGATACTAGGGGCTTGAGATCACTTTAAGTAGTCTTAAAAAGAAATCACAACTGTAAATTGAATCAAGGCTATAGAACTGTTTATAAACAGTAGCTCATGATTCCAATACTTAGTAACTTTAGGTGCCCAAATTAAAATATACATGTGAGTTCATTTGTCATTACTTCTATTAACACTGACCTTTCTGGTATCCCTAGACCTGTATTATATTTTCCCCTTGTTGGGCATTTTGCCTTTAATACATAAAATAGCAGCACATTTTATAATTGACAGCACCAGACTTTCAATAAAATGTGATCTGCCTAAGGTCACAAGGTACTGGAGAACCAGAGAGAAAGATTAACCCAAGTATTTTAAACTCTAAAATCTCATGATAATTTTAAATGTTCATGCTGCATCCAAAGAGATGAATTAATATGAAATTACTTTAAAAGTTATACTTTTACACTCTAATATACATACACAAACACACACGCTTGTTCTTCCCATCCAAAGGATCACTATATAATCTGCTTTTTAAAAGTCAAATGGAAAACTCACATGAATTTCAAACTTCCAGCCACTCACTGCTTCATCTGTAAGGATTTTTGTGAATGAGATTGTTAGCCCATCTCGGAAAAATCGCTGACATGCTTCACTTTTAATATCAAGGCCTAAGAAAGGGAAGAAAAAAATAATTATTATGCTCAGCTATATAATGAGAGGCATTAAGTAATCAAAAAACCTGGATAACAAGCTAACAGTTGAAGAGCACAGCTGGGGAAAAATGCTCACAATGAAATAATGTTATTTCAAAGTTTCTGTATGAGACTTAACTCATAATTATTATTTAAAAAATTTAAGTGTGTATGTAATGGCCTGAGTTTATACCATGCTGAGTGCAGGTGTTTAGGAGCTGGTATTACACCAGTGGGCCACCAGTCATGGGTGCTAGGAACCAAACCTGGGTTTCTTCTCTAAGAGCAGCAAGCATCCATAAATGAACTACTTGGCTATTTCTTCAGCCCTCCCACCCTAAATAAAATTTTAAAATAATTATGCAAAAGTACATTTAACGTGGTAATATTAATAGTAACTCAGGACTGGGGATATAACTCATTGTGAAGGCAGCTAGACTTAACATGTACAAGATCTTAGGTTTAATCATCAAGGAAGTAAAAGTAACTGAAAATACTACAAATTATGACACTGTACTGTAAACCCAAAATGATGGTCAGTATCATGTGACAGAGACTCTAAGTATTTTATATCAGTTTGTTCTGAAAATAAGCCTTAATTTTTACATTTCATAATTATTTTTTGAAATATTAGTTTGCAAACTAGGTACTTATATAAATTCCTATTTTTACTATTCTCTGAATGACAAAGTACAATGAATCATTTTGTCTTCTTTGATTTTACTATCTATATACATTTTTCTTCTTCCAAGCCAAGAACCTATTTTATCTTTTTAAAAATGCATTATTTATGTGTGTTCCTGCATGCATGTATGATCTGAAAAGATGGGTGCTATAGAGTACATATGGAAGTCAGAGGACAACTGTGAAGTCAGTTTGCTCCTTCCACCTTTAAGTGGATTCCAGGGGTTGAACTCAGATCATCAGGCCATTTTATCAACCCTACACTTTTATATCCTTGCTTCATCTGATTTAAAAAAAAGACAACAGAGCCACCATGTGTCATCAAATACAAAGAATGTCTTTAACATCTCACTTTGTACAAAAATATTTTAATTATACAATGTGCGATATTTAAATTGAGCCTTATCTAAAATAAACTGGTGCTAAAACTAAATATGAGGAAGGTATACAAGCCACTGAATGTCAATGGAATTAACTGAAATAGCATGTTTTTATTACATAGTTAATGTTTAGACTATAACTAGCAATGTTCATTTAAATTGTGGAAAACAACAATTATCTGAGTAACTTATTTTATAGCTTTTCAAGATTGATATGGTATAATAAACATTCTTTAAACAAAGGAGGAATAACTAATGTGAGATAAAATTCCCCTTGTCAGGGAATGCCATGAACCCAAGCAAGGTACTATAAAGATGTTAATTTTGACAATAACTAATATAATTTGCTTATTGTCAGTTATAACACAACTGTGGTAGTATGTTTTGGTTAACTGTCCAAAAGGTTTGGTCACCACTCTGTGGTGATATGGGGACTTGGTGGATCCTGTAAGAGGCAGAATCTAGTAAACAAGAACCTGAAAAAAGTAGTGGTTGGTCTTCAAAACTGATTTGCCCCCAAAAGACACTGACTCTTTCTCTTTTGCTTCCTGGACATTAAAAGGTGAACCTCTTTGCTCTACCCACACTTTGCCTTGGCCCAACTGACCATATTATGAAATCTTGAAAACTATTAAGCCAAATCTTTTGTTTATAAGCTGATTATTTGTTATTTTTCAGAGTAATAAAATTTTAATACAAAATAATATGTCATAAAATAAAATATTGCTCCTTTTAAATTTCCAGTGCCTTAACCAGGGCAGTATGGGCATATACCTTTAATCCAACATTCAAGAGGCAGAGACAGACCTGGAGTTCAGGGACAACCAGAGCTACTTAGAGAAACCCTGTCTCAAAAAAATCAAAATCCCTTAGGATACTCACCATCCACTTCCTACTTCCGCAGCTACTTAAACCTGACTGATAGATGTACTATTTATCACCTACAGAGTATTTAATTGCAAAACTTTTGTGTGTATTATGGAATTCCCATAACAAAAATGTTTTAAATCATTGTGGACTTACTCTTTAGAAACATGAATACATATACATTTAATGTCTAGCACTCTTAAGCTCACATTCCTTTAAAAAGGACAATCCTCTATTTATAAGTTTACTATACACTTACTTAAAACACTGTGTTTTAAAAGAAAAACGAAGTTTTTAAGAATAAAGTGAAAACATATCTAGCAGCACGCATTTAGAAAAGCATTAACACAACCCTGTCTCGAAAAACCAAAAAAAAAAAAAAAAAAAAAAAAAAAAAAAAGCATTAACACTGAGACATACCTTTCTTACTAAGATCGATAGCAGCTTCTAAAAGCACTTCTAACTCCCCTTTCGGCAAAACTGGAACGACCCATCGAGGCCTAGGAATTTATAAAATAAAGAGACTTACTGGTTAGTCAGTTGTTAATTACAATTATTTATTTCACTATGAAAATATTAAATGTTAACAAATAGCATTAAATATGAAACATTGGTGCTGGCTAAAGTTTTTTACAATTATAACTTGTCTCTACAAGCAGACTTTAAAAAAAAAACAATATAAACTACTATAATAAAATATCAATTAGGCATCACAGAGGCCTATTATGAAAACATCACAGAAAAGAGTTTTCAGGATAGATTATAAAAGCCTTGAACTTCCTCACAAAGAATAAAAACTTCAGGGGGCCAAGACTGATTTATGCTTGATAATCTATCAACTTTTTCTAATAACGTATTAGAAACAAGTAACTGCCCATTATTTACTTATAAACATCCTTTGCCTTGCTCCATCAAGAATTGTTTTTATGCAGACTAGTATCTAATCTGCATATTTTACCAACCAGCCAAAACTGAAATGTAACAATGCAACTTTGTTATGTCATGCGAACAATCAAGGATCATCATAAATATATACTTTCAATAGTTCATTTCATGTGATTACTATATATAGGCTGCTATTAGAAGCATATATGTTCCCTTAAATGTTCCCTTGAAAATGAGTCAATTGGAAGAATATTTCAAACAAGTTTAAACAAGTCACAAAATTATAGTAAGATTTTGTATGTGTAGAAAGATCAATATATGATAGTAAACAGAAATATAATATGAAAAATATACTCCTGATAATTAAAAAATTTTGGTTGGAATATGTGAAAGGGGGAAATAAAGCTGGGGTTTATAAGGGAGGGGTTAGAGAAATTTAATCTATTTACTATATATTACACAACATAGTTCTATACTTAGTAATGCACAATTATTACTAAGAAAATCAGATAATTGTTTGCGTGTTTTTTTCCAGACCAAGTCTCACTATGTGACTCTAGCTATCCTAGAATTCACTATGTAAACCAGGCTGGCCTTAAACTCAGAAATCTGCCTACGTCTACCCACTAAGTGTTAAGGTTAATGGTGTGGGACCCTACGACCAACTCAGTTTTATTTTAATGCAAAGGACATTTATTTCACTGTCACAGATTTAATAGTTTTGACTTTAAAAATACACCAAAAGTAAAGCAAAGTACCTATAAGAAAGTATATTTTCATTATTCGTTTAAAGATATTCTCATTTTTAATTAATTTATTATATATGTATGAGTATTGTGTCTTTGTGTATGCTTGGCGTCTTTAGAGACCAGAAGAAGCCACCAGACTCCTGGGTCTGGAATTAAGGATGACAGCTGTAAAAGATGCCATGTGGGTGCCAGCAATTGAACCCTGGTCCTCTAGAAAAGCAGCAAGCGCTCTTAATGGCTGAGCCATTGCTCCAGTGCCCAGTTTTTGAGTGGCCCCTGTCAAACTCACACTGCCCAGTGAGAATGATGGGGTTTTTCATATGTTTTTCTCATTTCTTTACAACCTTTTCTTACTCTGCAGAACATCAATGAAGGGCAGGCTAAGAAACTCCTTACCCACCACACATAATGCTATAAAAAAACCCTTGGTTTTCTTATATAGGATATATATTAGAAACAAAATCAACTGACCTGTTGATCATATCATCTAACTTTGCCAAGTCAGTGTGTGGAAATGCCGGTTCCTCATCTTCAATCTGTGGAGGAGCATCACCTTGACCTTGCTCATCAGGAGGAGTTGCAGGGGAATTTTCATTGGACGAATCAGGCGATGAAGTCTTGATTAAAAAATAGCATTATAGATGTAAGTTTCTATTAACACACACATACAACCACAAACCTATTAGCATTATTTTTAAAAATGTTAGTAACATAAAATTCATCATTGAAAGCTTGTATTTAATATGTTCACCTTCCAAAGTTTATACTAAATTTCCAAGACAAGACTGGCAACCTGATGGTGAGCTTATACACTTAAAATGCAACACTGCAATTACCAAACAGCCAAGTTGCCAGTCAAAGAATTCAAGTGCTAGAAATCCCATACGAAAGCTATCTGAAGTATGTAACTTTAGAAGCCTGTTTTATTTTAAACACCAACAAAACACTTTGTCCTGTGTATTTACATTCTCTTACAGAAAACAGACAAAAACAACTGTAAACACCTATAACATCACACCAACAAATAAAACACCAGTGATGACATTTTAATTACACTCTTGTGATCTTTTTATGAGCTAAATAAAAACTGGTGGTGTATGCATAAATTTTCAATAAAACTGGGACTATATCTGTCCTTTATCATTCAATATCTATTTAAAGATTTACTTATTTTGTATATGAGTACACAGTAGCTGTCTTCAAACACATCAGAAGAGGGCATCAGATTCCATTTGTGAGCCACCATGTGTTGCTGGGAATTGAACTCAGGACCTTTTGAAGAGCAGTCAGTGCTCTTAACCACCAAGCCATCTCTCCAGCCCTGTAATTCAATATCTAAGTATTCAAATTCTTCAGCATTACATAAATTAAAATTAACATGAATCATTGCCAAGTATAAATCCTCTTGTAGAACACAAATTTTTCTTTAGGATACTAGAAATATAACAGTATAGATAATTTCTTTTAAAGCCATTGGCACACATTGCCAAATTATATAATCCAGATCCTTCTCAGCTACCACATCTGAGGAATAGTCACCCCACTTGTTACTAGTTTTTATGTCTTGTGACTTAAAATTTCTTCTACAGGTACATATTTTAAAGTTAAAATTTTGATTAAGAAATTCCCTTTATGGGTCATAGCAAGATGGCTGAGTAAGGAAGGCAATTGCTGCTGAGCCTGATGCCTCGAACACACATGGTGCAGAGAACTCGCTCGCTTGGGTTATAGCCCTAGGCTGGAGGGATTACTCAGCAGAGTAATCCAGAGGAACACAGTTCAATTCCTGGGACTCGGAGAAGGCAGTTCACAAGTACCTTTCATACCAGCTCCAGGGAGATCTTACACCTAGCTTTGTACGCACCTGCACTTATATGCACATACCCATAGATAGATATACATACATATATTTAATGAAAAGAAAAAAGAAACTAAAATACTAAGCCCTAACATGGGCTCTGATTAACACATTGGTCGCTCCTTAGTGATCCAACAGTATCAAATCTTACGAAGTACTTAAAACACTAACATTAAAGAATATAAAATAACAGTGAGAACTTCTAAGGTAAACAGAGTGATTCAATAGGCAAGAATGTAATCTGTTTTTGTTCTTTTGTTTTAAAAATACCACCTATCCTAAACACATTGTGCATATATAATACCTAACAGATATATAATGTTAATGTCACAAACCTAAGACCTCTTAAAAAATCAAGTAGATTTTAAAATAAAAATTAACATATGCTTTTTATCTCAGCATTTGGGAGACAGAGACATGAGATCTGAGACTGAGGCCAGTCTGGTTTACATAGAGGGTTCCAGGCCAGCCAAAGCCACATAGTGAGAGAACTTGTCTCAAAATGAATATAATATTAATAATTAGGATTTTTTTTCCACTGAAAGCCCTGCAAAGCCGTAACATTGCAAAAGAGGTTAGAATCCATGCACAATGCAGGTAATAAAGTAGAGAAGACAGAGAAAAATAAACTACTACTAGGCTCCTGGTTTTAAAAATAATCATTAGTATCCAACAACCCTTTGACTATGCTTAAAGAATCTTGAATACTGGCCTTCAAATTTATGGCTCCAAGTTCTATGACCATTTTATGTCTTAAAAATGAGAACTGTAAGAGAAAATGAATTAAAAGTTGCCACATTGGATGAGAGTATCTGGCTTGCTCATTTCTCTCAACTGGGAGAGAAAGGGGAATCAGAGAGGGCAAAATATCTTTTCTATAAGAATGATAGAATAGATAGCTGTAATAGCTAAATAGCAAGAAAGTAGTACCAAGCCACAGATAAAAGTAATCTACAATTACATTTTTGCTTTAAAATTTACCCAAGCACTACAAAAATGTGTAATTCTGTAAGCAGCATGTCTGTTACTCATGTATATACAACTTGAATTAATTTACATGTAACACCTCCATTATCACAAATCTTACTCTTTGTGTTATTCAATTTAATTCTTCAAAGTATAAAACTGTGTATATCAGAAAAGGCTAAAATAAATTTCAGGAGATAAAAACAAGAAAATCAAATCCAAGCCAGTGGTGATGGCTCAAGCCTTTAATCCCAGCATTCAGGAAGCAGAGGTAGGTGGATCTCTGTGAGTTTGAGGCCAGACTGGTCTACAAAGCTGACAGTCAAGTGAGATTCTGCCTCAAAAACAAACAAACAAACAAACAAAGACAAAAAAAGAAAGAAAAGAAAACCAAATCCAGGGCTGGTGAGATGGCTCAGTGGTTAAGAGTACTGACTGCTCTTCCAGAGGTCATGAGTTCAAGTCCCAGCAACCACATGGTGGCTCACAACCATCCATAATGAGATCTGATGCCCTCATATGGGTGTCTGAAGACAGCTACAGTGTACTTAAACAAAAATAAATAAATTCTAAAAAAAAAAGAAAACCAAATCCAAAGACAGTAAAGAAAAGATAAGCAGATATAAAAGTATGTTATATGTTTATGGAGGTTTATCAAAGTCCCAAAAGCTTTTTAAGGGGGAATTAAATTGGTAAAGCCCCTAGAAAGACTGATTAGGAGAGAAAATACAATACAAATTAGCAGTACCAGAGATGAAGAAAAGACACACTGCCACAAGCCCCCAAGACTTAAAAAAAAATTACAAGATCTAGGGTGAGAAGCAGCTCCAAGTTATAGCACACACTTAGCATATGCAAGGAAGTTCCATACCTGCACCCAAGAACACAAACAGTATTGTAAACAATTGCATTTAAATGAAGTTGGCATTCTAGATGAAGTGCACAAAACTGACCAAAAGACCAAAACCAAAAAAACAAACAAACAAAAAACTCTTAAAAAAAAGATGGATCTAGGAGGGCATGATAGCATATATCTTTAATGCCAGCACTTGACAGCTAGGTCTATGTAGAGTTCTTTTCTCAGAAAAACAGAAAGATTGATCTATATAGAAAACTTGCTTACAAAAATCAAGGTTTTTTAACTAGAATAATCTTCCTACTAAAAATTTCCAATGGGGGAACAGGAATCAGAACTAGAAACCTTACATAATTGATACATATTGCCTTAAGAGCTTTAGGGCAAGCAAATACTGACACCAGTATCTATGCTAAGATATTTTTATTATTATTAAATTTATTTATTTATTTACTTACCAATCCAATGTCAGCCCTTCTTCTCCTCCAAGTACCCCCTTACATAAGCCCCCCCCCATTTCCCTTAGAAGGGGAAGCCTCATTCTGGGTGTTAAGCCCCATCTTCCCAACCCCCCTTTATTTTACTTGGTCCTCAAACTGGTATGAAGTTCCATTACTGTTATCCCTAGCATATAAATGAAACAGGATTAGAGATTATATAATTTACCTACACATAAAGTTAGCATGGTGCAAAGGTGAAATCTGAACACCAGTAATAGTAATACTCCAGTACATACTCTTTAAAAATATTTTTAGATTGACAATTAATGATTTTATGTCTATGACATACAAAACGGAATTATAATTTACTTGATCCCATAGGCTACACTAACTCAAACAATGGTTTTCCCAGAATTGACACCAAGCTTACTTCGTTCATTTTATTGAAGACTGATATGTAAGGCATCTGAAAAAAGCCAGAAAACAGCACCTAAGGTTTTTTTGCTACTGAAAACCTGTATTTACTTTTCTTAAAACATTCACTTTATGGTTACTTGAAAATTCTTTCTATCACATTTCCTTACTTAGCACTCAAGAATTGAGGAGACATAGCAATGTGGCTTTAACTAGTATCTTTAATTTCTTACCTGATTCTGTTGGAGGGGGGGCTGAGACTGTCCATCAGGGGCTTGGCCCTGGTTGTCATTCCCTCCAACTGGAGAGCCACGAGTCGTGGCTGTCATACTCGACACAGGGCAGATCTTTGCAATTTTGTCTGCTTATGTAGTTGTCTTAAGAAAAGAAATTATAGTCCACTTATAGAAGATGAAGTACCAGCATTTGTCAGTCTTAAAAGGTTCAAATTCAAGAATAAGACATCTTGCAGAGACCATTGCATAACCTACAAGTAAAAGAGAAAAGAGAGTATTTTATTTTAGATATAACAAGCATGAACTAAAAACTGTTCAAGTTTATTATCACCAGTGAATCAAGTAAAGAGAGCATGGCTATATATAAATGAAAAGTAAAAAGTGAAAAGCTAAAGCTTCATTACTACATTCAACTTAAACTAATAATGGTACTGGAGACATTATACCACAAAACCCACCTGTATCAAGTAATTTCAATTTTCTTCTGGAACTAACTTCAAAGTGTATCAAGAAGTCAGCTGCCACTTGGTTAAATCATAGAATGGGGGCAAACTGACCTTAACTAATACCTTAAGTATATTGCAAAAGCATGGACATAAAGCACAAACTGACTTATAAATTTTTAAGACACACTACTCATCTAACAAAGACAGCAACAAGTTCTCCAACACACACAGATACACACATACACACACACCCCTAAAAAAGAAAATAAACAAGCAAACCAATCAATACCTAGACCCTGAATTTCAGATTCCATAACTGTAAGAAATTTACACTCTTATTAGTTACATCCCATCCTTATTCCCAAACACCATCACACCTTTTGGAGGGAATTTTTCTTTGTAAAGAGTAAACTGTGTAACCTATTACTCCAATACAACTGAATTCATCAATTAATTGTAGCTTTGCATTTTTGATAAGGTTTTCATTACAAGCACTTCTGGAGCCCTTTCAAGGCAACAGATCCCATTCACTTAATAGCATCCTAAAAAAAGTGCACAGAATACAACCAAAACTTTAATTCCAATTATTATACCACTGAGTTTCCTTTTGGTCTTCAGAGTAAAAGCAAAGCACCTCTGGTCTTTTTAAAGAGGTACTTTAATAGTGCTAATGTCCAGATTCCTCATTAGGTACAATCAAGACAATACAAATGCACTTTAAATAACAACAAACAAACCAACCTCCTGTGATTGAGTCTAATGTGCCACTAGATTAAAAAACTGGATCTTTATCTGTATTTGGGTCTAATTCTCGACACTTTCACATTGCCCAGAACAACCCATGTACCCTAAAATTGAAATATCACCTAAGCCAGTCAAGGTTCTTACTCATTGACTCTTTGAGAGACTGCTACAAGCATTTTGCAAAATTTCTACTCATAACCTGGCTTAAGCCATTCGAGATCAGCATGGCATATAAAACATATTTGGAGCTCTTGTACTTCAGTACTGTAGCAATAAACTATACAGACTTTCAAGTACTTTATACAACTCATACAACTCATTTGTTTCTCCTAGTCTGCCCACTACAGAAAGTACTATTTTCCTCATTTCAGAGTTGACAAAAAGGCTGCAGTTTATTCAAGCCTATTCATAGCCATATCTAACTTGTGTCTGCCTCTATATTATCTTCTTAAAGTGTATTTTAAAAGTACACTTTTAAAAGTGTACTTTAAAAGTGTACTTTATCAGTAGGTTAATGAGGAAAATGTAAACAAAAAACTTAATTCCAATTAAAATAAAATATACTCTAGGCAACATTCACAGATATCAGGAGAATTTGGACAGATTTATCCATGGAAATTAAAAGTTAAGGTCTCCAGTAAACATTAAAGGGATGTTTTCAGTTAAATAAGAAAATGTTCTGGAATGGTGTCTTTGAGAAAAAACTATTTTTTCAGTATTTCATGTGTATGACTATTTTGCTGTAGCAAAATAGTGTATCTGTTCATCACGTGCAAGCAGTGAGCTCAGAGGCCAGAAGAGGGAGACAGATCCTGTTGAAATGGAATTAGCCACCACCATGAGTTCTGAAACCAAACCCAGGTTTTTTTGATGTTGTGGAACTGGAGGTACAGGCCACTGGGATCTGTCATGCGAATCCTGGTCTTCTGCAAGAGCAGTAAACCGCCAAGACATCTTTCTAGCCCTTAGACACATAGACCCAGACACACACCCAGGCCTCCCTTCCATCTGTACATATTAAAAACTCATCAATAGACAAACCAAAACTATTGGGCAAAAGTGATAAGAAAATCATCCCAGACAAAGATACCTTATAAATTATTAAGGGGCAAAACTACAGAAACCTATCAAAAATTTGGATTTAGAGACTTTTCATGAAATTGGACTTTTCATGAATGATTTCCTCAAATTGTTTTTCTAAAACATAACTAGTTATATTAATAAGAAATATAGCTTTTTAAAATTATAAACTGGATAGCTCCGTGTGTAAAATACTTGCCACACAAGCATGAAAATCTGAGTTCAATACTCAGCACCCCCACAAACAGCAAGGCAAAGCAGCACATGCTTGTGATTTCAGCAGTGGGAGGGTAGAGACAGGAGGATCCCTGGAGTTTGCTAACCACCTAGTTACCCTAGCTCAATCTGGGAACTCCAAGTTCAGTAAGTGAAGGTGCTTGCTACCAAGCCTAAAGACCTAAGTTGGATCCCTGGGATCCACATGGTAGAAGGAAAGAACCATTTTCTGTAGGTTGTTCTCTTTACTCCCTCATGCATGCACTCACATATGCAATAAGAAATCTAAAAGGAATGGAGACGTAACAGCATTTAAGAGCACTGGCTGCTCTTGTAGAGGACTCAGGTTAGATAGATTCCTAGCCGCCACATGGCAGCTCATAATCTTCTACAAATCCCAGATAAGATGAACCTCTCTGGCCTTTCAAGCACCAGGAATACATACATATGTGCTATACATACAAAACATGCAGGTAAAAAACCTAGACACATAATTTTTAAAATTAAAAAGTATTATTATCAAAATAATTAAAATTTTTTAATTAAAAGTTAAGGTAGAAAGTAGAAAGATAAGATTCTGGTAGTTCGATAAAAGCCAATAAAAACCACCCAGTTAGTAGTTTACCAAAAAGAACCAGGGAAATAGAGCTTCAAACAACCATCCAGGGTCAAAAACAAAGCCTAAAGAACTAGCACAAAGGATTATCCCTGGAAAATGAAATTATAATTGGATCAGGGATCAGACTGGGGAATTTTATAACCCAACGCATCATGTAAAAATATAGAGCAATCAGTAGGTAATTAGTAAAAAGCTAATATTTGGGTAGAAGAGTAGGCAGGCAAAGACAAGACACATACAGCGCTTGTTGGAACACTCAACAGAGAAGACTACAGAGATTCCAAAAATGACAGGAAAAAATTTATTACAATTGTTCACCTAGTCATTACATAAATAAATAAACCAAACAAACAACAAAGCCCTGGATGTGGCGAGGCAAGTAAAAAAACATTACCCAATATACTACATTGTATTAAGGGTCCATTTTTATATTGGAAATTAAAATATTTGAAAACAAACAGGAATGTGTGGTCCACCTACAGAAGAAAAAACCTTCAAAGAGTCCAGATGCCCAACTTAGCAAGGCTTTGAAAAATGGCTCTTGTATGTATCCTCAAAATAATTAAAGGAAAGCAGGATACTAGGAAAGGAAAATGTGATTATATCCTTTAAGGGTGAACTGTTAATAAAGATACAAAAAGGACATTGAAAAACAAAATCCCAGAGCCAAGTTAAAGGTCTGGACTTAAAGACTGTAAGTAAAATCAGAAATTCACTACAAGCAGCAAATTTGCAGATTGTTAGATAGCAATCTGAAAAGCACTAAGAGCAAAAAAAACCCTCAAGAACAGATTATCAGAGCAATAATGTGTCACACATCACCATAGAGTAATGAAAAAGAAAAGATCTGTGATGAAATTAGGGTCAAAACCTCACCCCAAATTTAATGAAAAACCATCAAAGAGTTTCAATAAATTCCAAGTGGAATACATGTAAAGATCCAGATCAAGAAAGTTCTATAATCAAACTGATACCTTGAAACAGAAAAATTTGGTGTGAAAATATTATTTTATCTAGTCTTCACTGATTTAAAGCATAAAAGGCAAATTTCAACAGCCTAGGATTTGGCAATGGATTTTCCTAATAGCACAAGCAACAAAAGGAATAGGTAAATCAGATTTAAAATTACAAATTTTGAAGGCTTGGGTTGTAGTACAATGGGAGAATGTAAGCACTATGTGAATGGGCACTAAGCTCAATCTCTAGCACCAAAAATAAAAATTAAAGGGCCAGCCAAATGCCTGAACTTTAATGAAGATGGTGGGGAGTGGTAAAAAGGATGCGGAAAAATTAGAACCTCTGATTATTGCTTTCAAAGAAAGGTAATTTTATCAAGTATGGTGGCGCATACCTTTAATCTCAGCACTCTGGAGGTAGAGGCAAGCAGATCTCTCAGCTTGAGGCTAGCTACTCTGCAAAATTCCAGGCTAGCAAAGGCTAGCAGCTTAAGATTGTTTCAAAAAAGATTTTTATAAGCTGCAATATGCACAAGAATTTGAATGTATTATTTCATGAAATAAAATATAAAATAAGTCAGTTAAAAAAAGATATAAAAACCATTATGATTCCATTTATAAGGTACATAGTCGTCAAATTCATAAAGCAGAATTGTGGTTGTTGCCAGCCTTCCTCAATCATACTATTTTGTAGCCAGAAAAGTTTATTGTCCCACACTCTTCTTGGCTTTGTCTAGCCACATGCTAAGAACTTTTTTCTTGCAGTTCTACCTGACTTTTGTATGTACTTTAACCTTGTATCCTAAACTCAGTAACTTCAACCCTTCCATATACCCATTCCCTTCTATTATGTTACCTTTAAAGAGTCTTATATTTTGTCAGGAATTGAGGACCTTTTCAATTATGTATTTGTCTTGTTGCTATTGTTTTGGTTTCTAAAGACAAAAAGATTTTTTTCTCTGTAGCCCTAGCTGTCCTGGACTGGCTCTGCAGATCAGGATGGTGTAAACTCATAAATCCACCCACCTCTGCCTCTCAAATGCTAGGACTAAAGGCATATGCCACTACAGCTATTAGAATTTTTAACTGTTACTAATTACAAAGTAAGATAACTTTCAGGTAACCAAACAGCTTTTAATTTTAACTGTTTTTCATGAATCCTATTAGTTTTCCAAGGCTGATTCTACAGGACATAGGTTTTTTTTTCTTCTTTCAGGAATGCATAGTGCAATATAACAGAACCACAAGTTCAATTTCCAAGTATCATCTTGCTCTCTCCAGGTGGCTAACACCTCCAGGGATTATTAGAAAACTTTACTGAGAGGATGTGCAAGTGCCAGGAACATGCAGAAGGGACCCAGTAAATGTATTTTTCAAAATGCTGATTAGATTATTATTCATTCTTGACAATTCTTATTTTTGAACTTTCAAAGGCTCCTTAAGAATATGATCTCTAGACTGGCCCAGGGCGGGCGGGGGGTGGGGGGGAATCTCCAAATTATATATATTATCAAGATTTTCTGATTTTGATATGCATTGTCACAATTGCTATGGATGATTTGTGAAATCACAATTTCAACATTTTATATAACACAGGTGTATTATGTTACATTAGCCCAACTCTACTAGAGCTGATAGCTACATTGTCCTTTGTGAAAAATGAATTTCAAGTAAAAAAAAAAAAAAGTTACCCTCTGCAATATCATAGTATTCCTATCAGAGTTTGTTCTGGCTCTAAAACAATTTTAATAGCAGAGAAATTAAAGAAGCCACTAACAAAATGACATCAAAATTATGCAGTTCTACACAACTTACAAATTATCTGTTGAATGAAAGAAAATATAAACAAACCACCCTTTGAGTTACAAATGTATCTTTCCCATTTAATAGAGAAATAACTTAGTGATAAGTATCCAACTGTGGTTCTAGTTTATTTGATTACACCTACTAGGTTTCTATCAATGGTAAGCTGGCTCAAGTTGGCTAATTCTGGTTCTACATTTAGAGCAACTTTTAATTACTTCCTATAATAAATATTGCTTAGGGAATCTGGGCGTGGTGACACACCCCTTTAATTAAAGGGTTTAGGAGGCAGGGGGAAAGATTGCCGAGTTCTAGGCCAGCTGGGTCTACAGAACAAGTTCCAGAACAGCCAGGGCTACATAGAGAAAACCTTTGCCTGAGGGGGTTAAACAAATTTAAAAAAAACAAATGTTTCTTAACTATATACAGAAACAATTAAAAATTAAACTTATTAAATATACCCAGAGGAGAAGACAGCAGGAAATAATCAAACTCAGGGCTGAAATCAATCAAATAGCAACAAAGAGAACTATACAAAGAATCAACAAAACTAGGAACTGGTTCTTTTGAGAAAATCAACAAGATGGATAAACCCTTAGCCAGACTAACCAGAGACAGTACAGAGACAGTATCCAAATTAACAAAATCAGGAATGAAAAAAGAAACATAACAACAGAAACCAAAGAAATTAAAAAATAATCAGATCCTACTATAAAAGTCTATACTCAAAACTGGAAAACCTGGATGAAATGGATGGTTTTCTAGACAGACACCAGATATCAAAGTTAAATCAGGATCAGATAAACCATCCCAACAGCCCCATAACCCCCAAGGAAATAGCAGTCATTAAAAGTCACCCAACCAAAAAAAAGCCCAGGACCAGATGATTTTAGAGCAGATTTCTATCAGACCTTCAAGAAAAGATCTAATACCAATACTTCTCCAAATATTCCATAAAATAGAATAAGAAGGAACACTACCTAGTAATTGTGGCTATGAAGCCACAATTACACTGATAACCTAAACCACAAAAAGACCCAACAAAGAAAGAGGCTGGAGAGATGGCTCAGTGGTTAAGAAGTAATGCTCTTTCAGAGGTTCTGAGTTCAATTCCCAGCAACCACACGGTGGCTAACAACCATCTCTAATGGGATCTGATGCCCTCTTCTGGTGTGTCTGTAGACAGTGACAGTGTACTCATATACATAAAGTAAGTTTTTAAAAAAGAAAGAGAACTACAGACCAATTTCTCTTATAAATATCGATGCAAAAATACTCAATAAAATTCTCACAAACTGAATCCAAGAATACATCAAAATGATCATCCATCATGATCAAGTAAGCTTCATCCCAGGAATGTAGGGATGGTCCAATGTACAGACATCCATCACTGTAATCCACTATATAAACAAACACAAAGAAAACAACCACATGATCATTTCATTAGATGCTGAAAAAGCACTTGCCAAATTCAACACCCCTTCATGGTAAAGTCTTGGAAAGATCAGAAATTCAAGGCCCATACTATAAACATAGTAAGAGCAATATACAGCAAAACAATAGCCAACATCAAACTAAATGGAGAGAAACTCAAAGGAATCCCATTAAAATCAGGGACAAGACAAGGCTGCCCACTCTCTCCCTACCTATTCAATACTCGAAGTTCTATCCTAAGCAATTAGACAACAAAGAGATAAAAGGGATACAAATTGGGAGGGAGGAAGTCAAGATATCACTATTTGCAGATGATATGATAGCATACTGTTGTTGGTGGGACTGCAAGCTGGTAAGACCACTTTGGAAATCCGTCTGGCAGTTCCTGAGAAAACTGAAAATAGTTCTACTAGAGAGGCCCAGCTATACCACTCCTGGGCATATACCCAAAAGATACTCTACTATGTTCATAGCCGCCTTATTTATCTAATAGCCAGAATCTGGAAACAACCCAGATGTCCCTCAACAGAAGACTGGACACAGAAAATGTGGTACATTTACATAATGGAGTACTACGCAGCAATTAAAAAATAATGACTTCATGAAATTCATAGACAAATGGATAGAAGTAGAAAATATACTGAATGAAGTAACACAGACACAAAAGAACACACACTGTATGTATTCACTAATAAGTGGATATTAGCCCAAAAGCTCACAATGCTCATGATACATCCCACAGACCATATGGAACGTAGAAGGAAAGAAGACCAGGGTGTGTGGATGCTTCAATTCAACATTGTGGGGAGAACAGGATGATTGTGGGAGGTGGAGGGAGGGGGGACCTGGGAGCGAGAGAGGAGGGGGAGGAAATAAGGGGGGGCAGTATCAGGAACTAGAGGAGATGTGAGAAAGGTACAAAGGGTCAGGAAATCAAACAAAAATATGTAGCAGAGAAGATGAGGAACTGGGGATAGCCACTGGAGGGTCCCAGAAACCAGAGAAATGTGAGGCTCCTGGGACCCAACAGGGATGACTTTAACCAAAATGTGCAGAGAAGGGGGAAACAGAACCTGCTGAGATCACCTCCAGTAGATAGAGGCACAGCCCCTGGTAGAGGAATGGGGCCACCCACCCATCAAAGTTTTTAACCCAGAAATGTTCCTGTCCAAAGGAAGAACAGGGACAAAAACTGGAACAGAGACTGGAAGAAGGGCCAAATGGGGACTGTCTCACCTAGGGATCCAACATGTCTGTAGACACCAAACCCAACACTGTTGCTGTGGTCAAGAGACACCTGCTGACAGGAACCTAGTGTGGTAGTTCCTTGGGAGGTCCAGCCAGCAACTGACCAATGCAGATGTGGATGCTTGGAGCCAACCATTAGACTGAGCTCAGGGAACCTGGTGGGGGAGCTGTCAGGGACTGGAGGAGCAGAAGGGGGTTGCAACTCCATTGGAAAAACAATATAGGCTAGCCTGACTACCCAGTTCTCCCAGAGTCTAGACCACCAACGAAGGAGTGCACCTGGGTGTATCCATGGATCTAGATACGTATGTAGCAGAGGATGGCCTTGCCTGACAGCAATTGGAGGGAAGGCCCCTGGTCTCAGGGAGGCTTGATACCCCAGAGTAGGGGGATGTTGGAGCAGTGGGGTGGGAGAGTATAGGTGGGTGGGTTCCCCCTCATACAGGCAAAGGGGAGATGTGAGATGGGGGGACTGGTAGAAGGGATAACAGGAAGTAGAATATCATTAGAGAAGTAAACAAATGGAATGATTAATAAAAAATTAAACTTATTTGTAGTTATATAAAACCAAACAAAATATGTATTTTAACTAAGTCCAAAAAACCTATTAACATCACAAATTTGGAAGTAGTTGCAACTGCTAGATTTGAATTCCTGAGCCTAGCATGGGTATACCAAAACCATCATACGCCATGTGGAAGGCAGCTTTCTTACTTCTACTTCAATTACTACATCACTTTGTATATATGTTATGCTATGATATCAGTTGCTCCTGGCACCAACATACCATTCATATGTGAAATTTGCCTGCTATTCTCATTATCCCAGAAATCAACAGATGAAAAGATTTATTTTTTAAAGCAAACTTTTGTTTCATGAAAAACACACAAAAGAAATATATAGAAAGCTACAACTTTATAGGGATTCAGGGAGGGATGGCTCAAAGAAAACTGAGCATTTGGAAATAGCCAAAAGAAATAGCAAAAATGAAGGTGATTCTACATCTATTCTCCCTCTAGACATATTAACATTGCAGCATTCCTTGCTGCCATAAAAAGTTTTCCTACCATCAAAATGCTATTTCACCTTGTCATTGGTTTATTAATTACAGTTCTGCTTCCTGAAACATAACAAAGTTAAATTCACCATTATCTACCTTAATATCTTTCTAAAAAATTAAATAATCCCAGACTTCTTATATATACAGTTCGGGGTCTATTTACAACTGAAAGATATACTTTTACCTAAAACTTACCAAATCCTTGCAAAGGTACTACAGGAGCACAATAAACTTCAGTCCCCAAAACATTATCAGCCAACATTCGTGAGAAATGTTGATTTAAACCATTAAGACATAAATCATGGATCAATCAATTAACTCTTCTGTAACATGTATTACCTACCCTACTCTGAAATGACTGCTTAAGATGAACTCAAAGTTACTAGCTAACAGATTGTTCTTCCAGCCAGGGTTTCTCTGTGTAGCCTTAGGCATCCTGGAACTCAAGAGATCACGTACCTCTTCCTCCCAAGTGCCGGATTAAAGGTGTCCAGAACCTTTAGACCACCGTCAGGATGTCAAACACTTTAAAAGTGACTAATCGAAAAGAATGACTTCAGAACAACAAAGACTTCGTTCAATAAACATCTTAAGGCAGATAGATCATTAGTAACTATCTTTAAGTATATCTTTTTGCCTGCATCTTCCACAATTAGACTGGTTAAGCAACAGATGTAGAAGAGTAAAGGATGTGACAAAGCAAACTAAACAATTTCAAATTGTTTCTCATTGTATTATTCAAAAGTCGTAATATAAATCATTTTATCTGAACTGTGCAATTGAATGGGTCTTTCTTTATTTAAAGTTGCACAATTACAATTCCAGAACACAATAGAAAAAGCATACCAAAGCTAAGGGAGTAGCTCAGTAGCAAGTATACAAGGAGCCCTGGACTCTACTGCCAGCACCAGAAAGAAAGAAACCATACCCTCATTATTAAGCAGCCACTCCCCATTCCCTACAGCCTCCCTCAATCTATTTTTTGCCTCCTGCAACTGGTTTCTTTCACTTCAGAATGCTTTTAAAGTTCATGAAAGTTGAAGCACAACAGTATTTCCCTTTTTATTGCTAATATTTCACTGTATGGTATATATTCTATGAATATATTCACTATATGAGAACATTTGGGTTGGTTTCTGTTTTGTTTTTCAAGATAAGGTTTCTCTGTGTAGCCCCAGTTGTCCTGAAACTTACTCTGTAGACTCAGAGATCCATTTGCTTCCCAAGTGCTGGGACTAAAGGAGTGTGCCACCATGCCAGACCCAGTGCCAACATTTGTATTAGTTAAAAAAGAAAAAAAAAATCACTGGAATCCGAATGTCCACCAACAGAAGAATGAATAAAATAAATGATACATTGATATATGTGCACATAACTGTAGTAGAAAGGTCAAAATATGTTTTGGAGTAGTAAGTGAACCTTCTAGACTACTACTAAAAATGTTCTGTATAATAACCTGATTGGTGACTATACAGGTAAATTATTGATTAAAAAGTAAAATTTTATAGTAGATTAGATGCCATTTTAAAGATCTAAACTTTCTTGTCTATAGCAGTCTAGTAAATTACTGATTTTACAAGCATGGTCTGGGGGTTCCCTGGCAACTATGAGATCCACTATTTCCTAGAGACCGTAAGTTTTTTCTTAGTTAGATATTACTTGTCACAAAATTTTATACCCAGTCGTCTTTCAGAGATGCAAAAATTATAAACCACCGGTGTCCTTGAGAATTCTTATCTTGGGAAAGTCTTTTTTCATAAAAACATTTACACTGATAGGGAATGAGTTTTTCTTAAATGATTTTTATTATTTATATTCATGTACTCATGGATACCTAGGGAGGCCAGAGGGTGATTGGTTCACTAGAACAGGAGTTATACCTGGTTGTGAGACACCCAATACAAATCTTTGAAATTGTTAGGCTAAGCCTTCTAGTACTTGAGAGGTAGAGGCAGTTGGATCTCTGTGAGTTAAAGACCAACCTAGACTACAGAGAGTTCCGGGACAGCAGAGTTACACAGGCAGAGAAGCCCTGTCTCAAAAAACCAAAACCAAAACCAAAACCAAAATAAAAGAAAGAAAAAGAAGTACAATAAAACCCAATAAGCTTGTTTGGTTAGTTCCCTTTAAAAAAATAATCAAGTGGGGTATCACTATTTTCTCTGAAATCATGTTAGACAAAAATCACTGCTACTGCATTTACCTGTGCACATTGATCTACTTCTACTCAGAAAAATAATTTCCCCTTAAATATTATATTTGCCTAGCAGGCCCACATTAATGTTCTTGAAGCTTAAACTAGATTTCAGATGAAAGAAAACCTTACCAAGTTTTGGGCTAGGAACATACCTCACAGTAATAGGAACCTTGCCTAGAGTATATGAACTGAGTTTAATCCTTGGCACCACACAAAACAGCCATGATTATTCAATCAAAGTTTATGTTGTTCTGTCAAAAAATTATACCTCTACACCACCAAATCTATGGTCCCTAAAGTCACACTACAAGCTACTGGCCAACTATAACTAACCCATAAGATTCTGGGTTTTGTAAAGCTCTCCAGTCTCTGTGTAGGTAGAAACAGGGTAAGAAAATATTCAAATTGTATTATCCCTCTGCTCTCCAAGCACTTTGTCAATCCAATCTGTTTTACCGTTTATATTTTCTGTTACTTGAAAAACTACTCCAAACTCCACTTCTCCCTTTACCCTTCCACTAACCCCAATTTTCACTAAAAACAAAAAGGGCTGTTTAAGAAAGCAAAAATAAATAAATAAATAAATGAATAAATAAATAAAATAGACAAAACAAAAACCAAAACCCTACAAAAATAATAATAAAATTACAGCTACCTTAAACAGATTATTTATCTATTTTTACAGATTCTATTATTTTTAAAATAGCAAGATAACACCTAAGCTAAACATGGAGAGCCTATACTTAACAATTTCTGGTGCCAGGTCCTGGACCTCTTACACATAGAAGACAAAGATGATAAATATATTTAGATAATTCACCCTTTAATGTAAAGGTACACATTGCAAGAGTAGTCCTCCTATAACCCAGATTCTGCACTGTGACCTTTCAACATGTCTCAGCAGTCAGCAGCTCCTAGTGGAAGGGAACTAGAGATAGGAGAAGTTAAGAGGTGTTTTTGCCCTAGAATCCATATAGAGACAAAGACAGAACCCTGGGGGAACCCATTCTTTTATTTCATTGTCAAAATCTTTTATCACTTAAAAGAACTATTATAATACTATCCAATTCCCTGCTACATTTCTACTTCAGTATATCTACCATGTTATGCTCAGAATCTTTCCAAATGAGCGCATGCATAAACCAGAAGACAATCTTGGGTGTAGTTCATTAGATATTACCCACCTTATTTTTTGAGACAGGGTCTCTCATCTGCCTGAAACTGCCCAAATAGGAAGAGCTGGGCTGGCCAGTGAGCCCTAAGGATCCATCTATCTCTATTTCCTCATTGCTGAAATTAACAGGTGCATGCTGTACCTGGCTTTATGTGAGTTCTGGGGATTTAGCTCAGGTCTTCATGCTATCTGCCCATTCCCCTCAGAATTATCTTAAAAAAAAAAAAAAACCCAGAAACCACTGTCTTTCACTTAAAGGCCCTTCACTTATTATTATAAAACTCAAACTTAAAATGCTCTAATATATTATCTTGTAACCTAGCCTTAAACTAAGTCTCATCTCCCATAACTCCTCTCAACTGACTCTCTCCAGTATTCCTTCTATGCTATACTAGTTTTTCCTCTAAAACCACTCTTTCATTCTGCCATTGTACCGTTTCAAGTAATGGGTCTCAATTTCTACTTGGTGCATACTTTTCCACATTATTAGTCATCACAATAGGGAGAAGGGTCCTATTGAAATTTTATAGGTAGAAATCGGAGATGATTAATAAGTATACGGCATGCCTCAAGGAAGTGTCTGATCAAATAATACTTGGTCAGTAACATCAAGGTTAAGAAATACCACCTGAAGGTCCCTAACTCTAATTCAAGCGGCATCAAAATGACATCTTTGAAGATTTGCAAGCCTCATTTAAAAAATCCAAACTTAGCAATCTGTCTTACCACTACATTTTTCACACTTTTGTGGTTGTATTTTGGTGCTGAGAATTGATCTCAAGAGCCTCATGCTTAGTAAATACCAAGCACACTATTACTTAGCTACACCCCCAGCTCCTTGCACCAGATTCAGCTCTTATTTAAGTGTCTGGCCCAACATCCTAGAGTCTTTAAGGTAGATGTTAATAACCATCCTTATATCTCTCTATACCTATAATGGTGTTAAATGAATGAATTTAAGTCAATCATCACAGTAAGGCAGTAATCAGAGTTTAAGTTTGAATTTTTTTTACAATTTCACCAAGATCAAATACTTGCTTACCACTTAGCAGTTACAACTATAATCTAGGCCTTTGGGATTGTTGAGGGTATGGTAGGTGGAAAAGAAGACATCCCTATTAACCTGTTACAATACCTAATACACAGAGGAAGAGGTGGAGAGAGGGATTATGAAAGGCTGGAGTACTTAACTTACTATACCAACTACTGACCAATTAGCTCAGAGAATGAGAAAGAACCTTACAAAAGCAGACTATGTCAAAAATTTTGTTTCTCATAGAATTGGCACAGTAAGCATTTTGAGAAGTATTTGGGGAGAGCAGGAAACAAGGGCATTAAAACAACCCCAGCTTACATTTATATGACTAATTAATTTCAATGCATAGTAGGAAGGGGAAGCTCTCACAAAAAATAAATTCAGAGGAAAATTCTTCAGTCTTCATTCAGCTACACAACCACAATCATTTTCCCCAGTCATGAGTGATGGATCCTGACTGTAATCCTAGCACTCTTAAAATTGAAGCAAGAAGATCACAAGGAGCTGAAGGCCAGAAGAAATTACATGTTAAGTTACTGGCTCTAAGGGGAAAAAAAACCCAAACAGGCATGGTAATGCAGGCCTGTATTCTCTACCAACATTTGGAAAGCTGAGGCAAGAGTGTCAGGAGTTTGAGACCAGAAACATCAAAGCCTGTCTCAAAAACAACAACAACAACAACAAAAATACCTCATCCTCAAATGTATTTCCTTATCCTCTTTCAAAGAATTCAAATATTGCAAAGCTAATCAACAGTGTTTCTCCACTCTCAGAATGGAGGTATTTATAAAATTCCTGATTACCTTCAACTGTCAAATGGAAGCCATGGGCTGGAAATATATAGCTCGGCTGGTGTAGTACCTATCCAGTTTAATACCCAGTACTGCATAAACTCTGCATGGCAATATGCTCCTGTAATCCCAGCATTCAAGAAGAGGTAGAAGGTTTAAGGTCATATTCACCTACACAGTTACAGCCTAGCCTGGTGTACATAAAACTACATCTCAAAAAACAAACTACTACTACAAAAAAGTAGAAACCATCTTTTAAAAAGAGAAAGAGAGAGTGTATGGGAAATAAAGTTGTAAAGTCATATTAAAATCAACTTTATGATAAGTTTTGAACAAAAAAGTTATGTACAAAAGTGGAGTAAAGAGATAAAACTAATGACTGGCAAGAATGATGACAGATGCCTGTATTTCTAGCTACTTGAAATAAGACTGAATTTCATAATCAGAAAAAAATAAAGTATAACACCCCTGAAAGCTTTCTATCAAATATTAAATTACAGCTTAACTGTCTTGAAAGAGAACTTTTGATATTTTAAAATTGTATACCAAATGAAGTTTCACTGTACTTGATAACATAGTTTTCCAATTTAGCTTACATCACTGGCCTCCTTTCAAATTGTACTGGCTCAAAGATTCTAATGAAGTAAATATGGAGACTTAACTTTAAATTCATTTTAATATGGGGTGGGACAATTCTGTTTTTTTTTTTTTAATCTTGCATTCCTATTACCTGGTACAGTTCTTAATTTACAGTACAACCCAGTCCATAACAGGTATTTACTATATAACTGAACTTTAAGCACAAAGCAGAATATTCAAGATAGAACTACACTGTAATAGACCAATGAAGTAGGATATGCTAGAATTAATGGAGTACTTCTCTTGTCGTAATTCTCTGGGAACTTTTTAGAAGCACACTCTAGACCTCCACTGCAGACTAATTGAACTAAACTTGGAATGAGCAGAGAAATTTTTGGATAAGCCCTCCAGGTCTAGGAACTAAGCCAGGTCAGGCAAAACTAAAAACTAGGGTGACAAACTAAATCCAACCGCTTGGTTTTTTGTTCAATCTACAACTTCAAGAATGACTTAACACAGAAATATTTGCAATCAATTTCAGAGAACACTAGCTTTGAATTCAAATACTATATTATACTCCCAAACCAAGTTTTGCTTTTTCTCATTAGATCTATATTATACTTAATGTGCCTAGTTACATTTTTATTTCAACATACAATTCAATCTCCTCAATTTTGCCTCTTGGCCCACAAAGTCCAAACAAACTATTATTATCTAGCCTCTTATGGAAAAGGTTTGCCTAATCTTTCCTTTGACCTGAGTTATAAAGAGCAACCCAATCCTTTTGCACTATTGTGCTCACAAACAAACCACTCTGTTAAGGTCCAAACATCAACTGTCATGTTCTCTGGTGTCAAAGATAATAATAAACAGACTCAAGAAGCTCATATTATTGAGAGTAAAACAAGAAAAATAGACCTGTAACCAACTAACAAAATTTGTTGACTTTCAAAATCCACCAGTCAGCAAAACACAAGGCACTAAGACAGGAATGGGAATGTTTCCCTTCTCTACCTTTTTTCCTGTCTTCTCCTTCCAAAGTTAGAATGTACAGGTTGAGATTTAACATCCAAGACTAACAGCTCAAAATCATCTGAAGAAAACAATTCCTTTGATAATGCTTGATTAACATAGTACATGTTCAGAGTTCACATAAATGATGTTAGGGGAAAAAAACTATACAGTGTCATAAAATGATGCATCTGTATGGAGGTTTAGCCAAATTCATTCCAGCAGAGATGGTGGGATAAATGGTTCAACCTAGCCATAAGTGGGGTTTGATAGAGGGAGCAGGGCTTCAAATGGACCTAG
Source organism: Arvicanthis niloticus (assembly GCF_011762505.2). Classification (NCBI taxonomy): domain Eukaryota; kingdom Metazoa; phylum Chordata; class Mammalia; order Rodentia; family Muridae; genus Arvicanthis; species Arvicanthis niloticus. Next base: position 7,094,481 of record NC_047679.1, read on the forward strand.
CTTAAAGGCTTTCTCTGTGTCTACTCTTTCTTAAGCATTTTACTGGTCCAGTGATCCTGGCTATTCTTCACTTCATTGCCTCAGTTTCTTGAGTGGTATAAGTAATGACCAAAGTAATGACAATTATCATTTATCCCACAATCTTAAGTCATTGATACTTTGATATGAAATAAAAATTAAGACATTTTCAAAGACAACTTGGTATTCATGCAAGTCCAATAACCAAAGCAGAGGCTATCCCTGAATCTGTTGTCTGCCTGTGGATTCCATTCCCCTAGCTGGACCAACTTGCCTGGCCTCAGAGGGAGGATGCACTTGTAGAAATCTGGTGTGTGGGGGGGTGGGGGGGGGGAGAGAAGAGACCCAAGGAAGGCTCTCCACCTCAGAGAAGGGAGGGGAGGTGGGGGGGAAGATCTGTGTGAAGGAGTACTGGGAGGAGCTGATATTGGGATTTAAAGTGAATAAATTAAGGAACTTTCAAGCCAACAAAAATATTGACCTCTAGAAGACAAGCTAAATTATAAAATATAGAACATGAAAGTAGGACAACTACTTGGAAAACGAATGAGAAAGGAGACAGAAGAACAAATAAGGAAGTATAATGATCAAAGTACATAATAAACACTTAGAAATAATGAAATTCATTCTGTACAATAAAATATACTAATTTTTAAAAACTAGAGCACTAGTCTCTGCCTCTGCCTCCCAGGTGCTTGCAGAGGCTATCCCTGAAATCTGTTGTGCTTGCAACACCAAGCCTAGCTGAAGTTTTCCTTTTGTTTCGTTCAAGGGTTAGCTAACTCTGCAAATAAACATGCAGCTTTTTAAAAACCCTTTTAGAATATCAGCCCTGTGATACTTTTATAATTAGTCAAAAGAAAATAAATTGAACTAAAACCAGCCTGAGCAAGTCTGGGAGACCCTGTCTCAAAATAAAAAGTAAATAAAAGATGGAAGAATGGCATTGAGAATATACACAGGTTAGTGGCAAAGAGAACACTTGCTAAAGCATGTTCAAGGTCCTAGTTTCAATCTCTGGTACTGCAAACAAATCAAATAGGACCCCAATTTTACCATTCAGGGAAATCAATGTTGTAGGTGTTCTGCAAATACTGAAAGGTAGAGGACAAAATCCCTGATTTTAATATCCATTAACTGATGAATGATGGCAACGGTATTGGTTTAAAAAACAACTGGTATTAACTATGGAAAGAGCTTCATGAAGGTATTTCATGCTATCTTAATTATGTTTCTTCATCTCACTGGGCCATTTCCTTCTGTTCAGGTCTAGGTTCAGCAGTACAATGGCGGTGCACACCTTTAAGCCCAGCACTGGGAAAGCAGAGGCAGGCAGATTTCTGAGTTTGAAGCAAGCTTGGTCTACAGAACAAGTTTTACAACAGCCATGATTGTTACAGAGAAACTCTTTTGTCTTGAAAAAACAAAAAACAAACGAAAGACTAGATTCATTCCAGAATTCATCATAAAAGGACTATCAAGGCTCAGCAGTTAAGAGTACTTGCTCTTGCAGAAGACCTAGGTTTGGTTTCTAGTAAGCCACAGGTGGCTTACAACTAAGTAAGTTCCAAGGGATCCTATGTTTTCTTTTGGCCCCAAGGGCACTGAATCCATGTGTGCATTTAACACTTAAACACACATAAGATGAGAATGGCGGGCAAGGTGACCCATGTCTCAGTTCCAGGCCAGCCTGGTCTACACAGCAAGCTCCAGGCTAACCAAGTGATTCATTGATTCATTTATTCATATTCATTCATTCATTCATATTTTCTCTCTCTCTCTCTCCGCCCCCAAACACACACAGACAGAGAATGAAAATAAATAAAAGATAAGAAAAGGATTATCAGGTCAAGTCATTCCTGTAACTGGTGAAGGGGAAAAAAAAAATCAAAATAGCAAAAATATATATTTTTTAATGACTGATTTATATTGTGTATGTTCCTTTTTTGCCTACATGTATGTTTACCATGTACATGCCTGATGCTCAGAGATCAGAAGGCAGCATTGGATTCCCTGAAACTAGAGTTATGAATGGGTGTGAATCACCATGTAGGTGACAGGAACCAAACCCAAGTCCCCTGGAAAAGCAGTACGTATTTTTAACCATGGAACTAGGTCCAGCAAAGGTATCTTTAAAAAAAAAAAATCATGTTGAGGGCTGGTAAAATGGCTCAGTGGACAAAGAAAGGTATTTGTCACCAAGCAGAATAATCTTGACTTTCATTCCAGGGACCCAGATGGTAAAAGGAGAGAAAGGACTCCTTTTAAGTTTTTCTCTTGATTTCCACAAGAACTCCCTCCCTCATAAATAAATGTAACCAAATACAGAGAATTGACTATGTTCACCAAATGGTTAGTAAGTATGCATGTGCCAGACATTTTCTGTGAGCTAAGGATATATCAATGAGTGACTTAAGAGTGTGTAGTAGACAGAATCCACCAACCTAAAAGAACCTGAAGGAAAACACACATATGCACACACACACAAACCCCACACAATTTTTTGAGATAGGATCTCCCTGCATTGTTCATCATCTCCATTCAAGCAATGTTCCTGACTCAGGCTCCCATGAGTTGACAGGTATGAGCAGATCTGTGGTAGGACAACAACCAAAGCAACTAAACAAAATGAATAATAAAAAAGGCACACAATGTAGGAGAGTAAAGACTCAATTCCTAAAGCCCATATGCCAAGAATGCTCAAAGAATTCATTTCCAGCTGGGTATAACAGACTGGTATTCTAGCACCAGGAAGCAGAGGCAAGTGGATCTCTTGAGTTTAAGGCCAGCCTGGTCCAAGTTCCAGGCCAGCCAAGGTTACTCACATGATGAGAACCTGTCTCAAAAAAATTCATTTACACTAGCCTTGATATATCCTTGAGAAAATAAATTCAGACTACGTTATTTAAAAAAAAAAAAAAAAAACAACTGAAAATAGGACAATCCCATTGGTTTACACCTTAACAAGGTCTACTACTTATATCTACCTAAATCAGTTTCTATGAGACACATAAAATGATGCCAATTAGAGCCTAAGGACTTTAGAGAGAACTAATCCCGTGCCTCTCCTTTTACACAATAGTAGTTGCTAGACCAGTGCCTAGGACACAGCAAATAATTATCTGTGATAGATAAAAATAGTTAATTCGTTAAAAGATATTAAAAACATTAACTTTGGAGCCAGACACCTTAACTCTTAAGAAGGTTCTGAAAACTAATGAATGTGTGAAGAAATATATTTGAGTCATGTATGTGAAATCACTTTCTCATATACCTAATCAATCTAGGTGCTGAACTTCTCCCTATTTTTGGGTTACAGTCAGAAATTTTTGATTGACAAAATAGGTTTAAGTATATTGCTAACAAAACACAAAATGCACAGGACTGCAAATTCTCCCTTTTTCCTAAAATGAATGGCAAAATAACTCTCCTGTCCTGGGTTACCAAGACAGAACTCTAATCATTAGGCTTGTACTCCAAATACATTTTACTTTGACCTCCTCCTTTTTTCTTTAAATGCCCAGTTCCTGTTCCAAACTTTACTTGTAATCTGTAGAATAAGACCAAGACAAACATACTTTGAAAACGTTCTACAAAAGATTCTGACACACAGTTGAGGCAGAGAAGTAACTGTTAGGCAATCACCCAGAATAAAATTGGAAACTTCTCAGTGTGGCATGGCAGGTCTATACTCTCATGTACTTAGGAGGCTGAGGTCAATAGCTTCATAGGGGACTAGTCTGAAAATACCAAACAACCAAAAGTCATTTGCTAAATATACGTATGTATGTACCTATGATGGGTACAGAACTTAGCATAGGTGTGCTTGAAAAATTTTAATCATTTCTCAGCCTTTTGGCAAAGATCAAGTATAATTTTAGGTAAATATCTCATTTTTACACTAATACTTTCCCACATTTTCCCCTAAAAATATACTAGTCATTTTAGCACCAATAACATGTCAGAAAATTTCAGTCTTTTTTCTACATAAGAAAATTCAGAGCCAGATGATATACCAGCAAATATACTTGCAATCCCAGCACTTGGAAGGTGGGAGCAGAAGGATCAGTTTAAAGTCAGATACTATACAGCCAGTTTGTATCCAGCCTAGGTTTGTGAGCTCCTGTCTCAAAACACAGAAACATAAATAATATCAAAGAACTTTAAAGATCATTAAAATTCCATTTTCTAAAATTCACTAAAGATATTTGAGGATTCTTATGTCACATTAAGAATAATTACAGAGATAGAGATGTAACTTGGTGGTAGGATTTAACTGCCCTAGTGTTCATGAGACCCTAAGGAAACAGGGCACATAAACCCAACATCTGTTGTGGTTATTTTCATTTCATAATTATCAACCAACACTACCAAAATGGTAAAAGAGGGGGCTAGAGAGATGGCTCAGTGGTTAAGAGCACTGACTGCTCTTCCAGAGGTCCTGAGTTCAATTCCCAGCAACCATATGGTGGCTCACAACCGTCTGTAATGGGATCTGATGCCCTCTTCTAGTGTGTCTGAAGACAACAACAGTATACTCACATACATGAAATAGATAAAATAAATCTTAAAAAAGGAAAAAATGCTAAAACCATTAGTCTTAAATTTTTTACTGAAAGTAAAATTTTAACTTAAATGAAATTCAGAGTTCTCAAACTGAAATTACAATTTCACTGTATGCTGAAACAATATGAATTCCCAGGAAATAAATATCTTTTCATTTCAGGAATGTAAAAGCTGCCTAGTATTATTTTAGTCATAAAGTCACTAATAACCTATTACTCTGAACATGTTAGTTGAGGTATGGAAGACACCTATTTGTTCTATTTTCCATGGCCAATCAAACTATTTTCAGATGTCAATTTTGATAGTCTTAAAAATAAAACTAATCTAAAGCTACTCTGTTATAGTCAACAAACTAAAGGTTCTAAATTTCTTTTAAAATTGTAGTCAGTATCATTTCACTAATATGGCACCTAAGCTAAAGTACTACTAAGTATGGCAGGCCCTCCACTGTATTATAATAATAATAATAATACCACCACCACCACCTATATAATGTAATAAATGACAATGTTTAAATGCTTAACAGAGTAATTAATACTAAATAAGTGCTACTTATACTGAAAAAGGAAAGCAGGAAAAAAATCTATTTTCTTATTTATCTATAAAAGTGCTATAATAATATACAACAATAGCTCCACAATTTTAACTCTGATACAGTATTAGAATCATACACAGTGCTCTTAAAATATAGCTTTCATTTAGTTCCATATCAGATAAACAAGAAAACCACTCCCAAGTGATTCTAATATCTAGAATTGAGTATGAATGTAGTAAATCCTTCCCAAACACTGTTAGCACACGTAGAAACACAAGACAGCAACCAATAACATGGTTCTCAAAGATACAGGTCCTAAAACAATGAAATGGAAACTAGCCTTGTTTAATTTTTGAGAACCATTTCAAGATTCAGAAAACTTATCAGCAAGAAAAAAATAATATATGCAAAAATAACAGTTCAACCACCGAATATCTCACTTCATAGGGGATCAAAATCAAAGACTAATCCATATGTGTGTGTGCGTGTGTGTGTGTGAGAGAGAGAAAGAGATACACACAGAGGGGTGTCAGATCCCCTGGAGCTGGAGTTACAGTTTGTGGGCTGCCTGATGTGGGTGCTAGGAATTCAACTTGGATTCTCTGCAAGAACACTATGTACTCTCAACTACTAAGCCATTTCTCTAGCCCCAGACACCCCTATATATTTCAAGTAATTTTCTCTCACCTGCTTTAAACAAAGACTGGTTCCAATAATAAAATTCTATAAATATGAAAACTTTAAAAAAAATTGATACATTAAATAGAAAAAAAAAGAATAGAATGTTTTCATGTGTCTAACTAATCAATAATTAAATGACTGGCATATGGCTAACATCCATAAGTAGCTTTATTAATATTATGTCAAAAAAAATAATTTGAAGAGACAGCATTAAATCGCTCTTCTAGAGATTATCAGAAAATGTATTTCAAGATGCTAGAAGACAAAAGAACCAAAGTAAATCCTACTGGATGAAGCATTCAACTGATAGAAAATGAAGGGATCCCCATGAAATGTGCCATAATTTAAGGATAAAATCTGCTTTTCAAAGTTACTTTCAGAAAAAGAAAAAAAAAACCTAAGATTCTTGTCCATGGTGTTCTGGTCCTTAATCCTTCCAGATAGTCCCTTAGATTCTACCAAGGTCAGCAAACTAAAGGAAGAAACAGCAGAACATTAAGATAACAGTGTATTGGGGGGGGGAGAAAAAAAACATAAAGACATTCATATAGCTTAAAAGACAGAGTTTTTACTAAGTGAACGCAAAACATACTTTTTCTTTTTATTTTCACCCTTGAAACATTAAATTTCAAATACTTCCGGCTCTCATTCTACCCAAACACTGCAACAATAAAGTATAAATGGTTAGAGTTGCAAGTATGACAAAGCAAGTAAGTTTAAACATTGCAAAAACAAATGTTACTATCTCTGTATATTTAATATCTAAATCTTCTTAAGAATTTTAAGGCATTTTGCTGAAGCCAAAATGGCAGCCTGGTAATTCAGTAGACTACAACAATCTAAAGAGTTTGTAGTCTCTATTTTTAATTAAGTTCACCTGTAGGACCTAATCATGGTTAACCAATCCTTATAATAATAAAGGAAGCGAATGAGCTCCTTTATTACCGGCTGCAGAGTTCCCACATAAGTACACCCAAAATAATTCTTCATAAGTCAAATTATACAAAGAGATAGAAGGCTGGTGGGTTTTAAGGTTAAAAAAAATTACTTCGAATGCCTCTCCTACTAACAGAAACATGAAAATGGTACCAAAACCCACAATTCCTTCATTAACAATCAGCGACCCTCTACGGCAATTACACACACCTGTAAACTGTGGCTGTGAAAAGTCAATTAACGGTGTAACTAGAGAACTTCCCAAATAATAATTTAAGCACGTCATATCTAAAAATCTTATCATTCCAGTCTCTGAAGAAACCCAAACAGAAACAAAACCCCAGCTTCGCACCTGTTTAACTTAAAATTTTCACAATGAATGAAAAACAAGCCATTCATCAAGCCTGAAGCCTCACATCACAAGCATCGGAAGGTTTTATTAGTCAGAAACTTGCACATACTAGTATTTTCTTTCTTCGTCTTCTTTTTTTCTTGTTCTTCAGGAACAGCTAAAAATACAGAGGTGGTAGGTCTGCTCTCGCTTGGAAGCGATTTCGGCATCAAAACATCCTTCCGGGCCTTTGGCCGTGAGCCGCCGAAGCGGGACGAGGGAGGTGGAGGGGCGCGATAACCAGCTCCGACTTCCCGGGGCCGCGGGCCACCGAGCGACTGCGGGTTATCGCGGGAGGGCGTTGGGGAGGCAAACTAGTCCGCGGGCCAGAGAGCCAGGCGTCGCCGCGGCCTAGCTCTCCCGCTCCAAATCACTCCACCTCAGTAATGGCGTTTGGTGTCAAGTGGAACAGGCTGAGGGCGTCCGCGGCCGGGTTAAGGGGCGCGCGAACCAACTGTCCCCGCCCCCACCCCCGGCGCGCCCGCGCGCTGTCGCGCGCTCCGAACCGACCTCCCGCGAGGGTGGAGGGGCGGCACGCCGCGCCCGGAGTCTCCATCCTCCTCCTCCTCTCCCTCCAGTCAGGACGGGAAGGGGGGGGGGGAAGGAGGGAGGGGGAGGGAGGAGGAGGGGGAGGGCCAGAGCCGTCAGCCATTTTCCCTGCCAGTCCAAAACACACACGCACACACATCGCCACGCTCGCTCCCAGACACACACGCTCACGGGACGCCGGGCGCGCGCACAACGGAGGCTCGCGCGCGTTCGCGACGGCCCGGCCCCGGGGCGACAAGGGAAGCCTTCCCCCCCCCCACAGCACTAGCCAGCGGCCCCCACGGGAGGGACCTCTCACGCACACACACCCCCTCGCGCCGTCCTCCCCACCCCTCCAGCCAGCTGGAGGCCCGGGCAAGGCACCGCCGAGCTAAGTACTCACCAAACACAACACTGGAGTCTTCTGCGTAGCAGGACACGCGGAGGCGGGAGACGATAGGCAAAAGCTCGATCCCGGGATGAGGCCTAACCTGGGAGCATCCCAAGCCAGGGGCTGACGAGGGACAAAAATATGAGGAGAGGTTGCGGATGCCGGGCTCGCGGCGCTCTACGCGTACCGACAAGGAGTCGGCCCCTCACCCTGGCCGCCCTAGGGCCGCGGTGGCCCAGACCGCCTCCTCCTCCCTCTCAGCCGGCGGCGGCCCTCTTCCCCCTTCTCCCCTCAGGCTGGGGCGCTCTCTGAGCTCAGTCAAGCTCCGGGCTGTGCGTTTCTCCTGCGTCACCTCCTCCTGCTCCTCCTCCTGCAGCGGCAGTTTCACCTTCCCCTAGTCGCCGCCTCTATCCCCCCACTCCCGGCCTGCTCGCTAGGCTGCGGCTCCTCTCCTCACACCCGTCACCAACCCCAAGCCCTAGGGCCGTAAAGGTAGCCGCCTCCCTTGAGGGAGAGGCGGCGGCGGCCGGCTCCCGCGAGGTCTGGGAGCCGGTGCAAGGCAGGGAGGGGGTTCACTGAGACAGGGAGGAGGGCCCGAATGGGCCGTTTACCGAGAGGTTGCGGCTCCGCCACCGGCGGAGTCAAGCTTCCGCAGCCTTGGGTACCACAGCCTCGTCAATATGGCGGATCCAGCAAATCAAAAAAGAAAAGAAAAGACAAAAAGAAAAAGAAAAAGAAAAAGAAAAACCCGCACGGCCAGTGGCGGTGTCGGCGGCGACAGTGGCAGCAGCAACGGCAGCAGCAACGGCAGCGGCAGCGGCGCAGACTCCCACTAGTCTCAGCGCCGCCCAAGACTGAGCTTCTCCGCCCCCGTCAGGGCCCTCCCCCTCTAAGCCCCGCCCCCTCAACGCTCGGCCCGGCCCCGCCCCGTGCCCAACCCCCCTCTAGGCCAGCTGCCCCCTCTCCCTGTCCACCTCGGCTTGGTGAGGGAAGGAAAGGAGGAACGCTGTGGGCCACTAGGGGGCCCAGACAAGGCAGCGGACGCCTGGAACACAGCGAACTGGGTGGGGGAGGGGAAGACAATGCTAGGGAAAGATTGTTCAGCCCTACCGTCGCTTCCGGACGGCCCCTCCAGGGGGTCATGCGCGGGCCAGAGACGCTAACGTACCCCTTAGCAAGGGGACCTGGCCGAGAGCTGACTTAGGACCCAGAACATTCCGGAGAGGAGGATGGGGTGGGAGAAGGGAGAAATGCCGCATGCGGCCTGGGCAAAGGGCTTAGTCTGTCGGGAATGGCCGGGATGTGGACAGAAGAGGGTTAAGCACGCAAGCTGCAGCCGTCACCGAGTTTGTCTAGGGCTGCTTGTTTTTGTTCCATTGTGAACCATGGCCCCACCATCGAGTGCCCGGATGGTGACGTCACCAGCCTCCCCCTTTTCCGGGATGGTTCGGGGATGGGGGGGTGACGGAAAGACGAAATTCCTGGGTCTCAGTGCTAGGCGTCTGTACCCGCGTTACTTGAGGGTCTTAACTGCGCAGCTGATCCGTGTCCCGTGACACGAGGACAGGACAGGCCACTGAGCAGTGCTACCAGGTCCTGAGGGTTTGGCCACCTGCACCCTGCCGATAGGGAGAAGGTGTGGCTTGAACTCCAGAGCGTGGGGGCCTTCCCACTCCACTTTGAGGGAGGCGCTTTAAGCAGCTCATTCACACGATCCTGCAGCATCAGTACCTAAAAGCATTTCGTCAGTCTTAAAGGCATAGTGACTGGGAATCTGAGGACATTTTCGACACAGGAATCCTTACAACAGTAAAGACAAAAAAATTATACACCGTCCTAAACACCTTAGCTACTCAGTAATACTAAATGTAGCAAAATGACTTCTCTTGCCATATCATCAGCACCGCTCAGTATGAGAGCCTGGGAGGGACTTAGGAACCCATCCACTATGTCAGGGACTATTTTCTGCATATTGAGAATCCAAAGTACATGCTGCAGAGGAAAAATTTATCAGACTAATCTCAAACGTTGGTAGGTTTGGAACAATTCTATAATTTACCTAAAATTCACAAATGAAGAGGACATAAATACAATTACTGATCGATCCCATTTCATTTCCACTTAAAAAAATGCCTGTTGGCAGCAAACGTCATTTAGAATCATTATAAAATACTATTAAGTCCATTATATTATAGGATATATTATAGGATATATTATATATATATTATAGGATAGTTGAACTTATGCTATAAACACAGTCATTTCTAATAAGGGAATACTAAATGGAATCCCAAAGAATTTAGGTGACAACATGGTACTGATGTCACTTTTTAAAAACCATTTCTCTATGCAGCATTTCTCTATGTAGTTTTCACCACAAAATAGCTTACCCTAAACATATTATTTATAGTCCTTATTATAACTCTTAACACATGCAATCTTCACTGAGCAGTGGTGTCGCATGCCCAGCACTTGGGAGGCAGAGGCAGGCAGATTTCTGAGTTCGAGGCCAGCCTGGTCTACAGAGTGAGTTCCAAGAGAGCCAGGGCTGCACAGAGAAACCCTGTCTCGAAAAACAAAACAAACAAACAAGAAACCCACATGCAATCTTGTTTATATGATTACTTCTGTGCATGCTTTTCCTTGCTTATGGAGCCTGCAGAGAGAGCCTACTACCCATGTAACACTCTAAATTTGCTAGCTAAGTACATGGTATGGTGGGTTCTATTTAATCCTCAGAACCCTCTGAAACAGATGGGTAGGTATTTCTAGGCTTGATTTTAGATAGAAAAACAAAACGGGTAAATCATTTGTTTAAGATCAACAAGATTGGTAAGTAAATGTAGGTCTTTTAGCTACATCTAAAGTGCATCTTTAACAAAAATGTCCACAGTGGCCAATTCTCTTCAGCATTATACTTGAGGTTCTAGCCAGAGAAGGCAAAGAAATGACAGATACCCAGATAAGAAAAGAACAATTAAAACTTTCCTTGCAAATAACAATCTTACATAGAGAAAATCCTAGGTAATCCATTATAAAAAAAATAAAAAATACATGATTTTCAACAAGATTGAAGCTAGAGATCTGTCTACCTCCATTCATCCGCTCAAAAAAAGAAGCTATCATATTATACCGTATAAATATCATTACTATGTGTCAATTTAAAATAACAACCCAACCCTTTTTAAGGAACCTACAGAATGTTTTGTTTTATTTTTTAAAAAGTCTTTGTAAATCATTTATCTAATAAAGAACTCACACCCATAGTATTAACTTCAACTCAACAGCAAAAGAAATAAAACCCTTCAATATAGAAATAAGCAAAAGGGTCTAGAGAGAGTTCTAGGACAGTCAGGACTACACAGAAAAACTCTGCCCAAAACACCAACAAAACCAAAAATAAAACCAAACAAAAATGCAAAGGGGGCTGGTGAGATGGCTCAGTGGGTAAAGGTGCTTGCTATCAAACCTGACAACCTGAGTTTGACCCTTGGAACCCACATGGTGGAAGAAGTAAATAGGCTCCTTCAAGTTGTTCTCTGATCCCTTGTAATGCATGTACACACATACACACACACACACACACTTGCACATGCACAAACAAAATTTTAAAAATGTAAAAACTAAGCAAAGGAAACTGGGTAGAAGGCAGTTACAGTTGCCTGTAATCTTAGCACTCTGGAGGCAGAAGCAGAGGCAGAGGCAGGACAATGTTCAGTTTGAGTCCAGCCTGGGTTATATAGTCAAATTCGATCTCAAAAAGGTAAAATTAAAATTTAAAAATGAAAATAGGCAAAGGATTTGAACACACATTCATCAAATATGTGAATGGCCAATAAATACATGAAAAAAAAAAATACCTAACAGGGCCATTCATTAGAGAAATGCCAGTCAAAATCATGTGAGATAACACTTGATAGTCATTAGAAAGACTATTACAGAAAAAGCAAGAGAGGGAGCAAGGAGATAATGAATGTCAAGATGCAGAGAAATTGAAATTCTACCTTGCTGGTGGAAAAGTAAAATGGTGAAAGCCATAAAGCTGATCTTCAAAAACCCAAACATAACAATACTAATTCTACTCCTAGATAAAGCCTAAAGAACTGAAATCAGGGACCCAAACAATTGCTTGTATACCAAAGTTCATAGTAACAATAGCCAAATGTGGGAACCAGCCAAATGTTGAGTAGATGACTGGATAAACAAAATGTGGGAGACATAGACAATGAATGGCCTTAAAAAGGAATGAGTCTCTGACAGACAGTAGAACATACATGCCCCTTGGAAACATACTGAGAAAAATAAGCAGGATGCAGAAGTTCCCATGTGATTCTACTTCCATGTGATACCAAGAGTAGACAAAGTAGGGTAAAGGCTGCTGGAGCAGAGGGGTAAAAAGGATGGGAGCTTGAGTTTTAAGGACAGGGGATTTTTATGGAGATGGCAAAAATAGTACAATACTGTTAATGTACTTAATGCCATAGAACAGCACACTTAATGGTAATTACAATGGTAAATGGTAATTACCATGGTATGTTTTACTATGTATTTTTAAGGGTGAAAGGCTAGGAGTGTACCTCAGTAATGCTTAGCACAAGTGAGGCTCTGGAGTCAATTCTCAGAGCTCTCCCACACCTATTCAAAGAGGAAAAAAATACAATCAAATATTGGTAATTTCCTATAGGGATCTACATATTATACTCTTTTTTTTTTTTTTTTTGGTTTTTCAAGACAGGGTTTCTCTGTGTAGCCCTGGCTGTCCTGGAACTCACTCTGTAGACCAGGCTGGCCTCGAACTCAGAGATCCACCTGCCTCTGCCTCCCAAGTGCTGGGATTAAAGGCGTGCGCCACCACTGCCCGGCTACATATTATACTCTTAGCAGCAAGTCTAGTTTTAAGTCCTAGTTGTGCAGCTACTTCCCAGGAAGAAATGTACACTTGGCTCCCAGGCTGGGCATGGCTACAGGACTGCCCCCTGTGACATAAGAAGTTCAATGCCATTGGATAACTGAAATGAAAACTCACTATAGTCCAGCCCTTTCTTCTCACTTCCTTTATCTTGGTTTCTCTTTTCTAACACTTGTCCTTTCAGGTTGAAGACTAATTTTTTTTTTTTTTTAACTTCCTGGTTCTTTGCCATCAGGACAGAACTTTATTATATTCCATTTCCTCATAAAATTTCCCATTGTACTTTATCCCCTCCCCACCCAACCCAAAAAAAGATTTGCTAAGTATATTCACTGCTTACTAGCGTACATCCTGAAATGTAGGCTTTCTTGAGGACAAATTTCAAAGACGTTCTGTAGTCAAGGGGTTAAATGTTTCTCCCTATAAAAAAAATCTCCCATTAGAAATGATCTGTCCATCTTGCTCTGATGGTGCCTCTCTGAAACTAACCTATTTGCAGTCGGACTTGGATATAAAGTCCAGCAAGAACACCAAGAGTAACCCTGGTGTTGGATTATCTCTGTATCTCAGGGATATACACACAAAGGAGACATGTCCTATACTTGCCTACTTGAGAGTTACAGAAAATGCTTTAATCTTGGCATCTACACCAGTAGTCACCAATGAATATCATAGGCATTACAAGAAAAACATCAAGGATAAACTAGCTTAAGATTATTATCAAATCAAAGAATTTTTAAGATTACTAAATAAGTCTATGAAATTGGACAGTTGTCTAAAAATTCATAATAAAATCTTAATATATTTGATATTAAGTTGTAAAACTGAATAAAATTTTCTAAACTATTCACAAGAAAAATATTTTAAGCAACCATGTTTTCCCCTTCCTAAATTTTGTGCTCTTTTAATTTTTTCAGCTATTTACAACTTGTAACTTGTGGTGATTCCTTTTCTCATTTTAAATATTCTCTTTTGTATTTTGTATCTTAACTTTGAAAAGTTTGCAGGATGCTTCCTAGATTGTGTCAGACTTCACAAAGCCCAGAGTTTACCCCATTATCTCGGAAACTATGAATCAAGGCTAGCAGTGGCGGCACATATCTTTGATCCCAGTACCGAGACTGAAGCAGGCAGATCTCTGAGTTCCAGACCAGCCTGGTGTACAGAGTGAGTGCCAGGACAGCTAAGGCTACTGAGGGAAACACTCTCTCAAGGAAGGAAAGGTGGTGGGGGTGGGGGTGGGGGAGGGATGACAGGACACTTAACAGGGATGCCAGCATCCATTTCTCTGTGTATCCTGAATGTGGATTCTTCAAGCTGCCTTAAGCATCATGATAGATGCATAGTACAACAGTGAGCCAAAATAAATCCTTCCTTCCTTCCTTAAGTTGTTTTTGCTAACTCTTTGTCATAGAAATAAGAAACATAAGTAATTCAGTGCCTGTGTAGTTTGTGCATGTTTTGGTGATAGCTTCTTCCAGTGAATAAACAACACAAAAGTTGTTTGTAGCAACCTTTAAAAAGCCAAACTAAAACCACACAAGGCAAAACACATGTAACAAGATGAAATATTTTTCACCTTGATTTTATTTCTTCTTTTTTTCTGTTTGTTTTGAGACAGGGTCTCTCTCCATAGCCCTAGCTGTCCTGGAGTTTACTATGTAGACCAGACTAGTCTCAAACTTATAGAGTTCCATCGATCTCTGCCTCTTGAGTGCTGGGATTGAAAGTGTGGGCCATCATGACCAGCTTCACCTTGGTTTTCAAGCTGGTAAGGTGAAAGATCAGTGCCTCAAGCCTGTGCAAAAAAAAAAAAAAAAAAAAAAAACAACAACAAAAAAAAAAACTGCATAGCTCTGCAGGATTGCAGGATGTCCAAAAAGGGTCCACATGCAAGGAACAAAACAGAGGGATCACAAGACAGCAGGCCAGACCACAAAAGATAAGAAGCCATGGAAAAGCACAGGTGACAAATACCTATTTGACTAAAAAGTTGCTTTTAAAACTGTTGCCACTCTATAGCAGATGTTAATGGTCTTTACGCCATACCATTGTTAATAATAAGTGTCTTCTTCCTTTAAGAATGAGCACTTCCAGTTGTGCTATGTTAGATTTATCTGTATTTGCCTATCATGCAGTTAGCACCAGAGACTAGACAGCTCTAGGCATTCAAAAGATTCGAAAATTGAGACCTGAAAAGGCTGGCTGAATCCCAGAGCTGACTCGCCCCACTCCCAACAGGAAGCATTAGTTAATATTTGTCCAGTGTGTCTATGGTCTTCATTCAAAGTGTTAGAAGACTCTTTTGCTTTAGATTATGGGGATCTTTGGACATTCTGCTTAAAATGTGAAAGGACTGATTTTGTGTACTTTGTGCAAACCAGCACAGTGTAAAATAATTAGATCGTTTTGTTCTTCTTGTAAGCAAAACGTAATTCTGTATAGCTCTAAGAAGTACAGAGTTCTTTAGTCTAAGAGGGAGTATCATATTGTTACACAGATTATACCTACTCCTGACCCTAGCATGTTTTAGTAACTCCAGCTCTTCACAGGAGTATAGCTCAGATATTTGTCTGGAATATTCTTAATTTTCCAGATCTTCCCTATTGAAAATATAAGCCTAAGTTTATTGTACACAACATGACTCTTAATCATTTTCACATCAACACGTGATATTCTATAGGACCATTGTTTTGATCTTTCCACTGGCTTTGTCATTCAGGAAATGAGAAAAAGACTGGGGCTGAAGAAATGGCTCAGCATTAGAATACTTGCTACTCTTTCTGAGGACTCAGATTCACTTCCTAGCACCCATGTGGCAGCTCACCACTACTGTAGTGATTGATTCCAGGGGATTCAATGCCCTCTTCCAACATAGCCACCAGGCATTCACACAGAGCACATCAGACAAAATACACCCATAAAATAAACATAAGCTTTTTCACAAAAGAAAAAAAAGAAGTACTATTGAAATGCACAGCATAAACAAAATTATAAGGGATTTTTTTTTTTTACAATCTAGTTTCTTAATAAAATTGTTTGGAAAATTTTTTAAAGATCTGTTAAGATTCTGAATTCCTAAATCATTCTCAGTAATTGAAACAGCTTCTTTAAAGCCTTTGTAAATAACATAGCAATGACATGAATGCTCTGTTTTCTATAGAACTTTCTAGAATTAAGACTGGCAGTACTAAGAATTCAACTAAAAAAGATGCTTCCCAGATAATTCCATGGCAGGCTACTGAAGTGTGAGTTCTATTTATTTCAGAATTTCTAAGACATTATTTATTAACCAAGTTTGTATGTTTGAGAGTGTGGTCATAAGTGATTATTCTATTAAAGACATCCCACAATTCAGAATTTTTTGCTGATTCAAATAGGCCCATTTTTTTTCCTTTCAATTGACACTAGTAGGATTTGGGTATACATTTATTCTTGTATTGTAAACATTGAATGTTTTATTGCTAAAAACTGACATTCCTTCTTGGCTCTTAAGTGTCTTTTATCTCTTACTCTTTGAAAGAGTTCATGCCAAGCAGTGGTGGTGGTGGTGGTGGTGGTGGTTGTGGTAGTGGTGCATGCCTTTAATCCCAGCGACCAGGAGGCAGAGGCAGACGCATCTTAGTAAGCTTAAGGCCAGCTTGGTCTACAGATCAAGTTCCAGGAGAGCCAGGGAACAGAAAAACTCAGTCTTTAAAAAAATATTTTTGGAAAAACAGGAATGGCTACTTGTCAACTGTCTAGCATAAACAGTCTCCTTTCCACTTTTAGGTTCATTCCAGGACCTCTTGCTTTTTTTGAGGGTTGAGTAGGGTACAACAGCAGCCATGCCAGTTCTGCCCTTGCTTTGCCAGCCCATCTGGTTGTTTGTAGGAGGCGCTCCTGTAGGAGGCTAGCTATTCACTCTCAGTTTGCTTAAGCATTCAGCCAGCCTTTCCCTGGTCAAGTTCTTCAACAAACATGGAAGCGCTTATTGAAAGAGTGACGTCTGACAGCTTTTAAACGTGTGCTACAAATGGCAATTGCAACAAGCAGTGTTCTGGAAAAGGGCTTTCCATGTACTTTATAACATCCGGACACCAGAAGCTCAAAGCAAACAGAACTCTCCTATGCATCACACACAAACAATTTAACAGAATATGATGATGTTACAAAAATGTGAGGCCAATAGAGGAGAAACTGTATTGTATTCTACCACCAAAATCAACAGCTAATGTCACTTTAATGTCTTTCCTTTCAGATTTATTTGAATGAGCAATTTTTCTCAAAGCCAATTCTTAAAATAATATAACAAAATTAAAAACATTTGAAGTTTTTGTTTGTTTTGTTTTTGAGATAAGGTCACCTGTAACCCAGGCTGGTCTCAAATTTGCTATGGAGCACAGGCTGACCTGGGTAAATGCTAGACAGGCATAGGCTGACCTGGGTAAATGCTGGACAACCGGATAACCAGTCCTTTACAGATAAATATTTAGTATGTTATTTAATCTTTTTGCTATGATAAGAAAATGCTGACTTCCAGTTTCTAACCCAGCACATGAGGACCTCAGGAGTCATCATTACTGACCTTACAATAACAGAAAAGCAAATAACCTTAAAGTCAACAACTCCTCTTAGAGTAATCAGAAAATTGAGGTCACAAGGTTTAAAGTGCTACCCACCCCCCCCACACACACAGACACAGAGAGAGAGAGAGAGAGAGAGAGAGAGAGAGACACAGACAGACAGACAGACAGACATGAAAAGTTTAGAAAAATCACAGTTAACCAAAGTTTGGAATAGAAGCCTGCCAGCTAGGGCCAAAACTGGGTAGGTATGGTTACATTGTAATTGAAAGTGTGCATGGACAAACATGAGAGTAAAAACTACTCGCTGACAGGGAATTCTATACAATTTTGTGAGTTTTATCTGCAGGAACTTTCCAGGTTCTGAGGGTATACCTTTGAGCATGTTTCAGGAGGTTATTGCCTGCTTCTCAATCAGATAAGAGAAGGAACTATTTTGAAATATTCTTAGAGAATTTTGTTCTTAACAAAAGCATGTCTGCAAGGAAAAGTATTTTACCAAGGTCTGACCACCTTAGGTATGTTTTTTGTTTTTTTTTTTTCGAGACAGGGTTTCTCTGTATAGCCTTGGCTATCCTGGAACTCACTCGGTACACCAGGCTGGCCTCAAACTCAGAGATCCACCTGCCTCTGCCTCCCAAGTGCTAGGATTAAAGGCATGTGCCACCACCGCCCGGCCTTAGGTATGGTTCTAATCAAACTGGAGGACCTCTAACCTTCCATACAGGGGAATGGAATGGCGACTTCAGCTCTCTCCAGCCTGTCAATGTCCATGGGTGGGAGAGTAAGGAACATAAGGCAAATCCCCAATCCAGCCATCCAGCCACACCAGCTCACTAAAAGACTGACACTTAACGGATCAGACTGCAGCATCTTTCTCCTCTCTCCAACACCACAGCCACATCAGTGAAGATTCAATCGTGCTAGCAATGTTTCCCCTTTATATCATGCCTGCCTGTCACCAAGAACATTAAAAGCACACTGAGAAAAAATTTTAATTACAGTTTGAAGAGCTAAGCCTCAGAAGCTCATTCAGTTATTGGAGAGATACTGGTCACATCAGCAGGAATTTAAAACCACTACAATATACTAAGGGATTAAATAAAAAACTGGAATGCATTCCAAATAAGACAGACACTCTAAGAACAAATAAAAAATGTTACAAATCAAAATGGGGGCTACAGATGTAGGACAGTCATAAGCTATAGACATAGTGAGAACAAGGCCTAGATTCAATCCCCCTGTGCATCACAAATTCTAAACAGCCACAAGGGAAACCAAGAGCACCTTTGAGAGGCTCAACTACAGCCTGGTGTGTGAAGTCAAGGAAAATGTCAGAGAACATGAACATATGCCAATAGAAACCTCTAAAATGTTAATGAAAAAAAGAAAGAAAGGGAGGGGGAAGGAGGGAGGGAGGGAGAGGGAGGGAGGGAGGGAGGGAGGGAGGGAGGGAGGGAGACGTTGAGGTCTACAGGAGGTCTAGTTGGGGTCTCAGTTAAGAGCACTGGCTGCTCTTCCAGAGGACCTGAGTTCAATTCCTAGCACCTACATAGCAGCTCACAACTGTCTGTAACACCAGTTCCAGGGGATCCAACACCCTCACACAGGCATACATGTAGGTAAAGCACCTATGCACAGACACACACAAAAGGAACTGAAAAGAAAGGAACAGAAGAAATATTTACTATAATAGTGGTGGATAATTTAACAGTATTTATAATTATTTACTTTTCTTTGATGTGAATATGTGTTTGTCTTGATGTATGTAGGAATGTATATACACCACATGTGTGCCTGGTGCTGAAAGAGGCTGGAAGAAGGAGTCAGAGGCCTGAAGCAGGAGTTATGGAGACCAGAGTTGTAGGAACAGCAGTTGTGAAGAGAACTGGACTTGTGAGCTGCCATGTACTTGCTGGGATCACAGCAAGAGCAGCCAGTGTTCCTAACTCCTGAGCTATCTCTCTAGCCTTGAATTCCCCAGTTTTATTTTGTTTTGTTCTGAGTCAGTGTAGCCCTGAACTCCCCCAGCCTTTTTTGGAGATAGAGTCTCTCTTTATTATGTAGCCCTAGTTGTCCTGGAACTCATTATAGACCAGGCTGGCCTCTGTCTCCTGAGTGCTGGGATTAAAGGTGTGCACCACCATTGCCAGGCTGAATTTCCCCAAATTAATAATGATAGACACCAACTGCAAGTCCAAGATCAGAAAACAGTAAGCAGAATAAATGTCCCCTCAAATTGGTATCTGGGTATCATATGCAATCATATAATATCAAATATCATATTCATTGTAGAAATTTTTGGAAGAAAGAAGAGGAAAGATGACATTAGGTTTCTCTTTGGAACCCTTGCACATGACAGTAGAATGAAATCTTTAAAGTGTTGGGGTAGGCATACAAACTAGAATTCTGTATCCAGCCAAATTACTCTTTAAATGTGAAGAAATAAATATTTTTCTCAAAGTTCTGTGGCTGGTAGACTTATCTAGAAAGAAATGTTCAAATAAGTTCTTCAATTATATAGGTCAGAAACTCAGCTCTCCATGAGAGGGGGGTCAGAAAAGAAATAAATGGAGGTAGAAGAAAATCAGTGCTATTTCTCCTTTACTGACCTAATAGTAGTTTGCTCAAAATCATAAGAGTGAAAGAATATTCAGTGGCTATTGCTGATGGATAACTAAAAAGAATCACAGGCATGTCATGAGAAATGGGAAAGAGGATTCAGGAATATTCTGTTAGAAATTTCTTGAATAGAAAAAAAGCCAGGTTCAGAACTAAGTCTTTTAGTTAGGAGGGATGACAGAGGTTCTGGTTAGTCAACAAAAGGATGGACTGGGTATTAGGTCTATCTTGCACCTCACTGGTACAAATTGGTATAGTTATGCTCTAATTGTATTTTAAGAGAAAAGTTTTATTTTAACAGGAAGGGTGATATGTAGGAGGAGCTAAGGTAGGAGGAGTAAGGAGAGGAAGAGGAGGAGAGGAAGAGCTAGGTGATTGGGGGGGGGAGAAAGAACATGTTCTTCTGTCTCTGCCAGTCAAAGGTAGTTGGTATATCTAGGTTGGGTATTGGGTTACACTTCTGATTGTATGGGCATCTTGTTATTGAGCATTACCAAACTTATAAAGCCTTTGATTAACATTAAAAAAATAGAATAAAAGCAAAAAGGAGAAGGGGGATGGAAGAGGAGTTTTCTAGGGAGGAGAAATGGGGAAAGGGGATGGCATCTGAAATGTAAATAAAATATCCAATAAAGAAAAAAATAAAAATAAAAAAAAAATTTCTTGGATACCTGAAAGTGGTATAGTTATTTGGAAGCAGACTCAGATTAGCTGTAAATATATGACAAACTCTAAGAGTAAGTTCATTGGGGGTTGTTTCTAAGCGTCTTCCTATTTCGCCAGGCTTGCCCCAAACTCACTGGGCCCAAGGGAATCTTCCTATATGAGTCACCCAAGTAGTTGAGACAGGAATATGTCATTGTCCCTGGTGTTGTGTAACAAAAATTTTCCTGGAGAGACAAAATGCACATGTCTATTTACCCAGGTAGGGATCCCAGGACAGAGCAAAGTATGGACACCACCGAAGTCCAATTTGGTGAACCAATGAGTTTTATTACAGTTACTTACAGGAATATGGGTAAGGGGTTACTTATAGCAACAGAAATGACTCGAAGACAGTTGCACCATCAAAACCCACCCAGCACGGTGACAGCTCACAAAGCTGAGATCCTGGTGCACACTGCGCAGCCTGCAGGCAGCGCAACAATTTGGAAAGTTTCCTTTCCAGATGCCTCAGTTGTTCTAAAGCTCTTCAAGGCAGCTTGGCTGGTCTGGTCTCAGGGTCTTATTTGCAGGGTATTTTTTGTTTTCATTTTGGTTTGTTTGTTTTGTTTTGTTTTGTTTTGTTTTTTCACTCTGAGAGTCTTATTTGCAGGCCAGCTTCCTAGTCTGAGGGGATGCTCGGCTTTTACTTTGGCCTCGTGAATCTGGTCAGTTTCAGGGACTTCCTGAAGCTATTTGGAGTTATTTATCTTGCTTAAAATTAAAGAGCTTCCCTGTAGGATGGAATGTTCCAATCTTGGAAGAAACTGTTACACAACACTTGGTTGGGGGATTTTTTTTTAAATGGCATTATTATTTATTCTTTGAAAATTTCATAACACTGAGAAATTCATATAATGTAATTTGATCATAATCATCCCCACTCCTCCAAGATATACAACTTCACCTTGACACACCCTCCCAACTTCCTGACCTCTTTTTTTTCTTTTTCTTAAAATAACCCATCAAATCCAATTTGGGCTGACTGTATAACCCTAGGTGTAGAGCCATCCAGGAACCACACCCTTTAAAAAAAAACCTCTTTTCTCCCTTTGGAAGCCAACAACTGCCAACAGCTTCTCAATTGAGGTGGAGCTCATGAGCTCCTCCCTTGGAGATTATTCTTTTTAAGTATAATTGACATCTAAGAAAGGAGAGAAAATGGAACCATATAAAATGTTCAGTTAACACTAGAAGGGGCTGGAAAAGAGTGAAGAGATCAAAGTATAAGGTCAATGAACAGAAAGGAATAACAAACATGGGAGACAGAAATACAGCTATATTGATAGTCACTTAAAGCGTCAGCAGTCCAAATACACCAATTAAAAGACAGCAAAACTAGGCCTGTAGCTTAGTGATAGAACCAAGACTTACAATGTATGGCATCTCCAGCACAAAAAAAGAGAGACCAAGCAAGCTAGGTGATGGGGTGGGAGCTGGAACAGGAACCAGGAAAAAGAGAAGGAGGGAGCTAGTCAGAAGGGATTAAAGAAAATACTTCCTATTTGTTGTCTAAAAAACCCATTTTAAATATTAAAGGCATTGAAAGATTAAAAGATGGCCTTGTCTTTAATCCCAGAACTTGGGAAGCAAAGACAAATAGATCTCTAAGTTCAAAGTCAGCCAGAGCTACAAAGTAAAATGCTGTCTCAAAAAACAAAACAAAACAAATAACAACAACAAAAGTTTTAAAAATGGCATTTTTGTCTTCTTAATACTAATCAAAAGCAAGCTGAAGCATTTATTTCCAACAAAAATGCTTCAATGAATATTGGTGGTCCTAATTCCCCTATTCTTATTAGAAGACAGAGTTTGGGTTGTACCTATAGTTCAGGTAGTTGGTAGCACACACAAAGCCATCCCAAGAATCCCCATAAAACTACACAAGGCAGAGTCCTACATCTAACCCCAGCATTGTGGAGGCAGGAGGATCAGATGTTCCAGGTTGGGCTACAAGAGGCCCTGTCTAAGGCAAAACAAAAAAGATGATCACTCTTTTGTTCTGATGTACAAAACACATTCAGTAAAGTATAGAGATCCATAACTCTTATTGTTTGTATACGTACATCAGTCTTCACATTTTAACCAATGGCTATCACTCACTATTTATTATGTACTAACCCCTCCTCTTATCACCTATATTAGCTCTTGTAATCCTTGGAATCAACCTTAAGTTGGATACTACTGTCATTACATTTTAGATAAATAGGTTAAGCATTTAGTCAGGGTTCTGTGATTTTTCATCTGAGAGTCAAAATTTAGATCTATATATATAATAGGGCCCTCATGACTGTTTTCAGCCTTTCTGTAGGGGTTACACATGTAGTGTGTGTGTGTGTGTGTGTGTGTGTGTGTGTGTGTGTGTGTGTATTTTGATATGGAAACCAGTAGATAACCTTGAGTTTGGCTCCTCTGGAGCTGTCCTCCTCCCCCTCTTCTTCCTCCTCCCCCTCCTCCTTTTCCTCTTCTTCTTCTTCCTCCCCCTGCCCCTCCTCCTTTTTCTCCTCTTCTTCTTCCTCCTTCTTGTCCTCCTCCTCTAATTTTTAAATTTTGATGTGTGTGTGTGTGTGTGTGTGTGTGTGTGTGTGTCATGTGTGAGAGTCCTGTTAGAAGCCAGAAGGATGTTTCAGATCCCCTGGAATTGGAGTTACAGGTGGTTATGAACTGCCTGGCATGGATGTTGGGAATTAACTTGGGTCTTCTGAAAGAGAAGCTAGTGTTCTTAATCACTAAGCCATCTCTCCAGCTCCCCACTGGAGACAGGGTCTCTCACTGACCTGGAACTTGACAAGAAAGCTATACTGGATGGCCAGTGAGCCCCAGAAATTAATCTATGTCCACCTCCCCATTGCCACCACTGTACGCAGATACCACCATATCTGGCTTTTTTCATGTTGGTTTCAGGGGATAGAACTCAATTCTTTAGCTATTGAGCTATCTCCTCAACCACCGCTTTTCACCTTTCTATATTATAACTACATATAAACATAGTCATAGGATGGACTATCGGGGTACTTGGTGTTCAGCAGTCAGTATTCCATATTATCAGCCGTTAATTGCTATTATATTTCATTGAACCTGGGGTACCATCTATTATAAGACACATCACTAGATCAAATGCCACTGACAAAGAAAGAACATGCTACCAATCACAACAATGGAAGATTCCACCGAGTGTTGGAAAATGCATTCCATTTCAAAGGCATGAGAAAATGTACTTTGCAGAATGAATAAAATTCAATGTTAGGAATATAAGTTCATGTTTAGAGAGAGTCTAGTGGCTTTAACAACTGTCACTGTTCCAAAGGTCCATACTCTTACATATCCAGTTTTGAATATACCTTTGAGAGGTAAACTTGTTTATTTAACTGCCTATTTGATGTCTCCATGTGCATATTTTACAGTCATCTCAAAATGACATGAGTTTTCATCATCTACCATCTTATATGGTTACTCTATTCTTTCCAATTATTCAGGCCAGATACCTTGGACTCAGCAGATTCTGGTTCTTCTACCTTAACTAACACCTCACAGCTTGGGCATTTCTCACCATCCTCATACACCAGAGCACCTGGAGCAGACATTAGCTGCTCACGTCAGCCATGCTTGCCTCTTCCTCCTGGGCACATCTTTTCCAGCTTCATTTGTAGGCAGATGGAGCCATATGATGAAATTATGGCTTTTTGTTGGTGGTGTTGGTGTTCATGTGTTGAGACAGGGGTCTCATGTAGCCCAGACTAGCTGGCCTGGAATTCAATATATACCCGAAGATAACTTTGAGCATCTGATCCTCCTGCTCTTTACCTTCAAAGCACTGAGATTACAGGAGGGCACCACACATACTCCATATTAGCACTGCTCGATGGATCCCAGAGCTTTAAGAATGCTAGGTACTCTACCAACCAAGTCACATTCCCAGCCCATATGATAAGATGACAATCGGTAGAATATGAGAAGAAATGTTTGGCTATAAAACTCCAATAGTCTTAACTGCATTTCTCCCCTTCCAGTTTGGTGCAATGGCCATGACTGCATTGTCCCCTCAATGATGACTTTGGTTGCTATGTGTTAAAAGCAACAGAGTCCTTGTCTTCCAGGGTTTCTGACTGCTTAGAGGAGTACCCTTTGACCTGTCACCTGCCCAGTATGACCTGTTCACCTGCCCAGTACCATATGATGAGCAGTTGCATTTTGGAGGGTTCTGAACAGTGGGCAGTAAAGGAACTGATACTAAAGTTCAGAAAGATGGAGAGCCATATTAAAAAGCAGCAAAAGTCTTGATTAAAATGTCACCTGTGATAAATTGGAAAATTGGAAGCCATACAAAATGCCTTCTGTGCCAATAATTTCATGGAAAGGGGACAGAAGGCAATGTGAGGTGTTGCATTGGTGGTTATTTGCTATGTTTAGCAAAAAAGGTAGGGAGGAAGTGGGGGGTGGAACTCAGGCAAGGACTGTCTGATTGAAGAGCAGAAAGGAAAAGAAGTCAGAGTTGGGAAATTTGGGAACTGGGTTTAAAAATTGGACTGTCCCTTTGTCCAAAATACTAGAAGACAGACCAAGAAAAGCTTTGTGCAATCAAGTGTAGGAGAATGGCCCTAGTATAACACACTGATGACTTTGCACATCTTCATCTAGGCCACACGAGCCAGGTTTAACTGCAGTCTGAAAGGAGTCTTGGCAGAGTGCCCTATGATTGCTCCTGGAACAGGCAGAGATAAGGACCGGGGCTGCTGCAAGGGAGTTCCTTGTCCCTATCTTGTGGGAGACTGCCACAAGGCCATTTCTCACCCATCTTCTGTTTGAGGGAGGAAGGTTCTTTCCATCCTCTCTGATTCCTAGCTCAAGGACATCTGCAGGCTTCTGTGGCATACTAGGATACCACTGTTGTGCACTGATCTGGCTTCTGCATGGCTGAATAGCCTACCTACCACTCAGGTGGTTTGGTTTGTCCTTTGGCTCCTTAGGTTAGACATAATCCTGTAGAACTCAGCTCTTGAGCACCAACACCATGTTGATCCCATGTTCACAGCTCTTTAAGTAATGTCATTCCTACCCATTTGACCCTTGTTATTCGGTACCAGCCAAGTCAGCAGAAGGGTAGCAAGCCAGCTGAAAACATTCTGATTTTAAGTATACAGCAAGACAGAAGGAACTTGGAAGGCTCTCTGTATACTTAAAAACTCCAACTTTATATTTTTTTGTTTTGTTTGTTTTTCAAGACAGGATTTCTTGCTATAACAGCTCTGTCTGTTCTAGAACTCACTCTGTAGACTAGGATGGCCTCAAACTCACAGACATCCACCTGCCTCTACTAGGATCAAAGGCACGTGCTACCACTACTCAGCTTCTCGAACTGTATTTTAAGAGAACATATTTGTTAACATCTACTACAATTTTTAAAATACACATTCCTTCAGACTCTGTATTTCTACTACTCTGAATCTATCCTAGAGAAACAAGGACTCTGGAATTAATCATAAAGCTTTTGTAATAATTAAAACAGGGCACCTTGTGAAATAAGCCATGCTGTATACATGCTGAGAACTAGTATGCAATAGTTAAAAAGAAACAAACTATGCGGAATGACTTCCAAAAGAAATTATTTAGTGAATAAGGGAAATTAGAAAAAAAAAACATCATTATACCATGAACTGGAATTTAAAAACCTATAGAAATGCCATATATTTCAAAATAACAAATACTTGTATGTTTAAAAGTCTATATAAATGCTAACTAATATAGTAGTTGCTTCATAAGAAGGATGAAGAGAAGGCAATCGGAATTGGGAGTGTGGATGGAGAGGGCTGCAGTCTTATTGTAATAATAAACTGTCTTTCAAAGACAATGAAGGCTTGTGCAACAAGAAATCAATTGTTTTATAAAGGCCATTTGGCTGTGCTGCAGACACTGCCCCTCTTCCTTTAACATACACTGGCCCAACTTGCAACTTCTAGCAGGAACTCTAGGGGCTAATGCAGTTCACCAGTGACAAATAAGAGTCTCTGTCAGCCAAGAGCTAGTCAAGGATCGGAGGCCATATTAATAATGTAAAATAACTAGCCAAGGGGGTAAGAAACACTCTATGGTATTATGGAGGCAGTGACTATAGGAAGCAGTGACTGTCTCAGGAACGGGGTTTGCAAAAATGATAGCACAAGTAGTTAGAAACTGGGAGGAGGAGCTTCTTGGGGCTGGGCTCAGGCCCCAGGAAGGGTGCTGCTCACCTCATGCTGACATTTGCTGAAGCTGGTTAACTGCAAACAACTCAGCTGGACACCCAAGGAAGGCACAGCTGCCAAGGACAAGTGTCTCTGGAGGAAGCTGAGAGGCACAGGAAGCTGACAGGAAAGAAGAAGAGAAAGCATTTAAGTTCCTTCACCCTCCTCCAGCCTGCTAGTCCCTTCTATGTCCCTCCATAGCCAGAGGCAAGCAGGAAGCCACCGGCAAAGAAGATATGTGGCTTACAGAGTTTCTAGTCAAAATCTAAACTATAGGCACAGGAGGCACAGCACAACAGCAATCTGTGCCTAGCGAGTGAGCGGTCCTGGTTCCATCCCTGTTCCCCCCAAAGTGGACACGACGACACAGGCCTGTAATTTTTAGAAATGAGGTGAAATGAGTAAGGTGTCCTTTATCTAAATTAGACAGGAGGCTATTTTCAGGGAAGAAGGGGACAGGAGAGAGTCATGGGCTAGTGAATATCACTATAATGTTATATACAGTATCCGAATGAAGAGTTATGGAGGGTGTCCAAATGAAGCCCGTTATTTTGTATGGTTACAAAAGCCAGGTTGCAATAAAACACATGAATACTAAGCAAATAACTGGATGAACATTTATGAATTGTACAAGCCTGAACTGTCCACACCGATGACAAAAGCATTTACATACCTCAGATTTATCCCTTCACTAAATGCTTTTCTCCCAATCCCAATGCTCTTTCTGAGCCTGAATGTATTCAACATAAAACTATAATTCTGGATGCTCCAAGAGTTCATAAAAGAAAAGCAAGATGCAGGCTTTCCATTTATCTGCCAATTGTATAATTACTAACTTGGCATCCCAGCAACTTCCAAAACATACATACATACATACATACATACACACACACACATACATACATACATTTATTTATTTATCTGCTTTCATCTTGAACTCCGTGGGCTTTTTAAAAATTATGCATAAATATGTAGAGTGTTCTGCAGTCACAAGTAGTTTTGTTTTCTTTTGTTTTGAGAACTGAGGTGAGGCCGGGCAGTGGTGGCGCACACCTTTGATCCCAGCACTTGGGAGGCAGAGGCAGGCGGATTTCTGAGTTCGAGGCCAGCCTGGTCTACAAAGTGAGTTCCAGGACAGCCAGGGCTACACAGAGAAACCCTGTCTCGAAAACAAAAAAAAAAAAAAACAAAAAAAAAAAAAAAAAAAAAAAAAAGAGAGAGAGAACTGAGGTGTTTGAACCTAGGCCCCATGCCTGCTAAGCAGGCTCTCTTCCACTGAACCACACTAACAACTAATGCTTTTTGAAGTTCAGATTGTTCTATCCTGAGCCATTTGTTCTCTCCTGTGTCAGTAGGAGCTCCTTAGAAAGTGTACAGTTTTATTTCCATCCTTAATTTCTACTAAGAGTATCTTCCAGGTTCATCCTGTATCTATCCAGCCTCGGAACAGAAATTAGCCATTTCTCTAAGGAGCTCTGACTATTTGTCTGTCTGTATTTATTTATTTATTTATTGGCTTTTCAAGACAGGGTTTCTCTGTGTAGTCCTGGCTGTCCTGGAACTCACTCTGTAGACCAGGCTGGCCTCGAACTCAGAAATCCGCCTGCCTCTGCCTCCCAAGTGCTGGGATCAAAGGCGTGCACCACCACTGCCTGTCTTTGTTTGTCTGTTTTAAATGATATTTAAACATCACAATCTGCATGAAGTCTTGACTGACATTTTGATATAATTTCTTTCTTGTCTCTTCATTGAACAGGACTAAGAAAGTTGTGACTTTTAGGAAAGGAAATTATGACAAACTCCTATTTCCAATCTAAGAAGCAAAAGGGTTTCCAGTTAATTTCCTTGATTTACATCTCTCTTCTCATGTGTAAAATCTTAGGTCTTAATGGTGTTAACATAATAACCTATCTGGTTTACTCCACTACACAAATATAGTTCCAGGATAATGATAGTAATGTTATTAGTGACAATTAGATCACTGAGTGCCATTTAAGATTTATCTAGTTATTTTTGTCCTTGGGACCCAAACACAGGAGGATACATAGCAAAAATACTCTGCCTATAAGTCACTTGAAATAATTACTGTATACTTTTGCCACTAGCTTTATAGTTGGGCTCTCCCCCCTCCCCCCAGTTCATCTTCAATTTTTTAAAATTATCTTTTTTCTTTTTTGCTTATATTCAGTTTTTAAATTATTAAAAACATTTTACAGTTCTCAAATTAGTGATGTGCTATAGCTTAACAGCTTATATAACAAACTAGTAGTGTAAAACCACAAACATATATTCTCTTACAGTTTTCTGTGTTCAGAAACCTGGTGCAGCTTAGCTTAGCAGTCGTGGTTTAGAGGTGCTCAAGGCAAACTCTCTTACCAAGCTGCAAGCACCTTAAGGTTGGTTCAGAGCTGGAGGCGTGGCTTCCAAGATGGCCCCTCACAGGGCTCTCATAGGGCCTTACATTCTCATGTGTTACTATTTGGCAGAGCAAAGAATTTCCCAGAGAACAAATGATCCAGAGAGAGAAAGGGCAAAAAGGAAGCTACAGTGTGTCTAAAACCTAATTGTGGAAGGTATCACACAGCCCAACCAGGGTACCCTTTTGGTAGGACATCACAAGGGTCTAAATACTAAGAGACAGTTATCATTAAAGGTTATCTTTTACATAAAACTAAAAAGCAAAACAACAAAAACTATGAAGCAAAATACATTCAAAGAAACCAGCTTCCACCTCTGGACAATTCTGAGTCCCCTCCCTCCCCCTTTAGGAAACCACTTTTACTAATTCCTGCTTTACCTTCCCAGTATTTTTTTTTTTTTTTTTTGAAAAATATCAGAACATAGGCAGAGACTTACAGCTCCCAAGATTGATTTGCTACACAATATTCCTGCACTTTGCTTTTTCTCAGCACTGTACTGTTTTGTTTTCCTGGGGGTGGAGGGTCATTGAAAACAGGGTTTCTCTTGTTGTCCTGGTTGTCCTGAACTATAGACCAGGCTGACCTCTAACTCAGAGATCCGCCTGCCTCAGCCTGCCAAATCCTGGGATCAAAGACATCCACTTCCTGGCTCAGCACCACGGACTAAGGCTGGTCTTCAATAACAACAAAAACGACAGAAAGACCACATACACATGGAGGCTGAACAATGCTCTACTCAATGATAACTTGCTCAAGGAAGAAATAAAGAAATTAAAGACTTTTTAGAATTTAATGAAAATGAAGGCACAACATACCCAAACCTATGGAACACAATGAAATCAGTGCTAAGAGGCAAACTCATAGCTCTGAGTACCTCCAAAAAGAAACTGGAGAGAGCATACACTAGCAGTTAGACAGGACACCTGAAAGCTCTAGAACAAAAAGAAGCAAATACACCTAAGAGGAGTAGCCGGCAGGAAACAATGAAACTCAGGGCTGAAATCAACCAAGTAGAAACAAAAAGAACTATACAAAGTAGCAACAAAACCAGGAGCTGGTTCTTTGAGAAAATCAACAAGATAGAGAAACCCTTAGCCAGACTAACCAAAGGGCACTGAGACAGTATCCAAATAAATAAAATCAGAATTGAAAAGGGAGACATAACAGAAACTGAGGAAATTCAAAAATCATCAGATCCTACTGCAAAAGACTATACTCAACAAAATTGGAAAATCTGGATGAAATGGACAATTTTCTAGACAGACACCAGGTACCAAAGTTAAATCAGGATCAGATAAACCACCTAAACAGTCCCATAACCCCTAAAGAAATAGAAGTAGTCATTAAAAGTCTCCCCACCAAAAAAAGTCCGGGATCAGATGGTTTTAGTGAAAAATTCTATCAGACCTTCAAGGAAGACCTAATACCAATTCTCTTCAAACTATTCCACAGAATAGAAACAGAAGGAACAATACCCAATTCATTCTATGAAGCTACAATTACACTCATACCTAAACCACACAAAGACCCAACAAAGAAAGAGAACTACAGATCAATCTCTCTTATGAATGTTGATGCAAAAATACTCAATTAAAATTCTCGAAAACCGAATCCAAGAATACATCAAAACAATCATCCATCATGATCAAGTAGGCTTCATCCCAGGGATTCAGGGATGATTCAATATACAGAAATCCAGCAACATAATCCACTATATAAACAAACTCAAAGAAAAAAACCACATGATCATCTCATTGGACGCTGAAAACGCATTTGACAAAATTCAACACCCCTTCATGGTAAAAGTCTTGGAAAGATCAGGAATTCAAGGCCCATACCTAAACATAGTAAAAGCAATATACAGCAAACCAGTAGCCAGTATCAAACTAAATGGAGAGAAACTTGAAGCAATCCCACTAAAATCAGGGACTAGACAAGGCTGCCCACTCTCTCCCTACCTATTCAATATAGTACTGGAAGTCCTAGCCAGAGCAATTAGACAACAAAAGGAAGTCAAAGGGATACAAATTGGAAAGGAAGAAGTCAAAATATCACTATTTTCTGATGATATAATATTCTTAGGTGACCCTAAAACTTCCACCAGAGAACTGCTAAACCTATCAACTCCAGCAAAGTGGCTGGATATAAAATTAACTTAAGCATCATACTCTTTTTTTTTTTTAAAAGAATTTATTTATTTATTTTGTGTAAGTACACTGTAGCTGTCTTCAGACACCCATATGAGGGCATCAGATCTCATTATGGATGGTTGTGAGCCACTATGTGGTTGCTGGGATTTGAACTCATGACCTCTGGAAGAGCAGTCAGTGCTCTTAACCACTGAGCCATCTCACCAGCCCAAGCATCATACTCTTAACAGCAGCATACAGATGTCATCAGTCCACTGTGGCGTTTCATTCAACTCTGCTATGTAACTACTGTCCTTTAGTCACTAAAGTTTAGTGTTTCGATGCTTTCATCATTTTGCAATGATTCTTTACCTTTAGGGTGTCTGAATTGCTTATAACTTTTGTCATTATAAATAATGCTATAGTAAATATGTATGTATTTGTGTATGAAGATTTTTCTGGATAAACAATTATCTTAGACAACTTGACTTAAAGGTAGATTTATTAAGTCCAAAGTCTACTTTGTGAGTGCTTTATACATTGTCAAATTGATGCACATTAAACATTACATACATCCCTATCATATTCCTACATAGAACAGAAAGAGTGTTCATTTTCTCTGTTTTTTTTTTTTTGTTGTTGTTGTTCTTGTTTTTGTTTTTATGGTTTTTCAAGATAAGATTTCTCTTTGTAGCCTTGGCTGTTCTAGAACTCGTTCTGTGGACCAGGCTGGCCTTGAATTCAAAGAGCTACCTGGTGCTGAAACTAAAGACATGCTACCATGTTTGGGCTCTTGTCTGCATTCTCATCTGCACTGAGTTAATCTTTACTATTTTGACAGATAGCTAAGTATATTTGTGTAGGAGTTGTAGATTTTTACGCCATGTCTTAGTACTTAGTTTACCCTATCACTGTGAATTTCAATGATAATTCATTACATGAATTTGAAATTCACATACACATATCAAATATCATTTAATTTATTCTTCTATATATTTAATCTAAAGTGCATATAGACTCCAAGAATATTTTTCTGAGCCAATAAATATTTAGTATTCACATGCAAGGCTATAATGATAATGCAAGTAATATAAAATCCAATTCAAATTATTCCTATAATTTTAATATATTTATATTCTTAGAGATCAGAAAATATTTAAAGTATTTTCTTAGATCTATAGCATCATGGTTTTATTTTGACTATAACAATGGTTGTTAATACCTTTTCATTAAGAAAATTTAAACTGGTGGTTAGAGCTTTACTATTCATAAACTTTACTTACATTCAGTAAATTATTTTTGAAATAGCACTGTCATGTTCCTCATCAAGATGGCCATGGCCAGTTGTTTCTATGTCCATGTGTCCCCATTCCCTCCTTTTACTTTCAAGAGTGACATTTCCAAAATATTTCCGGCATACATTAGCTAGCTATCCAGAGTGTAATTTATAGGTCAGAAAATAACTGTTCATGTTCTAAAGTACTTTAGCACAGATGTGCCACTGCTCCCATCAATCCTGAGAATATATATTTAGGCCCTCATATTTAAACACCTAGCTATTTTTCTGAATACCAGAGTCCTGTGCGGACAAAGGTTTGTAGCAGTAAGACTGCTAAGCAATCATCAATCTCATTGGTTTTCATAAGCAAATATAACAAACTGGGTCGAAATGCCCTGAAATTCCTTGGGCTGATGCTTAAAAGGCACTGTTAGTTAGTATGTTTCATGTCTTGACTAGCAAAACCAGGCAGATCTGCTGAAATTAACCCTTGTAGTACAAAGAATACGTGACAGATGGTGTCTCAAAGCTTTCCAGAGTTAAGAGATTTCAAAACACATTTGTGGACTATAATGCAAACAAAACAACAGACAAGCAACCCCTCCCCAAGCACATATAGCCAATAGAATCAATCTAAACTGAGAGTGAAGGCAGGGTATTTATAAAAAAAAAAAAAGAATATACAACTAATGAAAATGTTAAAATCACTGGGCAGTGGTGGCGCACGCCTTTGATCCCAGCACTTGGGAGGCAGAGGCAGGCAGATTTCTGAGTTGGAGGCCAGCCTGGTCTACAGAGTGAGTTCCAGGACAGCCAAGGCTAACAAAGAAACCCTGTCTCGAAAAACCAAAAAAAAAAAAAAAAAAAAAAAAAAAGTTAAAATCCAGTGTCTAAAAGGATGCAGGTAAAAAAAAAAAAATGGCCTCTTCGTCTACTGCTCAAGGAAAGCAAACACAGAGGTTTTTCATGGTACTTACTGGTATTCTACATCAAACTTCTTTTAAAGGTGCACTTCCAAGTGATATACTTAGTGTTTCATTCTTGCTCTGGTTACTTTTTGTCACCTGGGAAAGGGAAACCTCAACTAAGGAAGTGCCTCCATCAGATTGGCCTGGTCAGCATGGCTGTGGAGGCATTCTCTTGATTGATGATTGATGATAGATGATAGATATAGATGATAGATAGCCCACCACTGCAGCCATGGGTGGGTAGTCCTAGGTGGTATAAAAACAGCAGGCTGAGTAAGCCATGGGGGGCAAACCAGTAAGCAGTGTTCCTCTATGGCCTCCTGCCTCCAGGTCCTTGCCTGGCTTCCCCTCAGTTATGGACAGTAACATGCAATCTAAAACTCCTCCAAGTTGCTTTATGTCATAATGTTTGCTGAGACAGAAAGCAACCTAAGACAATCCTGAAGAAACAATGGAAGATATGGGCAGGGAAAAATTACTAGGCTGTTAATATCAATACAGAGGAACATAACATAATGGTTTGTTTGTTTGTTTGTTTTGGTTTTTTGAGACAGGGTTTCTCTGTAGCCCTGGCTATTTTGGAACTCACTCTGTAGACCAGACCAGCCTTGAACTCAGAAACCCGCCTGCCTCTGCCTCCCAAAAGCTGGGATTAAAGGCGTGCGCTACCACTGGCCAGCTAACAACATAATGTTATAGACACCCAAATGCCAGTCAATATGAAATCTGTGGCATTAAAGTAGATGTGATTATTCAAAATATTTGTCTAGAACTCCATTTTGTGGCCGATACTGTCAGAAATCTTTTGTGTTTTTTCCTCTATGCTAAAGTATTGTTCTGAGCAGCAATGTTCTCTACTCGAGGCACAAAATCAGGGCAACCCTGACCCCACTTTTCCTGCTCCCCCTGCACCTAACATTTTAGTTAAGGTCAATGAAATGTGAGAGCCTACTGGGCACCTCTCCAAAAGTTTTTGCTTTCCTCGTGAAAGGGACTGATACCTTTCTGCCAAGAATCACCTATTGCAAACCTGATGAGAGTGGTGGGTTGGTGTTTTCTGCAACTTGGAGCAAGCAGTGTCTTTAACGGTGGTGAGCTGTGACACGGTCTTCAGATTCCCCTCCTTTAAGGCTCCTAGCTATCAGGAGGGTTACCAGCCTGAACCAGCCTTAATCTGCCCGCTTGCTGGCTGGCTCTGGGAATGACACTCACAAGAAGGCAGTTTGCCCTGCCCAGTGACACCCCCAGCTCTTCCCCAGGGAGAGACAGCCGGCTTCAAACAAATACCCCAGCTTTCTTTCTTCGAATGGGAACAGTGATGAAGAGAATTCTAAACCCATGCTCCAGCCGTTGTGACGACTGCAGCACTGCCTGGTCCTCTCCAATCTAATCCTGTTTCATTCCCTTCCCCCACTGGAGCTTGAATGCTCGTCAGTCTCGAAAGCACTCCCGGATAAGCTTCCTGAACACAAATCTCTTGTCTCCAGAGTCTGTTTCCCGGGAAACCCCACCCACAACACAAGCGATACATTTATTCAAATGAAAGGATGTTCAAAATATATTGCTACATAACAACAGGTTATAAAGCAGTATGTATGATGTCATCCTGTTTTTTTTTCTTATACAGATTCTCTATAAGCACAGAAAATACATCTGGGAAACATTTTGGTAGATAATCTAAGAATGTCTTTTTGACCCTATGATATAGGATTTCGTTTCTGGTTTGGGTTTCTGTTTTCTTGAGACTAAGGATCGACCTCAGCCCCAAACAGATACATAATGCCCTATGTAACAGCAAATGACCTTGAACACCCCAC
The DNA here is from genome assembly GCF_011762505.2 of Arvicanthis niloticus. Taxonomy (NCBI): domain Eukaryota; kingdom Metazoa; phylum Chordata; class Mammalia; order Rodentia; family Muridae; genus Arvicanthis; species Arvicanthis niloticus. The sequence continues at coordinate 7,130,159 of NC_047679.1, forward strand.
CCCCAGTCTTGCCTTTACCTTTCAAGTGCTAAAGATCAAGCCTGCTTCACTATGCCTGGCAGTTAAGGGATACTTTCCTAAATAAGACTTAAAAAGCAGAAGCCATACAGAAAGGGTTACACATATTATACATCTAAGTTTTAAAAATTATGTTAACCACAGGATGCTTTTAAAAACAAACAAAGAACCCTTAAACTGGGTGTGGTGGCACATGGCCCCAGGAAACAGAGGCAGAGGGATTCAGGCCAGCTAGGGTTACCCAAAGTGAGACCCTGCTTCACAAAAAAAAAAAAAAAAAAAAAAAAAACCTCTCTGGCCCAGTCTTTTGTATCTTCAACAGAACTGACAAAAGATTGAGTCACGAGAATGTAACAAATAGATTACGAAAAAAAATCAAGTTCTTAAGAGAAGGCATAGAATTTTTACAATGAAAAAGCAATATAAAAAAGAAAAATCATATTGCTAATAAAATATTAAAGACTCTCAACCTCACCAGTAAATTCAAACATTTTTTTCAAACATCAGACAGATAAAAAAATGTTGATGAGATCCAGAGTTATCAAATTTGTAGAGTGCAGAGAAGCAGGTACTTTTTTTTTTTTTTTTTGGTTTTTCAAGACAGGGTTTCTCTGTATAGCCCTGGCTATCCTGGAACTCACTCTGTAGACCAGGCTGGCCTCGAACTCAGAAATCCGCCTGCCTCTGCCTCCCAAGTGCTGGGATCAAAGTCGTGTGCCACCACCGCCCGGCGTACAACATTTTTAAAATTAAAAAAAAAAAAACATAATTTGACCCAGCTTGTTTGAGGAATAATTTTAAGTTTTTATTTATAAAATTGTATTTGTGTGTGTGTGTGTGAGAGAGAGAGAGAGAGAGAGAGAGAGAGAGAGAGAGAGAGAGAGAGAGAGAGAGAGAGGCAGGCATGAGTTCATGCACAAGCATGCCAGTTGTGGTGGTTAGAAGCACCTTGTGAGAGTCAGCTCTCCCCTTCCACCACGTGGGGTCCAGATCTGATGCAGCAGCCATCTATCTCCCTGGCTGAGAATAATTCTTTTTCAAAACAAGTTTTTGCACACTCTAGGTCGTTTACATTTCCACATAAACTTTAGAACTAGATTTTCACTACTTACCCAAACAACTGTTGCTATCTATATGGACTGCCTTGACTCTAGAAATCAGAGTAGGGAAGACTGCATGCTTACACTTCTGGGGCTTTCAATTTGTGGGGATGACCTAGCTCATTATTTACTTCATTTCCCTTTCCTTTCTCTAAAAAAGGTTCTGTTGCATTGAGGTTTATACACATTAAATTTATTTAACTATTTTAATGGTTTTGATGAGATTACACATGGAATGGCATTTTTAAAAATTGTATTTTTCAATTGTTTTTGGACAGCATATTGAAGTAAAACTGAGTTTTGGAAACATGAACTTCGTCTTCTGTGACTTGTGACTTGAAAAATTTGGTCAGCAGTGGTTGGGTGTATTCCTAAAGGTTTTCTAAAGAGACAGGAGTGTCATGTGCAACCAGAGACAATTTCACCACCTCCTTTCTGATCTGCACACTTTGAAGAGAAGTACAAAGAATGGACATTATTGCCTGACTTCTAATTTAAGGAAAAATGTCCAATACTTCACTATTAACTCCAACGCTATAAAGTTTGTGTTTTTTGGCTTTATGGGATTTTTGGTTTTGATTTTTTGGTTGTTTGTTTGTTTGTTTAGGTGTCATTCATCCTCTTGGGAAAAAAATTAGTGGACTTGAAGATACAGCCATGTAAACTACCAAAATTTAAACACAAAACTAAATGGAAGTTAGGTATAGGTCTACAGCTTAGTTGATAGAGTGTTTACCTAGTGTGCACAGGCCCTTGACTAGATCCAAAGCACCACACAAATCTGGTGATACAAGCCTGTAATCTCAGCACTCAAACAGCAGAGCAAAGAAGATCAGAAATTCAGAGGCATCCAAAGTTGAAACTTCAAGGTCAGCCTGAGATATAGAAAGTCTGATCTCAAAAGAATGGAAAAGAAAAAAGAAGGGCTCAGTGGTGAAGACCATTTACAGTTCAAGAAATGTTCATGTTTCCTTCAGGTAGAAGAAAATTTATAGCAGATGGCAGTCTGAATCTATACAAATGAATGAAGCCAGGAATGCTTAACAAATTTGATAAATATAAGTTCGTTTATTTCTTTTCCCACTGCTGACAATGGAAGCCATGGTATTATGTAGGCAAGCGTTCTACAACTGAGCCACACCCGAGCCCTATAAACATTTTCAAAATATCTTTTATTTGTGTAAATATCTTAAAAAGATAATTGGCTGTCTAAACAAAAGTCACTCTGATGTATTACGTGGTTCCAAACACACATAGTGGGCTGGAGAAACAGCTTAGCAGTTAACTACTTGCTGCTAGCGCAGAGGGCCTGAGTGCAGCTCACCCCATCAGGTGGCTCACAACCACGAGCAACTCCAGTTCCAGGAGATGCCACACCTTCTTCTGCGCTCAGTGGGCACTTGCAACTCAGGCAGCCGTGCACGCGCACACACACACAATAAAAAGAAATCATTTTTAGTAAAAGGTAGCTTCCCTTCCTTCTTTCTCATGTGTGCGAGTATGAATGTGTGTGTGCATGAGCCGTTGGACACTGAACTCAGGGCTCAGACATGCTAGGTGAGTGTTCTGCCAGCAAGCAATGTCCCCAGCCTCACCTTTTCCTTTTGCAAAACTGAAACTTGACATCCATTAAACAACAAATCCCCATTCTGCCCTCCCCCACCCCCTAGCAGCTAGCATTCTGCTTTCTGTCTCTCCATCCTTGATGATTCTACTTACCTTATTTAAGTGTGATCAGGACTTTTGTCTTTCTGTTACTGGCTTATTTCACTTGGCTCAATGCCCTCAAGGTTCATCCAATTGTCAGAACGTCCTTTTAAAAAGAAAAAGAAAAAAAAAAAAAACACAAACCAAAACACAGAAACAGTATTCCATTGTATGGTCACAGCATACTTTCTGTAGATATTTATGGATTTATAAGCACTCAGATTGCTGTAAATGCTATAAAACATTTCTCTGAGTCTTCATTTTCAGTTCTTTTGTATCTGCACCTGAAAGTGGAATTGCTGCATTGTATGGTAATTTTAAATGATCAGACATGTCTTTAGTAAAGGATTTATGCCTAAAATATATAAAGAACTCTGAAACACTAATAAGGAACAAACCCAGACACTTGGCTGAAGAAGGTACCTAAGTTGCCAAAAAGCACTTGGAAAGATGCTTGGTCTCATTACTATCATTAGGAACATGTAAAAAGCACAAGATACTACTCTAACTTATTATAATGGCAAAAATGCAAAGAAATGTACAGGGCATGGCAAGGATACAGAAAAATGGGAACTCTCAAAACTCTTTGGGAGAAGTGTCAAATGAAACAATCATGTGGTAAAGTATTTAGCAGTTGCTATGCAAGCAACCAAGTTTGTCCCAGAACCCACATAAAAAGCCTGGACACGAGTGAGTGGTACCTGCTTTTAATCACAACACTCTGGAGACAGAGGCCTGGTCTACTTACTGAGTACTAGGGCATCCAGGGGTACAAAGGGATACCTCATCAAAAAAAACAAAGCAAAATAACAAACCTGGGCATGGTGATACATGCATGTATCCACAATCCTGGAGAAGCTGAGAGATAAGAGGGTCCCTAGGGTTTGCTGGCTACCTACCCAGTCTAGCAGAGTCAGTGAGCTCCAGGTTCAGTGACACAGTGATTGAGAAACACTCCGTGTTAACCTCCAACCTGTATACACACAGAAAAAGGGAGAGAAGAATATTAAACACATGCCTATTTTATGATCCAGCCATTTTATTCCTATGTATTTAGCCACAAGCATATATCATATCTATACAAAGAGTTGCATATGAATGTTCAGAGCCACTTTATTTATAACAGCCCAAAATTGGGAACAACTGGAATGTCCATCAACAAATGAAAGGCTAGCCACATTGTCATACAGACACACATGGGAATCTTTAAAAAGAGAGGAAAACTAGCAATAGGTATAGTAAAATGGATGAATTGCAAGTGAATTATCATGTGTGAAAGAAGCCAGCCAATAATTATTATTACAGTTACACAAAATTCTAAACAATGCACATTTATTTTGTGATAGGAAGTAGATCAGTAATATGGGTGTGATATGGCCAGCCTGTGATCCCAGTACCTAGGAGGCTGAAGCCTGAAGATGGGGAATTGGAGGCCAGCCTGGGCTACATAGCAAGAGCCTGAGCCCTGACTGCCTGGGGTGAGGTTTCAGGTAAGGAAGACTGAAGGGAGGAATTTGAAAGTAAAATCAGGAAATTTTTGAGGTGATAGATTTGTTCCTAGTTTTGGTTGTGGCGATGCTGCAGTGGTTTGCGTATGTGTTCGTGAGCACATGCTTGAGTGTGTGTTGTATGCAATCATGTATTTTAAATATATACACATCTTTATAAACTAATCGCACCTTAGTAAAAACACAAAAACTCCTAGAACTGACTTTATTATCCTTTCCCTGAAACCATGGTTCTTTCCTCTTACATAATCGTGAAAGCAGAGAAACAGAAAATTGTTGGCAGGGATGTATCTTTTCAAATTTTTTAAAGACAAAAAAAAACCCCCCAAACCAAAAAAATACAAAAAAAAAAAAAAAAAAAAAAACCAACCCAACAACAACCAAGAAACTGATTTTCTAGAATGTCTTCCTAGTCACTTATGGATTCCCATTCGGTTGACAAGGCCTACCAAGCCTGTACACATCCTTTCATGGTTGTGATGACGTATGAAAAAAATACTGTTAGGGCCCTAGGCCTCTAGAAAAATGGAGTAAAATGCACTTTTCCCAGCACCACTAAGAACACCCAAAATGCCTAATTTTAGATATAAAACAAGGTGGAGATGAAAAGCGGAGCTATGGAGGGCTACCGGACCTGATGAACACATAACTATGGATTTCCATACCTTCCAGACTGGTTTTGGAGAAGCCAGCACCCCAGAAAGAGCAGGCACAGACAGAAAAATGAAAAACAAAACAAACAAAAAAATAAACCCACCCTGCAAGAAAAGTCTGCTTTTTCTATCTAGACAGACAATTTCTGCACAATAACTGCTCCATTTCAGCCAAACCCGACAAGAGAGAAAAATCTCAACAGCCTGTGTGGCCCCACCCTTAAGCAGGAAAGGTTCGAGCCTCACGACAGAAAAGAGACATTCCCACACACCCCTTGCCTCAGGGAGATAGCAGGGAAGGCAGGATTCCCAGCGCTGTGGCCTGCGGGGAGGCTAGGGCGCCTCCCATTCCTTGGCTCGGCTGAAACAGCCCGGACTTTCCCCTCCGCCGAGAAGTGCCGAGGCGTCCCGCCCCCTCCGCTGACGTCACCCAGCCCAGGGTCTGAACTTTCACCCCCCCTCGCAGGGCTGACGAGTTCCTAGCTATGGCCAGATTACTGGAGGCAATGTCGAGGCGCCACAGAGCGCAAGGCGACTGGCGGTTAGCCGCCTAGAGTGGAGCCAGCATCCCGTCTCGCCCCGCCCCTCCCCGCTCCGCCCCGCCCCGTCCCGCTCCGCCCCGCCCCGCCAGGCAGTCACACGCAGTCCAGGAGCGCAGGCGCAGGTGCAGGCGCGCGCGTGCGCACACGTCAGCAAACGCTGCTCTCGGAATCTGGAACTTAACCCTTCCCTGCCCGTAGCTAGTTAGTTTGAGCTGCGTAGGAGAGACTTGCTGAAACGTAGTATTTGACTAATATAACGTCAGTTTTTTGAAAAGCACTCTCCATACTAAGAATCGGGGAATTCTCAGCTTGAGTGGGAAACGACCATTCACTAAGATGACAGGATTGTTAGAATCAACTGACAAGGATTTAAAAACAGCTGTCATTAAAAAAAAAATGCATTGACATTTTTGTAAGCATGTTTGTTTGAAACAAATGGGGAGGAAAGTCTCAAAACTCAAAATGCAATTTTTTGAACTGAAAATTACAATAGCTTACAGGCAGAAATAATTAGACTCAATAACAGAATCTAAAAGTCTGAGGAGAAAATCAGAATTGGATGTTAAAATAGAATTTACTCTATTTAAGCAAGGAGAGAAAATAGACTGGAAAAAAAGAACAAACCTTCAGGGACATGGAAGATAATATATTAAAATCTAATTTTTTGATCATGAGAGTTTCAAGAGAGAAAGATGAAATTAAAATAGTAGTCAAAGAATTAATGCCTAAAATTTTCTGAAAGTTGCCAAAAAAGACATAAACATATAGATGCAGGAGTATGTGTGTCTGTGTTGGGTTTTGGGACATAGTTTCTCTGTGTAGCTCTGGCTATCCTGGAACTCACTCTGTTTGTAGACCAGCCTGGCCTCGAACTCACAGAGATCCAGCCTGCCTCTGCCTCTAGTGCTGGAATTAAACATATTCACCACCACTGTAGGGCAAACCTGAGAAAATTTTAAGCAAGATAAACAACAACAAAAATCTGTGATTTATTAGAGCCAAGCTTATGAGAATTAATACAAACTAATCTAAGCACCCAGAAGAAAACATGTTATCTAAAGAGGAAAATTAGGAGAAAGCAAAAAGCAGTGGAAGAAAACTACCATGTTTCTTAAGTGCTGAAAAGAAACTTAGTCAGGCATGGTGGGTCTCAAGTGCCACACTTGGCAGTCTGAGGCAGGAGGGACTCTGGGTTTACTTTCCCAGCATAGCAAATAAGACCCATGATAATCTTTTTTTTTTGTTTGTTTTTCAAGACAGGGTTTCTCTGTGTAGCCCTGGCAGTCCTGGAACTCACTCTGTAGACCAGGCTGGCCTCGAACTCAGAAATCCACCTGCCTCTGCCTCCCAAGTGCTGGGATTAAAGGCGTGCACCACCACCACCCGGTGACCCACGATAATCTTGATAAACATAAGTGACAGGAGAAGTCTTAGATATCAGGAAGGAAGGAAGAATGACCGAATAAAAGGGGAGATAAATACAATAGACATTTTCTCTCATCTTGGCCTTTCTAAATCATGTTTAACTGTTAAAGCAATAGTTACAGTACTGGTTTTTGTAGTTCTTAATACATGTAGAGGAAATCGTTAGCATAATTATATTATAAATGGGGGAGTGTTGAGTTATCAAAAGAGGTAAGATTTCTATACTTCATTCAAACCCTTAAAATGGAGACCCCAGTAGACTAACTCGTGTATAGATAATGGAATGCTTAGATATTAAAAGTACCAGGCAGAGATACGCCCAGCAAGACATATTGACATGAATCTGTAGTCTCAGCTACTCAAAGCTGCATCAGGAGAATGACTGGAGCCTGGGAGTTTAGGAGAAATAGCCATTTCTTGGTTGGGGGGGCAGTAGGAGACAGGGACAGCAATAATGAGAACAAGAACAAGAAAAACATGCTTGGCATTGTGATATATCTCTGTAATCCTATCACTCAGGAAGTAGAGGCAGAAGGATCAGACACTCAAGATCATCCTGGACTACTTTAGGAGTTTAAGGCCAACCTGGGCTACATGAGATCCTATCTGAAACAAAAGAACAAACAAACAAACAAAATATCAAAATATATACAAGGAACACTATAGCTAAAGCAACAGGAAATTTAAAAGTATCTATAAGAAACAGGAGGAAGCCAGGTGAAGGAACAAATGAAAGGGCGATGGAGGTGAGGGGGTCAGAGGTAACCCTTTTGTCACCTAGAACACAGTCTATCCTATGCTCTGGGGTGCATCAGAAATGTGGAAAGGAAGAACCTACCAGGCTCTTGCACAGAGCTGTGCATTGGCTAATTGGTTCGCAGCAGGGCTGTTTACACTGGGACTCAAGGAAGGTTCTTCTCCAATCCTCCACCATACCAGAAGGGGCTCTTTGCCAAGGTTAGGGCTCATCTAACTTCAGCACCGCAAGGGATCCCTGCTGGGGCAGCATGGAATGTCTGTTTTCTGATTACAAAAGCCCAAAGTACCACTGTGTGTGTGTGTGTGTGTGTGTGTGTGTGTGTGTGTGTGTGTGTGTGTGTGACCTACAGTGCTGGTAAAATGGAATGAAATGGCTTTGAAAAGAGCCTGATACAACATTGGCAAGAGCTAGAGGCAAACTCAATACATTTGGAGCTCTGCCCTGTCCCAAGTCAGGCAATTTTGGCAAACTCTCCCTTCTAGATATAAAGACCCATTTTAGCATGCATCTTCCCTCTTTGAGCCACTCAGAAGAAAATGTCAACTGAGCCCTGGAAGAGATCAACTGCTCGTTCATGCCACTGAGGACAGAACTTGCTATCTGATCCTTCCTGCTAGGAGATGAACTCCAAATCTGGTACTAGACCACCTTCTACAACCTATTGGCTCTGTGTTTCTGGCTCCTTCATTGCTTGATCTCCCAGAAGAATACCCCTAAAGACTTTCCATAGAGTTATTTGTAATTTTTATACTTTTGAAAACAGAAAAAATAAGATGGCTTAGCAAGAAAAGGCACTTGCTGCTGACAAGCCAGAAAACCTGAGTTGGACACCCCCCCAAACTCACATGGTGGAAGGAGACTCCCACAAGTTGTCCTCTGACTTCCACATTCCCACAATGGTGCATGTGCCCTCCTCCCAAAATAAATCTAAAAAAATTAAAAAAAAAAAAAACAAGAAAAATAACCAGGCATTCATTGGTTGCACACACCTTTAATCCCAGCACTCAGGAGGCAGAGGCACACAGATTTCTAAGTTGGAGGCCAGCCTGGGCTACACAGCAAGTTCTAGGACTTGGGCTACCCAGAAAAACCCTGTCCAAACAAACAAATAAACAAAAAACAACAAAAGCAAAAAAAAACAAGAAAAATAAAAACACACATAACCGCACACACTGAGACACATGTATACTCTCTAAGATGCATCCTCCTTAACACCTGATAGCGACTGTATTTATCGTCTTCACTTTTCTCCTCGATCCCTTTACCGAAAGATTTATCCATTTTATTGATAGTTTCAAAGAGCCAGCCTTAGATTTATTGATCTTTGTATTATTTGTCTGTATTCTATTGTTTATTATTGTGTGTATATGATGTATGGGAAGTGGCCAGACAACTAGTACAAGATGAGCCATTCGTTATTCCAAATGCCACTTTAATTAGTTTGACACCAAAGCATCTTAAGACCTCCAATAGTGGCATTATTACCATCAAATATTAAAATCACTTTCAGAAAAAAAAAAAATCCAACTGGGTGTGGTGCCTCACACCTATAACCCAAAACTCAGTAGGGAGAGGCAGGAGGATCACTACAAACTAGAGGCCAGCCTGAACTATATAGCGAGTTTCAGACCAGCAATTGTTATATCAAGAGGTAGAGCCGGGCAGTGGTGGTGCACGCCTTTAATCCCAGCACTTGGGGGGCAGAGGCAGGGGGATTTCTGAATTCAAGGCCAGCCTGGTCTACAGAGTGAGTTCCAGGACAGCCAAGGCTACACAGAGAAACCCTGTCTTGAAAAAAAAAAAAAACAAAAAACCCAGAGGTAGAGACAGTCAAAAAAACAAGACTAAACCAATACAAAAGAGTAGCGCGGCTAACGTCATTTTACAGACATAACATAGCAGATGCATGGGAAATTGATATTTTTGCAATATAAAGTTTTCCAGTTCCCATTTCCCCACTCCTTGCCAACCTTTTAACATACCCAAGTTTCCACACAGGCCATCCTCACTTCCCCATATGCCTAGAGTACGGTTAATGATACCTCCTTGCCTCATCAGCTGGCTAGGAACTACATCCCAACACTCATGAGCTTCTCCGATTTTGTTTTCAATGCTTTTGATGTTTCCTCTACCATACTTGTGTCATCTGAAGGAAGCCCACCTCCCATTTGGAGCTTTTGTATCAGAGCCTTTTAATGAATTTTATGACAGTCATCATTTAAGGCCGTTCTGCATTCTGTTAATGCAGTGAATACCCTTTGTTTTCAAATTGTTCAGCAGTCGCGAATTTCTGAAACAAACATATCCTTTCAGATAAAAACACAAGGCAGTCTTTGCCAGCTCTTTCCAGACTGTGTCGTGATGACTCATGGTGGCAACCCTCTAGAGCTTTGCATAGTTTTGATATTATGTGCTGGGATTTTGTGAGAAATGCCTTCTCTAAGAGCTAGTAACCTGAATCAGAAAAATCTTATAAATCTTAAGAGCAACCAACCTAGTAAGGTTGCTTGTTGCATAAGCGTGGGTATGTCTGTCTGTTCGATTTAACATCAGACCCACCGTTTTAAAGCCTTTTCTTGTGAATATAGTTATAATTTATTCTCTCATGCATTGCTACACACACATAACTAACTGCACACACGTGTAAAATCTCTGTCATCTCTATGATGCGTCCTCCTTTATACCTGATAGCGACTGTATTTATCGTCTTCACTTTTCTCCTTGATCCATCTACCTAGAGGTTTATCCATTTCATTGATAGTTTCAAAGAGCCAGCTTTAGGTTTATTGATCTTTGTATTATTTGTTCACATTCTATTGTTTATTATTGTGTGTATATGATGTATGGGGAGTGCACACACATGCCTTGGAGGATGCGTGGAAGATAACCTCATGGAGTCAGTTCCCTCCTGCCACCTTCACATGGGCTTCAGGGATTGAGCTCCGGTCATCAGGCTTGTGCCAGTGCCGCAAGTCAGCCCCCATTTTCTATTTTATTGCTTTCAGCTGGCAACCTCACTTTTTCTTGGCTTCTAACTCCAGGTTTAGTATGTTCTTATTCTAGTTTTTTATTATTTTTTTAATATTTTTTGAGATTATAATACAATTACTCCCTTTCCCCCTTCCAACCCCACCCACGTGCCTCCCACCGTTGCTCTCTTTCAAATTCATGGCCTTCTTTTCTTTAATTGTTGGGAGGGGTGTGTGTGTGTGTGTGTGTGTGTGTGTGTGTGTGTGTGTTCATATATATAGTAGGCTCCGTCTATATAATGTTATTTGTATTATGCTTTAATGGCTGACCATTTGGTATTGAATAACCAATTGTCATGCTCTTCCCTGGACAAGACTACCTCTCCTTTCACAGCATTTCTTTGTTACCTGTAATTCTCTGTGTAGGGTTGAGGCCTGATGGCTTTTCCCCGTCTGCTTTAGTCCCAACCCCACAAATGAACTCCGTGTGTATTTGTGTGTGGTGTGTACTGAGTACTGGTGTGCATACCAGGTGGGCATGTGAAGAGGCCAGAGGTTAAAATGAGAATTTCTTCATCAATCACTTCTTTACCTTGTTTATTGTGTTTTATTGATTGATTGAAAGAAAGTCTCCCACTATGTAAGCCAGGCTGACCTCAAACTCATAGAGATTCTCCTGTCTCTGTTGAGACTAGAGATCTATATTTCCTTGTTTTTTGAGGCAGTGTCTCACAGAAGCATGAGCTCGCTGTTTGGATGTCTAGTGAGCCTTCTGGATTTGTCTCCACCCTTCATCCCTGGGGTTGCAAACTGGTTAAATCCAGCTTTGAGGGTTTTTACTTGGGTGCTAGGGATCTAAACTTGGGTCTTTGTATTAGGTAACAAGTACTTTACCCACTGAACTATCTCCCCAATCCCACACTCCTCTGTTTTTGAAGGCTATGTTTTCTGAGGATAAAATTGTAAGAAGACACACTCCCCTCTGATTCAGCTCATTAAAGAACCAAGCATGTTTATCTCAGTGTCCTCCAAAGCTGATTGTCTGAGCACAGGCTATCTGCTCTAACTGTGACAGGAAGGGGAGAGAACAGCAAAACAGCCCAGGAGTAAAAACATCATGTCCTTGACAACAGCTACAAGGTAGGACATTTCCTACAGAAGTTGCTATTGTTTATGATATAAAATTGCCTGCAGTGGGAAAGAGAGGCCAGAAGCTCAGCCATGGAAAACTCAGCATGGAGAGAAAGCTCAATAAGGAAAGCCAACCAACTGTCTCCACTTCCCCAGGTGGTTTGTGCTGGATGCTGTGAGCACCTCATTTGATGATGTTATCTTTACATTGCTATTAGTTCTTTCACCCAAGGAGGTACTCTACTGTGCCCAGAAATCTCTGTATCTGACACTCTAGCTGACTGATGCAGGTTTTGAGTACCTGGGTTAGCAATATTCTGTATCAGTGCATCTGTCTGTCACTTGCTATTTATTCTTTTGTTTTGGCTTGCTATATATGTAACAAACTCACTCGTTGAAAACCAGAAGTAGCTATCATAGATCATTTTTGGAAACTTACAGAATCCTTTGGGCTACTTTTTAAAATATTTTTGTGTGCCCAGCTTTTCTCCTTTCTCGGGATTCTAATTGTACGTACACAAAACTACTTAATACTGTCACTGAAGGTATGCATATTGTTTTGTAACGTATTCCCTCATTGTGCTTTATTTTAGAAGCATTTTTGTTGCTTACGACCCCTGGTGTTGGTGACTGGGGAGGTGGTTCCATAATTCACGAGCTTGTTATACAAGTATGAGAACCTGAGATTGATTCCCCAGCCATCTTGTCAAAGCTAGGTGTCGTGTGTCGGAGCCTGAGTGCCCAGAAGGTGGAGACCAGAGGATCTCTGCAGCTGGTTGGCTAGCCACTGTTGTCAAATTGAGTAGTGTGGAGTGAGAAACATTGTCTCAAAAACAGAAATGGATGCTATTACCAAAAAAAAAAAAAAAAAAAAAAAAAAAAAAAAAAAACCCAAAAAAAAAAAAAAAAAAAAAAACCTAAAATGAGATTAATAGCAAATTAAGAGCCAGACTGTAATTTGGGTATTAGAGTTTTCCTCCTTAAAATTTCCGTTTGGTTATTTTTGCACAGCATATATTTCTGTTTTCACTGTGTTAAGATTCTTTTACTATGCCTCCCACTTTTTACTTCATTGAGAAGATTTGTAATGGCTGTTCTTTGCTTCACGAGTTGTGCCCTGTAGGCCAAGGGAAATTTCTGGAACTCCTAGAATCCTCCTATTATCATATTAACCCATAGATTTTATTTCATAGGCCATTGCCCTGAACTACAGTGAGGGTGACATTCTGTCAATGTTCTATACTGTCTATTTAATGACATAACCAGTAACAATAACTCATTGTTTTGGAGTGCCATTTTGGTCTCCTGTTCTAAGTACTATCAAACCAAGTTACATAGTATAATGAAAACAAAACATAAAACACATAATGGCTATCACATTTGGTCACATTATGGCTAAAACTAGAATTATTCACAATGTCCATTTCACCAAAGGTCACACTTGTTATATATGTAACAGCTACCCAGGTTGATGGTGTAGAACAGAGTTTGTGTGGAGGGAGTTCACCTACAAGTCATTAGTGTGTCAAGAAGGTTTCTAGAAGCTTTCTAAACTTCTCTGCTAGTCTAAATAACTCTGGAGACTTTGTTGATGAAGTAAAGGTAAAGTGTTGTACCAGAGACAAATGAATGATTGGCCAGTCCTTAGCTGCAAGTATGAGGAATTGCACTTTACAAAACATACTAGCAGAAAAAGGATGGAGTTAAGACAGAAAACATGATTCTTTTCCCATTTTGGGTGCACAAATGACTGCTTTACCTGTTGGTAAAATTTAATGATAATTCAAAGACTTTTGTTTTACCTGTATGATAGCGCCATACCTTTTGACATATTTCTCAAGGAAGAAATTATATTTCTCTACTCTTAATCATGTAATTGGTGGAGTACATTGCTGGCAAGGCACATAATTGTAAAAGTAAAGAAGACTCTTGCTGCCTTATCTGCATTTCTCACTTCTATTTTTGCAAATGCATAAAGACTCCACTGTAAAATTGTTGCGAGGTGCCATGGAACACTTTAACAGACTCGTTGCCACTAAAATGAGGGGATTGTATTAAACTATTAACAGCTATAAAGTTTAAAATTATTTGTCATTTTACTGTGTGGAATAGAGGCTTTCCCTCAGTGCATTGTCTATACTTTTGACAATTACCATCTTTGATTACCAGTCAGATGAAAAATAAACATATTATATAAAAAGAGTGAAAATAATTGAAATTACTTAAGGAACCATTTAACAGATCATAACATTAGACCTTCAAGACTCTTGGGATGCAGGGAAAAATTAGATGTTGCTAAAAAAACATTTAGCCCTGTTCATTCACAATGATTATTCTAAATAGATCATATAAGTTTATTTATAATTTGATTGTCTGCTTTTATCAAAAAGAGTATAACGATGTTGTGATGGGTCCAGAGTCAAAAGTTCTGAGTTCAAAACTATTTTCTGATACTCACTGGCTCCGTGACTTTGAGCAAGGCTGCATAACCCCTCCTAACTCAACTTTCTTATCTTAACCTCTACAACTGCATCAGCAGCATTGGGGCCTAGGAACTTTTCAAAAGTGTTTATTTATTCTTGGGCACGCTACTAAAATCAGAACTTTTGGGCCAGGCCACACAGGCTGGGCTTTCATAAGGCCTGCTTCTTTATCAGAAGTCGAGTGTGTTGTGGTGTATAGGTATATGTACATGTGTATCTAGATGCATGTGTTACATGTGTATAGAGGCCAGGGGTCAATGCCAGAGGTCTGCCTCCATTACTCTCCACCATTGGTCTCAACCACCATCATGCCTTCCATGCCCTCCCTGCTAATCTCTTAAGAAAGTGTATGCTGGCTAGGTTTTTTGTTTGTTTGTTTGCTTGCTTGCTTGCTTGCTTTTTTTGTCAACTTGACCCAAGCTAAAGTCACCTGAAAAGAGGGAGCTACAATTGAGATAAACGCTTCCATCACAATGGCCAGTACATACGTTTAAGAGGCATTTTCTTGATTAATGATTGATACAGAAGAACTTAGCCCACTAAAGGCAGTGCTACCCCTGGACAGATGGTCCAGGATTATATAAGAAAGCGGACTATGTACTCATTGATAATTGGATATTAGCCCAAAAGCTCGAAATACCCAAGATACAACTCACAGACCACATGAAGCTCATGAAGAAGGGAGACCAAGTGTGGGTGCTTTGGTCCTTCTTAGAAGGAGAAACAAAATACTCATGGGAGTAAATATGGAGACAAAGTGTGGGACAGAAACTGAAGAAGGGGCTGTCTGGAGACTGCTCCACCTGGGTATCCATCCCAAGTGCAGTCACTAAAGGCAGACGCTGATGTGGATGTCAGGAAGTGCATGCTGACAGGAGCCTGATATAGCTGTCTCCTTAGAAGTCTGCCAGAGTCTGACATATACAGAGGAAGATGCTCACAGCTAACTATTGAACTGATCATGGGGTTCCCAATGGAGGAATTAGAGAGAAGACTGAAGGAGCTGAAAGGGTTTGTGGCTCCATGGGCAGAGTAACAATACCAACCAACCAGAGCTCCCCAGGGTCTAAACCACCAGCCTGGGAGCCCATAGGTTGGAACCCATGGCTCCAGCTGTATATGTAGGGGAGGATGGCCTTGTTGGGCATAGATGGGAGAGGAACTCCTTGGTCCCGTGAAGGCTGGATGCCCCAGTGTGGGAGAATTCGAGGGCTGGGAGGTGGAAGTGGATGGGTGGGTGGGTAGGTGGGGGCACATCCTCATAGAAGCAGGGGGAGGGGAGATGGGATGGGGGTTTCTGAATGGGGGGGGGGAATGGGGAAAGGGGATAACATCTGAAATGTAGATAAAATATCCAATTGAAAAAAAAAAAAAGAAAGCAGACTAAGCAAGTCACAGTGAGTAAGCCAGGAAGCAGCACTCCCCCATGACTTGCGCTTCGGTTCCTGAACTCCAGGTTCCTGTCCTGACGTGGCCACAATGATGGGCTGAGATAGAGATTTACAAGCTCCTCTCTCACATTGGGTTTGGTCAATGTTTAATCACAGCAACAGAAACCTAACTAGAAAGAAACCTAACTAGAACAGGGTATGTCCTGGTCTACAGAGTGAGTTCCAGGACAGCCAGGGCTACACAGAGAAACCCTGTCTCGAAAAACCAAAAAAAAAAAAAAAAAAAGAAAGAAAGAAAGAAAGAAAGAAAAGAAAAGAGAAGAAAAAAAAGAACAGGGTATGTATAGCTGACCGACTTTCTTCTTCCCTCCATGATTTCCTTCTTTTCTCTTTTTTTCAACAGTCACTTGCTAGTTTGTTTGTTTTTCAAGACAAGTTTTCTCTGTGTAAATGCCTTGTCTGGCCTGGAACTGTCTCTTTGGAGACCAGGCTGGTCTCAAACTCACAGATATCCACCTGTCTCTGCTTCCTGAGTGCTGGGATTATAGGTGTGTGCCACCACTGCCCAGCTTGAATATTCACTTTTAAAACACGTGTGTGTGTGTGTGTGTGTGTGTGTGTGTGTGTGTGTGTGTGTGTAAGTTTTAATCTTTATTAATTCTGTTGAGGTACTGGAGATCAAACCCAGGGCCTTGTTGCATACACTAACAAAGTGTTCTATCACCCAGCCATACCCTTGGCCTTATGTTTTTCATTCTTCACTGATACATAATAACTGTGTTTTTACTGAAGAACAGTGGTGTTTCAGTATGTACACATCAATGTGCACTGATCAGATCAGGCTTCATCACCTCAGACATTTAGTGTTCCTTTGTGTTGGTCACATTAGAAAATCTCTCTTAGCAAAGGCTTTTGAAATACACAACAAATTGCCGACATAGTGATCCTACCCACCATGAGACAGAACACTAAATGTTCTTCCTCCTAGCCAACTGCAACCTTGTGCCTGTTAGCCGTCCTTTCTCTGTGATTACTGCTCCTCATTGTTCCCAGTCTATGGCGACTGTGATGTTTATTCTTGTTTGTCAACTTGACTATATCTGGAATTAACTAAAACCCAAGTGGCTACGTATACCTGTGAGGAATGTTTTTCTTAAGTCATTTGCGAGGGAAGATCCACTTTTAACCCAGATTGAGGTGGGAAGATCCATCTTAAATCTGGGCCACACCTTCTGCTGACAGCGTATATAACAGACATGGAAGAAAAATGCTTGTTTTGTGCCTGCTTGCTCTTGCTTTCACTAGCAAGTTCATGTCTTCACTGGCAGTAGAGCCTACTTTGGGGTTCTGGTGTATGCTGAAGACCAGCTGAGACTTCCAGCCTCCTGGACTGAGCAACTACTGGATTTTTGGACTTTCCATTGGTAACAGCTATTGTTGGACTAGCCTGTAATTTTATGTGCGCGCGCACACACTCACACATATAATATTTACAATAACCATTATTCTACCTACTTCTATGAGATCTGTTGAGGCTAGAGCTGTAACTAAGTTTAGAATGATTACTTAGCCCTAAGTTTATTTCCTAACACACAGACACAGACACACACACACAGACACACACACACACCAAACTGTAAAATCTGTGCATCTATTTCTTGGCAGTTGTCTTGTTGCTTAAATATTTTCTCCCAATTGAAACGTTCATTTCTAGTAGGAGATTCATTAAGACTCAGTAAGTCTTCTTACTGACACGTCTAAGCTTAGAAGACACAGAACTTCTAAGCTTAGGACGTAAGCAGAACTCACAGGCTTCAGGAAGTTCCTGATACTTAGAAGACTCACAAGGCCCCTACCCCAAGATTACACAAGCAATAACAGTTTCTGGGATGGAGAGATGATCCATGGGTCAAGCTGCCTGCAAGTCATGTAGGAAGCTCCTCGGATGCTTCTTTTGTGAATCATCACCATGCTGGGGTAGGTTTTGTAGTGACACAACTGCCTTTGACTCATTCTGCTCCTGTAAGGAATCCCAAAAATGTCCCAGGTTCACTGAGCTCCACTTGCATGAAATCATTTATTTCATTTGGTGTTGATGAATAAGCATTTGTTCAGATTTCTTCAAGAAAAGTCATGCAACCTCACACATACATGTGCATGTAAGCACACACACACACGTGTGTGTGTGTGTGTGTGTGTGTGTGTGTGTGTATGTGTGTGTGTGTGACTTGTGTATCTGGATACATATGCACACATTCATGGAGGCCTCCACCTTAATGTTTGGGGCAAGGTCTTTCACTGAAACTTAAGCTCACCAATCGGTTAGGCTGGCTGGCTACCGAGCTCCCAACTCGTCTGTTTCTGCCTCCCCAACACTGAGATTATAGATGCTTCTCACCACGCCCACTTTTTTCTTTCACTTGGATGCTGAGGATTGAACTCAGGTCCTCATGCTTAGCCCATGAGCACTTTACTGACCAAGCCATCTATCTGGCCAGCCTCACACAACCTCTTTAAAAGTTGCAATTTTTTTCTTAAAATTAGTTTTATTTTTTTGAGAACCCCTCTATTTCCTCCTATGTCCTCACTCTCAAATTCATGATCTTTTCTTTAATTATTATTATTACATGTATGTGTACAAGTAGATGTATATATGTAACATATATGTACATATGTATCTATAACCTACTAAATCCAGGTAGCTTTACCCCTGTGTTCATGTGCCCAATTTGAAATTGTATAACCTTATGTGGGAGCTTGTTCCTGGAAAGAACTGATTCTCTCTCTCTCTCATTGGTTATCTGTAGCTCTCCATCTAGGTTTGGGACTACCTACAATTTCCCCCTCTTGACACTGGCATGCTAATTGGGGATGTCATTATGCTGGTCTAGTTCAAGCAATGGTATTGTTGAGAGTTCATGGGAGCATTTTGCCTGCCATGTCTAGGAGGAAGAGTTGAGATCTTGAGCCGCGGTAGTGCTCAAGACAAATTTTATGTCTCAGACAAATTTTAAGGAAGAGGATTCAAGAATTCCAGGACAGCCTTGGCTACATAATGGGAGGCCAGCCTGAGCTACATGAAACTGTTTTCAAAACATAAAACAAAAACATCAAAAAATGTGAAATGTTCAGCCTCCCTTTCTCTCACGGGGTCTATGAAGCCCATAAGCAACAATTAAAAGATTATAAATATTCAAACAAAAGGTCAAGCAGACTAAACTTCAGAGGAGACCCTCCAATAAGAGAAGAGACACCCATTACTTCTGTTTTGTTTTTGTTTTTGGTTTTGTTTTTTTACGTGCTGAGGATAAAATCTTGGTTTCTGTAGCAAGCATTGTCCACTGAGTGACATCCATGGGCCTGAGATGAAGGTTTATAAACAGTAGGCTTTCTCTGGCCTCCTGAATGTCTGACAAGGGAATGGGATGGACTGCAAAGGACTGAGCTGCCCTTTGCACCTTATACTCTTGCTCAAGGCAAATTTCATTCCAGCAGGTATGACTTCTGTTTGAAAGTCAGCATAGCAACACATACTAAGGAGTTTGGTGGGGCAAAACAATAAAATGGTCAGCATGGAGGAAGTGAGACACGGGAACAGAATGCTGGGATTTCTCGGTAAGAGGCCAGAAGATGTGCCAAGCCTCATCCGGTGGCCCCACACCTGTAATCTCAGCACTCTGGAGGCAGAGGCAGGCAGATCTCAGTTGGAGGCAGCCTGATCTACAGAGTGAGTTCCAAGACAACTAGAGATACACAGAGAAATCATGTCTTGAAAAAAAAAAAAAAAAAACAAGCAAATAAACAACCGTCCCCACAAGAAAGGGGAGCAGAACATGGCTACCAAGACTCCAGGACTGAATCCTTGAGCTCTGAGCCTCAGTAAATAAAATGGAGAGTGACCATCTGGCTCTTGCCTCCACACAAACACATCACACACACACATGTGCTCACGCACATGTGAACATGCATACACACACAGAAGCACACACCACACAACAAATCTAAAAACTTTATGGTTGTCCTTGGCTACAGGGACCAGCCCAGCTACAAGCAATCCTGTCTCAAAGGAGAGGGGAAAAAAACAATAAACAAATGAACAAAGGTCCAAAACAACAAGTAAATTGCTTTTTCTCATTAATAATTTATGTTGGATGTATACACCATCCAACATAACCAACATACACCGGCGTTTTCCACCCTCAAAGTTATGAGTACTTCATGACTGAACTATAACTTAAGTAATTGGCTTCCCACTAAAGGACACTGAGACCATTTCCAGTCTTTAGTGTTTTCTTGTATATACATGAAAATTTTGCACATGTGTAAATATTTCTTGAAGGTAATCAGATAGGGTTGGAATTAATGCTGAAACGGTTTGTGTGTTTACACATTTGATAATTTGGGGGTTATTACTGTGTGCATGTGTGGACACACATAATTATACACATGTGCCAGAGGGGACATCAGATGTCTTCTCTCTTACTGCTTCATTCCCTTGAATCAGAGTCTCTCACTGAACCTGGAACACGAAATTTTCCAGCTAGGCTGGTGGCCAGCAGGCCCCAGTGCTCCTCATGTCTCTAACCCCTTCTTCCAGTGGCAGAATTGGTTTCCTTTGGCCAATTTGACTTTTTACACAGATGCTTGGACAGCCAGAGCTCTGAGACTCTGAGACGTGGCCCAACCCGTGTTGATAACTTTCGTAAAATCAACCTCTGGGTCTTTCTTTTCTCTCTCTCTCTCTCTCTCTCTCTCTCTCTTTCTTTCTTTCTTTCTTTCTTTTTACCAATTTATACTCCCACAGGCAAGTTTTGAGAAAATCTGATACATGAATATTTTCACTCTATACTTTGTGTCAGAAAGGTTGACATGATGACTGCAGGAAAGCTCATGGAAATGGTTCCTGCCCGCCCAGGATGCCAGGTCAGGCCGAAGCCAGGGACAACTAGATCACATCTCTCATGAAGTTGTATGAAGCTGCTAACTTTATTTACAGAAGCTCATTAAATAACCTCTACAGTTTGGAATATTATATTTCCTATAATATATTTCCAGTCTCCTATAGAGCTGAAAGTGTAAACTCTAACCTTTTTTAATTAGACTTTTTATTGATTCTGTGTGAATTTCACATTATATACCCCAATCCCAATCAATTCCCTGTCCCCTCATACCCACCCCAAACACATATTTATTGATAGACTGACTTATATTTTTGGAGGCTGGTGCTGGGGATCGAGCCCACACGTTTAACCTCTGAGCTACTACACACATAGTCCTTGCATGGTTTTTGTTTTCTGTTTGAAAATATCTTACTTACAGGATGGAGAGATAGCACAGTATTTAAGAGTGTGTACTGATCTTGCAGAGAATCTGAGTTCACTTCCCAGCACACAGGTTGGGAAGCTCAGAACCGCCCACAACTTTAGTTCCAGGGGAAGTTTGCGGCTTCTGGCTTCCAAGGGCACACAGTTCGTATGAGATGGGACACATAAGTGTCACAGCATGTGGGTGGAGGTCATAGGAAGACTTGTGGGAGTGAAGTCTTTTTTTTCATTTTAACATGTGGGTTCTGGGGATCAAACTCAGATGGTCAGGTTTGACAGCAAGCACTTTACCCACTGAGCCATTTCATGGGCCCCCCTACGTGTATTTTAAATGTAAATGGCATGTTGAATTTGAAGAATGCTGTCTTAGACATACTAGAAAAGTCAAAAGTGAACAAGAGCACTAAGTCCTCTATCAGATTACGCCGCCATGTTTCTCGTGTCTTCAGGCTCAGTTCTGTATTTGGTAGCATCGATTTTTCTCTCTAACAGTGTTTGGAATTCCAAGTGGCTCTGGAGTCCTAGCCTGCATCTTCAAAATGAATAACAATACCTTATTATCATAGCTGATTCCTGCTTTAATCATTCTTACAGAACCTCTTCACATTCCAAGACAATGCAAAATGCAGATAGAAACAGCTGAGTTAAGGTTTACTCCTCCAGCGTGCTCCTTCTTTTGTTCATATTAAGCTCTATGGACGCTATCAGCAAAGGAGATTCAGTGACACGCACACTCTGGAAGAACTGAACATTACCGACAAACAACTGCGTGGTCCTTGAAGCAAAGGTATGACAAGTATCTTTGTACGGAATCTTTTACCCACCCATTTACTTAGCACAGGTCATGTGTCCAACTATGCAGCTTGTAGGAGAGGAACAGAATTTGCTTGTGCACTGCAGCAAGCCTAAAAGAGGTTTATTCCCCTCCCCCCACCCTTTGCAAAGTCCATGGTCACAGGACTCTTGAAAAGCCTCCCAGCAGCAGATAATGTTATTTATTCATCTGGAAAATAACCAGAGCCCATTTTTCATGAATGATTTGCCCTCCCAGATGTTTCTGAAAATAGACAGTTCAATATATCAGTCATGGAATCCTAGGACTGCACAGGATACATTGTTAAAGGTTCTTTCAATAGAAGATTCCACATCTGTACTTAACACCAGTAATCTAGACAGTCTTCCTTCATATCTTATATGCAGGTTGACATTATTATATTATTAGTTAGTATTACTATATGATTAGTTTGCCAGTATTAAGCTCTGCCACTGACCTATATCCCAAGCTCTTGCTTTTGTTTTTCTTGGGGACAAGGTCCCACTATATACCTTAGGACAACCTTGAATCTACAGATCTACTTGCCTCTGCACCCCAAGTACTGGGATTACAGGCGTAGGCCACGCCACACCCAACACTTGATCTTATTTCTTCCTGTGTGTTTTTTTTCTTTTCCCAATACCAGTGGCCAATGACTCACTAGTACCCAGGGTTACATTCCCAGAGCAGGCCTGAGGTTGGCAGTGAAAATTAAGTGTCTGTGTGTTCTCCTTAAAATGCAGCCTCTGCTGCAATGGGTCCCGGTAGGAGCTTGACAGTCCACATTTCTAATGTACTAGAGGTGATGGATGCCTTGCTGTTCATCTGAGGACCACATGTTGATGGCAAAGGTGTCTGCCCTATAACCCCAGAGAGGATAAAACATTTACAGCCCTGACTCAAAGTGCAAAAGCAATAAGGAAAACTATTTGATAAACTTGGTTGCACTAAAATAACTCATTGCATGCAGAAATGTCTGCAATAGGACAAAAAAGGAAAAAAAAGGGGGGGGGAACGCAGTTTCAGCTTGTATCATGAAGGGTTACTATCCCCAATATATGAGAGGCTTTTAAAAACGGAGAAGACTAATAACCCTAGGAAATGGTCTACTAGTAGGAAAAATAAGTTGAAGCAAAAGAAATGCAAATGGTTCTGAGCCACATAGAAAGTCTTTAATCTTATTCACAGTAACAGAAATGCAAATTCAAGCTTCATTGAGACCATCTCTTTCCTACCAAGTTAGAGGACTCCATAAGTTTCAGAGCTTTCCCTATTGGTATTTCCTTTTCTTAGAAATTTATTCCAAGGGTGCATTATGAAAACATAAAAACACAAATATACATATTCCAGCATTCAGCATAGAAACAAAACCCTGGCAATAACCTACTTCCTGATTGGAGGCTTAGTTGAATGAGTTCTGATACATCTATTCAATGGGGTACCATTTAGGTATAAAAGGGGATAAAGAATATTTCTGTGCATTCATTGCTGTGAAATATTCTCTGGGATCGAATGTTAAGCATACACCAAAAGGGGAGGGGGCAAGGCAGAAAAACAACAGGATGGAATTTACTAGTTTAGTAAGCAAGGGAAGACAGTAAGGCAGACATGACAGCACATCTTCATCACAGCACTATGAAGGTGGAGGCAGGAGGATGTGTGGATTCAAGATTATCCTAGGCTATACATCGAGACCTTGTTGTCCCCCTCCTCAAAAGGATCCCTACCACCACTACCAAGAGCTGGGGATATGGGTCACTGGCAGTGGAAACTGGCAGAGAACAGGAAAGCAAAAGTTGTTTGAAGGAGAAAATGAAAAAATAGGCCGGGCGGTGGTGGCGCATGCCTTTAGTCCCAGCACTTGGGAGGCAGAGGCAGGCGGATTTCTGAGTTCGAGACCAGCCTGGTCTACAGAGTGAGTTCCAGGACAGCCAGGACTACACAGAGAAACCCTCTCTCGAAAAACAAAAAACAAAACCAAAACAAAACCAACACAAAAAGAAAAAGAAAAAAATAGGGGGGGTAGTTAAGTAGTTAATTGGGAGTAGGGAATACAGTCAACATGCGCACATACATAGACAGTTGAAACAACAATTTCCCAGCTGAAGTGGTAAGCTGGTAATGCTCCACCCAAGAGGCACAGACGAGCTAACAAAACCTACAACACCAGGCATGAGAAGCCTTTATGAGTTATTGGTCAGGGGAATTGCCCTTGATTGCCTCCCAGACCTTGAAGGACCCAGAGAATCTGAAGGGGACCTGACCTAAAAGCCTGGGGACTAGCTTTAATGGAAACAGAAGGTGCCATGCAAGCTTCCAAGGGAGAAAAGCAACCCATAGTCCTAGGCAGCACACCTTTGAACTACAATGGCCAACATTAACCCTAAAGGTGCAATAACGTCACTCATATCTTGGGCACAATCAATAGCTCTCGAATTAGATTTATGGTCCACTCAACAACAGGGAAATCATCCCTGGCCAACTACTCAGGGCTAGTGAGGCCATGGATCTTGGAAGAGAACTTAAAAACTGCCACTTTCTTAATCTAGCACAATTCCTAACCACATCCTAAGTATTAATTCTTATAGCCATGGACAAATGTAATCATCACCTCCCATTCAAGAAATTTCTCTTTGCAACAGACGGAGACCATTACAGAAAACCACAGCCAATCAGAATGCAGCGAATGAGTGATTGTGTGGTGCCCAGCCCTAACTGATAGATCTACAATACAAACTGGAATCCAAAAAGATTGATGTATAAAAAGGGCATCTTCCGGGGGAGGTGATCCGTGCACATCTGAGGGCATCTTAGTAATTTGGTTCCTAATTTTAAAGAAAAAGAATTATGCAGGCAACATCAAGCTCACTGCTAGCGTTTCTGTTGATTTGCTAACACATTTTTAAAAAACTGTGTTTATAACTCTCGAATCTAAGGTTTAGGAAACCTCCCCAACCATTGGGGGGGGGGCAGAAAAATCGAAAGAGCCTTAGCAACAGGATGTCTGCTGGGAGATTGCGTCTCCTAGAAATATCAGGGAAGCCACACCCATGAACTTTCAACATGTCTGCCTAAACAAGACCTGAACAAGGACACCACCAACGGACAGACATGCAAGAGAGAAATACCAGAGAGCCCTAACCCTAGACAAGGAGTTATATACAACTAGGAAATGTTGAAAGCACCTTCACATATGAAGTGGTCAGCCCTGAAATCATACACATATAAGTCACATTAAACAAATCGAGCAGATTGTGGTGTGTGTGTGTGAATTAAAGAAAATGAGGTCAGAGGCCATGGATTTGAGAAAGAGTAAGCAAGAGGTGGGGTATATGAGAGGAGTTGGAGGGAGGAAAGGAAAAGGGGAAATAATGTAAATATATTTCATTTCAATGAATATTTAACAAAAAAAAAAACTTGCATAAGACTGGGCTCACCAAAGGTCCATCATTGATGGGGGAGGGACTCATAAGGTCAGCCCTTCCAACAAGTTTATTGGCAGTTAATGATTTCTGGGGGAGACGGAGGCATTTTCTTCATCGGAGTAGCCACTAGTAAATGGCTGATAGTAAAAGTGCTGATAACTAACCTCTTACCAAGTTCATGCAAGCAATTCTCAAGAAACTCCCTGGGTCCCACCCAAAAACTGGAATCCAGGGAAGGAGAAAGGGAATAATAGTTTAGAAGAAGGGTTTCAGCTGCAGGGAGCAAGGGCCAAGAGAAGGTAATGGGGTAAACATAACAAACATATTATTATATGAATGAATATAACATGTATGAAATCGTCCAAAAACACAGTGATAATAAAATGATAGAAAACTTATTCATTAAAGTACAAAATTTACAAGTCAAAAGCAGAAAACTGCAGAGATGGCTCAGAGAATAAAGGTTCTCACTGCCAAATCTGACTACTTGACCTTGAGTTTGAACCCACATGATAGGAGAGAACTGACTTCTCCCTAAGTTACACTCTGACTGCCACATGTAGTCCCTGTCAAACCAATGTAGGTGTGAGCTTGTACGCATGCGCGCACACACATACTCATGTGCACTCACACACACACACATACACACACACACACATGCATGCACATACTCACACACATACTCACATACATACACTCACACATGCTCACACACTCATATACATACACTGATAAAAGAATGTAATAACAACTTTTAAAAATTAAAAGGAGAATGAAACAAAAATTTTTTTGTAATGACTTGTTGGCTTAGCCAAATAGAAATTATTTCAAGTAAACTTTTTATCTTTTAGAAAAATTATTTTATATTTCATGTATATGGCTGTTTTGCCTGCATGTATGTTTGTGCACCACATGCATGCCTGGTGTCTGTGTCTGATCCCCTGAGGAGACCAGAAAAAAGTGTCAGATGCCATAGATTTAGAATTACAGAAGGCTGTGAGCTATCATATAGGTGCTGGGACTCAAACTCATGTCCTCTGTAGGAATAGCCAGGGCTCCTAACCACTGAGCCATCTCCTCCCTTCTTCAAGTGAGCTTTAAGAGACAGTCATTTGATTCTGTTTTTCTTTCCTTTTTTTCAAGACAGGGTTTCTCTGTGTAGCTCTGGCTGTCCTAGAACTCACTCTGTAGACCAGGCTGGCCTCGAACTCAGAAATCCGCCTGCCTCTGCCTCCCAAGTGCTGGGATTAAAGGCGTGCACCACCACTGCCAGACTTGATTCATAGTGTCTAATGAGATATACTGTAACTATAAAAAATTCCAATATTGTTTTTTTTCTGGTACTATAAATAGTCTATATATTATGTAATAATACAAATGTGGCTATGAAGTTTATAATTATCTTCACAAATTATATCCACAATTATAAAGCTTATAATAGTGTTAAGATTTTTAGCATAAGAGAGAAAAATATAGAATTAAACTCTGATTCTATGAATAGGCACTTCCAGGATAGATGATGTTTTCTTTGTGGATGCATGTTTGTATGCATATGTCCAAATATGTATGGGATTGTGGGAGTTTACACAAATGTACACATGTGTCTGAAGGCCCTAACTTGACGTTTTGTGTCTTTTTCCATCACTTTCGACATTACTTACTGAGACTGTTTTTCACTGAACTTGGAGCTTGCCAATTCTGGCTAGTCTAACCACCCAACTTGTCGTGTTGCCAGGCTCTGTCTCTGCCTCTCTGCAGCTGAAGCTTAGGCTGCCGCCACCATGCCTGTCCCGCTACCATGAGGGTTCTGGGAATCTGAACTCCAGGCTTCACACTTGTGGGGCAAACTTTTGAAATGTTGAACTATCTCCCCAGAACTATGATCTATTTCTCTGAACCCTTCACACAGGATGTTGATATAATGCAATAGGAAATATGTATAGAAGAAAATTCTGAGGTATGAAGACTTCAGGAAAGGCAACAGTGAAGTCAGCAAAGCTGACAGCTGAACCAATCTCTCTCTCTCTCTCTCTTTCAACTAGTTAATTGATTTTTATGTGAATAGTTGTTTTGCCTGTATGCATGGATGTGCTTGGTGCCCTCAGAGGCCAGAAGAGGACTTCAGATCTTCTAAAACTGGAGTTAGAGATGGTTTTGAGGTACCATGTAGGTGCTGGGAATCAAACCTAGGTCCTCTGGAAGAGCAGCAAGTTCTTTTAACCACTGAGCCATCTCTAGTGCCCAACCTACTCTTTTATTTATTATTATTTTTTGTGCTTACTCACTTTAAACCTACTTTCTTGTAAAACATGCTTTTTCCTTGTAAGAACCACTGACAGTCAAACTCTATTTATTCAGATACCAGTACTTGGCAGGCATTTTCTTGAAATTAAGTGAGCTTGTCACTTCAGGGAAAATAATTTGACAGTAGTTGTTGCCAATGATAAAATTCAAGCTTTCAAGAGAAAAATGCAATTTTAGAAATCTTGTAAACACTCCTGTGAGTTTCATATCCTTTCAATATTTAAAGACTTTCCTGATGACATTGGTGATGATATTCATAAATGGTTTTTTTTTTGTTTTTTGTTTTTTTAAAGAATTGGTGTAGCTGTATGTTGTGGCACACACCTTTAATCCCAGAACATGAGAGGCAGAGGCAGGTGGATCACTGAGAGTTCCAGACCAACCCAGTCAGATCTACATAGTGAGCTCCAGGACAACCAGGGCATTACATAGGGAGACCCTGAACTACTGCTTTTGAAATGACTCATGCATGGTATTACAAAATTCTATATAGATGGATAAAAGATCTGTTCAAAGTACACGATAGATTTTAATGGAGCAATATAAAAAGTATCTTGGTGTAGTTTCAAGTTCCACATCGCAATTAACCTTTAAAATGCTCTCACTTCCTTCTGAAAAGAATGCCCACAATGGTCTGTAGAGGTTATTTAAATGTTTCCTCTGAGCTGGGGCTATAGGTGCAGCTCAGTAGAAACTTCTCAAGTACATTTCCAAGACTGTGGCTCCACGCTGGAGAGATGGCTCAGTGGTAGAGAGCACTTGCTCATGTAAGGGACCTGGGTACAGTTCTCAGTACTCACATGGTAGCTCACAACCATCTGTAAATCCTATTCCAGGAGGCCATCTTCTGGTCTCTAGGGACACAGACATACATGCAGGTAAAACACTCATACATATAAAATAAATATTAAAAAATATATAATATATTAATATATAAATATATTATATATATTTATAATATATATTATAATATATAAAATATAGAAAATAAATCTAAAAAAATAAAGACCCATGGCTCCCATCCTCAGCAGGATGTTCCTTTATATTCCAACTCTGCATGAATCTGCATATTCCTTAGATATTAATATTAATACTTCAACTAAAGCAATGGATCCAATAGACTGAATATAAAAGACATGAGGCTCCACTCCACCCATCATCTAAGCGCCACAGATTAAAGAGATTTTACACAAATGTACAGTGCCAATTTTTCTCCATGATTGTTTTGTTTTGGAGAATATCATAAATTTTATTACTCGTGCTATACTTATGATATTTTCAGTGTATGCTTTTGTTATCTAATTTGAAACAAGATCTCAAGTAGCCTTGAAGTGGAAACTTCTAGTTCTTTGGAAAGTTAGTTATGTCAAAGGTGTTGGTTTGCTGGGGCGCACAGGTGAAAGGATGACTTGCTAAAGCAGACACTCGAAAGACTGTTTTCCTGAAGCAGACACAGGTGAAAGGATGTTTGGATATAGCAAACACATGAAAGGACTTGTGATGAAGGATTGTAAGTATGACCCCACAGACAATGGGAGATGGGCACTGAGCCTTGGTTTGGTTTGTTCTGCTTCCTCACTATTCTTTGCTAAGGACACACATGAATTGATTCACCTTACATAGCATTGTTGAGCTCAACTTGTGATAATGCCACCATTGAGAGAAGAAACTCACTTGTGAGGCTTCTACAGCCTCACTTCAGGCTGGTTGGTGAGCCTGGTGGTTTCTTCAGGATTGAACCACAGCTGCCTGATGTCGGCTTGCTGAAAGGACTGGACCGTAGCTGCTGGTTTGTGCCTGTTGTCTGCCTGCCTAGAGGACTGGTCTGCAGCTGCTGAGCCGTGTCTGGTGTTTGCTAAGGGACTGAACGGCTGCCAAAGAAGATCAAGCTCACCCCCAAAGAACTATTGCTGAACAGGTCCACTTCCCCCATAGCCTAATAACTTTTCTCTTCCACTCCCTCTGCTGGGTGGTGGCCTAGAGGAGAGGTTGAACCCTTATTAAAAGTAGGTTGCAAAAAATTTATGCCTACATGGCCTAAACTGGCATCAAACATTCTATGTATCCTAGATTTGAATTGCTGATCCTCCCTAAAAAGGCTGAGGTTACAGGTATGGACCCCCCACATCTGTTTTATACAGTGCTAAGAATCACATCAGGGCCTAGTACATCCCAGGCAAGTGATCTACCAACTAATGGTAATGGTAATAATACCTTACCATTCTCTCTCTCTCTCTCTCTCTCTCTCTCTCTCTCTCTCTCTCTCTCTCTCTCTCTCTCTCTCTCTCTCTCTCGTCCAAACTGGCCTATAGTTCACACAGATCTCCTTGCTTCTGCTTCTTACATTCTGTGATCATTACTACTTTAAAATAATAACTTCTAAAATGTCATAGTTTCAGCATTAAACACAGTAAGTCATAGATAGAACCAGTGTAAAGTTCTTTGAGCAGGTGGCGCACGCCTTTAATCCCGGCACTTGGGAGGCAGAGGCAGGTGGATCTCTGATTTTGAGGCCAGCCTGGTCTACAGAGTGAGTTCCAGGACAGCCAGGGCTACACAGAGAAACAAAACAAACAATGACAACAAAGAAAGTTCTGTAGGATTCTAAATTAGGTATGATATATTTATGTATATGAAATATACATAATAAAATGGTATAATGAAATAAGTATGAAAGAATTGTGAGTTCAAAAGGTTTGAGATCTTTGAATTTGAAGAGCATTTTCCAAATGATTAACAAAGTCAGAGAGCTAGATATTGATTCCTAGCTCCTGTAGGACAGAAATGAGAATATCCTCTACCTCTGTTTTAGCTACTTTCTCACTGCTGTTACAGAACACCTGAGCAAGCAGCTTAAGTCAGGTTCAGTCCGTCATGGCTGGGAAGGCATGGTGGTGAGACTGGCTCTAGCTGTGCAAGAGTATGAAGATGCATGTCATGTTTATGTCCTCAGTCAGGGGATGGAGAGGTGAGTGTTGGTGCTCATCTCGATTTGTCCTTTTTTTTAGTGACAATTCTGGAATTTGGTTTCTTTTATTAAAAAACCACAGCGATATTATAAGAATGTGTTTTAATTTTAATCTCAGGTGTGAATATATGTGGCTATGGAGCTGCTTCAGACTGTCCGTAGCAGCTGACTATGATTTGCCTCGTGCTCTAGCAGAGTTTTGTTAGGTGCAATTGTGTGAGGTTTGGAAATCTGGAAAATTTTCAGAGGGTATATATATATATACTAGAAGGTGTTTGGTTGGTGGTTGTTCAGGAGGGTGGGGTTGTTTGCAGTTTGTTGTGCTCAGAGAAGAAAGTGAAGGAAAGGAATTTGATTCAGGGATCTCTCTCCTCTCCATCCTTCTTTCTCTCATATCTAGTGATGGGGGTGAAGTGGGGGTGGGGGAGTAAAGGTTGGGAAAAAGAAGAACCCACAAAGTGGCAAAGACTAGCTACAAGAGTAAAGATATGTGCGGGAGTGAGGGCGACAGGTACTTTAGCTGGGTACTCTTCAGGGAGTAGGTGGCCTAGAAGCCTGGTGAACATGGCTGTCTATGGAAGAAAAGCTGGAAAGTTCTTCCAAATTTTTACTTTTGGGCATGAGAAACAGTAAGTGCAAAGGACCTGGAGCAGGGTGATGGAAGGCTAAGATGAGATCACAGATCGTGGAGGTAGGAACGCACCAGGGCCCTGAAGGCCAGCTCTTCAGATTTCTCTGGAAGACCAATGGGAACTAAAGGGTTTCCAAGCATGTAAATGCCATGGTCTGAGTCAGGCAGGTTTCACCCTTCACCCAGGTGACTGGTCGGGTAGGCAAGTGTGGAGCAAGTAAACCATCCAGGAGGCTCTCACTAGGAGTCCAATGGGAGATGCTAAAGACAGCAAGGTGTCCAGACTTGTTGGGGAACTCAAAGCCCAGGTGTGCTAACCTGGAATCTACCATGTCCCAGGAGATCCTTAGATGCACGCCCCCCCCCCATGGAGCCCACTACCCGTTAAGAATATAAGTAGGTAAGGTGGTGTCTGATCTGGCAGAGGTGGCAATATGGGGGGGGCGGGTGTCGAAGTTTCCAATGGGTTCTCAAAGGCAACAGAAACAAAGTAAAATGTAGATGGTTACTGTAGGGGAGTGAAGGGCACCCAGAGGAGGTGGGTGGGGCTGGTCTTTCCTTTGGA
This sequence comes from Arvicanthis niloticus, assembly GCF_011762505.2. NCBI lineage: Eukaryota > Metazoa > Chordata > Mammalia > Rodentia > Muridae > Arvicanthis > Arvicanthis niloticus. Next base: position 7,161,877 of record NC_047679.1, read on the forward strand.
AACTTTGACAATAACAAAGACAAAGAAGCCTTGTCTTGCAAAGTTAGCTACCTTGCTACATTTTGTAGCTCAAGGTCAGCGCTTTCACAAAGACCTCTGATGCTGCCTGCTTGATTGGACCGCTTCAGTGCTCCTCCGGGTGTTGTGAGGAACACTTTGTATATCTTCCCAGGGTGGGCCCTCCTTATTGAGCTTCATTTAAAAGTGAAGTTCAGAAACAGGAAGTATATTAGCATCACTTTATATCTGTTTGATTGGCTTTGTTTTGTTTTGTTGTTGTTTGAGATAAGGTCTCATTATGTATTCCTGCCTGGCCTGGAACTTGCTATTGAGACCACTAAGGCCTCCAGCTCAAGCTATTCCCCTTGCCTCTCCCTTCCAAGTGCTAGGAATAAAGGCCTGTTCCTACATCAGGCCTCTGTTTTGCTTTTTAAAGATTTGTTATTATTATTATTGATTGATTTTTTTATTATTTTTTTTATTGATTGTACACATATGTGTGTGTGAGAGAGTGAGAGACAGAGAGAGAGAGACAGAGAGATAGACGGGGACACAGACAGATACTCTGCCATTCAGACTGGCCTAAAATCCCTGGACTCAGATGATTCAGTAGCACTCTTCTGAGTAGCTGGGACTCAAGATACATTCCACTGAGTCTATCAAGAGTCTATCTAGAGTCTATCAAGGTTTTTGTTTTGTTTTGTTTTTTAAGGCAGGGACTTCTATAATCTAGGCTGGTTTCCACCTGACCACGTAGCCAAGGCTGGCCTTGAACTCCTGATCTTTCAGGCTTTCACCTCCGAAACACTGCTCTAGAGTCATTTTAACTAGGTATTTAAAGTAAGTGCCGGGCAGTGGTGGTGCACACCTTTAATCCCAGCACTTGGGAGGCAGAGGCAGGCGGATTTCTGAGTTCGAGGCCAGCCTGGTCTACAGAATGAGCTCTAGGACAGCCAGGGCTATACAGAGAAACCCTGTCTTGATAAACCAAAAAAAAGAAAGAAAGTTAAAGTAGGTGTAGGGTGGGGCTGGAGAAGTGTCTCATCATTCAGAGCACCCACTAACTACTCTGCTAAATTCTCAGCACTCACATGGCACCTCACAAAGATCTGTAACACAAAGATCTCAGTTTCAGGGGAGGATCCATTGTGTCTAAACTGCTAGGAACCCACACTCACATATCCACATAGACAAACATACACATAGTTTAAAACCACACAAACAAAATCTACAGAGGAAAAAAGAAAATACTTCAAACTTGTTGCACCTCAAATTCTTCTGTGTAGGAAGGAGATGGGGTTAAAACTGGGGTTCTGTGGTAGAGTGTTTGCCAGGCACATGTGGGTGACATAGTCTAGGCCTTGGGTTCCAATCCTAGCACTGTAAAGAAAGCAGTGTGCCATTTTCATTTTATTGTAGATGCGTATGGTGGATATATGTGTGTGTGGGGGGGTGCTCATGTATAGAAGTCTGAGGAAAACTTTGTAGAGTTGGTTCATCCTCCACCCTTCCATGAGTTCTGGGGGCCAAATTTGGTTTGTCAGGCATGCACACAACAAGCTATTTTTCTCATATTTTTCTCATTTTGCTGCCTTTAAAAAGATTAGGTTGCTATGTAGTGAAGGCTGGACTGGAACTCACTAAGTAAGTATCCCAGGCTGGCCTTGAACCTTGGCTTTCCAAGAATTGAGCTTGCAGGCACACGCTACCAAGATGGGCCATATAGGCTGATTGGCATTTACATACACTTTGTGAAAAACACATCTCCCTGATCTCCATAAATGTGATCCCACACCCTTCCTTTGTTGACTCTGTGGGAGAATAGCACAAAAATGCATAGCTAGACTTTCTCATGCATCAGTCAGAGGTCAAATTTGAAAGTGAGCCTAGGAGAGGACTGATTCTACACAAAAAGCCATTTGTTACATGGAATACTTTTGTCCTCAGCTGGTTAGAACTATCCCTAAGGCCAGGTTACTCCTTCCTTCTGTCCTTTCTTCTGTCTGTCTGTCTGTCTGGTCCTTCCTTCCTAGTTGTTTTTTAGACAAGTTCTCACTATGTAGCCCTGGATGGCCCGTAATTCACTTTGTAGACCAGGCTGGCTTGGAACTCACAGAGATCTGCCTGCCTCTTCCTCCCAAGTGTTAGGATTAAAGGCATGAGCTAGCACTTGGCGGGCAGCTCTTTCATACTGGGGTACCTCAAGGATGTTCCCTGACTCTTTTTTTTTTTTTTTTTTTTTTTTTTTTTTTTTTTTTTTTTTTGTATATGAGTACGCTGTAGCTGTCTTCAGACACACCAGAGGAGGGCATCTGATCTCATTGCAGATGGTTGTGAGCCACCATGTGGTTGCTGGGAATCGAACTCAGGACCTTTGGAAGAGCAGTCCATGCTCTTAACCACTGAGCCATCTCTCCAGCCCGTTCCCTGACTCTTTAAGTGACTTTGCAGCATTTTTGGCTCAAATCTACCTTTGAGAAAAGGTTCCTGCAGCCTGGTATGGTGGCATTTGCCTGTAATCTCAGAACTTGGGAGGCTAAAGCAGGAGGACTAGGAACTCATAGAGAGCTTTGACTACATAGTGAGGTGGAGGCCATCTTAAGTTACCTGAGATGTTGTCTAAAAGAAGGAGGAAGAGAAGAAAAGTGGTGAGGAGAAGAGGAGGTACATGTTATCATCTGGCAGGACAAGGCCTTGTATTTGCTTGTGGCCTTGTGGCAGCAAGGCCAGGGCCTATCTTTTGCGTTCACTTTCCAACATCAGTCCTCTAGCTATGACAAAAAACAAACGGCTCCCAAAGCATTTCTGTGCCTGTCCTCAGTGTTCCAGGTTAGCCCATGGTTCTTCCTTGTGAGGTCCATCTTTCCTTTCCTCTGTCATTCTTTCTCTCCAGAGCCACTGGTCACATCCACTGTGGTCTATGAAGAAAGCCTGTCTATGCTGGCTTAATGGACAGCAGAGAAACACTGCCTCTAATATAAGGATGTCCCCTTCGGGTCCTATTTGGCTCTTAAAATCAGGGGACAGTCCTGCACAATTAGGGGAGGCTGTACAGGACAGTGGTGAAGAAAGCAAGCTCTATCTCCAAGAACTGATTGCCTTTGGCTAAGTCAGTATCTCTTGGTTACCATTTTCCATCCTCTAAAGCAGGGGAAGTGTTCCTTACCAGCAAGGCTTGTGACCGTTCAACACATCACTGGAATTGAAGGTTCAACTGGTGGAGATCCCCAGGCACTTCAGGACAGCTTCTGCAGCCCCTTCAGGCCCATTCTCCTCTCCGTTCTGTTCCACCCTGGCTTCTTGTCTCACTTCTACGTGACTTTTTTTTGCTGGAATTAAGAGTGTGCCACCACTGCCTGGCCCACCCATCTCTTCTTGATTGCCGTGCAACTTCCTTCCTACTTGCATAAGAAATGTTCCCACTGGTTCTGACTTTTCGTGTGTGTGTGTGTGTGTGTGTGTGTGTGTGTGTGTGTGTGTGTGTGCATATGTGTATACACACACACATACACACGTGCACGGGCGTCTGCATGTGCATGTGGAGGTCACAGGTTGATAGTGAACGTCTTTCTATATCTTTTTCCACCTTGATTTTTTGAGACAGGCTCTCTCAGTGAACCTGGCACTTGACAATTAGTCTAGGCTGACTGGCCAGCAAGTCCTAGGAATCCTTCTGCCTCAGCTTCTCTGCCTCCTTGGTGTTAGGTTTACAAGTACTGTCTTCCATGCCTGTTTTTTTTTTTTTTTTTTTTTAACATGGTTGGTAGAGATCTGAACTCAGGTTCTCATACTTGTCTGTCTGTCCTATAAGTTTACCAGCTGAGCAATCTCCCAAGCCCTGGTTCTAGCTATCCTTGGATGAATTCTCTACTATAGTTTGGATCTTTAGCATTCCCCCAAAGCCTATGCATCAAAGGCTTGGTTATCAGTCCATCCATACTCCTTTGAGAGCAGCACGGGGCCTTTGTCAGCCTTGATGTGCATAATATAGGGACTTAGGTGCTAGGCACTCGGTGTTCACCAAATGTCAACCTGAGACAGTGGCTCTCCAATTCATTCCCTCACATTGGTCATGACCAAAGATGTGGCTATGTAAAACTAAGCTTTTATTTTTAAGGAGAATTAAAGGTCACAGAAAGGCCCAAGAGTGTTGGGAGGATGGACGCCTGACAGGGAAAAGCCACACAGCTTCTATAGTTTGAAGACCTGAGTAGGTGGCTGCTGGAATGCTTGTCTAGCAATTTTCATAGGAGTTATGACAGAAAGCAGACATAGACCAAGGTAACTTATAGGGAGATTGGTTAATTCCTTTTTTTTTTTCCGGAGCTGAGGACCGAACCCAGGGCCTTGCTCTACCACTGAGCTAAATCCCCAACCCCGAGATTGGTTAATTCTAAGCCACCCAGTCTGTGTTTCCCTGGCCCCAGCTAGGAAGATGATTGCACATTATACACACACTGCTTGCTTAGTTAGGGAGTGGCTGAAGCCCCTCCACCCCCCACCCATCTATCCATCTCTGACTTCTGCTTAGTTAGCTATTGACTGGCTTGGCTGTTGACCTTTAGACCTGGTTAGTGTTGCTATTCTCTGATTACACAAGTGTTAGCTGATGTTAGCCCTTGGCTCGGTCTGATAGCTGTAAGTTAGACTGGTATGTCTTTGTTCTCATGGTTACATGGCCATCTTGAAGTTTGACAAGGGTGGGGAACTAACTCCTATCATATCTACGAAGATATAGCTGCAGTCTTTTTTGGTTAGCTTGTATTCACCTCAGTGTCTCTGGGCCTCCTAGTCTGGGATACATGGGGGCTTTTTAAAAAGCTGTTCTTACCCATAACTAAGTAGTTAGCTGCATGTGTTTCTCAGGCACCAGGGGTATAGGGAGTTGAGTCAGCTGGAGTCTGCCAACTGTTAGTATTCTGTCTAAACTCCACCTCCACAGTTACCTGGCAACAGCCAGGTAGGCTCCTCCCCACAATTACCTGGCAACAGCCAGGTAGGCCTGGTCCACTATAAAAGGGGCTGCTTGCCCCCTCCTCTCTCTCTCTCTTAATCTCTTACCCTCTTACCCTCTTACCTTCTTGCCTCTAGTTTCTCTGTCCCCTCCCCCCTCCCACTTCTCTTCCTCTTTCTCCACGTGGTCATGGCCGGCCTCTACTTCTCTTCTTCTTCTTCTGTCTTCTTCCATCTTCTTCCCCCCACCTTTGTCCTATCTCCTGAATAAACTTCCCCCCCTTGGAACCGTGTGGTCTGGAGTGGTCTGTTCTGAACTGCGGGCAGATGTCTAACGCTAACATCTAACACCAACACTGTCTTACCCATAGCCCTTCCTTTTACCCAACTGCAAGCCCTCTTATTTCTCATCCCTAATATTCCTGACTTGGTCATTTTAACCCCAGTATTCCTTTTAACCCTAATGTCCATTTACACATCAGAATCTTTAAGAATTAGGATCTATGGAAGAAAGGTCACTGGGAGCATGGCCTTAAAGAAAATATTGGGCTGCTGATCTCATATTTTTGGTTGTGAGCCTAGCCTTTAATGACTGAGCCATCTCTCCAGCCCAGGATGCTCATCTGTCTCTCTTGTGAGATAGACAGGCTTCCTTTAATACCCAGGGCCAAAACAACAGGACCAAGAACCCATGAACTGACACCACAGACTGATCCAAAGCAAACCCTTTCCTCTTCCCAAGTTGATTCTCTCATTCTTCTTTTGCATCTCAAATATAATTTTCTTACCCTCCCTCTCGATCTCCCTCCCTCCCTTCCTCCTTCCTCCCCCCCCCCCTTTTTTTTGTTTTGTTTTTTCAAGACAAGGTTTCTCTGTGTAGTCCTGACTGTCCTGGAACTCACTCTGTAGACCAGGCTGGCCTCGAACTCAGAAATCTGCCTGCCTCTGCCTCCCAAGTGCTGGGATTAAAGGCGTGTGCCACCACTGCCCAGCCATCTCCCTTCTTTTTATATAGGATTTTGCTATGTATCCCAAGCTGACCTCAAACTCATGCTCTGCCTGCCTTAGCCCCCTGAATGCTGGTATTTCAACTAGCATTCTTGAGAATGTATTTGTACTCTATTGCCCAATATCCTCTTAGTTCATATATTTGTTATCTTCTGTTATATTACTTTGCCTAAGGCAATGTGAACTCACTCTAGATGAGACAACAAATCTAAGAAATGATTCCACCCCAGTCTAGCTTAGTGAATAAGTTGTATTAGGTAACTTACAGAAGCATCAATGACTCGGGGAGCAGCTTTAGTAACCCAAAGCCTACCACATTATGGGTGATGACTCAAAAAACTAGGGTCCACCCCAGCAACATACAGGTAGCTCCACTAGCAACTGTTGACTACAGGCTTGTGACTCTTAGAAATGTCTAAGTTTCTTCAGCTTATTGGGTCTTATGAGTCTGTCTCCTCTGTCCAAGAGAAAAGTGTTTCAATCAGAAGAAATAGGCAGAAAAAAAAATATGATTCACAGAGTCAAGTTTTGAACCGGCAGTGTGGGTGAATCAAGTCACCTCTTGTCCATGGCTGCAGGATTTGACTCATATAAACTCTGAAGTGCTCTATACATATAGGTTGTTTCACTTTTTCTTTCTTTCTTTTCTTTCTTTCTTTTTTTTTTTTTTTTTTTTTTTTTTTTTTTTTTTTTTTTTTTTTTTTTTTTTGTCAATTTGACATAACCTAGCATCCTTATATTGGCCTGTAGGTAAATCTGTGGGGAATTTTCTTGATTAAAGATTGATGAGGGAGGACCCAGCTCATTGTGGGTAGGGTCACCCCTGGGCTGGTGGTCCTGGTTTTTTATAAGAAAGCAGGCTGAGCAAGGAAAGAAGAGCAAGCCCGTAAGCAGCATCCCTACATGGCCACTACATCAGCTCCTGCCTCTAGGTTCCTGCCCTGACTTCCCTTCAGGATAGACTATAAGAGGAAATAAACTTTCTTGTGCCCTTCCCCAGCCTTGAACAAGCCTGAAAGACCTTGTTTACCACAATAGGCCCTGGCTGCCCTTGCAGCTTCCTACAGGAACTTAGAAGAATAGACTGCCCCCTGAGGTAATCCAGCTGAAACAAAGGATGGGGTCGTTGGGGCTTTCACTATATATACAAGAGCTGAATATTAAACTTTGAGCCTTGATCTGAGAACTTTGTCTTGGCTCCATGTTTCCACACACACACCACCCCCCCCCACCCCCACCCCCCGCCCTTCTGTCTCTTTTTCTTTTCCAGCCCTCCTTTCAGGTGAACCCATGGCTACTGGGCGGCTACACTTTCTTTCCCAAATTACTTTTGGTTGTGGTATTTATCACAGCAATAGAAAGCAGGCCAGTACACCCACTTAGGGCTACTATTTTTTTCATCCACCTTTCCTCCACATCAGTACAATTTAACACTTTCTGGCTGCCTGCTAGGGAGTGCTTGATTCAATCAAGCTACCAGACAGAACTCCAAGAAAAGATCAGCTCTTTTCTTTAATTGGTACCCAAGGGTGGCCCCTTCCTCTCCAAACATAATTGCCTTCCATTAAAGCCCGTTGCTGTCCCTCCTCCAGTTCTGCAATTCCATGGTTATTCTCTCCTAAAAATAAAATGCTTGTTCTTAGTAAGTGCACCATAAAAAAAGAAAGGAAGGAAGGAAGAAAAACATACCACCAAGCTACACTCAAGTTAGTGGTGAAATGTCTTTGAAAAGAAATAAGGTTGGAAACTAGAATTGCCTACATAGTCACTGTCAACTCTGTCTGCTGACAGCTATGTTTAGTCAGAGGATGCTAGAATGATCCAGAAACTTGAACATAAATAAATAGGAGAGAGCCGAAACCAACATTATACTTTGGTGCTGTCTTAAAATCAATCAATCACTAACAAAAAAGGGTCAGGGATTCAGCTGGACCCCAAAGGATGTCAAGTCACTTGCTTTGAAACTTTTCATTTAGAGTCAGCAGCTAGCTACACGCTGCCTCTGCCTTTCTGTGTATGCACATTTGTGCACATGGAGACCAGATGTCAAAGTCCATGCTGTTCCTCAGGTGCCAACCACCTTAATTTTTGAGACAGGGTCTCTCACTTGGCCTACAATTAGACTAGATTGGCTGGCTAGTGACACCCCTTGCCTCTGCCTCACCAGAGCTAGGATTACCATGCCCACCACACCTGGCCTTTTCACACTATTGCTTGGCTGGAACTTGGAGCTTCATGATTGCACAAGCACTTTAATGACTGAGCTAGCTTCTCAGCCCCCTCTTTTGCTTTTAGGCGCTAGAGATTGAAAGCAGGTACCCCATCTCCTAACTTCCTTGAAAATTGGGGGTGGGTACTTCCTTGAATTATGTGTATGCATGCACATCTGTGTGAGTGTATACCATAATTGTGCATGTACCCACAGTCCAGAAAAGGGTGTCAGATCCCCTAGAACTGGAGGTTACAGGCAATTGTGAGCCACCCAGAATGGATGCTGGGACCCAAGCTGGAGTCTTCTGCAAGAGCAGGGCACATTTTTCCTGGCTAAGCATCTCCCTATCCCCTAAGCTGTCTTTGTAAAGGAAGTACATTGTCTTAAGAAACTTTGTATTGAAGTCCAACATAGGTATAGAAATGTGAATAAGTCTTAAGTGTACACTTGGCTATGTTTCCACAGACTTAAGTGTGTGCTCTCATGATTGGTACCGAGATCAAGAAATGGAAAGTGATCCAGGGCAAATATCTGTAGCTTCAGCACTCCAGAGGCTGAGACAGGAAGACTGCTGTAAGTTCAAGGCCAGCCTGGACTACAGACTGAGTATCAAGTAAACTTGGGCTACACATTAGGACTTTGCCTTGAAAGAAAGAGGAAGGGAGAGAGGGTTAGATGGATGGAAGAAGGGGAAATGTCCAATGATTCCCTACAAAGTTCCCTTTCAGACCCTTCCAGTCCCTAACCAAGTCTACTTCCCTGAATATTTTCTGTGTAGCACCTTTGTTTAGCACACTATATATTTTACTTGTCGTATTTATAATCTGTCCCCTCTACCAGGTTGTATTTTATGAAAGCAGGGACTTATGAACTTCTTTGATAAATGCTGTAATGCCAACTCCTTAAACCTTTCTAATGTGTGGTCATCTGCTGTGTTCTTGTATAGCTTGAGTCCAGGTGATGAGAGAATAAAGGACAGACACATGGACACATACAGAAAAGCTGGGAAAAGTCGTCTGAGCTCTCTTGTACCCTTCCCCCCACCATGAGCAGGCCTGAGAGACCTTGTTTACCACAACAAGTTCAAGTGACAGGATCTAGGTGGAGTTACCCACTTTGGCTGCCCAGAACACAGAAGCAGAACTGCCCCTGGGCTTGCCTTGAGACATCTCTGGCGGTGACCTGGAACAGACTATGGATTATCCCACCCATCTGAAACCAGGAGGGGTTGTGGGTTGGGTCTTCCCCTTTAAATTGAGAGCTGAACATTAAAGCTGGGGGCCTTGATCAGAGAACTTTGTCTTGGCTTCATCTCTTCTCGTCCTCCTTCCCCCTTCAATTCCCAGCCCCCCTTTCAGGTGTACCCACTTGACTTGTGGCCACGGGCGGCTACACTCTCTCATGGAGAAGCCACAGTGCTCCTTTGTTATATACAGTTGAGCAAAGAGGCTGGGTTATTGCATGCAGTTGAACCAGGAAGTGGGTTACTTCATACAGCTCTACAAGGAGGGAGATTTAGCTAGTCTTGTAGGATCAGTCTCTGTCGGGGAGCAGTCTTCAGGCTGTAAATATCAGGTAGAGGATAAAGCTATGCTGGACATTTTCTGTACATACTATCAACATCTGCACATGGACCCAAGGAAGGCTTTGCCATCCCTTTCATCCTCACCAAGGGAAGGCTGTGCTACTCCCATGGGTCTGAGGCTTTGAGGTCCATGGTTATGCCCATGTCAAATGTACATACTTGCTCAAGAATTCATCACTCCTTGCAGTGTTTATCAGGGAATACTTGTGAAACTAATGAACAAAGCCATACCATACGGAACACTAAAAACTAACGGTGAAGAAACTATCCCCTAGCCATACGCTGAAATATTATTCAAGTATAACGGAAAGGAAGTACTGACATATACTAGGGCATAGCTGAACCTTGAAAAACACAGAATTAGCTGTATGCTATTGTATTTTTATTGTGATTCATTTTCTGTCATGTGACAACACCTGAGGAGGGAGGGATGATACTCTAGGTAGTCCTCTGACCTCTATACACACATTTGTGCATGTGCACCCCACCCACACAAATGTGAACACACTCCTCCATGTGTGTGTGTGCGCACACACACACACACACACACACACACACACATACATGCGTGCGCATGCGTGCACCAAGTTCTTATAAAAACAAGGTAGGCTGGAAAAATGGCTCAAGAGGGAAAGCATTTCCTTCCTTTTCAAGTGTGAAGACCAGAGCTCGGATCTCCAGAGCCTAGGTAGAATCAGATGAGGTAACATGCACCTGTAACCCCAGCAGCACTACGGTGAGGCAAGAGAATCCCCAGAAACTCATAGGCCAGAGAGCTTAGGGTACACAGCAATGAACAAGCTAGAAAGTCACTGATGTCCAATGATTGTCCTCTGACCTCCACCCAAGACTGCCTTCTTACCTTGACACGTGCATCTTAGCATGTATGCATCCAGACTCACACACATGAATGTGTACACACAGATATATACATATCATAACACAAAAATTTAAAAGTCCAAAATCCCCAAAGAGGTAATGTAAGAGTGAATGGTACACACCTAACTCTAGGGAGGCAAGTTCTCAAGATTTATAAGATGAGGGTAGCCTGGACTGCACAGAAAGGCCCTGTATCAAAAATAAATACAATACAAAACAAACCAAAAAACCCCAAACCTAAACCAGACAATGACATTCTGCATCCAGGGAGCTAAAACTTCGTAGTGGGCTGAATGGCAGTCCCCAAAAGATGTGTCTTGATCCTCCTCCACAACCTGTGAATGCAACTTTATATGGTAAAACGACCTTTACAGTTGTCAATGAGTTGAGAGCACCTTGGATTATGTGGAAGGAACTTAAGTTCCAATGACAAATATTCTTGTAAGAAAAGAGAGAGATTGGATACAGAATGAAGATACAGGCAGAAAGTTCAAGATAACATAGGCACAGATGTGGTGGAGGACCAGCCAAGGAGCGTCAATGCTTGCTAGCAACTGCTAGAAAAAAACAAGACAAGCTTGGTCCATGGAAGGAAGCCTTGATCTTAACATCTAGACTCTGGAAGTGTGAGACAATTGGTGTCTGTTTCCTTAACTAGTGAGTCTGGGGTCATTGGCTGCGGTTGCAGCTCTCAGGAACTGGATTTTGGAGCAGATGAAACTGCACACAGAGACAGGAGTATGCCTCTCTGGGGTCTGAAGGTATGAAAAGATAACTTTCTTTTCTTTTTCTGTATAAATTTTGTATATTGTGGGTCAGGGGCATGTGGGACAAGTGCTTGTGGAGGCCAGAGATCAACTGTCCTAATTTCACATCTGTCACCATGATAAAATACCCTGACAAAAAGTGACTTAGGGGAGTGTGATGGTTTGTATATGCTTGGCCCAGGGAGTGGCACTATTAGAAGGTGTGTGTGGTCATGTTGTAGTAAGTGTGTCACTGTGGGTGTGGGCTTTAAGACCCTCACCCTAGCTGCCTGGAAGCTAGTCTTCCACTAGCAGCCTTCTTCTTCTTTTTTGTTTTCTGAGACAGGGTTTCTCTGTGTATCTCTGGCTGTCCTGGAACTCTGTAGACCAGGTTGGCCTCAAACTCAGAAATCCACCTGCTTCTGCTTCCCAAGTGCTGGGATTAAAGGCGTGCACCACCACTGCCCAGCCACTAGCAGCCTTCAGATGAAGATGTAGAACACTCAGCTCTGCCTGAACTATGCCTGCCTGGATGCTGCCATGCTCCCACCTTGATGATAATGGACTGACCCTCTGAGCCTGAAAGCCAGCCCCAACTAAATGTTGTCCTTATGAGAGTTGCCTTGGTCATGGTGTCTGTTCACAGCAGTAAAACCCTAACTAAGACTGGGAGCAAGAAACCCTGTCTCGAATAAACCAAAAAAAAAGAAAAAAGAAAAAAAAAAAAGAAAAAAAGACTGGGAGGAAGAGATTATTATTATTATTATTATTATTATTATTATTATTATTATTATTATTATTAAGCTCACAACTTCAGATTGCAGTCCATCTCCATCTTTTTAAGGAAGTCAAGGCAGAAATTTGAAGTGGCTAGTCACATCACAACTACAGGCAAAAGCAGAGACAATGAATGCATGTGTGCTTACTGCTCAGCTCACTTTCTCTGCTCTCATACAGTTCAGAACCCAAGCCTAAAGAATGGTACTGCCTACAGTGGGCTTAATTTTCCAACCTCAATGTAATCAAAACTGTCCCTCACAGAAAAGATTTAGAGCCAAGGTTCTCAACCTCTCTAATGCTGTGACCCTTGAATACAGTTCCTCATGTTGCACTGACCTCCAACCATAAAATTATTTTGGTTGTTACTTCATAACTGTAATGTTGCTACGGTTATAAATCATAATGTAAATATTTTTGGAGATAGAGGTTTGTCAAGGGGGATGGTGACCCATAGGTTGAGACAACTGATCTAAACAATTTCTCATTCAGAGTCTCTTTCCAGGTAATTCTAGATTGGGTCAGACTGACAGTAAAAGTAACCACCCCTCTGTGGAGCTATCTACCTTATTTTCTTTTGATACAGGATATCACTTGGCCTGGTGCTCACTGAGTAGGCTGGGCTGGCTGGACAGTGAACAGCAGAGATGCAGCTGCCTCAACCTACCCAGTGCTGGGATTGCAAGTGGATGCAGCTATGCATTTAGCTTTTTTAAAACCTGCAAGTTTTGTGACTCAAATTTGGGTCCTAATGTGTGCAAGGCAAGCACTTTGCCAAATGAGCCATTTACAGCCCCGTCCCTTCTTATTTTATTTTAAAAAAGATTTTATGTGTTTGTATGTGTATGTGTGAGAGAGACAGATAGAGAGGGGGAAGGAGGGAGAGGGAGAAGGAGAGGGAGAGAGAGGGAGACACGAGAGAGAGAGAGAGAGAGAGAGAGAGAGAGAGAGAGAGAGAGAGAGAGAGAGAGAGATGTGTAGGTGCCCATGAAGGCCAGAAGAAGGTGTAGGATCCCCTGGAGTTCCAGGTGGTTATAAGCCACCCAACATGGTTGCTGGGGATCTGAATTCAGGTCCTCAGTAAGAGCGGCAAGCACTCAAACACAAAGCCATTTCTAGCCCAGTCTTCTTTGTAGCCAAGGCTGGCTTTGAACTCACAGTTCCCTCTCAGCCTTCAGAGTGCTAAGGCCATGTACCATCATGCCCAGTGCAAGATCTCTTATTTGGGTCCTTGAGGGTAGGCAGGTAGTTATCTCATTTGCATAGGGACCCCCCATACGTGTGTTCAGGTAACCCATAGCCGAGGAGAAGGTTCCCTGCAGAGGACTGGCCTATGGTCATTTCCTACTCTTTGCCCTCTTGTCAGCTTCAGTTCTGTGGGCAGTAAGTAAGTGGGTGCTCTAGGCACAAGAACTAGAAGATTTCTAAAAACCAGCCAAGGAGAAAGTAATTTATATTTGCTTGGTGGAAATTAAATTTCACTGCTCTGTGAGCCAGGCTTATTAATTCAGAGTAGGAGAAGAAAATTGACAAAGTCAGCCACCTCTTATTTGATAAAATGACCAGCCACCAGAGGCAGGCATGTTTTAACTGGGTGTAAACACTCCCTGTGTGAGGATGGAGGAGGTTGGGGAGATGAGCAAGTCTAGTCTTGAAAGAACAAAGGCCATGGACCATTTATATCCTTACAAGTTCCTATGACATGGGTTCAATGCTGGGCTGGGGAGATGGCTCAGTAGGTAAAATGCTTGCTGTGCAAATATGGGAACATGAGTTCAGATCCTCAGCATCCACATAAAAGCCCAGTGAGGCAGTGCTGAGGGTTGGGGATGGGGCATGACAGGGAGACAGACAAATCCCAGGACTTACTGCCCAGCCAAAAGAGAGTGAACCCCAGATTCAGGAAAGACCCTGTCTCAAAAACTAAACCGAAGACAGAGGTCTACACACACAGATTCGACAGCAACATTTTCTACAGGAAACTTTAGAAATAGCTCCTTTCCCGGCTGCAAGGCCAGGCCATTAAGATGAGGACGGGAAGGATCATTGATGTATTTCTCTAACAGCAAAGCCCTGGCTACATTGCAGCAGTATCCAGGTGGGGTTCCTAATGCTTATGAATCTTCATTCCCGCCCACACGTAACTTCACACTGGATCTTTAAAGAACTGGATTTCCAAGTGAGACCCACTCCCTTCCTTTTCAGCTCAGTGGATTCACAGCATAGAGACTGGACAGGTTACTTTCTTTGGCTCATGAAAATGTGCAGTCTACAAAATGGCTCCGCTACCAATTCCTCTCCGGTTTCATCTTCTTATTTTATAAGTACAAGGTCAAAGACAGTGATTTTTTTTTTCCTGTTAGTCCTTTCTCGTTCCTCCACCCACTTTGTACTGTGAATAGGGCTCATTTAATACTCCCTCTTATTTCCTGTCTGTAAATCAAACATATGGGATACATAGATTCTAAGTAGCAAGTAGGAATCCACCCTATAACCCAGAGCAATTATTGTCTTGTGCTATTTTTCATTTAAAATAAGAGAAGGTCTGTAAGTACTCTCAGGATTGAGACCTGGAGGCAGAGCCAGTCCCAGATGGGGGAAGCGCTCCCAGGACAGACGTGTCTGTCTAGAGAGCAGTCTCTAGCCACTACTGGAAAAACATGTGTGCAGCTGGTCAAATCAGAGCTTGCAGGAAAATTACCGAAGCTATGTGTATTCAGCCACCGGGAAGGTGGAGTTCTGTGAGAGTGGAGAGACAGCCAGGCCAGTGGAGGCAGCTGCTGGGGAGCTAGCCAGCAGCAGGAGCTGGGAGCAGAGCCCAGGAGAGCTGGACTGAGCTGGGAGCTTTGGGGCACCTCTGCCTGTGTTGGAGCCTGCTAATCTTACCAAATTTCTCTGCTCAATTCTCTCTTTTTTTGCCAGCTCTAACCCGACAGGGGAGGGGCGTCTAGGTTCCAGACATAATCAAGCTTCCCAAGCACAGCGCACCGCAGTACACTGTCTGTCACCATGAGAACTGAAATGACATCACATACTGAGCAAAAATAGCCCCCCTCCCTAGGTCCCCAGCCTCCAACTCGTGATCCAGCCGCTCGGCCTCTGCAGTGCGGTGACTGCAATCATGAGCTACCTCACCCAGCTTAGCAAAAGCAATACTACTTTATTTTATTTTATATGTATTATTATTGGGGGAGGGTCATAGTGAATATGTGCCAATCAGAGGACAGTTTGCCGGAGTTGGTTTGCTTAGTCCACAGTGGGATCCAAGGATTGAACTCAGGTTGTTTGGCAGGCTGTCTGACAGCTTCTTCTTCTATCTTGTTAGTTCCAAAAACAATTTTAAAAGAATTCCAATCATACTGCCTCCTAGGTCAGAATTCAAAATGAAGGCCCATGTGGTGATCTGTACGTGCATGCATATGCGTGAATGCGTGTGTACATATGAATTCAGACATCAGAGGCATCTGATCTTTTGGAGCTAGCGCTAGTGAACCATCATGGGTGATGGAAACCAAGATGTGGGTGCTGGGAATTGAACTTGGATTCACATGAAGAGCAGTTTATATTCTTAACACCTGAGCCATCTCTCTAGCCCTGTGATGACATACCTGAGAATGGCTAAGTTTATCACAGGTTCTTAGGACTGCCTCCATCTGGACACTAATGTGCACCTTTGGATAAATCCCTCTACCTTCTACAAAATGGCGCAGGACCGTTCCTCTGTATATAGTAAGAGATCTTCAAATGAGAAACAGAAGTGAACAAATAGTCGTAAAGGGTGGAAATACCCTTATTTCAAGGACTATTTTTCAGTTAGCAAATGTTTCTAGAGTTATAGCTGGGCATGATGCCCCACACCTTTAATCCCAGTACTCGATCAGGAGACAGAGTCAAGTGGATCTCTGAGTTCAAGGCCAGCCTGCTCTACAGAGCAAGTTCCAGGACAGCCAGGGCTTCAAAGGGAAACCTTGTCTCAAACCAACCAAACCAACCAACCAAGCATATGAATCGTATGTCAGTGGATCCCTCTGACAATCTGACACTTGTAGGTATCACACACTCTGACTCCACAGCACCCAACCTCAAGTTCTCCAATCATCTTTAACATTAAGTTTCCCTGTTGCATTCCTTGTTTTAGAGTTCTGTACAGAAGAGGAAGCACATGGCATTTATCTTTCTGTGCCCAGCTTGTTTCCCTCAGCATGATGCCGTCCACTTCCATTCATTTTCCTGCAAACGAGAAGACTTTGGTCTTCTTTACTGACAAATACTGGATTTTATACTTAGAGCCATTTATTCTGAGTGATAAAGAGTGAACAGGCCGGGCAGTAGTGGCCCACGCCTTTAGTCCCAGCACTTGGGAGGCAGAGGCAGGTGGATTTCTGAGTTCAAGGCCAGCCTGGTCTACAGAGTGAGTTCCAGGACAGCCAGGGCTACACAGAGAAACCCTGTCTCGAAAAAACAAACAAACAAAAAGAGTGAACAGGTCACACTCCAATGTTAATGGAGGGGTAAGCAGCTCATATCTTGGAGCTGGTTTGGGGGATACTGGTTGAGGGCCCATCACTAAAATGGGTTGATGAACACCATTTTCTGTGTCTTGCTTTTGTAGCACACCAATCTCCTTAATGCCAATCTCAGAACAGACGAGCAATGTCTCAAGGATACCTTGAGCAAATGCAAAGAGCTTTGAAGAGACCCCAAATTTAAACCTCACCTGCAAATAGCACAGATATGAGCAATCAAGACAATTGTGGCAGGCTTGGGCGAGCTTTGAGCTCAGCACTAAGAGAAAAAATGATTGTTATAGCAGACGTCTTCTTATCTTCAGATTGTCAATTGTTCTGCTTTGCTTCTCTAAGATCAAAGAGAGTCTGGGTTCACTGAAGAGTATGAAGAGGACAAATAGATCCTCATTTTGAAGGTAGAACACAGGCTTCAGGGAACAGGTGTGCCAGCTGTCCCTTGGCCATATAGTCTAGAAGATGGCCAGTCTTGCCCCTTTGATGTATCCTTGAAGAGCCCTGCTGTATAGCCGATTCCCCTTAGGGGCACATTATCAATCTTGGTGTTTGTGCAAAACAATCCTCACAAGCTGGTACAGAATGGTCCATTGCTCTGTGTGGACACAACAGAATGATTAATGATTAACATCAAAATCTTTCAGAAGGCCACATTCCCAGGTGCTGGACAAAACTTGAATGTGCTTCTAGAAGGCCTTGTCACTCTTTTCTGTTCTTTCTTCACTGTAGTCACCATCGTTGTTGTCGTCTTCTTGTTGAGAGAGAGGGTCTCTCTGTTTAGCACTGGCTGTCCTGGAACTCTCTATGTAGACCTGCAGATCTAACTGGCCTTGAGCTCTCAGAGATTCGGTGGCTTCTGCCTTCTGAGTGCTGGGATCAAAGATGTGTGCCCCTCTGCCTGGCGTGGTACTCTTCTCTACACTCCAACCTTAAGAGTGTGGTCTCCTTGCACCAGACAGGGGTAATGACTTACTCTTTATGATTCTCAAGGTCAATATCACCAGAGACAATTTCTTATTTTTCTGTCTTGTGTCAGGTGCTCACTTGCAGGCCAATCAAACAAACAGCACATGTGTATGCTTGTGCACAAGCAGAGGCCATCGAAACTCCTCAGACCTTCTCAGAAGAGCCGTTGGGGCATTCTCATAAAGCTAATTATTATAGTCTTGCTTTTTTTTTTTAGAAAAGTCTCTGAGATGGAGTTTAATGTACAATGTTTGTTAAGGGGTTGGGAGTGACTCAGTCGATAAGTCCGCTATGCAATCATAAGGACGAGTTTGAGTCTCCAACATCCTCAGAAAGAAAGGCTGGTCATGTCGGCATTGCCTATGATGCCAGCACTCAGGAGGTGGAAGACTGAAGGAACCCCGGAGCTTTCTGGACAGCCAGTGTAGTCAAATGGTTGGGATCTACATTGACTAGGAAACTTAGTTTCTAAAAATGAGGAAAGCTCTTGAAGAACACCACCCAATCCCCCAGCCCCCACGAGTACCCATGGAAGGTAGAAGAATGTAGGATGGGCCAGAGAGAGAACTCAAGCTCACACACAGCTCTCATGATGGACTTTGCTGACCCTGCAGGGAATTCTGGGATTAGAAAGGTAATTCAGAGTCATCCAAAGATGGGTGGGGATGGTCAGACCTTTATACTCTCTCACTGATCCTCTGTTGGGTGTGAGCTGTTTGGGCAGATCTCCATGTCTGAGGCAGAGGTTGAGGAATTTGGTAGCTGAGGGATGCCTGTGCTGGCCACACACTTAAAGGAGGAAAACAGTCAACCATTGAAAGGAATCTGGCCGGGCAGTGGTGGCGCATGCCTTTAATCCCAGCACTTGGGAGGCAGAGGCAGGCAGATTTCTGAGTTCGAGGCCAGCCTGGTCTACAGAGTGAGTTCCAGGACAGCCAGGGATACACAGAGAAACTCTGTCTTGAAAAACAGAAACAAACAAACAAACAAAAAAAAAACAAAAACAAAAAAAAAAAAGAAAGAAAGAAATCTGGATAGCACTACAGCACAGTCACTATTACAATGCCTACTTAGAGACATATACCAATACATTTTAAAAGGTACATAAATATTAAG
The DNA here is from genome assembly GCF_011762505.2 of Arvicanthis niloticus. NCBI lineage: Eukaryota > Metazoa > Chordata > Mammalia > Rodentia > Muridae > Arvicanthis > Arvicanthis niloticus. Next base: position 7,180,642 of record NC_047679.1, read on the forward strand.
GCATTCAAAGCATGATGCCACATTAAATTACAAAGAAAATATTATGCAGACTCATTAAATCACAACCTGGAATCAAGAACTTTTGCAATGAGCAAAGGAGGGGCTGCCACAGTGGTTGAGTTGGAAAAGATGGATGGACCCCTGACAACTTAAGTTCCACCCCCAGGACCCACATGATAGAGAAACACCAACTCCTGCTAGTTGATCTCAGCCTTCCATATGTGTACTGTGGCACAACATGTGTATGTGCACACATACACAAAACAAAAGTAATTTAAAAGGAAAGAGAAGATGGGGCTGTATGTGGTGGCACATGCCTGTAATCTTAGCCCTTAGGAATTGGCAGCAAGAGGGTCAGGAGTTCAAGACCTTCCTTGCCTACAGAAGAATCTATCTCAAAATTCCTAAGCCAAAAGATTTGAATAGGCATTTCATCCAAGTTGCTAATAAATACAGGAAAAGATGTTCAATATTAATGTTTAGGGAAATGTCTAAACAATCAAAATCGCCGGGCAGTGGTGGCGCACGCCTTTAGTCCCAGCACTTGGGAGGCAGAGGCAGGTGGATCTCTGAGTTCGAGGCCAGCCTGGTCTACAGAGTGAGTTCCAGGACAGTCAGGGCTACACAGAGAAACCCTGTCTCGAAAAAACGAAAACAAAACAAAACAAAACAAAACAAAAACGGATCAAAATCACAGTGAGGTGCTTCATTCCCCTAGGGTGGCTACACTCAAAAAGACAAACAGCTATGTGAATGTGGAGAAATGAGATTTCCCCACATAGTGGAAAATAGCACAACCAATTTGGAGGCAGAAAATCCACTCCTGGCATCTATCTACATGAGAGAGATGAAAGCATATGTCCACATAAAGACTTGTGTTGTTAAAATCTGGACCAGTGTTGCTGATAACAGTCAAAGGGTGGAAGCAATCCACATGGCTATGCACCAGTGAAACAGAAGGTGGGGTACCCACATCCTATCCTCTCTTCTTGGAATAGTATCTTCCTATCAAAAGCAATGAATTACTGACATATGCTACAACATGGATGAACCTTGGAAGTCTTATTGTTAAGGCAGCCAGCCTCAAACAAAAACCCCAGACACTGTATGGTTCCATTTTCATCGAAGTCCAGGAAGGGTGAATCTACAGTGTTGGTGGCTGTCAGGTAAGAAAGTTCTAAAGCTTAGTTGTGGCTTTGCTTGGCCCACTCACTAAATTTAACTACAACTAATTGAGTTGCTCATTTAAAAAGGGTGAATTTGCTAGATTCTGGCTAATAGATTCTGGGAAGGAGAGACTCCTCGTCTTCAGTTGTAAACCCGATTGTTGACTCTACCAAACTCTAAAAGGATGGCCCCAAACCCATTGGGTATTCATTCATCTGACCCTGGTCAAACTCACTGGGTCATGAATATGAATATGAGAGAGGAGTTTGTAGCAAAAACGGGGAAGAGCAGGAATAAGAGTGGTCAGTGTACATGCTATGCATGTGTGAAGCCATCAAAGAACACATTTCATTCATTTTAAAAAAGAAATTCATCTCTTCAGATGGGGACTGAGTCTTTACAATCCTCTACCTAACTCCAAGGAATGTCGAGGCCGAGGGAGGTCTGAATTCTCATACTTGATTACAGGACAGCTACATTAAAAGTGAAGGTCTTTTGTACTTAAAAAAAATATTTTTTCAACCTGGACAGAGACATATGTAATAAATAAAATCCAGTGACACTAAAACCAAAGGGGAATCTAATTTTCAAAATGGATGAGGGGTTGTCATTGTGGAGGAAGCATATACCTAGTTATGCTCTAAGCCCTGGGGCCTAGCCTCAGCTACAACCCCCAGAAATTCACTAACAGTCTAGGGTTCAGAGCTCCTGAGCATTTGCTACCAAGCCTGACTACTCCAGTTCAAACACCAGTAGCCTCGAGGTAGAGGAGGTGGGGCAACTCTGTTCCTGCTATGTAACGCATATTAGACATTTCCCTCTCTGACTCAGAACACTTTCTGGGCACAGTGCAGCTCAGGCAGTAAAGAATTTGCTCTCCCCTTTAGGATACTGAAGACCAAAAAGTGACCAGAATTATGACATTGAAAATGGCAATCAAGTTTTAACAAACAAGTCCATCAGGGGTCCTGTAGAAAGGAACTGAGCAAAGTTTCTTCTCATCGGCTTTTCAATTGTCACACGAAGAGACTGGATTTCCTGTCACCAACGGCAGAATCAATAGGATTTGTCATGATACCGGGAGAAACTGGCAGAAGTGGGCAGTTAAATCGAGCTGCAGATGTGAGCAGGACGCTGCCCTAGTTTGCATTTACAGTTTTGGAGTGGATTGTTTCCTATTGATTGCTAACTTGCCCAGGAGAATAACCTGAACAGGCTCCAGGTGAGCAGCTCCCAGGAAGACTTGACTCTTTTATCTCCCCATCTCTCCAGTTCTTTCCATGGCTTTTCATCCTCCCAGGTGCCCTGTTTTGAAACCGTAGAGTCATTGTGGGCATATCTTCCCTTATCCCCTCCAGGGTGGTCAGTTGCCAAGTCTTATCAGGATGATTGCCTCTGTGTCTCCCTACGGGCTCCTGCTTCCTCTTATCTGACCATAGTTATCTCTTAATATCCCTCTCTGCCTCTAGGCTCCCTCCTTCCAAAAACCAGGCCTCCCTCAATAGTTGGCAAAACCTTAAAAACTAGCAGAGAACCTGCCTCACCTTCCTGTGACAATTAATGTTATGAGTCAACTTGCCTGGGCCTTAAAGTATCCAGATATCCCGGTTTAAATTATTCTAGGTAGTTCTGTGAGGTTTTTGATTTGGGTGACACTAATATCAATTGGTAGATTTAGAGTAAAGCAGATGTCCTTCCATAACAGAGTGAACATTGGCTAATCACTTAAATGCTTGACCAAGGCCTCTCTCGAGCCACAGTGAATTCTACAGCAGACTGCCTTTGGACAATCTGCAACACTGGCTCTTCCAGGTTCTACAGCAGACAACCTTCATTCACACTGGAACTGGAACGTTGGCCGTCCTGGGGCACCAACCTGCCCAGGCCATTCTATAGATTTTAGAGTTTCTAGTCTTCATAATCACGCAAAACAATTTCTTATGATCTCTCTCTCTCTCTCTCTCTCTCTGTCTGTCTGTCTGTCTGTCTGTCTGTCTCTCTGGAGCATAGTGCTTCATTCTTTTTCTTTTGTCTTCAAAACCTGATTAACACCCTTCCTAACCTCAAAGAGCACTGCCCTTTGATCATCCAACCTTCCATTCAAATGAAAATGAATGTTTGTTTACTGCAAGCATTTCATCCTGGCTCTTGCTTTCTGCCTCACAAGGAAAAAATGCCATCCTTACTACAAGGCCCACTCTGATCTCCTGAACTCTAAGAGCCTCATCTATGATCTTCTGTTACCTCATGTTATAGGTTTTTTTGTTTGTTTTTTTGTTTTGTTTTGTTTTGTTTTTTGGTTTTTCGAGACAGGGTTTCTCTGTGTAGTCCTGGCTGTCCTGGAACTCACTCTGTAGACCAGGCTGGCCTCGAACTCAGAAATCCGCCTGCCTCTGCCTCCCAAGTGCTGGGATTAAAGGCATGCGCCACCACCGCCCGGCATGTTATGTTTTTTTAAAGAAGAAAACATATCTCTTTTTTATACTGTGAACAGCTTCAGGACAAAATGTCTTTTCTCAAACAGACAACTATGTCTTTTCTCAAATATACAACTACCTGCTTAATAATTCTTAGACCTGTCAGTCACTTCAAAGGTACTGTGCCCACATTTGAACCCTCTTCCTCAGTAAAGCTTGTTTTCTGTCTCAGTAGATAACACTGACGCCAATGAGCCACTGGCCTAAGAAGGGACACAGATTTACAGATAGGAAATTTAGTGGGCTGTTGTTGTGGGAGTTGTGAACAAGGGCCTTAAGGTCCAAAGGTCAAACCAATGAGTCCACCACAGTTCACCCTGGGGAATTAATGAGTTGACTGTGCTTACAGGTAGGAAGTTACTTCCTAGAGCATGGGTGACCTCCCCCAAAGCAGCCACATTGGAGCCCCCCAGTTAACCAGCTCTGTACTCCACCACCTCCCACAAGCCCACAGGCAATTAGGGGCAAATTACATAAAGATGTCTGGGAGGAATGGCTAGAAATTCAAGCTAGGGGCCAATGATCCATCCTCTCTCTTTCCCTCCGTCTCCCTCTCCCTCCCCCCTCTCTCTCCCTCCCCCCTGAGGCCATGGTGGCAAGCCACCGGTCTGGTCTTAATGGGCTCTCTCAGGTGGGCACAGCTGACCCTCAGATAGTGGCAATGTAGTTTGGAGGACAGCACTGAACAAACCTTTACTTTAGGAAGTAAAGGGAGCTGGATTAGGTAGGGGGTAAAGTTGTGTTTTGACATTGATTATTAACCAAGGCTTCTGTGCTGGCACTGGGAGATAAGTAAGTGTTGTGATGTACAGAGTTGGAGCAAGTGAATGGCCTTTGCAACCCCTACACAGACAAAACTCTCTCATATACCTCTGTGATTTCCTTCATATTAATGGCTTCTTTTTCATCAATTGTTATTGCATCCAAATATGTATCTGTATACAGACATATATTCCCAAATATAACCTGTTGAGTTCATACAATGTTACTTGTATGCATGTTCTCAGGGCTGACTGTTTGGCACTGACAGTCAATTGGTTGTGCTTTTCCCTGGGAAGGGCCACTTCACTCCCAACTTTACTTTTTTTTTTTTTTTTTTGATATAGAATTTCATTATGTAGTTCTGGCTGACCCAAAACTTGCTATGGCTGGTCTCAAACTCACAAACATCCATCTGTCTCTGCCTCCTGAGTGCTGAGATTTAAAATATGTGCCACCAAGCCTGGCCTAATTCATGTTATTTATCAGAAACACAGCCCTCCAAGAGAATCTTCACTAGCTGTACATCTGACAGAGGATTAGTATCCAGAATATACAAACTAAAACACTGAAAAGTAAGAAAAGAACCCCATGATAAATGAGCTAATGAAATGAACAGAGAGGGTACAAATGATGAAATTCATATGACCAAAATGCATATGAAAAATGTTTGTCCTTATTAGCCATCCAAGAAGGATAAATCAAAGAAGTCAGCCATTAAGAAAACAGCAGCCCCAAATGCTGGTGAGTTATTGGACAGAAAGCAACCTTTATATATTGCTATTGGGGACAAGAACCAGTCTAGCCACTATGGAAGTATATAAAAAAAAAAAAAAAAAAAAAAAAAAAAGGAAAATAGGGCTGGGTGTGTCGACATAGGCTTTTAATTCCCCAGCAATCAGGAGACAGAATCAGGCAGATCTCTGTGAGTTTAATGTCAGGCTGGTCTACAGAGTGTGTTCTGGGCCAGTTAGGACCACATAATGAGACCCCCTCTCAAAAAAACCAAACCAAACCAACACCCTTCCTCCCTCCAAAAGAACCACTAAAACTAGATCTACTGCATAACGCAGTTCTTCTGCCCCTGGATATTTAGGCAAAGGCTCCAAGCCATCATATGACAGAGCCATTTGCTCATTAGTGTTTGCTGCAGGGCTAGTCACAGTAGCTGAGTTACAGAACCTGCCCAGGTGTCTGTCAGTGGAGGGGGTGGAGTAGACAAGGAAAAGGAATTTTTTCAGCCACAGAGCAAAGGGAAGTTATGTCACATTACGCAAACTAAGCCAGTCTTAGATGAATATTGCATGCTTTCTCTCATTTGCAGTCCCTATATTTTATATAGTCAAATAAAATCATATCTATTTATATTATGAAAGTAGAAAGTAAAACTGTGGAGAGTTTAGCTTAATTTGATCAGCTTTTTTGTATATAGCTTTAAAAGATTTATTTGTGTGTGAGTGTGTGTGTGTGTGAGTGTGTGTGCCCATGGGAGGCCAGAGGCTTCAGCTCCCATGGAGCTGAAATAACAGGCAGTTATGAGTCACCTGATTTAGGTGGTGGGAATCAAAGTTGGAGCCTCAGGAAAAGCAACGTGTGCTCTTAGCCACTGAGCCATCTCTCTAGGCTACATCCGAAGTGTACTTTAAAAAAAAAAATCAAAAATAATGTTGATCTTTGTGATACTCAACTTTCCTGCATGTGCTCAGAACTATTATTAGACTTCGAGTCAAATCCAAAGACACAATGCTTAAGGGTTTCTTCTTACTTGGATGCAGTATATAACTTGGGCCTGACCCGTGTGATCTGCAGGTATCTAAGATGTATAAATTATTCATGGTACAGATGGTGTTCTGATTCTGTCCTGCATTCTCAGTGTTCTATGCCTTTCCTGCCTACATTCAGTGACAAAGTACATGGTAGTTGTTAGGTACTGTTCTAATAGTTCTGGGCATTTCTTAATTACAAATATATGCCTTTGGTTCCAACAGCCTCTCCCACCCCTAGCTTAGCTTAAGATTAAAAAATAAAAATAAAAAAAATTTTTTTCTGTGAGTGCTATCAAGGAAGAGAAAGCGCTCTCTCTCTCTCTCTCTCTCTCTCTCTCTCTCTCTCTCTCTCTCTCTGTCCCTGTGTGTGTGTGTGTGTGTGTGTGTGTGTGTGTGTGTGTGTCAGGGGGTGGTACTGTTTTTTATTTTGTCATAGGGAAATATTTCTGGGGTTGGGGGCATAATTGAAAATTCCCCAGGTTCAAATGGGAGGATATGGATGATGGAGTCCCTAATGTTTGCTGCTATCAGTGGTCAAAACTCTGATTTTAAGAAGGTAAAATGACCTCTCAGACCATAGAGCACATTCCTCAGCTTTGTTAGAGCCAGGCTGTATGATGGCGTTCTAACCAAAGGTACAAACAGAACTTATGATGCACCTGCAAGGTCATGTTCTGTCTTAGTTAGGGTTTCTCTTGCTGTGACCGAATATCATAACCAAAAGTAAGTTGGAGGGAGGGTTTATTTGGCTTAGACCACCATATTATTGCTGTTCATCCCCAAAGGAAGGGAGGAGAGGAATTGAAACAGGGCAGGAACCTGGAATCGGGAGGTGATGCAGAGGCCATGGAGGGGTGCTGCATGATTACTGGCTTGCTCATCATGGCTTGCTCAGCCTGGGTTTTTTATAGAACCCAGGACCACCAGCTCAACGATGGCACCACCCAGAATAGGCTGGGCCCTCCCCCAGAGGAACAGTTTGCTACATTTTCCCATTAGTTGGTGGCTAGAAAGGGGACATAATGATCTTGAACTATGTGGATAATGTGTCACCTGGGGATGTCAGTTCCATAATAAGGAAGAACAGAGCAGCCCTGGACTACATATGTCTAGAGGACAAAATGAGCTCCTTTCTTGTAAGCCTCACTGTTCTGGTTCTTTGAGACAGCATTCAAAATTACATTTTTATGAAAAGTACAGGTAATTGAGCAGAAATCATTTTTAGTAAAAGACCAGGAAAATAAATAAGAAAAAAAAAATCTCTGTATTTTATTTGTACATGAAAGTTGGCTCAAAGAAAAGGTGTCACTGAATCTAACTCAATACTTGGTTACAGATGTGTTCCTATGTGCTGTAGGTGAGCTGGTAGACATTATGTATTCCCCTCCCAAATCCTTGCTCCTGTGAATTGCCTTACAAGGAGATACATAGAGAGACCCTATCTCCAATAAAATAGAATGGATGGAGACCTTGAACCTCAACTTCCAGGCACCTCCTGGTTCTTCTCAGACTAACATATTCTTTTACAATTCACATGAGCAGAAGAAAGTACTCTGAGGTTCATTTTTGAACTTAGAATGCCACACGAATGGTATGATCAGAAGCTCAGAGCAAGGCTCCATTTGCTTTTGAAGAAGAGGATAAGGAGATGATATTCTCAAGAAAAGACTTTGCCCAAATTGAAGATTCCCTGCCCATTGTCTCACTGTGACAATGTGTTTCCCACAAAAGACCTCACCCCTGTCCCAAGATAGAGATTTAAAACAGGAACGTGTAAAAGTAACTTTTATTGTCCTGTTTTAATTGTTGTCTGGGAGGCTTACTGATGAATATGTTCAATCTTTCTTGTTCTTTTTGAACTCTGGCTGGCTGGTTCAACTTAGCTGTTCTGGCTCAAATTCCTCTCCAAGCTAATGGATTCAATCTGGCTTTTCTCTCTGCCTCTGAATTGCCTCAGACTAACTCTAACCATCATTTCTAATCTTCTGGCTTCTTATTCTCTGGCTCATTCTACTTTACCTATGTCTAGCTTGTTCTCTCTTCAATCTGTCTCTGTAAAATTCTCTGCAACCTGTCTCTCTGCAACTGTCCCAGTAAACCTGCCTCCTCCTCCCTCTCTGCTGCTCTACTCTCCCTCTCAACTCTACTCTACTGCTCTTTACAAACTCAGCCGTACTCCTGTACTGTACTGGCTTCTTCCTGTACTGTTTGTCTCTCCCTTAAGTAGCTTTCCTTTCCTCTCTCTTCTCCTGAGAGCTGGGCATATTTTACTCTGTCAAATCTTTCTGTGATTCTGCCACTCAATGAGACATTACTTTTGATGATGGGTGCTTCCTTCTACAGACTAACTTTACCTTCATTGTTTGGGATTAAAGATGAGTACTAAGGGTGAGTCTGTGTTCCAGCCAGAGGGATTAAAGATGTGTGCTAAGGACTGAGCCACACCACAACTAGAAACAGGGTCAAATATCCTGTAGCAGAAAAGTCTCCGCTATTTTCTTTAGGGGGGGGGTCTTAAACCTATTTCCTCCTATTAAATTCTGCCTCCTGGGTTTTCAGCAGTGAGAATCTTAGGTTCTGCTAACAGTTGACTATGACAGATGCCAAGAAGGGTCTTAATCAAAGCAGAATACCCTCAAATAATAAAGAAGGGTCTCAAACACTTCTGGAAATGTCTCAAAAGAATTTTAAAAGTCAGACTAACACATATCAACAAGAGCCTCAAACACATCAGAAAGAGCTTTAAAGAAGTCAGCTGAATGTGTGGCACACACCTATAGTTCAGCACTCAGGCTGAAGGAGACTGAAGGAGGAAGGCTATGGGTTTGAAAACAACCTGGGCTCCATTGAGAGTTCCAGGCCAGCCTGGCATACCTGAGGAAATTCTGTCAAGAATGAAAGAAATGAAACAGAGGAAAAAGGAAGGAAGGAAGGAAGGAAGGAAGGAAAGAAGGAAGAAAGGGGAAGGAACATATCATTAAGATGTTTTCTGTAATAGATTTTATTGATATATAATCCATATGCCCTACAAGTTATCAGCTTAAGGAGCACAGTTCTAGCAGTCTTGTAGTGCCTTGAATACATACATCACTACCACCCAAATCCAGGATTTTTATTACCACCCCAATACCTATTAGCCCCACTCTTCATTCCTCCCTACTCCAGGCAGTAGCAATGGCTAGTCTTTTTGTATTTATAGAATCACCTATCCTGTACATTCTTTTACAATAGAATCATCTAACTAACTAACTAACATCATCTAACTAACTAACTAACTAACCTTTTTGTCTGGATCCCATCTCTTAGTATCACATTTTCAGGATCTGCCAGGTTGTGCTATGCATTGATATTTCACAGTTTAAAAAAAAGAATCTGGCCAAGGATGATTTCATCATGTGGATGCACTTTATTTGCTCATTTGTTAGATGACAGACATTGGGGTTAGTTCCACTTTTGGACTACCATGAATCATGTCAGTGCCATGAGTGTTTCAGCACACATTTTTGTGAACAATGGGTTTCATTTCTCTAGGGTATATACTTAGGAGAGGAATTGTTGGGTTGGATGATAAGACTTTTAATTACTTCAGGGAGGGTCACAGATCAAAGACAGATCTCAATTATAAAGGAAGGATTCAAATATGTCAGGAAGTGTCCCAAACATGTCCTTAACACTCTCAAAATGAGAGAAAATGTCTTTGTTGTTTTATTTTCAAGACAGGGTTTCTCTGTGTAATCCCGGCTGTCCTGGAATTTGCTCTGTAGACCAGGCTAGCCCCAAACTCACAGAGATCTGCCTACCTTTGCCTCCTAAATGCTGGGATTAAAGGTATTTGCCACCACTGCCTGACAAAAAATTGTCTTAATCACATTATAAATAACTCTTGAACTGATCTCTAATGGCCCAATGTATCAAAAATTCAAAATATATCATTGAGAGCTGAAAAGGGCTGAAGAGAATGGCCTAAATATGTCACAAAAGGGTCTCAAACTTACAGGAAGACTATCACATAATCCAAAAAGGCCACTGACTTGTTAAAAAAAAAAGGCCTCAAAAATATCAGAAAGGGTCTTTGATAATTAGGAAAGGAAGTGATAAGTTTCAAAAGAGTCACAAGAATATCAGGAGTCATTTTACTAAACAAGAAGAGCCTCATGGTCGGACCAAGTTTCTAATATAGCAGGAGAAGACTGACTTAAGTCAATGAAGGCCCAAAACTAGAAAAGGAAGGATCTTAACTCCATCCAGCAGAGTTTAAAATAGATTTCTGAAGCTGAGTATGGTAGAGCATGCTTGTAACGAAGCACTTGGGAGGAAGACTGCATAGGAAGTTCAAATTTATGAGACTACATAAGGCCCAACAGTCTCAACCATAGCAACAGCGTCACAAACAGAGCACAATGTCTCGAGACTATCACAAGTCATCTCGAATAAGCAACCTGGAAGACTTACAAGTAGGTTAGTCAGTGTCTCCAGTAGAGAGGAACATTCTTGCACAGCCTGGATTCCTGTTGTGAATATGTCAAGAAGTCTCGAACTTGTCACAAACATGTCTCAAAGAAATAAGTATAGGTCTCAAAAATTCCAGAAAGGGACTGAAGTGGAGTCTCTGGCAAGTCAGATAGGGTGTTAATTTCTCTCTAAAGGGGCCTTCAGTGTCATTAGGGAGAGTCTCGAATACAGTGAAAGATGCCTGGTATACCAGCATATGTCCCCAAACACAGGAGGGGAGTCTGAATTCTCTCACACCATAGGAAAGGTTCTTAAGACCACAAAAAGTGATAAATTTGGCAATAGCAGATACAAATAAATGGGCAAATGTCTTAAGGATATTAGGAGAGGCCGCTATGTGTGCTAGAGAAGTTATGAGGTTTCTGAACTGTCCCTACTGTGTTTGCAGCTGCCTGTGGTGGCTCGGAAGCACTTGTTCTCAACTTGTGAGCCTTTCTGTCATGTTTTATGAACAGTTTTAAGGCTCATTCCATCAGGAAGAGTGTGAAATACAGGGGGAACACTTCCTTAATACATTAGAAGGGTCTCAGATATGTTAGGAGATGTTGCAAAGATGGCAGATGAAGACTCAGGAAATATCATTATCAGGAAATATCCAAAATAGAGTTCCCTCCCTCCTTCCTTCCTTCTTTCCTTCCTTCCTTCCTTCCTTCCTTCCTTCCTTCCTTCCTTCCTTCCTTTCTTCTTTTCTTCTTTTTTCTTTTTAAAAAATTCTACTTGATACAATTTAGAGTGTGCACACTTCAGGATAGCCTCCAACTGGCAGGAAGAATCTCCAGTAGGTGAGGAAGTGCAGCAGCCACGTCAGAAAGTATCACACACACTGAGGAGCAGACTCGCCTGCATCAAACATCTCAAATAACTCTGAAAGGTCTCAAAGTCATCAGAAAGAACAGAAAGTGTGTAACCAAAGGCCTCAAGGAGAAAACACCAGCCTGTATGCCTATGGAAGGGTCTTAGCCATTCAAGAAAAGGTTTTCAGAGAATTGTGAAGTATTTCAGACTAGACTGGGAAGTTTCCTAGTATAACAAGAAGAATTTCAAAGTTCTCAAGAACTTCCAGAACAGACACCAAGACTCTTAATCACCTAAGTATGCACTTCAGACAAGTCCAGAACTTTTTCATAGTAGTCAAGATGAGTCACATGTAAGTCAGTGAGGTTTTCTAAACTAAAGGAAGAGCCTCAAATCCCTGCAAGCGACTCTCAAACACATCTGGAAGGTTCTCAAGAAGGGCAGACAGTCTCAGGTTTATTTTTAAAAATCTCCTGGATGACAGAGTTCCAAAGGTCACCTGAAGGGTCTCAAATATCCATGTAAGGAAAAGGAATGATTGAAGGAGACAAATGCCTCATAGATGTCATTATGTGTTGGAACAGTGAGCAGATATCTCAGAGACAGCAAGAAGACTCTCACAGACATGTCAGGAAAGTCATGTCATAACAAACACACCAGGAAGTGTCTTTAACATAGAAGAAGGCTTGAACAAATCCAGAATTGTCTCTTATGTATCAGAAAACATCTCTAATAAGACAGGAGCTCTCTCCAACAGCTGAGTATCTGGGATACTTCAGGGATGATAACACCCAAGTCAATAAGGTTCTGCAGTGTCTCAAGAAGAGTCACAATCCCCAGAAAAGGTTTCAGTCACAACAGAGAGGGGTCTCAACATCATCAAAATGTCTCAAATGCACCAGGAAGTGCATTAAAACAGGACAGAATACTTCTGAAGCAGAATAGAAAGTGTTCTCAAGAGGAGAGAGGTCTGAACTATGTGATCAATCTTTTCAAATCAGCTTGGAAGGATCTCAAAGTCATCGGAGGGGTATGAAGTTGATCAGGAGGATCAGTTACAAATACATCTGCAAGGGGCTTGAATAGTTCACCACGAGACTCACATGACTTTTAGAACTATCTCATGGCAGTCAGAAAAGTTTGTAGTATCTCACTAAGAATCCTGACAACACATGTTCAAAAGAGTCTTTAAGTATGTTAAGGTTCTCAAATATGATAAGAAGGAGCCCAAAATATTCCAAGGAGAAGTTTTAAACATGCTAGGAAGTGTCTGGATAGTCTCAGAAACTATCACAAGTGAGAAGAGAAATTTTAATTCTATCAACAATCTTTTCAAACAAGTCCAGGAAGGCCCAAAGTAATCAACAAGAACTTTTACGTCACTGATTGCCTCAAGCAGACAGACACAAAGAGACCTCTAGCTAGGTCACAAGTCAGAAAAATTATCTTCAGGCACGTAAGAATGTCAAGCAAGTCATGAACTCATAAAGGGTGTTGGTAAGTTTTAGAAGAGCAACCAAAAGTCTCTAAGATATCAGGAACTATTTTATATAAGTAATGAAGGTGCTGACATGTCATGGAGAACCTAAAATATGTCCTAGATATACAAATACATACACACATATAGACCAGTTTCCAAACAAGTCAAAGTGGGATTTGACCGAGAGAGTCATGGAAGATGCTGTCTAAAACTGTTTAGTATCATTCTAGAACATACAGGAAAGTTTTCAAACACATCAAGAAACGTCTCAAATCAGGAGGGTTTTCAAAGCAGCTCAGGGCTATAATTTAGCTAGTCAGATGACTCAACAGTTAAGAGTATTTGATGTTTTTGCAGTTCAGTTCCCAGCATCCACATCTAGCTCCCAGCCATCTGTAACTCCAGTTTCAGGGAATCAACATCCTCACCTGGTCTCTGTGAGCACCAGGTACACACCATGCCCAAACATATACAGGTCAACACTCATTCACAGAAAATAAAAATAAATATTTTTTTAAAAAAAAAAAAAATCTGCAATTAAGTCAGGAAGGGTCTCAGAATGGAAGTGTCTTAGATATAACAAAGAATGTCACCATATCAAAAAAGAGTCTCAAATGTGTCATGAGTAACCTTAAAGATGTCCAACCGAGTAACAAAATGTTAGCAAGTGCTGTGTTCTGGGGAATGTCTTAAAGGCATCAGGAATCTCATCCAACAAGTCTTAAAGTTTCTCTGGGTGATTAAGATAAGCTCCAAACAAGTTAATGTGCATCTCCAACTGTGAGAAAGAGGCCCAGATACCTTCAAAAGAGTCTCAGGTATGCCAGGGGAAGCTTTCATATAAGTTGGGAAGGCTCTTGGACAACTCAGAAGAAATGTTTAACATGTCATGAACAGTCTCACCCAAGGCAGAAGAACTTAGGAAAATGTCAGAAATAGGCCACACCCACAGAGTCAAGAAAGTTCTCAGATCTGTCAGTAAATCTGAAGGGTCTCAAAAAGCAGCTAGGATGTAAAACATGCCTGACAGTGTCTTGAATAATGGGAAGGGCACAAATGTGTCACAAATGGGTTTATAAATGTCAGGGAGCATGTCACAATCATTAGGCTGAGCAGAAATACTAAAATAGGAAAAGCCTCAAACACACAAGAGGAATTTATTATATACCAAAAAGACAGTCAACAATGTTGGAATGTTGCCACATAGTCATGGAGGGTGTCACAGACAAGTCACAGAGTATCTCAGAGTCATCAGAAACAGGCCTAAGCAGTCAGGAAAGGTCTCCAACATGTTGGCAAGTTCTTTAAGCATCACAGAGGCTCTGGGTATGATAATAAAACAAGTCAGGAAAAGTGTGAAAGTCATCTGTACAAGTCTCGGATGTGTAGGAAAGGGCTTACTACAGGAAGAGTCTTAGATCTATCTGAAAGGGTTTCAGATTCACAGGAAGAGATTAATTACATCAGCTGCTATTTCTAACACCCTAAGGAGCATCTCAGCCATGTGAGAAAGACATTCAACCAGTCAGAAATAGTGGCCATGCCGGGTAGTGGAAGCGCACACCTTTAATCCCAGCACTTGGGAGGCAGAGGCAGGCAGATTTCTGAGTTCGAGGCCAGCCTGGTCTACAGAGTGAGTTCCAGGACAGCGAGGGCAGAGAAACCCTGTCTCAAAACAAAAACAGAAAGAAAGAAAGAAAGAAAGAAAGAAAGAAAGAAAGAAAGAAAGAAAGGAGGAAAGGAGGAAAGGAGGAAAGGAGGAAAGGAGGAAAGGAAGGAAGGAAGTGTCCACTAGGTAAGGGATGGTTTCAAACACAAAAGGAACGCTCTAAAACTGATAAGAAGTTCTCATTATCTCATGATGGGCCTCAAGTTATTAGGAAGAGTCTCAGCAAGTCAAGAAAATCCCAAATATTTTTTAGAGAAGTCATAACGCACAGCTCCAGTAGTCAATAAAATTTGCTAATATATCAGAAAGAGTCTTAGCTACATCAGGAAAGTTATCTAATAACTCAATCAGGGTTTCAAACAACTTAGAAGGCCCTCAAAGATGTTGAAAAGTTTCTCAGGAAAGCTGTCACACAGGACAGGTCAAATCTAAAATATCAGGCATGGATTCAGACATGTCATAAATCATCTCAAAACAAATTAGGAGGTGTTTGAAGAGTCTCAAACAGATCAGGGATAGTCTTATATATATCAGGAAAGTTAACCAAGAATTCCAAAAAGACTGTCGGTAGTTAGACTTTCATTGCTGTAACTAAATATCCAAGAGGAACAGCTTGAAGAGAGAAAGCTTATCTTGGCTCACAGTTTATAGAAAAATTCTGTCTATAGTCCTTGGTTCCATTGATTCTGGGCCCGTGGTCTAGGTAGAATGTCACTTTGGTAGAAGCATGTACAGACAGGAAGCAGAAAGGGATTTAGCCCCTAAAAACAACTCCCCTAGTGACCTACTTTCTTCAACCAAGCCCCACCTCTTAAAGTTGCCAAGACCTCTCAAATAGTGCCACCAGCTGGGAACCAACTCTTACATACATACATAAGTCTTTTGGAGGGACATTTCATATCCAAACCACAACAGATGTCTAATCAAAATGAGTTTCCAAGTTGTCAAGAAGAATTTTACGTGTCTGGAAGGATCTCAGCCGATAGGAAAATGTTCAGATACATCAAGAATCAATCACCTCAACCATGTTCAGAAGATTTCAGTATTCCTAGTTGAGTCTGAACTGCATCAAGAAGAGTCTTCAACATGTCTGGAAGGATTGGTTCTATACAAGCCAGGAAGAGTCACAAATAGGTCTGGAAGAATCTCAAGAAAGTTGGAAGTCCAAATAAACCAGGAAGTATCTCAACTGAGTTGGGAACTGTCTTGAAACTGTCAGGAAGGGGATCTCCCATGAAAGACTTGAAGCAAGTTAGGAATGGTTACTGATAAAGTAGGGAGAGTTGCATATTCACTTAGGAAGCTGACATAACTCAGCAGCATCAAAAACAAACCTGGAATCCTCAAGCACATTGGTAAGCTGAGATAAAGGCAGTTCATGCTCTGTGACAGGACTCTAGATATTAGGATGGCTACAGTGAATACCATGGTGGGAGTTTTCCATGCTGGTGAATTATGTCAGCTTCCTAGTGAATATGCAAGAGTCATGGCCCCATGCTCCAGGAGTCACCCAGTTCCAAAACTCGGAACCAGAGCTACATCTCTAAGGGCACACTCCCCAGATTCTATAGGGTCTTCTTCTCATTTCCTCCCTTACATGTATTCATATATGTGTGTGTGTGTGTGTGCATGTGTGAGTGTGGGCTTGGAGCGTATAGAGGTCAGAGAACAACTTACAGGAGTCGATTTTTTCTCCCCTTTTCATGTGGATCTTGGGGATTGAACTCAGGAACTTGCTCTTGGCTGATAGTGCCTGTACAAGCTGCACCATCTCAGTGGCCCCAAGTGTAGTCCAGGCTGGCTGATGATGATCTCAAACAGATAGGGAGCCCCTAGGATACATGCAAATCATTGTGTGGATTTAAAATGATGCACCTCCTACCTCTGCCTCTTCAGCATGTAGAGGTATTCTACAGGTATTAGCTACTACGTCTAGCTGAGGCTTTTGTTTTATCTCTTATAGTTTGTAACACTGCAAGGCAAAAGCAAAACTGCGAATAAATTCAGACTTAGAGCCTTATGGCCAGAGATGCTATTTCAAAGCAACCCTTTAGATGGCTCTTTCATTACCATGGTGATCCCAGACCTTTAGTTGTATGTTCGAATGTGTTCAGAATCTCCGAAAGAGCCAGAAATATATGGCCAACCCATCCCCCACCCACTCCTCATCGACCCTCCTCCCACTCAGGAATTCATTTGGCTGCCTAATGAATAGAAACCCAGACTTCTCTGATAGAGCTTCCCGGGTCATGTTCAAAGAGCCAGCGTGCATTTTTGTTTTTCTCTGCTGCGATCTCATCTTAGCTGGGCTCTTACCAACAGCAAACTGACCCAAACTTAGAAGCACCTAAGATTGTGTGGGGGGGTTGTTTGTAAAGGATGGCTTTTGATATAATTCCAAGAAGTGCTACACGAAGAAAAACTGTGAGCAACACTGCCTACCACATTTTTTTTTTCTTTAATAGAAAACCAGCAAGCCATCCTATTGCATGGCAGTGAAGCCCAGGCAGGTTTGTGATTCAAAGATTACACCCACTTTCAATGGAAAAATAAATGGGTTTCTGAGTTGTCTTTATCAATCAGTTGTTTACTGTAAATGCTTTAATTAGATACTGCTCAAGGTTGTTGCTAACTTTGAGGGTGATTTTTTTTTTTTCCTTTTTAAAGCTCTTGGAAATGTTCCCTTCCCAAAATAGAGGTCTTTGTGTTTTGAATAATGCACTTTTTTTTTTTTTTTTTAAAAAGCTACTCTCTTGGACTGTGTTTTAGATAAAGTTAGAAAATGTGAGAGTCAACATTGTTGGCTAAAGGGTGTAAGGAACTCTGTCATGCCTTCAGTGTGAAGAATTAAAAAAACCAAAACCCTCAATTGAAAGAACACATGATCAGCTCTTCAGGTCTCACGAATTATTGCATCTGAGAGTGGCACTAAATTACAATTTGTCAAATTAATAACCACAATAATTAAAAATAGATGACCTAATTTGGTCTCCTAAATTATTTTTGAGAATCACTGACTCGTGCCAAGGATCTTCTATAGTGAAGCTAGAGGCCTGAGCCACTTGCTCTATCAATCCATCTCAGGAGTTGGGGCAGTAGATTACCTTGTACCCTGCCCCACCTCAGGCCTGGACTTAGATGGCCGAGTAATAGAAAGCATGCCTAGGGCCATCTTCTGTTGACCTATCTTCCTGATGTGTCTCCTTGAAATACACATCTTTATCACGGAGAATACTGGGGAAACACTGACACTTAATGCATTGTGCTGAGGATAGTGTCATAGTTTGGAACTGCTGACACAGCTCCCAGTTCTGACACCAAGGCTAATGATCCGTGTTTGATCCCCAAAACCCACACGGTGAAAGGAGAAAAATGACTTCTATAAGTTGTTGTCTGACCTCCACATGTGCATGTGAACACATACACACTCACACACATCACATATACACACACATCACACACACAAACCTAGAATGCCCATATACAAATACATACACACAAAAACACACACGTGTACCCACATACATACAAATCATAATCACACATACACATATATACCCATATACAGACACATACAAACACACACATCACACATACACACCTATATATACCTATATGCAAACACATACATACACATCAAACTCACACGCAAATATTCATATACAAACACATTCACACATAAACACACATATCAACACATATACACATATCACACACACCCATATATATCCATATACAAACACACACACACACACACACACACACACACACACACACACACACACACACACGATGAGATTTAGCTGCCAGATTATGCAGCAGAAAGTTCTGCTTTATTTTTACTTGGTTTCTTAGTCTTGTGTCTCTGTGTCAGACCAGCTGAAATAAACAACATAAAAGAAAGGTTGATTTGGACTCAGCAGTTTTCGCCTTTTGGCCTGTGGCAAAGGCATCAGCAGGGTGGGGAACACATGGCAGAGGAGGCTGGTTAATTCATGTCCTGGGAGTAAAGAAGGAGACAAGAAGGGACCACGGTTCAATATCCTTTAATGGACACATCTACAGTGACCTACTTCTACTTGGTTCTTAAAGGTTCCATAACTTTCAAATAGAGCCTCAGGGTGGGGACCAAGCACCTTTTGATGGGACATTCTAGGACTATAGAACCAGACAAAAATGTGTATGGATTTATATGTAAAGATATACTCAGGGCTCAATTTAATGTTTGAAAGAATATTTAAAAACAAAGACAAATGGCCAGGCAGTGGTGGCGCACGCCTTTGATCCCACCACTTGGGAGGCAGAAGCAGGCAGATTTCTAAGTTGGAGGCCAGCCTGGTCTACAAAGTGAGTTCCAGAACAGCCAGGGCTACACAGAGAAACCCTGTATCAAAAAAACAAACAAAAAAAGGGGAAAACAAAGACAAACAAAACTACCTCTCCCACCCTTCCCCCAGGCAAAGTAGTAAATATTTGTAACTCCTTAGGAACAAACAATAGGACAACAGGTGTGAAGCCAGCGGTAGGCTACTTGTTGCGTTCTAGAACAGCTTGAACTACAAAGCAAAGATTCTGTCTCAAAAAGAAACAAAAACAAACAGCAAAAATCTCAAAACAAACCCCCCCACACACACACATAATAAACAAAACAACAACAAACAGCCTAAGATTGGTAAGATTGTTTAGTGGGTAGAGGTGATTACCATGCAGATCTGATAACCTGAGTTTGATCCCTTGAACCTTTATAAGGGCAGAAGAATCAACTTCACAAAGTTGTCCTCTGACTACCCCATACACACAATGGCAGTGATCTACCACACATTATAAAACACAATAAGAACATTCCTTTTAAATTTTATTTAAAAGTATTTTTATATATTTTGATAATATTCTTTCCTCTTTCCCAACTCCTCCCCACCCCCTACCCACCGAACTTCAGGTTCTTTCTCTCTCCTTCAAAAAGACAAAAACAGACAAGCAAACAAAAGCCAGGAAAAGCAACAAAAATCAAAATGGACAAAAAACAAAAATAGCACGGAGGTGGTGGCACACACCTTTAGTTTCAGCACTTGGGAGGCAGAGGCAGGTGGATCTCTGTGAGTTCGAGGCCAGCCTGCTCTACAGAGTGAGTTCTAGCATAGCCAGGGCTACACAGAGAGACCCTGTCTCAAACAGTCCATGGAGCCTTCTCTGAAGTGTAATTTATATACAGTGACATTCCACTGGAATAATTTAATGCTAAAATACATTTTTAAAATTAAAAATTAATAAAAGAAATAACTATCCATTTTAAGCATGAAAAGGGAGCTAAGTCAGTGGTAGAGGGCTTACGTAGTATGCCCCAAACACTTGCAGTGTGATCTCCAACACAGCAAAAAAAAAAAAAAAAAGGGGTTTTTCCATGCTTGGCACTGATGATAGGTATCTGTAATCCCAGCACCCAGGAAGAGGAGGGAGGACCTTAAGGTCAGCCTGGGCTCCAGGGTCTGTCTATCTGTCTTTCTCTCTCTCTCTCTCTCTCTCTCTCTCTCTCTCTCTCTCTCTCTCTCTCTCTCTTTCTTTCTTTCCTCCTTCCCTCACTCCCTTCTTTCTTTCTTTCTTTCTTTCTTTCTTTTTTCTTTCTTTCTTTTTTCAAGACAGGGTTTCTCTGTACAGCCTTATCTGGCCTGGAACTCACTCAGTATAGACCAGCCTGGCCACAAACTCAGGCATCTTGCTGTCTCTGCCTCCCCAGTGCTGGGATTAAAGGTGTGCGCCACCACTGCCTGGCTACATTCTGTTTCAATAAACAAATGACCAATCTCCTTTTACTCAGAAATATTTTCAAACATATACATCAGTTAGTAGTAATATAAGTGATGGGGCGGGGGAGGAATGGATGGAGAAAACCTCGGTTACCTCCCTCTGAACTGGGAGTGGAAAGAGGGGACAGAGTAGCAGCTCTAACTGAGGCATGTTTTGTTTTTTTAATATTACTTATTTATTATTATATATACAAGTACACTGTTGCTGTCTTCAGACACACCAGAAGAGGGCATCAGATCCCATTACACATGGTTGTGAGCCACCATGTGGTTGCTGGGAATTGAACTCAGGACCAGTCAGTGCTCTTAGCTGCTGAGCCATGTCTCCAGCCCGCACTTTCTGGTTTTAATGAACTTTCCGTTATTTGGTCCTAATTCTTCAGTTCATTTGTGTACACCTAGCTAACAAGAGTCCACCTGAGCCTGTACAAACCCCCAGCACAGTCTTTGTATCAGTTAACTCTTCTAAGCAGAGGTCAGAGCCTCTTCTTCAGAGGAAGAAGGCCGTAGGGACAAACACACTGCTCAAACCCCACCGTTCCTGCTTCTGGGACCTTCCCACCTTCACTACCTTCACTCTTGGTATTGTCTTGCTCTCTGTCAGCTAGCTATCTGTTCATGGACTTGTTTTATGGAAACCCACTCGTAGTAGGCATCACACCACTGAGAGCTCAGAGCCTTAATGTCTGCTCTTAATCTCTTTCGCATTCAGCTTGTCAAGGGGGTTAGAACTAACACCTACTGGAGAAGCTCTCTCCATTGGCATCCTCCTGCCTCCTAGAGTTCAGAGCCTCTATTTTTTTCCCTTTGTGTTGTCACTCCCAGGTAGCTAAACGTCCTTCACATTGATTCAGCCTTTGCTGTCTGCCCATTTTATCCATGGAGGAGCCTGAGACAAGAACCTGCATACGAACAGCCACTTGCTTCAGCCGCTAAGACCATATGACCAATTTTAATTCATATATATTCCCAGCTGCTTTTCAAGCCTCACCATTGTGAGATTATCTTTTTTTTTTTTTTTTTTTTTTTTTTTTTGGTTTTTTTTTTTTTTTTTTTTTTTTTGAGACAGGGTTTCTCTGTATAGCCTTGGCTGTCCTGGAACTCACTCTGTAGACCAGGCTGGCCTCGAACTCAGAAATCCGCCTGCCTCTGCCTCCCAAGTGCTGGGATCAAAGGCGTGCGCCACCACTGCCCGGCGAGATTATCTTAAAACATATCCAAGACTTTATATTTTCACACCAAAAATATTTCAAGTATGCATTCAGGAAAGATTTTTAAAAGCCCCCCCCCCCAAACTTTACCCCTATCCCTACTAAAAAAATATATTGACATTAGTCTATTAATACCAATGAACTCTGCTCAGTATCTAGAGCAGTAGTTCTCAACCTGTGGACTGAGACCCATTTTGGGGTCAAAAGACCCTTTCACAGAGGTTGAATATCACATATCCTGCATATTAGATATTTATAATTCTTAACAGTAGCAAAATTATAGTTATGAAGTAACAACAAAATAATGTTATAGTTGGGGGTCACTATGACATGAGGGACTGTATAAAGATTTGCAACATTACGAAGGTTGAAAAGGACTGGTCTAGGGTATCCTCTATTCTCCCATGTATATGTTTTTACATTTTGGCTTGTTTAAACTAGGAATCAGACATGGTCCCTTACAGTGCATGGTTGGTATGTCTCTTAAGCCTGTTTATAGGTTACCTGCTTTCTGACTAACATTCTTGTCATTTGTCTGTAGAGGTAAAAGGAGAGCTTTTGACATGGAAATTTTCCCACAGGCTGTTATTTGGCTGACCAGCTCCATCTCTTGTGTGTCATTTAACACACACACACACACACACACACACACACACACACACACACACACCTCTTTTCTGTGCATTTGTAATTAGATGTGGAAGCTTGGTCGGATTTAGATTTGATTTCATTAGCAAGAATGCTTCAGATCACAGCACACCAGGAGGTATGTACTGCCTGGCTACTCCATTTCATAGTATTAACACTAAATATCAGATATAGGTATGGGTGGCTCTGCCTTTCATATAATAGAAAGAGATGCCAAGATTCTGTATTTCATTTGGGCTTGCAAATTTTCGAGATTCTAATTCTGTTCTTTCTTGGATAAAGTATTTCTATAATAAAAACAACTTTCTTTCCTTAACTCTTTGGATACCTTGCAGCACAGTTCATAGCATGAAGAAGGAATAAGTGCCTGGTTTCTAATCCTTATTTATTTTCAAAAAGATGAGTTGGTTCCCTAGTGTTATCTACAGGGAACCAAGGACCTTTGACAAAAATCATTTCAGCACAAAGGAGTTTTTCAATCCATTACATTCATTATTCATTTTCATTTCCCATCTTTTAACCATTTCATGGCATACAGTTCATCCATTTAAAGCTCAAGGCTCAATGTTTCTTAGAACAGTATCATAATCTAATTTTATAACACTTGATGTAAAACAGAAACCATTAGCAAAGCCTCCCAATCGATGGGATTAAAGGCGTGCGCCACTACTGCCCGGCACAATTCACCATTTAACTGCTAAGTTATCTCAGCATACTTGATTAAAAAAATTATCTGAGCTCTTCTGCTTTTGGCTCCAAGAAAGCTAAGTGCAACTTTTTGGTTGTTCCCGTATTTACCTGACACCAGCTGCCTCCACCATTCTGCCCAAGTCCCACCAGCCCCATCAAGGTCAAAGTTGTGTGCCAGATGCCCAGAAGTGAGGTTAGTGACACATCCACTTTTGCTCCCAATATTGGTCCCCTGGGTCTGTCACCAGAAAAGCTGGTGATGATACTGCCCAGGCACCACAAGAGGCTTTTGGTGTTACAGCAGCCCAGTTTCAAAGACCCCAGCATTTTGGAGATGGCAGCATCATGGGACAAGTGCTAAGGACAGCAGCCATAGAGAGGAACAATCCAGTGAGCATCATACCCCATGGCCTCTGCATCAGCTCCTGCCTCTAGATTCCTGACTTGAGTTCCTACCATGACTTCCCTGGATGATGGACTACAAGTTGTAAGATGAAATAAACCCTTTCTTCCCCAAGTTGCTTTTGATCATAGTGTTTTATCACAATAGAAAGCAAAGAGGGGGAAAAAAACAGGATTGGTGCTGTCTACCTGTTGTTTTTTGTTTGTTTGTTTTTTGAGACAAGCTTTCCCCTTAGTTAGGGCTAGTTGATTAGTTTAGGTTGGGGGGGGGCATCGATCCCCAGGATTCACCTGCCTCCTCTCTAGTGCTGGGAATCACAAGCATGAGGTACCATGTCCAGCTTTTTTATGTGGGTGCTACAGTCAAACTCAGGTCCTTGTGCTTATGTGGCAGCATTTTCTCAACTGGGACATCTATCTCCCCAGCGCATCTGTGGTTTTCTTAAAGCTGGTGCATATGTAAGTTTTAAATTTTCCACAAATATACTTCGTTAATGATCATTGGTCATGTGTCAGGAGTAGGTCCTCAGTATGGAACAACAATCTAAGTCACAGTGAGTTAAACCTGATGGGGTTTATTTACTATTGTCATTGTTGCTGGTGCAACAGTGTATAGCCATGTAGCCCAGGGTATCCTTGAAGCCACTAGCCTCCTGCCTTAGCCTTCCCAATGTCACCATGGCCACCTGAGCAAAAAATTTTCTTTATTAAGGTTTATTTATTTTTATTTTTAATTGTGTTGTGGGGGTGTTGGGGCATAGGGGTGTGTGTGTGGGGTGTTGGTAGATATGTGCATGTTAGCACAGGTGCCCAAGAAGTATCAGATCTCCCTGGCGCTGAAGTGACAGACAGTTGTGAGCCTTCCAATATGGATGCTGGAACTGAAGTTGGGTCTTCTGCAAGAGCAGAAGTGCTCTCAACCTCTGAGCTATCTCTCCATCTGGCTAAGCAATAGTATTTTGAGTACAGATTTTGTGTCCTTCTGGACTACCAGATGCCCTGATCTTATATTGTATTGTATAGTCCCTGTCCGAGAATGAGAATCTGCTTCTAGAATTTAGGGAGCCTAAGGTGGTTTTTTTTTTTCTGCCTCCTCCAGCACTATTCAGATGATTCCAGCCTTTCCTCGTTGCCCATTTGTAACTTCCCACTCCAACACAAAGAAGCCATCCTCCATTTGTTTAATAGTTGGCTTCTGGTATATAGCACACCATAGCGTCAGACCTGTTATTATGTGACCTTATGGGGAATAACACAGACAACTACAGGTTAGACTCTGGTTCCTTTCACCTTTAGTCTCACGTTTGTTGCTTGGCTCAACCTTTTTTCTTTCTACCCACTGCAGTGAAATTTTGCACATGTGTAGTGCCATAAGATTCTTTAGTCACATTCTGCACTCCATCTTGCAATCTCCTAACCTGTGATTTTAAAAGGAAGAAACAAACCTTGCCTACATTAGGGTATACTCTATGGATTCTGAAAAATGCACAATGTCATATGTCCCCCAGCGTAGTGTCAAGCAGAAGAGCTTCTCTACCGGCAAAGTCCCCCGTGCTTCATTTACTCACGGGTTCCTCTTCTCGGAATCCATGGCAACCACTGGCCTGCTTATTAGCTTTCACTTTGTGTTTTCCTAAATGCCAGAGAAAATGCCTTCCTGTACTGGTTCCTTTCACGTAACAAAGGCATCTGGAGCCTCAGTTGGTACAGAGCATGCACAGAGGTCCGGGGTTCACTCTATAAACTGGGTATGAGAGCCCACTCCTATAATTTCAACACTTGGGAGCTAGAGGCAGGAGGATCTGAAATTCGAGGTCATCCTTGGCTACGCAGGAAGTCAAAAGCCAAACTGAGCTACATGAAACTCTTTCTCAAAAAAAAGAAGAAAAAAAAAAAAAACATTACAAGCAAGCCATACAAGAATATGGATGAAGTCCAGCCGTGGTAGCATACCCCTTTAATCCCAGCTACTCAGGAGGCCGAGGCAGGAGAATATCAAGTTAGAGAACAACCAAACCGTTTTTGTGAGGCCCGGTCTCGGGATAAAGATTAATAAGGGCCTGAAACTCAGTGCTAGAGCAGTTGTCTTGAGACTCGTCCCCAGCCTAGGGAAAAGGAGAGAGTAGCAAAGAGAAAAGGCTGGTGCTCCAGATGCCTTTGTTACGTGAAAGGAACCAGTACAGGAAGGCATTTTCTCTGGCATTTAGGAAAACACAAAGTGAAAGCTAATAAGCAGGCCAGTGGTTGCCATGGATTCCGAGAAGAGGAACCCGCGAGTAAATGAAGCACCGGGGACTTTGCCGGTAGAGAAGCTCTTCTGCTTGACACTACGCTGGGGGACATATGACATTTCTAGCCCACTTCATTTTTTTAAATAACTGGATAGTATTCCAGTGTACAGATGTACCCGTCTGTTCATATAGCCATCTATTGAAATACCTCTTGGTTGCTTCCTGTTTAAGGCAACTATGAATAAATGTGCTTTAAACATTTATATGTAAGGGTGTCGTGTGAGCATAACTCAATAATAGTTGATTAAATACTTAGAAGTACAATTGCTGTATTGCACGAGAAGACTATGTTTAGTTATGAAAAACCTGACAGTCTTCCAGATTGTTAAATCCTCTCCAGTAGGAAGAAATGAACTTCATCTTTGCAGTAGTTAGTATTGCTAGCTTTCTTTTCTTTCTTTCTTTTTTTTTTTAATTTTAAAAGTCTAATACACATGTGTTAGTAGCTCATTTGGTACCAAATAAACTCTTTGGTAGCCCATAGCATTTCTCTTGCTCTGACATTTGTCATTGCCTTCCCTTTGGGAGTGTCACCCAGATCTTTCTGTATTATATATGTAACATGGTCCTCCCCTTTGGTAGATCTCTTGGTGGAAAGAGCTGGCTGCCTCCTGGAACACAGCTCCAGGGATGCTGTCTATGCATTGCCTGTGAGATGTGACCACATTTCTCTGTGATGAAATCTTTGGAGCTAGCCCTTTCTCTCTACCATGAACAATAAAACACCAAAGGTACAATTTCATTTCTGGTGGTAATGGGCTGCTCTGAATTTGATGCTCTGGGAAATAAATTGCTCCAGGAAATGAAGTATGAGTCATCCAAAGAACTTGTGATTCCTTCCACATCCATTACTGCCAGGAGCTTAATGCTGCCTTGTCCAAACTCCTACAGTTTACTTTTCACCTGCCCACACACGGCTAGATGTGTTCTTGGCTCTTGGGTGGCTTCTGCAGGCTCCCCAATGCCCTTAGCCTCTTCTCCTTTGAGAGTGACTAGCAAAGAATTTGCTATAGACCTACCTGTTCAGTAGTCATGAAAGTGCAGCCTCATAATAACACTGTTTTATAGAAACATTTTTCTTGTGTACTTTACTGGTTTTTTTTTGTTTTATAATAAGAATGTAGTTTACTGCATGAGCCGTAGTGGTCAACTAAACCAGCCAATACGGCTCTCCTCCCCCCTTCTTCCCCTCCCCCAGTTTCCTTCTTATTTATTAAGACAGGTTCCTAGGTTCCTGGTTGGCTTAGAACCCTCTATGCAGCCACAAACTCACAAAGATCCTCCTGCCTCTGCCTCATAATTCCTGGGATTAGAGGAGTGTGTCATCATTTCTTTACATCTAGTTTCCTTGCACATTTCTTTTTTCTTTTCATTATTATTATTATTATTATTATTATTATTATTATTATTATTTGTAGAAGAGCAAAGAGCATTGGAGCTGCAGAGGTTCTATGCCTTTGAATTCTATGCCTAATGACACACTCCTGGGTTCTGTGCCTACTTTTCTTGTCAATGGTGACTGATGCTCAAAAATTTAGTTATACTCAGTTTTCTTTTTCTTTTTTCTTTTTTGTTTTGTTTTGTTTTTTCAAGACAGGGTTTCTCTGTGTAGTCCCGGCTGTCCTGGAACTCACTCTGTAGACCAGGCTGGCGTCGAACTCAGAAATCCGTCTGCCTCTGCCTCCCAAGTGCTGGGATTAAAGGCATGTGCCACCACTGCCCGGCTTCTTTTTTGTTTTTAAAACTTGTTTATTTAATGTGTGGGGTTGTTTTTCCTGCGTGTATTTATGCATGCCATTTACACATCTGGTGTCTCAGGAGGACAGATGATCGTCAGCTACCATGTGGGTGCCAGGAATTGAACCCAGTTCTTCGCAAGAGCAAAAAAGGCTCCTCACTTCTGAGCCATCTCAACAGCCCCTTTCTTTCTTTCTTTTTTTTTCAAAAAAGAAATTAAAAGTTTATTCCTTGATAATTTCATCAGCATATATAATACATTTTGATCATGTCCACCTGTCACTGCCCTCTGAGCTCCTCAGACCCCCTTTGGACCTCTAGATTCAGTTTGATAGTTTTAAAAAGATTTACTTTATTTTTACTTGTGCATATATGTATGTGCCTGTGTGGGGGTATGTGCATGTGTGGCTGCAAGGGCTCTCAGAGACCAGAAGGTGTTGGATCCCCTGGAGCTGGAGTTACAGGTGGTTGTGAGCATCCTGATGTGGGTGCTGGGACCTGGACCCAGATCCTCTGCAAAAGGGGTATATGCTCCTAACGGTTGAGCCAGCTCTTGATCCGTTAGTTTTGACTTTGATCTTTGTTTCAAGACTGTGATAGTGAGTTCTAACTTCAGGAAATCATCGTGGCTGCTTGTGTTTCTCTTTGATAGTAGCACTTGTATCACCATTCAGATTTCATTCTGTCATTTTCTTTGATCATAGGATAATGTTATTAAGAAGTACATCCGTAAATTGCTAGTGGCACAGTTTCTATAGGAAAATTGGAGTATATGCATGATACTTTATATTTTATCCATTTTCTTATTTTATGTACGTTGGTGTTTTGCCTACGTGTATGTCTGTGTGAAGGTGTCAGAAGGCCCTGGAACTAGAGTTACAGACAAGTGTGAACTGCCATGTGGGTGCTGGGAATTGGTCCTCTGGAAGAGCAGTCAGTGCTCTTAACCACTGAGCCATCTCTCCAGCCCCACTTTATTTTTTAAGTGATATCTTTCATAGTGTTCAATATTTAAATATCACCATGGATTTTAAAATAGAAGTATATTTCCTGAGTTTTACATGTGTTTATGTGTGTATTTGAGAAAAGGTCTCATTGTGTAGTCCTGGCTGCCCTGAAACTTGCTATGTAACTAAGATTGTCCTCAAACACACAGAGATCTGCCTGCCTCTGCCTCCCAAGTTCTGGGATTAAAAATATGTGACATCATGCCCTGGAGTAGAAACTTAAGAGTTCTTTTTCAAAGATAGATTTTGTTGATCCCCTGACTCTTCTCTCATCTCTCTCTCTGTTCTCTCCTATGCCCTTGTAACCCTAGTGTCCTTTTAACTACCTTCATGGCACACAGAATCTATTATCTGCCCTCCCTGCCTCAGCACCCCCTCCTCCCAACATGGTCCCCTTTAGTATGCGCACATTACAAGCTAGGATCTGCACATGAGAGGAAACCTGCAAATTCTGTCTTTCTCTTTCTGAGTCTGGGATACCTTATTGCTATGATCATTTCAAGATGCACCCATTTTCTTGAATCTTCATAATTTAATTTGGCTGTTCTATCATGTATGTGTAACTCTGTTTCACTATGCATCCATCAACTGATGGGCATCTAGGCTGATTCTATTTCCTTGCTATTACAAATAGAGCTTCAGAGAACATGGATGTGCTAGTGTCTCTGCGGTAGGATATGGAGTCCTTTGGGTATGTGTTCGTGTGATGGCTTGGCCCAGGGAGTGGCACTATTAGGAGGTGTGGCCCTGTTGGAGTAGGTGTGTCACTGTGGGTGTGGGCTTTAAGACCCTCATTCTAGCTGCCTGGAAGTCAGTCTTCTACTAGCAGCCTTCAGATGAAGATGTAGAACTCTCAGCTCCTCCTGCATCATGCCTGCCTGGATGCTGCCATGTTCCCACCTTGGTGATAATGGACTGAACCTCGGAACCTGTGAGCCAGCCCCAATTAAATGTTGTCCTTATAAGAGTTGCCTTGGTCATGGTGTCTGCTCACAGTAAAACCCTAACTAAGACAGTTGGGTCTTATAATAGTTCTATGTTTAGTTTTTTTTTAGAAACCCCCAAACTGGTTTCCATAAAGGGCACATTCATTTCTATTCTCAATAGCAGTGAATACAGTTCCTCTTTCCCCACATTTGCTGCCATTTGATTTGTGGACAGCCATTCTCACTGGGGTGAAATGGAACCTCAAAGTCATTTTTATATGCACCTCCTTGATGGCTAAAATACCTTTAAAAATACTTATTGGCCATTTGGGCTTCTTCTTTTGGTCATTTCATTAGCACATTGATCAGCAGTGTGGGGGAGAGAGGGTGCTGTTCAATTTTTGCAGTTTTTTTTTTAAATTACATCTTTTTAAAAAATGCAGTAAAATTCTCTATGTAGATGGAACTAGCCTTCAACTTGTGCCAATCCTCCTGCCTCAGCCTCCCAGGGGTGAGATTAAGAGAATGCACGAATCACCAAGCCCAGTTTTCACTGCCTTGTAGCATGCATGAGAGCTGTTCCATTCAAAAAGCTACTTTAAAACTTACTTTGTAAGTCGTTAAGTGACCCCCTCATCTGGAGCCTTTTGAATGGAGTTAGAATTCCATTCTCACCCCTGCTTTCCAATCAGCACAAAGCAAACAAGAGCCAGAGTGGGAAGAGAAACACCCTGCTGCTGTCTGCATTGTCAAAATTATGACTCATGCCTAACTCTGAGCCTGTCTTGGGAGTCAGCAGGAAGACAGGATTTGTGCTGGGGCTGACGCAGTTAATGAATGCAGTTTCAACATGGGTGACTTCACATCTGCCCTGAGTAAGCATATCCTGTCCTATCTGCTTTATTAACATTCATCTGTGGATCTTGAGTGCACGAAGATATTTCAGTCTAAAGTGCTTTAACACTTTTTAAATTAGAAAATATGTTCATGGAGATGCCTCCTTTTGAACTTTAGCTCAGACTCCAGCAGCTGAGCAGACAGCTGCAGGAAAGTTACCTAACACACTTGCACGGATATGTTACCCTCGTCTCTACACACTCCTCTCCATTTGAGTCTGTTGACTTTTAGTTTTTATTTTCCCATCTTGCCTCTGGGTTTCCATGCTCAGTTGGACAAACAGAATCTAATTTACACATAGATATGGAAGCACCATAAATTCCTTGTCTAAAGTCTACAGGAAAAAATGGTCATAAAGAAATCAAAGTTGACCTGTTGGTTGCGGCACATGCCTTAATCCCAGCACTCTGGAGGCAGAAGCAGTCAGGGCTCTGAATTGGAAGCCAGCCTAGTCTACAGAGTGAGTTCCAGAATAGCCAGGGAGACAGTGAAACCCTGTCTTGAAAAAAAGAAACAGAGAGAGAGACAGAGAGAGAGACAGAGAGAGAGACAGAGAGACAGAGAGAGAGACAGAGACAGACAGAGACAGAGACAGACAGAGAGAAAAAGACAGACAGACACAGAGAAAAAAATGGAAGAGCTAGGGAGATGGCTTAGTCAGGAAAGTGTTTGCCACACAACCATAAAGACCTGGGTTCAATCCCCAGAACCTACATAAGAAGTAGAAAAGAAAGCCAGGCTTGGTAGCACACACTTGTAATCCCAGCACTGGAGAGGAAGAGATAAGCAGATCCCCGGGGCTCACTTGTCAGCCAGCCTAGCCTAATTGGCAAGCTCCAAGTCAATGAGAGACAGTGTCTCAACAAACAAGGCAGATAGATGAGATGGCTCCTGAGGAATAACGCCCAAGGTTGACCTTTGGCCTATTTGCGCATGCATGGGGGGGGGGGAGAGAATACATATATCAAAGCCTGCATATGAAGTTTCAGAGATGCGAGAACACTACCCTTAAGAGCTGAGGTATACCTCTCAAATATTTTTTAAGTGCAGTGCAGGAGCTAAAGAGATCAGTAGTTAAGAGAGAATCCAGGTTTGTTTCCCAGAACCCACAGGATGGCTAACTCTAGTTCCAAAGGATCTGACACCTTCGTCTGCCCTCCTCTGATACTGCACACACATAAAACACAAACATGCATGAAGGAAAAACAACCATACAGATGAAATAAAGTTAAATAAAATCTCAAAAAAAGTGCAGTACAGCTAGATGTGGTGGCACACACCTGTTACCACGGCACACAGGAGACTGAGACAGGAGGATCAAGAGTTCAAGGCCATCCTAGGCTAAATAATGAAACCCAGTCTCAAAAAATAAACAAATCCCCAAAGAAACATACCCAAATGCCCAAGTATTGTCATAGAAACATGTTCTGGGGACAAGGACAAGTAAAAGGTATTTCAAAACCTATTAATAATGATTACTTTATTTACTTGGTAAGAATTTCAGAAATACCACTTATATACCCACCCTTGTGCCTAGCATTTGGAACACAGCTATGAAAGATCTTCATAGAGCTGATGGTGTGAAGAATTGTTAAGGGACTGAAATGTTACCCTCCATGCAAGCTAAGACATTTACCTGACCCCGTTTCACAGTGGCTGGCAGAAGTCAACTGACCTGGGTCAAAGGCCAGACATTTTCTCACTCACGGCAGAACAAGCTGTATGGATGGGTGTGAGTATATTTACATGACATCTCCTTGTCCCCAAATCTGATGAGGGTGCCAGAGACGGGCACAGGTAGGTGCTTGTGTGGGTGTTGGGCTGCATTTCAGGAGAAAGGTACAGACTTTAGGGAGTTTGAAACTAATGGGTGGCAAGCACCTTTGTCACTGGATGGAGATACCATAACCATCTTCCAAGGCTGGTGGCTTTATAACATCCTTAAAAAGACTGCCCAGAACATGTCAGTGCCAGTCTAGACCAACCAACAGGTAACCAGGCCTTCACCAAGTTGAGCACGATTGATTAGCTGGCCTCTAGTTGACCCCAGACATGTGAGAAATAAAAGCTATTGTTTATTGCTGAGGTTTTGTGATTGATCAGTTGCATTATTGTAGCAACAAACTACTGATAACCATCACAGAATTTTTTTTTTTTTGGTTCCAAAATTGACTTTTTCCTTTATACTTAAAAACTCTCTGAAATGTGGATCTTATCAGATCATTTACTGTCTGAAAACCCCCAGCTGCAGACTGCAGCCCAGATCTGGAAATACAGTCCTTGGTGGTCTGGTCCTCATTTTCTTTCAAAAATTGTATATATGTATGGTTTACCACAGGGTATTTTCTTCAGGATATTTTTGGTTTTTTCCAATTTCTCTGATCACCTCTTTTCCCTCACATTCTACTCCCCCTGCCACGTTCTCTTTCTTGCATGGGGTCTCTCATAGACCACACCACCCAAAAAATGGCTGTTTACTTAAAGAAAATGCAAATCCTTGGAATACATTGTTTTTAAGACAGGGTCTCACATGGCCCCCTTATCAGGCCTACCTCCCTACTCACGTACCTACTCATTATGTAGGTAAAGGTGGTCTTGAATCCCTGATAACCCTGCCTCCACCTCTCAAAGTCTGCGATTACAGGTGTGTGTCACCATGCTTGGTTTTATGTGGTATTGAGAATGGAACTGAGAGATTACTGTATGCTAAGCAAGTACTCTACCCAACGAGCTTCACCTCCAACCCTGGGATAGAGCTTTTTTTCTTTTTCTTCTTTCTTTGTTTCTTTCTTTTCCTTCTTTCCTTCCTTCCTTTCTTTCTTTCTTTCTTTCTTTCTTTCTTTCTTTCTTTCTTTCTTTCTTTTTTTTTCTTTTGGTTTTTCGAGACAGGGTTTCTCTGTGTAGCCCTGGCTGTCCTGGACTCACTCTGTAGACCAGGCTGGCCTCGAACTCAGAAATCCGCCTGCCTCTGCCTCCCAAGTGCTGGGATTAAAGTGCGCCACCACTGCCTGGAGGGATAGAGCTTTTAAGGTTGAAAAAATTAAGTATTCAGCCTACCTGAAAAGTAAAGAAATTGATAAAGAGCATCTTAGTAGGCTGAATTTCCTTGGGATTTTATCACCCACCCTGGGGTTCTTTTCTTTCTCTTTTTTTTCCTTTTTTCTTTTTCATATTTTTGCCTACATTAGG
The DNA here is from genome assembly GCF_011762505.2 of Arvicanthis niloticus. Lineage (NCBI taxonomy): Eukaryota > Metazoa > Chordata > Mammalia > Rodentia > Muridae > Arvicanthis > Arvicanthis niloticus. Next base: position 7,214,069 of record NC_047679.1, read on the forward strand.
TCCACTGCCTCTTGTTTTGTTCAGTTTTTCCAAGATAGGATTTCGCTGTGTAGCCTTGGCTGGTGCTACCTTCTTCTTTTTCTCACTTCTACTTTCTACATGAGGGGAAGGGAGTGTCTCTATCTAGCACAGGGTGGCTTCAACTGCATGGTCCTCCTACAGCCTCCCCAAGTGCTGAGGTTACTGGTGACTGCCCACACACTTGACTTGTGTGCTGTTCTTTTTTTAAGTGTGTGTGTGTGTGTGCACACGCGCGCGCGCGCGCGCGCGCGCGCATGTGTGGTTAAGAGTAGGTACTGTCCTTTGCAGAAGAGAATGCAATTGCTAGCACATCAGACAGTTTACCTCCCTGTAACTCCAGCTCTGTGTGTTTATGTGTGTGTGTATGTGTGTGTGTGAGAGAGAGAGAGAGAGAGAGAGAGAGAGAGTGTGTGTGTGTATTCCAATGCCTCTGTCTTCTTCAAGCACTTGCACTCATGTTGGTGAGAGTGCATGCACACACAGACATAGATACACACATACACACTGTGCCATCTCTCTAGGCTCTCTCATGCTCATGGTATTATTTATTACCACTGAACATGAAGGTACTGTCTATATGGAGGGGAAAAAAATCACTGAACAAACAACAAACAACTTTAGAAAAATAATTGCAATGTTATAATGGACAATGGGTTCATATATTCTCCATATAGATTAAATAGTATACATAATGGCACGCACCTTCAGTCCTAGCACTCAGAAAGCTGAAGCAGGTGAATCTCTTGGAGTTTGAGGCCCCCCTGGTCTACATAGTAAGCTCCAGGCCAGCCAAAGTTACTGTAGTGGTTTGACTAAGAATGGTCCTCATAGGCTCATAGATTTGAATACTTGGTTGCCAGGGAGTGGTACTATTTGAAAAGATTAGGAGGTGTGGCTTTGTTGGACTTCAAGGCCAGCCTGGTCTACAGAGTGAGTTGCAGAACAGCCAGGGCTGTGAGAAGCTCTGTCTCAGGAGCAAGTGGAGGGGGAAGCCTGTTGGGGGCCGACTTTTAGCAGAAAGCGGCTATCAGCTTTGCAGCCATCTTGAGCCATATACCCTGACATGTGACTTGGATTACAATAGCCTACAACAGCTGAGAACACTCGGATAATCTTGGTTTAGATACCTTGAGATTAAAGGTGTGTGAGATTAAAGGTGTGTGACTTAATAGTATACTTAGAAGTATAGAGATCAGAGTTAGAGACAAGATCTAAGGGCATGATTAAAGGTGTAACTTAGAGGCGTGGCTTAGAAGTCAGACTATAAAAGACAGAACCAGAGATCAGAGAATATAGACTGAGATCAGAGACTATAGAGGGATCATCAGAGACGAATCTCAGACATTAGGTAAAATCTGGCCTCACCCTCGCTCTTGCTGAAACCCCCGACCTGCAGACCGGAGCAGCAGCTTGGGCCGGGATACAGTGGCCGCCCAAACGTGGGTTGGCCCGGGCCTCAACATTTTGCCTGGGCTGCAACATTTATTTTGGCTGCCCCAACTTGGGGCTAGTGCGGTCCCCAACATTATTTTGGCGCCCATTCTAACTCCAGAGCTTCTCTTCTTCCCATTGCCTATGGATGATGATGTAAACCCCTCAGCTCCTTCTCCAGCAGCATGTTTGTCTGGATGCTGCCATGCTTCCCACTATGATGATAATGGACTGAACCTCTGAACCTGTACGTCAGCCTCAATGAGATGCTTTCTTTTATAAGAGTTGCCATGGCCATGGGTGTCTCTTCACAGTAATAGAACAGTGACTTAAGATAGTTATATACTGAAACCCTGTCTCAAAACAGGCAAATAAGCCGGGCAGTGGTGGCGCATACCTTTAATCCCAGCACTTGGGAGGCAGAGGCAGGTGGATTTCTGAGTTCAAGGCCAGCCTGGTCTACAGAGTGAGTTCCAGGACAGCCAGGGCTACACAGAGAAACCCTGTCTCGAAGAAAAAAAAAAAACAGGCAAACAAACAACAACAACAAACCCTTTTGGTCTTAAAATCCCACTTCTAGGAATTTAATTAAAGAACTAATTACTTATGTCTATTCAGATATGTGTCCAGTACAAGACAGTGGCACAGGAAGCTGGGAGGAGAATCAATCTGATCTTCAAGACTAAGAAATCAAACTAAACTAACTGTAGTACATTGGATCAATGCGTTCCTTTGTGACTGCTAGAACAATAAGGTGGAGTTATAGTTCCTGACATGGAACGATATCGGCATGCACAACAGTGAGCTGAACAAGACACATACGTTATGTTTGTCAGCATGGTGATTCCAATTCACAGCAGTGTGTGTTTCTTCCCACAAAGTAATGTTGTAAGCGTGGGAGGTCTACATATGTTATATACATGCCTCCTAAAGTTACATTAAGTTCCATAAAAATGTGCGAGTGTTATTTGTCAATTAAAAAGTAATTGAGCAGGGCCTATGAAATGACTCAGCAACTAAGGGCTCTTGCCTCTAGGCCTCATCACATGAGTTCAGTACCTGGAATCCACATGGCAGAAGGAAGGAACCAACTCCCATGGGTTGCCCCTCTGGTCTCTGTACATGTGCCATGGTCTGCATGCCACCCCTCCAATAAATAAATCAATGTTAAGATTTTAAAAATAAAATTAGGGAGATAAAGAGATGACTCAGCAGTTAAGAATGTATACTGTTCTTGCAGAAGACCCAAGTTCAGTTCCCAGCACCCACATCAGGGGGCTTCATGCTCCAGGTGACTCTAGCTCTGGGGGTGGGGGTGGGTCTAATGCCTCTGGCCTCCGAGGGCATCTGTCATGTGCTCATCCCCACATGCATATGCATAATTAAAAATAAATTTAAAAACATAAAGTATACAGTAACATTATGAGTGGTTATTTCTACATCTCTGGATGATGGGATTGTGGTAGAATTTAAAATTAATTTTGAGTTATTTTTAATATATCTAAGAAGAAATAAATATAAATTACTTATATATTTTATTAGGAAAAAAATAAAAGAATCACTGGTGTCTTTTCTCCATTTTTAAATGATATTTTCTCTTCATTTGTTTGAGATAGAATCTCACTATGTAGCCCAGGCTAGCTTCAGCCTCAGCATCCTCCTACCTCAGCCTCCTGAGTGCCGGAATTCTAGGAACATGTTGCTATGCCCAGCTATTTTCTTATATTTCTTTTCTTTTTTGGCCTGGAACTCATTTTGTACAATAGGCTGGACTCACTTCGATCCATTTGCCTATGTTACATTACTGATATGCACTTGCAGCTAACCAAACTTCAGTGCATAAGTGCAAAGCATTGCTGGTCAGCCTTCCTGTGGGCCCCAGACACCAGACTCCTCTCTGATTACTCTGAAGTTGAGAATCTTTATTTGCTCAGGGTTCTTGGGGAGCCCTGGAACCTTTCAATGGCCCCACCCCACCTCATGGCACTTGTCCCAGAAACTCCCAGTTTGGTTCACAGATCATATGAGAAGACTTGAGAAATCTGAGTTCTTATTAAAGGGGAGATTTCAATAGATCATGCTATGGGCTCTAAGGGTTCAAATGTAAGTTCCCAGGAGAGAGTTCCAGTGTCTTTCTTTTCTAGAACCCATGCCTTTGTGTCTTTATAGAATCACCAAGTGATTCGGACTCTGACGGGCGCGAAGCAATAATTTTATTATGCGTGATGGTTTCCATGGGCCAGGGCTTCAATCAGGGATCCTTGGAGACATCTTATTTCAACTTCACAATGCCTGGGCTTCCCTGGACAAAGTAGCAGGCAGGAGCTGGAACCATCAGAAGGGCTCAGTCACCCACACAGCTGGTGGTTGATGCCGGCTGTCAGCCAGCCCTCCTACGTGTCCCTGTGACCTTCTCATGTGGCCCAGGCAAAGCTGGGGGGGGGGGCTGAGTCCAAGAGCAAGTATTCTGGGAGAGATCCCAGAAGAATCTGTCTCCTGACCTAGCCTTGGAAGAAGTCAGCATCATTTTACTGTACTTACGGACAGGAGTCCTCAGAAGCCTCTGCCCAAATTCTAGAGAAGGAAACAGAGACCTAAGTCTATGGTAAAAGGAGATCTATGCCACATAGGAAGAACATGGACATTGATGCAGCCATGCTGTGAAAACCCAGTGCACTGTCCAAATTTATATAGGAACTCACTAAACATCCTTGCTTCCTCCCTCCGGTGCTCTCTCTCTCTCTCTCTCTCTCTCTCTCTCTCTCTCCCTCCCTCCCTCCCTCCCTCCCTCTCTCTCTCTGACATCTAAGATTACGAATATAATGAGCCACCATGCTTAGTTTTTCCCCTTTAATATCTTGAATCCATGCATTTTTCAATTTAAAAAAATTTATTGATATTGTATGTGTACACATGGTGTGTATGGTGTGTGTGTGTGTGTGTGTGTGTGTGTAGATCAGGGGTCAGTTTTCCTCCTTTCATCTTGAGTTCTGGGTATCAAGTGCAGGTAGTCAGACTTACCAGCAAGCACCTTTACCCTCTCACTGAGCCATCTAACCAGCTCTTTATTCTATATTGTTTTGGGGGGGGGGAGGTGGCGTGATGGCTATAGCTCAGTGGTTGAGTATTTGCCAAACACATGTGAGGCCTGGAATTTTATCCCTAGCGCAAAAATAAATAATCTTCAAGGATTTTCTTTTCTCTCTGCCTTCCCTCCTGATTTTTCTCCTCCCCTTCCTCCCTTCCTCCCTTCCTCCCTAACCTTCATCTGTCCCTCCTTTCAGTTATTATATAAACAGCACAGCCATCAGTGAGCTATTGTTTCACGATGAGAAGGCTTGCCAGCAGCGTGGCTGTGACAGTCTGCCTGGTGTCTCCCTAAATCATTTTAGTTTTGATGTTTACATTTCATATTCCCATGTAACCATATCTTTTATGCTCTGGAGACAAGAAGGCTGTCTTTTCAAACGTTATAGCTTGCCTAATTATTTCCAAGAAAGACTTTATGACATTAAAAGCATCAGACTTGAGTTAATGTTCCTGTTCAGGGCTTCCTAGGTGCCAGGCACTGTTCCAAGCAGACCCTTACAAAGCATTAACCTGCCCAGTCTCCACAACCTTGTTCCCAAAATATAAATGAGGAAACAAAGGTACGGAAATTTTTCCCAAAGTCATGGAGCTAGCACACGGCAGAACCAAGTGTCAAACTCCAGTCATATGCCTTCCAAATGTGTAGTCTTTGCTTATTTATTGTTGTTTTGTTTGATGTTTATAGAGTTTTACTATGTAGCCCAGGTTGGCCTTGAATTCTTGATTCTCCTGCCTTGGCCTCCTGGATGATGGGGTTATGTACATGTGCCACATTCCCAGCAACTCCATTAGTTGCAATCATACCCATCCCAACTGTATATTATCAGTCGCTGTGGTCTAAGACCTCTCTACCACTCATTGCTCCATTGGCCTTTCATTACCTTGAACAAAAGGGACTATGCAGCCCCCCAGAGGTTCCCAGATGTCCAAAATAATGGCGTGCCTGAGAAAGGCCTGGGAGGGCAGACAGTGTACCAACTCCTATCTTGTCCTTGCCCTCGTTCTTGTTCTTACCTTTATCTTATCTTTGTCTTGTGCTACCCATCTGACTAGGGAGCAGCTCCCATCCTGAGGCTGCCTTCAGGCTGATCTGTCCTCCCCTACGTGCATGACTCGATCAAAAAGTGGCTGGGAGGACTGATGAGAGCTGGCTAGACCCGGGGTGGTGAAATGTCCAAGAGACCGAAAGCCCTTTGTTACTACTGCCTTACAGTATTTTTCTCATGGAATGCCAGTAATGCATTTTGGAACGCCTCACTTAGGACAATTTGGAGAGACTGGGCAATTTTAAGTGACTTTCCTATATCCCACAGTCAAGAGACTTTTGATTTTTTTGTTTGTTTGTTTGGTTTTTTGAGACAGGGTTTCTCTGTGTAGCCCTGGCTGTCCTGGAACTCACTCTGTAGACCAGGCTGGCCTCGAACTCAGAAATCCGCCTGCCTCTGCCTCCCAAGTGCTGGGATCAAAGGCGTGTGCCACCACTGCCCGGCAGTCAAGAGACTTTTGAGATCCAAACAAAATACACTGCAAAGAAATATCCTACAAACAGACTCCCCAAGGTGATCGGGCTCCTGGGGTTGAGATGCTAGCAGCTTAATCACTTGGCACATCTTTTAAAAATGATTTATTTATTCTTATTTTATGTGCATTATTGTTTCGCCTGCACGTATGTCTGTGTAAGGGAGTCAGATCCCCTGGAACTGGAGTCGCCACGTGGGTGCTGGAAATTGAATCTAAGTCCTCTGGAAAAGCAACCAGTGCTTTAACTACTGAACCATCTCTCCAGCCCCCAGTTGAGGTATCTTAGTAATTGTGGTTGCACTTGAACAAAATCCTTCTGAGGAGGCTGTGTGAGGCAGTGAGCACCTCAGCAGAAGTCTTGCTCCAAATCTGCAGTGACACAGCCAAAATTCTGCAACTAGAGTGCAGAAATATTCCAAAGAAAGTATTGAAGAGGTCCATCTGATCCTTCTGACAGTGCTTCCCAAAAGAAAGTTTTCGCCGGGCGGTGGTGGCGCACGCTTGCCTTTAATCCCAGCACTTGGGAGGCAGAGGCAGGCAGATTTCTGAGTTCGAGGCTAGCCTCGTCTACAGAGTGAGTTCCAGGACAGCCAGGGCTATACAGAGAAACCCTGTCTCAAAAAAACAAAACAAAACAAACAACAAAAAAAAAAAAAACAAAAGAAAGTTTTCCAAAATGACAACCTGGGTGGGAGTTCCATTGGCCAAAAAGCACAATGTATTCAAAGTAATAAATGAAGCATTTGTTATTTCAATAGCAAATGATACAGCACAGGTCCCCGAGGCAGACTTTTTGAAAGCCAGAGAGAAAGGAAAAAGAAAAGGCTTCAAAAAGTATGCAGTTTGGGATGGGACATTTGCCAGGAAAAGCTGGGTAATGAAGGATTAAAATGAAAACAAAATTGGAAAGGCAGCAAGGGTAAAAGGAAGAAAGGACCATATGGATAAAGAGCCGGAGAAATGAACGTGCAAGAGAAGAGACCCGAATCCCATTGTGAGAGGTGCAGTGGGGAAAGCGAGCCAAGTTCAAACTCAGGAAGAAAGAAAACCTGGCAGAGGCATTGAATACAAGAGCCTAGGGGAAAAGAAAGGCTAGAATAAGGAACTAGAAGAGAAAGAGAAAAAGGAAGTGATTTTTAATAGGAAAGGGACCAAAATAGACATGGACTGTGTCATTTGAAGGAGAACAGGGAGATCAAGGGGAAGGGAGTTTTTCTGTTCAAAGTAGAGGCTATTCAAAGTGCTCTCTCGGTGAGTTTCAGAGGATGAGAGCTTGGGATGGAGTAGGGAAAGCTGGCTAGGTGGTTTGGCTGGGGCCGGATCACAGCTCATGATGTAGGACTGACTGCTTTGGTGGCTTGGTCTGATCAATGCTTTTTGGGTTTGTCTCTCCCTGGATATTCTATTCACCTCTCCCTCCCTCCCTTTTTCCCTCCTTCCCTCCCTCCCTCCCTTCCTCCCTCCCTCCCTTCCTTTTTCCCTACCCTAAAGGTAGGAGTAGAACAAGGGGATGTGCGGGGCTGTGCATTGGGGGCCAGAAAGATGGTTCAGTGAGCAAAGGCACTTACTGCCAAGCCTTAGCCCCCGACTCAGTTGGTGGAAGGAGAAAACAAACTCTCACAAGTGGTCTTCTGACCTCTACCCGGGGCATCGTATTATTCGTGTACACCCACACACACAAAGCTTGCAAACACACACTAAACAAACAATAAACAAATAAATGTAAACAATAGTTGAAAAGAACTAACTGAGAAGGAAGGATGGGGGGCTGGCTCATGGCAACTTCCAAGCTGCAAACATCACAGCAGGGGCCATCTCTTGCCTTGAAGATCTTGTCCCTCTACTTCAAGTACAGGGGATGCCCATTTAGCTGTGATGCAGACTTCCTATGCTTTAGGACATACATTGCATTTGGGTGGAATGTTTCAGAAGCCATTTCTCCACATGTTGGGATTCAGAACTGAGATTCTTGCAGCTTATGGGATCTTAACCTTGAGCTTTTTGTCTCCCTAGCTGGAGTCACAGTTCTGCACATTCTTAGCCACAGTTCTACTTTTGACTCTCTTGATACTTGCTTCTGATATTTAAAACCCTGCCTTGAAAACCCATCTACTTCTGAACATTCTCTGTGGCTCTGGATCTTGCCTTAGTATTGCCAACAGCATTCTAGAGACAGCAACTACTACAGACAAGTAACTGTTACCCATTGCCTTTTGTCCCCTTGGTGTCTAAGCACTGCCTATGCCCTGACTCTTATCAGATGTACAAGTGCCCTTAGGGGCACTCTGTTCACTTCTGGGTGACTGTTGGTCTGTCTGACTGTCTGTCTGTCTGTCTGTCTGTCTGTCTGTCTCTGTCTCCATCTCTTGCTGTCTCTGTCTCTCTGTCTCTCTGTGTGTGTGTGTGTGTGTGTCCCTGTGTGTGTGTACACCAATACACATTGGTATGTGTGGAGGCCAGAGATTGTTGTCAGGAATCTTCCTTAATTGCCCTCCTTGGTTTTTGACAGGGCCTCTCACTGAACCTGTGCTTCTCGGTTTTCACTCGACTGGCCGGCCAGTGAGTCTCCCAAGATCTGCACCCCCCCCCCCCCACAACGTGGGTGGGTACATGAGATCCAAACTCCAGATTCTGTGCTTCCTTGGCAGGCACTTCACCTACGGAGCCAACTCTCCATCTCCACAGCTCTGATCTTTCTAATCACATGCTGTGGGCTGTCAGCTACACTGGACTGCTCTTAACCCAGAAGCTGCGTCTGTGGCCCCACGCCCCCGCAGCTGTGCCCACTTCCACAGCGTCTGCTTCATAACAGAGGTGTTGGCTGCAGCTCGAGTGCTCATGCCTTCCAGCCTGCCCATCTTACTACTGCCAACTTGATCATTCTCAGATGGCTTTTTGGTCTTAAAAAAAATCAATAGCTTGCTTCAGTATTTTCAAAATATTTTACTAGTAAGGTTGTATATTTAAGTACACTGGAGCCAAGAAGAGACTAGGAAAAACACATTTAAAATTCAGAGACGTGGCAGATACTAACATTGGCCCATTCATAGTCCCTTGGCACTCACTTTCCAGCACAAGACCAATACTTCTACTGCAAGAACCTGTGGCCAGTAATTTGCACACTTTCCCTCAGCTATGGCCAGCACCAGAAAGAAGGGACGTGCCACGGAATGAAACTGGGATTCAGCTTAAGATAAATACACTAGCTTTCTGCCTTCAGGGTGTGTGTGTGTGTGTGTGTGTGAGTGAGAGAGAGAGAGAGAGAGAGAGAGAGAGAGAGAGAGAGAGAGAGAGAGAGAGAGAGAGTGTTGGATGGGTACACAGTGCCACTTCCACAGTAAAGACTCAACTGCCCATAACAACATGTTCAGTAACTCATCCCACTTCTCTTCCTTATCTTACTTGTATCATCTACCAACCCTCCTACCAGCCTTTCCTAAGAGTCCCTCTCGTACATCAAATCTATGCTCATGTGTCAGTGGGTCAGACTCAGACAACACGCCTCATGGTCAAGGTGAAGGGTTTCATAATGTTTTTGAGAAACACTTGGAGCACTAACATGATAATACTTCTTGTTTGTGTGTTTGTTTGAGACAGGGTTTCTCTGTGTAGCCCTGGCTGTCCTGGAACTTTATAATGTAAATGAGGCTGGCGTCGAATTCACAGAGATCTGCCTGCCTCTGCCTCCCAAGAGCCACCACTGCCTGGCTTCAATAATACATTTTCAATGCTATGATATGAGAAAAGCAAGCAGCAAAGTTTCCCAGGAACTGTACTCTCTACATGGGTCACATGAGTTCTACTGGCTTTTGAGATATTAAAGGAGTTTATGAGATTTTTTTTTTTGGTCAAATCAACTTAGATCAAAGAAAATTAAGCAAGTTTCTTCACCTTAGTACTCCTGTAGGAAACATAGGACTTTGCAAACATAGGACTTCCCATGTTCAATTAATCTCATGATCCTTCTGTCTAAGCCTCCCAAGTACTGTGACTATAGGCCTGTGCCATCATGCCTGGCTGGGACATAAAATTTTATATGTAAAAACTTGTGAAATAATGAAGCAATCAGACCATAATCAGTCAGATGCACATGACTTATAGTTATATATACAACATACATAGATTCTCTATACCAGTGGTTCTCAACCTTCCTAATGCTACAACCCTTTAATATACTTCCTCATGTTGTGGTGACTATCCCCTCCCCCCATCTCTGCCTTAGAGAACAAAAGTATTTCATTTCTACTTCATAACTGGGATCTTGCTACTGTTGTGAATCATAATGTAAATGTTTGATATGCAGAATATCTGATATGCCATCCCTGAAGGGGTCTTGACCTACAAGTTGAAAAGCACTGATATCAGCTTTGCAGACATCACTGTTCTCTGTTGCTGCTTGCTGCAGCCATGGTCAATCCCATTGTGTACTTCAACATTGGGACTATGGCCAGCCCTTGGGCCATGTCTCCTTCAAGCTATTTGCAGACAAAGTTCCAAAGACAGCAGAAAACTTTTGTGCTCTGAACACTGGAAAGAAAGGGTTTGGATATAAGGATTCCTCCTTTCACAGAATTATCCCAGGATTTATATGCCAGGGTGGTGACTTCACAGGCCATGATGGCACTGGTGACAAGGTCCATCTACGGGGAGAAATTTGAGGATGAGAACTTCATCCTCAAGCAAATACAAGTTCTGACATCTCCTTGTCCATGGCAGATGCTGGGCCAAACACTAACGGTTCACAGGTTTTTATCTGCACCTCCAAGACTGGATTTCAAGCATGTGGTCTTTGGTGAAAGAGGGCATGAGCACTGTGGAAGCCACGGAGCATTTTGGGTCCAGGAATTCCAAGACCAGCAAGAATATCACCATTGCCTACTGTGGACAACTTTAATTTCTTTTGACTTGTGGGCCTCTAACCCACTAGACCATTCCTTCTGCAGCTCAGGAGAGAGCCCCAACCCATCTGCTCGAAATACCCTGTAATCTCGGCTCCCACTGAAGTTCTTGGGGTTTCATATTTTTTCTCATTCCCCTCCAAGTATAGCTGGATTTGACTCTGCAGTTGAGTTTATGATTATGGATAAAAACTAAATAAGAAAAAAAGAAAACTACTGACTTCGAAGGACCAGTTAAGTAAACTATGTAAGGAGATAAAGTCAATAATTACTCACCACTCAAGATGAAATTACAGAGAATACTCTAGTAACCCACTGGAAGGTAGAAAAAACGAAACAGAAATGGAAAGCAGAGAATAAAAAGTAAATTTCAAAGTTAAGCATTTGCATATCAATAATTATGTTAATGTTGTACTAATTACAAGGCACAGATTAGCAGAGGGCATTTAAAAATGGCCCAACTATATATTGTCTACAAGAAACACGCTGCAAAGCCGGGCTGTGGTGGTGCACACCTTTAATCTCAGCACTTGAGAAGCAGAGGCAGGTGGATTTCTGAGTTCGAGGCCAGCCTGGTCTACAGAGTGAGTTCCAGGACATCCCCGGCTATACAGAGAAACCCTGTCTTGAAAAGACGAAACAACAACAACAACAACAAAAGAAACACACTGCAGATATGATAGTACTTTGAAAGTGAAAAAACAGACCAGTTATGTAATTCAAATATTAATAAAAAGAAATATCAGATAGAGTGCAGAGAAAATGCCAGTGATATAGTATTATTACATTACATAACAATCAAAAGGTTATTACACCAAGAAGGCATCAATTTCTATGTATATCTGCTGTAAACTACGGAGCTAAACATGTGAATCTAAAATTATAGGACTGAGGGCTAGAGAGATTGCCCAGTGATTAAGAGTACTTCCTACTCTTGGAGAGGACCTGAGTTCAGTTCCCAGAACCCACATGAAGTAACCTGTAACTCCAGCTCTAGGGAATCTGCCCTCTGCCCTCCAAGTGCAGCCATATTCATGTGCACATATGTGCACACACAATTAAAAATAAAATTTATAAGAAAAATTATAAAACTAGGAGAATGGACAAATCCACAACATAGCCAGGATATCAGTGCTTTTCTTTCAACAATTAAATAGCTAGGCAGAAGATGATACACACCCGTCCACAACTAGCTGGAATCAATGTGGAACAATCCGATCGACAGTTTTTGATAATTTTTGTTTTTTGTTTCCCAAATGCCTATGAAATGTATACCAAGACCCTGGGCCATAAGACAAACCTTAGCAAATTCCAGAGAAAGAATATAATGTAGTCAATAGCAGTGATGTAATCAATAGTGGAAAGCTAATGGGAATATTTCCAAAGCTTTAGAAACTAAACTTACTACTTAAAAACAAAACAAAACAAGAGACAACAAACAGGAAATCTCGGGTGAATCTAAAAAGTGTGCTTGGATTGAGTAAGAGTAAAGTCAAAATATATGCTATCAAAATATACGGCACATAACAACACTGAGAAGAAAGTTTGAACAACAGATGCTAACAGCAGAGAGAGGGAAACTTTTTAATCTGTGATTTAATCCCACCTCAAGAACCAAAAACAAAATCCAGTGTGAGAAGGGAGGAATTAAAAAAGGAGAGGAGCCGGGCGGTGGTGGCGTACGCCTTTAATCCCAGCACTTGGGAGGCAGAGGCAGGTGGATTTCTGAGTTCGGGGCCAGCCTGGTCTACAGAGTGAGTTCCAGGACAGCCAGGGCTACACAGAGAAACCCTGTCTCGAAAAACCAATAAATAAATAAATAAATAAATAAATAAATAAATAAGGAGAGGAGAGACCTCAGTGAAGTTGAACCCAGGAAAAAAAGAGAAAGAAAGCAAACAAAAAGCTTATTCTTTGCAAAGGTCAATAAAATTTGGGGTGGTTATACAAAACCCATACATGTGACAGTGAGACAGAACTATACACACGGCTTTTGCCAGTGTCAACTTCCTGGTTTCTCAAGCTACACGGTAACTATAGAGAACGCAAGCCTCAGAAAAGTAAGGAGAAGGATTCATGAGACCTGTTTGAATCACCTTTGCACTGTCCAGTGGCTTCATTATCTCAGGGCAAAAAGGGAGCTGGGTATGTTGAGGCATCCCTGGAATCCCAGCAATTAGGAGGCTGAGGCAGGAGGTCCTTGAATCCAAGGCCAGCCTAGACTACACAGTTACTTCTTATTTCAAAAACAATGAATATTTTTAAAAAAAAAACCCTTTAATTCAAGGAATTTGTAGGATGTTATATTTTACAGTGTTTTCTAAAATTCCTGACAGAAAAACTACAGGGTAGTGAGAGTGTTTATAACAAATGTTCTTAATAATACAAAGTTCTGTGACTTTTCAAGAGCTGGCCTGTCTTTCTCTAAGGTTGTCTGCTCTTTCAGGTTCTGTGTTAATGATGCCCAGGAGGAAACAACCAGCTTCAGACAGAACCTCTTGTTCCAGACATAATACTTTCTCAATGTTGATAGAATCTACTTGGGCTTTCTAAGTAGCTATCTCACATGTTCTTGCATCCTTTTCAGTATATATTTGCGTGTGTGTGTGTGTGTGTGTGTGTGTGTGTGTGTGTGTGTGTGTTGAGAAAGGTTCTTGCTTTGTAACTCAAGATAGTCTGGAATCCACTGACATGGAACTGTTGACCCTCCTGTCTCAGGCTCCCTAAAGCTGGTATTAGCAGTATGTACAATAACGCCCTGTCCTAGTCTTATAGTGAAATAAGCTCTTCAGAGAGAGAGAGACAGAGACAGAGAGACAGAGAGACACATAGAGAGAGACAGAGAGAGAGAGAGACTGAAACTAAGACTTGCATAGAACTTGCTATGTAGCCCCAAACTGTTCTCAATCTCACAGAGATTCACCTGCCTTTGTCTTCTGAGTGCTGGATTTAAAGGCATCTACCATGCCTACCTTAAAGTAGTTTTCAACTCTGTTAGCTAGTTGTTCATAAGATCGTCTTCTATCTGGCAAGTCTGCTGTAGAAATGTCAGACTGTATGGCTTTTGGCCTTCATCCCAGCCATTCTTGCCCCAAATCTTCAGCAGCCCCGGAGGTGAGGGATGTGACTCTAATTTCAAGGAAGAAATTCTGACTCAGCTGCAGGGACTAAAGTTCGCAAATTATCTCAGCAAGTAATGCCTTCACTGTCTACTTCAACTCTTGGTTTTTTTTTTTTTTTTTTTGAAAGAAAAGATTTGTGCCTTAGATGCTCACGCCTTTGATCCCAGCACTTGGGAGTCAGAGGCAGGCAGATCTCTGTGAGTTCCAGACCAGCCTGGTCTACACAGTGAGTTCCAGGACAGCCAGGGCTACACACAGAGAAACTTTGAGTCCCTCTGCCCAGAAAAAAAAATTGTGCCAAGCCAGGTGTAGTGATATATAACTTTAATCTCAGTATCCAGGAGGCAGAGGCAGGCAGATCTTTGTGAATTTGAGGCCAACCTTGTCTAGAGAGTTCCAGACCTGCCAGGACTACATAATGAAAACCTGTATCAAAAATGGGGGAGGGGGGGCACAAGTAAGGATCTTTAATCCTGGCATTTGGAAGCCATAAGACATGTGGATTTCCATGTGTTTGAGACCAGCCTGACCTTCCTAGCAAGTTCCCTGAAAGTACATCATCTGAGTTTTTAATTCTTATTCTTATTATTTATTCTTATTATTAGGCACCGATGAGTGGATCTTTGAGTTCGAGGCCAACTTGATCTACAGAGCAAGAGTTCAGGACAGCCAGGGCTACAGAGAGAAACTCTGCCTTAAAACAAAATCTAACAACAGCAACAACTATCTTTAAAATATTTTATTTTTATTTGTAGCTACGTGCATCCATGTGTGTCTCAGTGTGGATTTATGAACACAGTGCTGAGAGGTCAGAGGCATGGAGTGACAGGCAGTTGGGAGCTGCCTGGGCTGGATGCTAGGAGCCAAGCTCAGGCCCTCTGCAGTTTTGATGATGATTTGTAAATTGGATTCAGTTTTATAAAGTTTACCATGCACTACTCAATAAATCTGTGGTGACAGAAGGAGCTAAAGCTTACTGGGTGGACAGCTATCAATCAGGGTGTGGCAGAATTCAGTAAATGTGTTTAAGATTTAGCCATAGGCTTGATGAATTTTAATGCTTAAGGAATTGTAATGATTTAAATGATTCTGCCATGTCACAGTTTACCAGAACAACTGGTCAGAACTTTATGTAAATGTAACCAAGTGAGGGAGAAGGCCAGAAAAAGGAAATGGGGTGTGTGTGTGTGGCGGGGGCAGGGGTCCTGGTGGTACTGAGACCTAGGAACTTATGAATGCTACCCACTGGTTATACCAGTGAGCTACTTTCCTAGTCCCCTGACAAACACACACCCCTTTTCACTTTTAATTTTTTACTCTTTTTAAAATTATTTTTGTTTTGTCTTATTTGTAGGTTATAACTTTTAATTTTGAGACAGCATCTTAACCCAGGCTGAATATGAACTAATCACCCAGGCAGGCCTTGAACTATCAAGCCCCTTGCCTTAAGATCCTGAGTAGTTTCGATTACAGGTCTGTGTCACCAGGCCTGGCCCACAAATCTTGACCACTTGCCCTCAAACCCAAAATAGAATTTAAAAATATTGAACATATACAATAATGCAGAAGAGCCAGGTCTCTTGGATATGGTTAACGTAGTTGATTGTGAATGTTAAAGCAGATGTAGGGGATAGGGGATGGTTTCCTGGGTAAAGTGCTTGCTGCATAAGCACCAGGACCTGCGTGTGGGTCTCCAGCACCCACCTGAGAAGCTGGATGCCGTGGCACTTGCCTGCAATCCCAGAGCTGGGTAGTTGTAACTGGGAAGCTCTGTAATCTAAGAGCTGGGACTTACTGGCTAGCCAAGCCTAGATCATCGGTGATCTCCAGGTTCCATGAATGATTCTGTTTTAGAAATAACAAACTAGAAGGGCTAGAGAGATGGCTCAGCCATTAAATGCATCCTAGTCTTGCAGAAGACCCAAGTTTGGTGTGATGCCTTCTGGCCCCTGAAGACATCTTTACTTGTGTGCATATGCCCCCTCTACACACATTCATATATACAATTAAATCCAACTATTAACAACCAAAGGGGATGCAACTGGGTGAGGCAAGTGAATGGAAACTATGCTGATTCGAGTCCCACCTTATAAAGGAATTGACACAGAGTTCCCATTAGTCCTTTGATGCATAATCATTGTTATGATGGTAGAAAGAAAATACACGTCTCCAAATTAGGTACTTGTGGAACTTAAAGGTGTAACTCCTGCTCAAGCAATCTGCTGAGCACTTCATAAAGTTTGTCAGCATCCCATTAGCAAATGGAAAGGAAGAATGGCAGTGTTTCAAAATTAACCCCAAGCTGTAGACTGTGGCTCTGCTTCATACCAAATATTGAACCAATAAGAAACACATTCATTAGTACCTGGGACGTAGAGGCAGAAGGATCCGGAGCTCCTGGCCAGCCCTGGGTACCTGAAACCCTGTCTCAAAGGAAGAGGAGAATGATTTAGCTAAGCAAGACCAGTGCAAATGACTGCTACAAGCCTTAAGTGGCTTGGCCTTGGTTGTTTTGCCCACAGGTTCAAGAGCCCAACTTTGGGAAATAGTTAAAATGTTATCAATTCACGAGTAAATTTCTTACCATTATTTAGGCAATCAAATGGCTTTAGACCCCCAAAGACTGTAGTTGAGAAGACATAACCATTCAACTGGGAACACAACTCAATGGGATAGGTCGTGTAGCACGCAGGAGGCCCTGAGTTCCATCCACAGCATCCATCACACAAATAAAACACAGACACCCAAAATTCTTCTAAGCCAGTACTGGACACTGGCAAAACTTTTATTGGCACTAAATGGAACAAATGTTTGTAAATACTCATTATCCCCTCCTCCCCTCCCCCAATAGCCCAATAAACAAAAATTATCTATAAAGTCACAACTGACTAGCCTACTTAACACATTTCACTGAATCAAGGAAAATGGATGATGAAAAATGGACACTATGATTATTTATCAGGGAAAACCATAGTAAAGGCTCACAGTTCAGCCCAAGACCCCCACAGTAAGCAAAATGAAAAGATTGGAAGTTCTACTGGCGGTCAGTTGACAGTTTATCCACTAAAACACCAATTAGCTAATATCTTCCGCACTACTGTTACAAAGATATGCAAAGCTTGTGTCTTTAAAGCTACATTGTTCCAAATACATGGCAGTCTACTATTTACCCATCTTCCTTGGGAGGAGTGAACCAGCCTTTTTTCTCATGCATCTGCACAACGGAGTCATAGGACTGTTGGGCTGTCTCTAGATTATACTGATTCTTATCTGCTCCAAAGCGCACCCTGGCCTTGCCTTTGACTAAGGTGGCGTTGATCTGCATGATGACCGATTCAATGGAGTAGGCGCTGCTCCAGCCCTGTTTGGTGAGCAGTTCCATACACAACGCCCCTCCACCCAAGACATACCCTCCAGAGAGAATAGGCAACTCGACGCGAACGAATGGAGGATCAAACGGAAAGTTATCTTTGAAAGAGAAGTTAAGCAAAATATAGTCTATGCCTTCTTTTTCGTTCAGGAGCTGAAGGTCACCATACAAGGGACTATCAGGGTCAACCTTCCTCAGTTTAACGTGCCAGTCATATAAGCTGTCGTTGATCAGTTCCACGGAATAAGTCCCCGACTTGTAACTCTGCGATCTGTATATCTCTCGGAGTTCTTTCATAAGTCTATTTGAAGCATGCACTGAGCCAGACACCGTACCATTCAAATGCTCCTGCCGTTGGCTCTTCTTGATGTTCTCTAATATTGCCAAATGCTCTTTCTCAAGCCCTTCATCCTCTGACTTTTTCTCACTACTAGTCTCCTCCTCCTCTTCTTCTTCTTCTTTCAGCTCATAATGATCCAAGTCTTCCAGCCCGTCAGCTGCATCTTCCTCTTCATCTTCTGAAGGCACCTCTTCGATGGTCGCCTTCTGAGCAATGGGGACCGGCTGGTCCAGCATCTTCACATCCAGGTGCTCAGGCAGGTTATATAAGCTGCAGAGTTCACAGATCAGCCACTTGAGCTGCTGACGAAGCGAACTGTTGGGCTTCGAATCTTCCAGGCGTTCCAGGATCGATGTAAGATCTGGATCGTCAGAGTCCACGAACCATATCGGTGGCGAAGATGGGTAGGACTCGGTGATGGTGCAGTGCAGGGTAAGCGGCGGCGGCGAGGGCGGGCTGCCCGCGGGCGCCGGCGGCACCAGGAACTGACACTGCAGCTCATCCAGCTGCCAGCTCACGATGCGCAGCCGCTCGTGGTCCTTGTCGAAGATGGAAGCTAGGAACTCCAGCTCGGCCTTAAGCCCCGACGACATCCTTCCTCTCTGGTCCTCCGAGACGAGTGTGGAAGCGAAGCGGCCCCGCGAGACGCCTGCTGGGCTGCCACCGCCCCTGGGGCCGCCGGGCCGGGCTCCTGCGGCTCCGCCTCTGCCCGCCTCCGCGACCCGCAGAGCGTGGCCGCCGCAGTCATAAGTCTAAGCACTGTGTCGCACAATGATCTACAGGGCCTTTTCATCTTGCATAACGGAACCTTTTGTTCTTTTATTTTTTTTAAATTTTGTTTTGAAACATAGTCTCGAATAGTGGGGGCTAGTCTTGAACTCCGTTTTGCCAAAGATGGCCTTGAACGCCTGACCCTCCGGCATCTGCTGCCCTCCTCAACCAGTGCAGATATCACAGCGCCACCACACCCAGTTTATGGCTTACTGGGAAATGGAAGCCAAGGCCACGTGCATTCTAGACATGCAAGTTACAGCCCCAAGCTGATTTTTAAAGAAATGTCAACTTCTGATCTTTTTACCCTCACCTCCTGGGTGGTGGGATTTCAGGAATGTACCACCACAGCTAGTTTGTGCTCTTCTAAAGGCAAAAGCTAGACCCCAGGGCGCGGAGCACACTAGGCAAGCATTCTACCACCTGAGCTACATCCCCAGTCGGTTTTGTTCTCGATTCATTTCAACAGTCATTTTAGCTGCTTCCATATCGTGGCTATCTTGACTACTACCACAGTGAACATGGTTCACGGATTTCAGAGCTGAGAGATGGCTCAGCAAATAAGTATCACTCGATACTCGAGCATGAGGAGTTCAAATCTTCAGCACATGTATAAAAAGCTTGGCCCGGCCTAATGAATGCCTGTAATCCGGGTGCTGTATGAGAGGCAGACGGGGAGGTTGTCTTGCCTTGCTTTGCACATACGCACACTGAATCGGGGAGGCAGAGAGGAGAGAGTGTGTCTGAGAGAGAGAGACAGAGACAAACAGGAGACAGAGAAAGACACAGAGAGACAGAGGCACAAAGACACAGAGACAGAGAGAGACACAGAGAGACAGAGGCACAAAGACAGAGACAGAGAGAGACACAGAGAGAGACAGAGAGCGAGGAGAGAGAGAGGAGAGAGCTGCTTTTGGTTCTTTTGAATAATAAGCAGAAGCAGGTTGGTGGAATCAAAAGGCTTTATGTTGGACATAGATTTTTAAGGAAATTTCTCAGCTACTTCCAGCTCAGCAAGGGCACTAGTTTCTCCACATCTTTCTCCACTGGTCATTTTCTTTCTTTCTTTCTCTCTCTCTTACTTTCTTTCTTCCTTCCTTTCTTTCTTTTTTTTTTTTTTTTTTGTTTTTCAAGGCAGGGTTTCTCTGTGTAGCCCTGGCTGTCCTGATACTCTGTAGACCAGGCTGGCCTCGAACTCAGAAATCTGCCTGCCTCTGCTTCCCAAGGGCTGGGATTAAAGGCGTGGGCCACCACTGCCCGGCCTTTTTTTTTTTTTTTTTTTTTTTTTTTTTTTTTTTTATTATTATTTATTTACTTATTTATTTTTATCATGCCCCCTACGAGGTGTGACAAGATACCTCTTAGTGGTTTGCTTATAGTTTAGTGAAGACGAGCGGTTTCACAAGTCTCAACACTTTCTGTCTCTCATGAGAAATGCCTGTTGTCCTTTGTCTATTTCCAAATCAGGTTTTTGTTTTGTTTTGCTATTGAGTTGTTAGTAAAACTTTTAATCTTTGTTTTTCTTTTCTGTGTGTGGTTATTTTGCCTGTATGTATGTGTGTGTGTGCATCAAGTGCAGGCCAGAAGAAACTGTCAAATCCCCTAGGACTGGGATTACAACAGCTGTGAACTACCATGTGGATGCTGGGAATTGAACCCAGGTCCTCAGGTGAGATGCTGAGCCATCTCACCAGCCCAAGATATCAGCCTTTGTTTGTTTGTTGGGTTTGTTTGATTTTGTTTTGAGACACGGTTTCTCTGTGTAGCCCTGGCTGTCCTGGAACTCACTCTGTAGACCAGGTTGGCCTCTAAGAAAGATCAGCCTGCCTCTGCCTCCCAAGTGCTCAGATTAAAGGCGTGCGCCACCACCACCCAACCAAGAAATTAATGCAAAATGATTACATGTTTATTTTGGGGGAGGGTCATGTGGGGAGGTCAGAAGACAACTTGGTGGTATCCTTTTCCTCCTTATACTATGTGTGGGGGGGTCTGTCAGGCCTGATAGCAAATGCTTTTGCCCACTGAGTCATCTTGCCAGTCTGGAACATAAAAAAAATTTTTTTTAAATCATCTATAAAGTTTGAAGCATTTTCTCAAATTCTACTGGCTGCTTTTTCATACTGTTGACTATTCTGACCAGGAATTTCTTAGTTTGATGTAATTTTCCATGTCTGGTTTTGGCTTTGTTGTTTGTGTTTTGGGGTTTGTAATGCAAGAAATCATTTCGCTAAGATTGGTGTTGTGAAGATTTTTTCCCCAATCTTCTATGAGTGTTTACTATCTCCTGTTCATGCCTTTAACCTATTTTGAGTTGACATTTGTATATGATAAAAGACAAATGTCAAATTTATTCTTTTTGCCTGTTGTCTCTATGGCTGTGATAAAACACCATGAGCAACCAGGACATCTGTGGATAGCCAGTTTCCCACACAGCATTTGATGAAGTAATTATCTTTCCCTAATCATGAAATTTTGGTACCCTTATCAAGGATCACATGACCATATATGCCCATGCATATATTTCTCTGTTCTTTCTATGCATTCTGCATGTATGTCTCTATGCTAATACCATATACTTCTGCTCACTGTAGTTTTTGAAATGGGGAGATATGAAGCATCTACCTGTGTTCTTCTTGTTCACTATCGTTTTTTTTAACATTAGAGATCCTTTATAGTTGTATAGTAATTTTAATACTTTCCTTTCTATCTCGGTTGGGGGGGGGAGCCAGTTGGATCTTTGTGGGGACTGCACTGAAGCTGAATTCTGCTTTGAGTAGTGTAGAGTAGTAAGATTAAGTTCCCCAGCCCATGCCTTCATGAGGCCTTCCCATGTGATGTATTTTTAGTTCCTTAGAGCCATGTTTTATAGCTTTCAGTGTAGAAATCTCTTCTCTTCTTTATTAACTTAATCCTTACAGAGGTTATTCTTTTTGATGCTGCTGTAAATGAATAAACTGAACTCTTTGTTTGTTTTCTGCTCTTTGATTTGGGTGCGCATGTAGTGTTTGCAAGTGTGCCCAGACATTCACCTGTTAATGCGCATCAATGGTGATACCCTTTTCTACACACTCTCTGGGTTTGGTTTGGTTTTCATTTGTTTTGTTTGGTTCGGTTTTTGAGACAGGATTTCTCTGTGTAGCCCTGGCTGCCCTGGAACTCATTATGTAAACCAGGCTGGCCTCAGACTCACTGAGATCTGTCTGCCTCTGCCTCAAGGTCTCTTGGGGAACCTGGATTATACCAGTTTTGCTAGACTGGCTGGGATCCAGGAAACTGCAGTCCACCTGTGTCTGCAGAGACCTCTCCCAGCACTGGCGTTACAGACCGTCACTACTGTGCCCACCTTTGTACATGGTGCTGGGGATCAAAATATGGGTTAATTTTTTGTTTGT
This sequence comes from Arvicanthis niloticus, assembly GCF_011762505.2. Classification (NCBI taxonomy): domain Eukaryota; kingdom Metazoa; phylum Chordata; class Mammalia; order Rodentia; family Muridae; genus Arvicanthis; species Arvicanthis niloticus. Next base: position 7,236,025 of record NC_047679.1, read on the forward strand.
TTTGTTGTTGTTGCTTTTTTTTTTTTTTTTAGTTTTCTGAGACAGGGTTTCTCTGTGTAGTTCTGGCTGTCCTGGAACTCGCTCTGTAGACAAGGCTGGCCTCAAACTCAGAAATCTGCCTGCTTCTGCCTCCCAAGTGCTGGGATTAAAGGCGTGCGCCACCACTGTCTGTCAGATCCTTATTCATACACAGCATAGCACCTACATTACCAACTGAGCCATCTCCACAGCCCTGAAACTATTTCCTTAATTTCCTTTTAAATATTGCTAACTGGTATTGTATTGAAACATAACTGATTTTTTTCCTTCAACACACACACACACCAATAACAATAGCACACACACACACACACACACACACAAAACTAAGCAAGCAAGAAAACAAGCAAACAAGCAACCATTTTTCTATGCAGTGCAGACTGACACCAGAGTCCCAATCCCCCTGCCTCAGTTTTCTGAGTGTTGTGGTTGCAGGAGTATGAGCACGACAGCTCTGACATGTTAATATTCACTAGATCCATTCATCAGTTCCAGCACTATGCAGATGCATGCATGTTTGTCTGCAAACTTGAGGGTTTTCTATGTCCAAGATAATATGATCTGTAGGCAAATGATTCAAATGTTTCCTTTCTGATTAGAATAGCGATTCTTTCATTCTTTTGCTTAATTGTTTTTATTGGGACTTTCAGTACTACGTGGTAGTGGTAAGTGGTAAAAGTGGGTGTCTGTGCTTTTGATCCTCCAGGCTCTTAGCATTGTTACCTGGTTGCTTGGCACAAGTGGCCTTTATTATGTTGGGTCTTTTTTTTTCTATTCCTTGTTTGTGTTCTTCTGAATGTTTAATTCTGTGAAATGATTTTTCTTAAGAGAATCATGTGATTCTGGTTCTTTGTAGCTTTTGGACAGTATATGGCACTGACTGATTTTCATATATGAAACCAGTCAGTCTCTCATCCAATCAACAGATCTCACTGGGTCATGACAATCATTTTAATGTGCTGCTAAATTATGTCATTAATAAGTTGTTGAGGGTATCTGCATGTATGTTTATCAAGAATATTGAGGGCTGGAGAGGTGGCTCAGTAGTTAAGAGCACTGACTGCTCTTCCAGAGGTCCTGAGTTCAATTCCCAGCAACTACATGGTGACTCACAACCATTTGTAATGGGATCCAATGCCATCTTCTGCTGTGTCTTAAGACAGCTGCAGTGCACTCATATAAATAAAATAAAGAAATAAATCTTAAAAAAAAAGAATATTGAGTGGGGCTTGATATTCTGTATTAGTCAGGGTTCAGTGGCTAAGATGACCCAGGTTCAATTCCCAGCACCCACACTGTAGCTGACAACTAGCCATCTGTAACTCCAATTCCAGGGAGATCAAACACCCTTTGCCTGGCCTCTGCAGGCACTGGCATGCATATGCTACACAGTCAAAACATCCAGACACAAAATAAAAATAAATGCTGGGTGTGGTGGCACAGGCCTAAAATCCCAGCACTCAGGAGGCAGAGGCAGGTGAATCTCTGTGATTCAGCCTGGTCTACGAAGAAAATACGGGACAGCCAGGGCTCTGTTGCACAGAGAAACCCTGTCGCAAAACCTAAATAACTAAATGAATAAATAAAGATCTATTTAAAAAACATTTTAAATAACCTAATGCTGTACCCCCACCCTCTGTGTCATTCACAGCTCTGGTGTGAAGACAGTGTTCACAAAGTGAACTGAGACCGTAAGTAACCCTGCCTCTTCCGTGGAAGTCTAGAAAGACTGACACTATTTTTTTTCTTTTTCTTTTTTTTCTTTTTTTTTTTTTATTATTTTTATGACTGACACTAATTAAAAAAAAATGTTTAGGCTCCTGAAGTTTCCTCCTCCCATTCTCTCCTTGCCCCTCCTCCTCCTCATCTTTATCCTCCTCTTCCCCTGCTCCCACCCTCTTCCTCTTGTCCCTCCCCTTACCGCTCCTCTCCCTCCCTCTTTTCTCCCTCCTCCCCTTCTCCTCCTTCCTCTTCTTCCTCCCCTTCCTTGTCCACTGTACTCCTCTAGGTGAACCTATGACTTTGCACAAGCTACCACTGAGAATATACTCTTGCCCTTCACCCCTCCTCCGGCTTTTCTCTGTTCAAGTTTTGATTGCTTGTTCAGCCTCTCTAAGAGTTATGGGACTGCTCCGGGATTTTCTTTCTCCAACTCCAATCCAGCTGGTAGCCTATAACCTTCTAGGACTTTAGCCATTTCTTTTAGCTCATCCAGTTGCTGTGACACATGTCGCCTATGACCATCTTTCATTTCTGTAGTATCAGTTCTCTTCTGTCTTCTCCTTCTTCCTCTTCTTCCTCCTTTTCCTTCTCCTCCTCTTCTTCTTTTTCTTGGTGTGACTAAAAGCTTGTCAATTTTGATAATCTTTTAAAGAAACACAGTTCTTAGTTTTATTGTTTTTAATTGTGTATAGTCACACGTGTCTGTCTAAGGGTGTGTGCACACAAATGTATGTGCCTACAGAAGCCAGAAGAAAATGTCAATTATCCTGGAGCTGGAGTGGTAGGCAGCACTGAGCTGCTTGATGTGACGCTGGAAACTGAACTCTGATCCTCTGGGAGAGCAGTATGCATTCTTTTTCAAAAGGATTTAATTGTATTATTATTATTAATATTATTATTATTGGTTTTTTAAGACAGGGTTTCTCTGTGTAGCCCTGGCTGTTCTGGAACTCACTCTGTAGACCAGGCTGGCCTCAAACTCAGAAATCTGCCTGCCTCTGCCTCTCAAGTATTAGGATTAAAGGCATGCGCCACCACCGCCCGGCTAATTGTATTATTTTAAATTATGAATACCTGTGTACATGAGCAAGTAGTGTGGAGTGTGCAGAGGCCAGAGGCATCAGATTTCCTAGAACTGTAGTTACAGAGACTTGTAAACCACCCCACAAGGATGCTGGGATCTGAACTTCAGTCATCTTGCAAAAGCAGTATGCATTCTTTTTTCTTTTTTTTTTTTAATTTTTATGTATTCACCATTGCTGTCTTCAGACACACCAGAAGAGGGCATCAGATCCCATTACAGATGGTTGTGAGCCACCATGTGGTTGCTGGGAATTGAACTCAGGATCTCTGGAAGAGCAGTCAGTGCTCTTAACTACTGAGCCATCTCTTCAGCCTGCAGTATGCCTTCTTAACTGCCGGACTATAGTTCAGTCCCCAGTGTGCGCTCTTAACCACTGAGCAATCTCCAGCCCCAGTCTTATTGTTGTTATTTTTAACTATACTTTATTCAGTTTATTTCTGCTCAAATATCATTTTGACTTTCTGTTTGGGGGTTTAGTTTTTTCCCCTAGTTTGTTGTTGTTTGGAATAGCATTTTTTTCTATGTAGTATAAGACAGCCTTGAATCTTACTACCCCAAATATGGATATTTGCCACCATACCCAACGTTCCCCCAAGTCTCTTTAAAAGATTTTTTTAAATTACATTTATTTTATGTAATGGGGCTGTCCCATCTGAGGAAGAAGTATGTGGATAGATCTCTCCAAATGGGTAAAGGATGTGAAGATATTTGTGTCCCATGTAAATGCTCACCAAAAGGTGACTTCAGCTGAGGAGGAGTTCAGTAATCAAGGCTCATTCATGACCTTGTCATTGTTTCATGTGGACATGAGATATTATTTGTGTCAAGTTGACAAGGGGTGGATTGTAGTGGCTATTCCTGGTTGTCAAACTTGACTATATCTGGAATCCAGAATTGGAAGGCTCACCTGTGATCCTGATCTTGAGGCTGGGAGATACAAGTTTTTGACCTGGATCTTGGCATGGAGATCTTGAAGCACAGTGCCTATGAATCCCAGGAGATCCAGGCAAGGAGATCTCTGAGTTCAAGGTCATCTGGGACAAAGTAAGTCCCAGATCCAGGCGTGTTGATACATACCTTTAATCTGAGCCACACCTTCTGCTAGAGACCTACATAAGGACATTGGAAGAAGGAAGACTCACTCTTTTTCGGCTGCTTGCCTTGTGGGACTGAGCAACTACTAGATTCTTGGACTTCCATTCACAGCTGACCATTGTTGGGGGGTTGGACTACAGACTGTAAGTCATCAACAAATTCCCTTACTATATAGAGACTATCCATAAGTTCTGTGATTCTAGAGAACCCTGACTAATACAGAATTATTTGTGACACACAAAATGTATGGAAGTCACAAGACAAGCTTCAGAAGTTAGTTCTTGTTTCCATATGGATCTCAGAGAATCTAACCTGGGCCATGAGGTTTGGTGGCAAGATTACTTATGGTCCCATCTAGGTAGTTCTCTGGTTTCTTTGGCAGTAGAGTTAGATTGAGGTCTTTCCTTTTAAAAATTTTCGTATTTTCAAATCTTTAGTTATATGTCTATGTGTATGTCTCTGTGTAGGTATACACACCCACAACTGCAGTGCCCTAAGAAGCTAGGAGTGTTAGATCCCCTAGAGATAGAGCTATGGTCAGTTGTGGTCCTTGAACATGCATACTGATAATCAAACTGGGATCTTTTGGAAGGGCTGAGCTATCTATCCAGTCCTGGAGTGGTGGTCCTGTTGGTGGGTCTTTCCCTTTTTAACGTATATACATTATTATGTACCGCTAACTGGCTAAATCACTAAACACTCCCTCTAGAACTACTTTTGCTGAATCCCATATATTTTGGTATACTGCATTTCCCTCTCTCTGCCCCTCCCTCTATCAGGGAAGGATTTCAGCCTTCTTCACTTGGTTGGACCTCTTCTGACACCCATGAGCTGTCCTAGAGAATGTGGGCTTGAGAAGCGCTTGTGTCTCGTTGCCGTGGAGTGGAGTGCTTGTTCTACAGTTTCCCTGTTGGTAGCAATTTTTCTTTTTAGTTCTTTGATGCCATGTGCTCACAGAGTCCAGAAGATGCCATATCCCCTGCAGCTGGAATTACAGGCAGCTCATAGCTGCCCAAGGACATGGATGCTGGGAATCAAACTCTGGGCCTTTGGAGAGCCATACATATTCATAAGCCTTGAGCCAGTTCTCCAGCCTAGCTACATGAATCTGTGTGGATACTTGATGCTGTCTGCATATATAACTAGGCTTGTTCTATCTTCCCAGTGAACTGTCCCTTGTGTCTCATGTTGATAGTCTTTTTCCAGCCCAAGTATGGCTACCCTGCTTACTCTGCTATCCATTTGCTTCCAGCCTTTGTGCTGCCTTGTGGAGTAAGCCACAGGCCTCTAGCTCTCCCCCCAACCCTCAGCACCTGGTGTTTGTTCAGTTCTGTCCTTGCTCTAAGGCAGAGAACAAGGAAACTAGGTCCGTAAAAAACAGAAATGTTGAGCTCAGTTCCCCTTTACCTACAGATTGAGAGCCTGTCCCCTGTACACAGGCTCCAGTATCCGGCTGCCCCAGGCATCAGACCTATCCAGAGTCTGAGACTGACGCCACAGAAATCAGTCCCTCAGGAAGCCCCCAAGAAACCCTGATGTTGACCTCTTGGCCGCATCTGTTCATCTGCCTCCTCCCTATCCCCAGGACAAGCCCCAGAGCATTGTGGGCCTTTCTGCTATCTTAGGGAAGGGTTCCCATGGAGCAGCTGCAGTCTGACTAGCTCTTTCTCCTTCCAAGTGACCCGTGGCATCTGAAGCATGCTGAGTCTTGTCAGCACACTTGAGACTGGCAAGACAGAAGCCAGTCCCTCAGGTAGCCCCTGACCTCAGAAAGTCAGAATGTTTGCTATCCAGTCCAGTCTGGCCCTGCCTTTCCCTTCCCAGGGAGCTGCCAGGGTACTGAGAATTACATCCCTCTCCTTAGGGTGGGTCTGTGCTGATGAGAGAGAGGTGCCAGCATTTTCCAATGAAGCTCTCGTCCCTCCTGGGGTTTGGGGGGCACCTGGCTGATTTCTGCATTCCCACAAATGGAATTGGCCCACACACTGTGTGTGGGTGGGTGGGTGGGGGGGGCAAAATGGTCTCCGGCTTCTTAATCCACCATGTTGAAGACATCACTGTGACTCAGCACTTTAAAAAAAAGGTTTTCATGTATTATTTCTACAAACTAGTGGGTTTCATCAGGATCAAGCATTCCTACTTTGTATCTGTCTCCTCCGTATCTTCTCTTGGCCTCTTCCGCCCTCCCTCCCATCCTGCCTGTGACCTAAATACTCCCTTGTTTTGTTTCATGTGTTGTTTTGTGATTTTAAATCTAGGATTCACATGTGAGACAAAGAACAACATAGTCTTTTTTCTAATTCTGGCTCCTTTTGCTTAATATTATTGTCTCTAGATGCGTCCATTTTTCTGCAAATGACATCGTTTCATTCTTCTTTATGCTGATTTTAAAAACTCCATTGTAGAAGCTGGTAGGGTTACTCAGTGGTTAGATACTTGCTCTTTCAGAGGACATGGGTTTGGTTCCCACCACCCACCCACATGACAACTTGGAATTGTCTGTAACTCTAAGGTACCAATGGACCTTTTCTGGGGCAGAAAAAAAAAAACACGTATGCACATATAATAAATAAACCTCTGGAAGAAATTTTTTTTTAAAAAAAGACCTTTGTCGTGTGTATGAACCATGTTTTTCTTTACTCGTTCATCTGTCAATAAGTGCTGGGGCTGATCCTATGATTTGGCTATTGTGAATGACGTCACAAAGAGCAAGGGTGTGCCGCGATCTCTAGAGTAAGCTGGCTTATATTGCTCTGACTAGATTCCCAGAAGTGGCATAACGGGGATCATATATTAGTTCTGTCTTTACTAGTTTTTTAGGTGCTTCTGTGGTGATTTTTACAATGGCTCCACTAGTGTACACCCCCACCAGCAGTGGATCAGGGGTCCTCCCACCTCCTACCTTCACCCACACTCTTTCTTGTTTTCTTGTTTCACTTCTTGATGTCAAGTGGGGTGAGATGGACTCTAGCTCCTAGCATGGTTTTGTTCTGAGTTTCTTTTATTCCTTTACAGTTTAGGTTTTGGGTTGTTTGTTTGTTTTTTTTTTTTAAGCTGAAGTCTTGCTCTTCCAAGGTTGCGCTCTGAGGCGGGTCCTACCCGTGTCGCAACTCTCCGTCTTTTATCTCACAGGCATTTCCTCCTGATAACCCTCTTTCCTCCTGACCATTATCATCTGAGGGGTCCTGAGAACCTAATCAGCTCCCAGGCTGGGATCAAAGGCCCTGGCTTTGCCTCTTAAGTCTTAATTTTAGGCCAATGTTAACCATGTGAGGAACACTCTCCGGAAAACATCCAAATGTTTTCTCACCAACCCATCCTCCACCACCACCAAGTTCCTTGTGGCAAACTGGGGCCTGCCTAAGAGACCTCCTCTTCCATCCTTCTGCATTTACCAGGCTCCCTTGCGCTAGGGTGGATATCAAAGAAAATATGTTTTTCTTCTCTTGATATCTGTAGCGACTCGGAAACATTGGAAAGAACGTAAAATGGTGAGGTGGGGGTGGAGGCGACTCCGTAGGTAAGATGTTTGCTTTGCAAGCATGACTGCATCTCTAGCAGAGACATAAAAGCCAAATGTGGTGACATGGGCCTGTAATCTCTCTGCAGAGGCTCAGATAGAAAACTGAGCTGTGGATTGACAAATGAGGCAGAGATGGGAAGATGCTTGAGTCTTGCTGGCCAGGCAGTCTAGCCAAATCAGTGAGCCCCACCCAAATTCAGTGAGAGACCCTGTCTCAAACAATAGTGCGGACAAACTTTGAGGAAGCTATCTATATTTGACCTCTGGCCCTCATACACATGTGCGCATGTTCCTGCTCAAGCGCGCGCGCACGCATACACACACACACACACACACACACACACACCGTGGTGGCCCGTATTACAATGCCCCCATAAGCTCATAGTTTGACTATTTGGTCACTCGTTGGTGGAATTAATTGGAAATAATTAGGAGGTATATGACCTTGTTGGAGGAGGTTTGTTACTGGGAGTGAGTTCTGAGATTTCAAAAGCCATGCCTAGCTGGGAGTGGTGGTGCCCCCCTTTAATCCCAGCACTCAGGAGGCAAGGGCAGCTGGATCTCTGAGTTCCACATTAGCCTGCTCTATGTAGTGAGTTCCAGGATAGCCAGGGCTATGTGGCAAGATCCTTTCTCAAAACAGCAACAACAAAACAAAACAAAAGCCCATGTCATCCCAGTTAGCTCTCTTTGCTTCATGTGTGTAACTGCGCCAACGCCATGATAGTCTGCCTGCTGCCATGCTCCCCACCATGATGGTCATGGACTGTAACTCTCTGAAACTATAAGCAAGCCACCAATTAAAATTTACTTTTATCTGTTGCCTTGATCATGGTGTCTGATCACAGCAATTAAAAAGTAACTAAGAGACACATACAGAATCTAGGATGGACTTTGAATTTTTTTTCCCTCACTATCAACTAACTGTTGGTGGTGGTGGAGGTGGTGGTGGTGGTGGTGTGTGTGTGTGTTGGGGAGGGAACAGACCCTGCACAGGATAAGCTCAGTCGCTGGGCTACATTTGCAGCCTCTCATCAGCTAATGTTCAAAAAATGGCCTCTGAAGGGCTGGGGGAGATGGCTCAGCAGTTAAGAGCACTTACTGCTCTTGCAGAAGACTTGAGTTCTGATCCCAGTACCCGCCCGGCAGCTCGCAAGCAATGTAATTCCATTTTCAGAGGATCTGACGCCCTCTTCTGGCCTCTAAGGACACTGCATGCATGCAGTGCACTTACAGGCACGCACATAGATGAAAGGAAAAGAAGGAAGCTATTTTTTTAATGGACTGAGGGAGACTAGGCAGAGAGCCATGTCCTTGGATGACAAAGAAAAACAATATCACATTAGTTTGCAAGGCTTGCCTGGGAAGTCTTTAATTGGATGAAGAGGGATTAGAGTTATTCTCCGTCACCGCCACCATCTGGAGGTAACACTAGAATGTTCATTACCACAGGGCCCTGTTAACATAAGTACCTGAGCTTCTGAGGCCTCTGTGTGTGTATGATAGGCTCACCAGAGGGAAACCCAACTCCCAGCAGCACCTCCCCGCCCCCGTATGCTGAGCCTTATTGTTCTGAAGTGGCATTGGTTCTGAGAATTGAAAATCTGTCTTATCCCGAGAATGACTTGTAACCATCTGATCTAACTCATGCCAGAGTCTTAGTGAGGCTCAAAATGGCTTCGTTGGCAATGTCATCCGAGAAGCAATGATATTACAGAAGGACTTTATTTGAGGCTTGTCTAATGATCCTCCATCTGTCTCCAGATCTGTGCCTCTCACTACCTTACCATTCCTCCTTATGTAACATCCCTGCAGTAATGGACGGCAGCCTAATACAGAATATTAGCCAGCCTAAACTCTACCCCCAAACGGTGGGTATCCTTGCCTTGATTTTTCCCTCCTTTACCTTTGCCAGCGCAATTGCAATTTTCAGGAGCCACAGATTTGTTTTTGCCATGCTGTGGATGAAATCTAAGGCTTTCTGCCAGAATCCTACCACA